>NC_060138.1:859618604-860296938 GCF_021461385.2 Schistocerca piceifrons
TTATTTTTGCTACATTGTCATGTCTTCTGGGGTATTCTGTATTTGCTAGTATTGTACATCTGCTTGTGATGTGATCTACTGTTTCTATTTGTTGTTTGCAAAGTCTGCATTTATCTGCTGTGGTATTGGGATCTTTAATAATATGCTTGCTGTAATATCTGGTGTTTATTGTTTTATCCTGTATTGCAATCATGAATCCTTCTGTCTCACTGTATATATTGCCTTTTCTTAGCCATGTGTTGGATGCGTCTTGATCGATGTGCGGCTGTGTTAGATGATATGGGTGCTTGCCATGTAGTGTTTTCTTTTTCCAATTTACTTTCTTTGTATCTGTTGATGTTATGTGATCTAAAGGGTTGTAGAAGTGGTTATGAAATTGCAGTGGTGTAGCCGATGTATTTATATGAGTGATTGCTTTGTGTATTTTGCTAGTTTCTGCTCGTTCTATAAAGAATTTTCTTAAATTGTCTACCTGTCCATAATGTAGGTTTTTTATGTCAATAAATCCCCTTCCTCCTTCCTTTCTGCTTAATGTGAATCTTTCAGTTGCTGAATGTATGTGATGTATTCTATATTTGTGGCATTGTGATCGTGTAAGTGTATTGAGTGCTTCTAGGTCTGTGTTACTCCATTTCACTGCTCCAAATGAGTAGGTCAATATTGGTATAGCATAAGTATTTATAGCTTTTGTCTTGTTTCTTGCTGTCAGTTCTGTTTTATTATTATTATTATTATTATTTAGTGTGGAAAATTGTGAAACAAGGTTCCAGGCATAATGCAACACAACACTGGTAGCATATCTCTTTACAAGAAGCCCTGTCACTCTCTCTCTTGCTTCTGGAACTGCATAAATGACACACACAAGCAGCACATTTCTTAGTAGTTGGAGATACATGCTTCAAAAAATGCCTCTCTGTTAGCTGGCCCAAAGTTCCTTCATTTGAAAGGGCATGGCTGATTTTCTTCCCCGTCCTTCCCTAATCCGATGGGACCAATGATCTCGCTGTTTGGCTCCCTCCCCCAAATCAGCCAATCTGTTCCTTTATTTCTTTGTACGACTTCATGTGTATTACCTGCAACAAGTTGAACTGCGAGCATTGTAATAAACTCTGTTTTTATCAGTTCCTTATTGTGCAAAGATAAGTTTAACACGGACCAAATGTGTTAAAGTAACCTTGCAGTGTTTTGCACTAAATTAAAAGCAGCAGCCCATAAAATTTATGGGCCTTGTGATTTTTGCGTGACTCGAGGCCCATAAATCGTATGGTTTGGTGCATAGTGTATTAAAAAATTTCATCTACTACTAAAATACACATAAAATTTTTTGAAGTTTTTGATGAAGGCTGGTACAGAACTACCGCAACTAATTCCACAACTGTCAGTGGCAAAATAATGACTACCTCTCTGTACATACAAAAGTGAAGCAACCATGATGCTCTCACAGGTTACTGAACATTAGAAGACTGCAGATTCATAAGAAACAAACAAGTGACAGCCAAATTTTGTTCTTACAGTAGCTGTCTGCGTGACATGGTAGCCATTTTTAAATTTCTCTAAGTTTCACGTTCAGAAAACTGCAGAGAATTTTTTTAACATAAAAATTAAAAAATTGATTATTGATCTTAATCACTATTAGGGTAATATGGGCTTCTATATGCTAAATGTGCAGTAGTGATCATCTTTGCCTTTGATGTTTAGGTTACTAACACTTTACGGAAAAGAGTACTCAATTTAGTAATAAGAGCTTCAGTTTTTTTCTGACCTAAAATGTCACAGATAAGACGAATGCTCTGTGATGCTTGTACTTCTGTTGAGCACTCAACAGTGTTTCAGTAAAAATTAGGTAACTGCTGAATATTATTGAGCTATAATGACCTATAATTAAGCAAAACAATTCTTTCATAACTGCTAAAGGTAACTTTTAACTTACATGCTTCTATTGTTTTTAATGTTGTATTTTATAGGAACACTTGTGCGCTGTAGCCTTCTGTCATCACAGTAGATATTAATCTTTAATATGTAGTAATTAGTTAATTGTGTTATGAACACTACACTAAGTGGTTTTTTTTTTTTTTTTTCATTCATTGTTATTGTATTATATTCACAGATTCCATAATATTGCCATTTTGAAGGCAGCTATATTGCAAACAGCGAAGAGTATTACAGTGTGGAAACAGTGCCCCAGGCCTCCAGAAACACCGTGGCCAAGTTGGAATGATATGGTTAAGGTGAACCAAGATGTTTGTAGCCTTTATCAACATCTAACCAAATACGTAACAGCTACTTTGACTCATGAAAAGCATGTGGATGATGCTGATAACTGGGGTAGGCTTGAAGACCTACCAAATATATTGGAAGTATTTCTGTCCAGTGTACATATCCCTATAATGCCTATTCCAAAGAGTAATACGGAAGCCATCACTTTACTCAGGTGGGAACTGCTACAGCAATCAATTTTTGCATTAAAATTTATAAGAAATATGTGTTATAAGAACAATTAAAAGTGATTCTACTAAGAGCTGGGGAAGAGCCCTTCATTACACCATTGTAAATATTAAGGGGGCCATATATGACCGGCCAGAGTGGCCGTGCGGTTCTAGGCACTACAGTCTGGAACCGAGTGAACGCTACGGTCGCAGGTTCGAATCCTGCCTCGGGCATGGATGTGTGTGATGTCCTTAGGTTAGTTAGGTTTAATTAGTTCTAAGTTCTAGCCGAGTGATGACTTCAGAAGTTAAGTCGCATAGTGCTCAGAGCCATTTTTTTTTTTTTTTTTTTTTTAACCAAATATGGCTGTTCCCATTGTCCCATTCAGACACTCAAACTGTGGGACTACGTGGTACCAATTAGGTAACCGTCTTGATAGATCATTTTGTAGGAAACAACTATGGATTTGTTGCTCGCCAACTCTGCTGAGCCAAAGTCTATCCATTGGACTATTATGCATATGTATAACACAGTGACTGACTGCTAAATTACTTTTGATTTAAAACTTCACTGTCAGATGAACAGTGTATTAATTGGTTCTGTTGGAAACAATTTATGTTTATGCATCAACATGCATAACAATTGGGAGGTAGAAGTGTTATACAAATCAATAAATGAAAGTATATCCCATTTCAAAATGGTGGTTGATTTTATTTTTTAAAAATAAGACAAAATTTAAAGAACTCTTCAGCAGGAAACTTCGAATATACACTCCTGGAAATGGAAAAAAGAACACATTGACACCGGTGTGTCAGACCCACCATACTTGCTCCGGACACTGCGAGAGGGCTGTACAAGCAATGATCATACGCACGGCACAGCGGACACACCAGGGACCGCGGTGTTGGCCGTCGAATGGCGCTAGCTGCGCAGCATTTATGCACCGCCGCCGTCAGTGTCAGCCAGTTTGCCGTGGCATACGGAGCTCCATCGCAGTCTTTAACACTGGTAGCATGCCGCGACAGCGTGGACGTGAACCGTATGTGCAGTTGACGGACTTTGAGCGAGGGCGTATAGTGGGCATGCGGGAGGCCGGGTGGACGTACCGCCGAATTGCTCAACACGTGGGGCGTGAGGTCTCCACAGTACATCGATGTTGTCGCCAGTGGTCGGCGGAAGGTGCACGTGCCCGTCGACCTGGGACCGGACCGCAGCGACGCACGGATGCACGCCAAGACCGTAGGATCCTACGCAGTGCCGTAGGGGACCGCACCGCCACTTCCCAGCAAATTAGGGACACTGTTGCTCCTGGGGTATCGGCGAGGACCATTCGCAACCGTCTCCATGAAGCTGGGCTACGGTCCCGCACACCGTTAGGCCGTCTTCCGCTCACGCCCCAACATCGTGCAGCCCGCCTCCAGTGGTGTCGCGACAGGCGTGAATGGAGGGACGAATGGAGACGTGTCGTCTTCAGCGATGAGAGTCGCTCCTGCCTTGGTGCAAATGATGGTCGTATGCGTGTTTGGCGCACTGCAGGTGAGCGCCACAATCAGGACTGCATACGACCGAGGCACACAGGGCCAACACCCGGCATCATGGTGTGGGGAGCGATCTCCTACACTGGCCGTACACCACTGGTGATCGTCGAGGGGACACTGAATAGTGCACGGTACATCAAAACCGTCATCGAACCCATCGTTCTACCATTCCTAGACCGGCAAGGGAACTTGCTGTTCCAACAGGACAATGCACGTCCGCATGTATCCCGTGCCACCCAACGTGCTCTAGAAGGTGTAAGTCAACTACCCTGGCCAGCAAGATCTCCGGATCTGTCCCCCATTGAGCATGTTTGGGACTGGATGAAGCGTCGTCTCACGCGGTCTGCACGTCCAGCACGAACGCTGGTCCAACTGAGGCGCCAGGTGGAAATGGCATGGCAAGCCGTTCCACAGGACTACATCCAGCATCTCTACGATCGTCTCCATGGGAGAATAGCAGCCTGCATTGCTGCGAAAGGTGGATATACACTGTACTAGTGCCGACATTGTGCATGCTCTGTTGCCTGTGTCTATGTGCCTGTGGTTCTGTCAGTGTGATCATGTGATGTATCTGACCCCAGGAATGTGTCAATAAAGTTTCCCCTTCCTGGGACAATGAATTCACGGTGTTCTTATTTCAATTTCCAGGAGTGTAATACCAAGAATGACAGATCTTATGTGTTACTGGAATTTGTTCAGAATAACCCTTTTGTGCTTAATACATTCTTCCAGGAAAAGGGTACACAAAAAGAACCAAATGGACCTAAAATTGAAATTTCTGTATTTTATCACACAATAAAGATATTTTGGTGATTGTAACAGTCGTAAATCATTTCAGAATTTAACATGCACAAAGGCTAATAATATACAGAGCAAAAATACCCATAAATGCATAGTCTCATGTGTTAATAAATTAATATAACTTTGTCAAGCATTCAGTCTTATCAACTGCCTGAACTACTACTGGTTTTTAGCTAAGTACTGTCGATGACATGCCAGCCAGTGACTACTTAATGATGGCAGTGAAGTACTCCAAAATACTTGCCTGAAGTGGTGAGCATATGGCCATCTTTTAATTATACGGCCCTGGTAATCAGCATGTAAATTTTTATGTTGGGTAGTTGTTGCTGATGGTCTTTAATTCATAGATTAATTATGGACTTTCAGTCCAGAAGTCACTATTGTTACTATTATTTTTATTATTATTAAATACTAGCATGGAACAATGAAGTATTCTCAAATTATTTGTATATTGTCCTACTATGCTTTCTGGAAGTTGGGAGCTATGCATCAAAGTCAACTAATATCAAAGGGCTAATGACAGGAGATACTTCCAGTGAATTTTGAATTTGCCACCAGTTTTATAATCCGTGCCACCAGAGATGGTCCTTTTGATTTCTGTCAGAGAATTTTTGGCAACAAAACCTGGTCATCTCACATCACCACAGGACTAGTCTAATCCGACTATCAACTCAACAATAACCTGTCAAAAGTCTTACGTCCATCATCAGTCTGCATATGTTTCCAGCACTGTAGATAGTGACAGTCTAATCCATTTACTTTCCACTAATATTGTAATTGTGCTATATTCATCATATTATTGACTATTTTGGAGGAAAAAACTATGTCCTACCTGTATTATTTTTCATGGAAAAAGGTTCTTGTCTTGGAGAGTATCAATAGTGCACGTCTGTTGTTGCATATTTTTCAACATTCCCAATAGTACCAAACAAAGCATTTAATTCTAAAAGACAAAATGTTCATTAATGCTACTCTGCGGATTGTGGTAAAGTGTAGTTTGTAGCATTTGTTCTTAATTTACTTACCAAGCAATACAGTGAGTCAGTATAATGTACATGGGCAGATAAAAAGCCTACTCACCAAGCGGCAGCAGGAGAATGCACACACAAAAAGGTTTAATTTCTAGAAGCTTTTGGATCCAGTGACCCATTCTTCTGGTGGAGAGTTAATGGGAAGGAATAGGGGTCAAGGAAAAGGACTGGAGAGGTTTAGGGAAAGGGGCACAGTACAGAAAAGTCACCCAGAAACCTGTGTCAGAGGAGACTTACCGGACCGGATGAGAAGAAAATTTCCTTCTCATCCTGTCTGGTAAGTCTCCCCTGATTCAGGGTCCTGAGTGACTTTTCTGAACTGTACCCCTTTCCATTAATCTCTCCAGTCCTTTTTCTTCACCCCTATTCCTTCCCCTTCAACTCTTCTGCCAGGACGAGGAGTTGCTGCCTCCAAAAGCTTGTGTGTGTGTGTGTGTGTGTGTGTGTGTGTGTGTGTGTGTGTGTTTTTTTTTCTCCTCCTGCCGCTTGGTGAGTGGATTTTTTTTTATTTGTCCATGTACATTATGTTGTCAGTTATTGATTGTTTTCATTGTAAGAATACAGTAATTCAGTTTATTAAAGCCTTTGCATAAAAATAAATTAATAAAAAAATTCTAATGTTTATAAGGCAGTGAATGTGTATTAGGCATGATTACTTTGATGGTATATTCTTAAAGAAGAAAGGAGACTCCTAATGCCTACTTGTTGTTATTTATAGGCAAACAATAGACAATATAGAAGCAATAAATGCCAATGTCACCTCCAGTCTTGAAATGAAACTCCAGCTTCTTGTTACTCACAAATTACGTTCACGACAGCGAGTTACATATGGTCGTTTTCTTAATGTTGTGCCACGGCTGGAAGCTGTTTTGAAGTGTGTAATTATTATAGTCAGTATGCATTTGCTTGAAATGTCTATGGTCCACACCATCACAGAAAGAGACCAAGCAACATACATCAGGTCAGTGACATAAGCATAGTAATGTAGTGATGTATTTCCATTATTGTAATGTGTGTAAGGTGATGGTAGAAACTACTAACTCACATCTCTATATTTGGGGAAGGGAAGAAGTTTATAAATGATCAGCAGGTAGGCATATTTACAAATTAATTTGTGCTGTGAATGATTCATTCCACATCATTAACTGACATTTGCATTTGTCTTAAAACCAATTCTGTGACTGATATCTGTGAAGCAGCATAGGCTATGTTGTGTATTTGAAAGCAAGGATTACACAAAATATCTTTGGAGGTAATTTGCACATGATAGTTTCGTATCAGACAGGCTGATACACTAATGAATGGTCTCTAGTTTGTAATACTTTGAGATACTGAGGTAAAAGCAGTATTATAGTTTAACACAGGATTTGCTCAGAGAGTAATTCATTTATTTTGGAGAATTTAAATTAGTAAAGTAGAGAAGATAGAGATATACACAATCTTCCTTGGATTAGTTGAGTTCTGGTATAATTGCCTGTCTATAGCTATTGGAGACATTGTGACAAATGCGTATAACTCAGCTGTAGTGGTCTACTAAGCTTTAGGTGACTGTTAAAAAGCAAACGGAATCATACTGCAAAAAACACAAATGGGGATTGGCTATGAGTCACACTTTTCCAAGTGTCTCCAATCTCCCTTTGTACAATTAGCGGTTTCGCCATACAGGTTTTTGATGTCTCTCTAAGCCACTGCCTTGGTGACCATACCCACCACCAGGACACAAGCATTGACCTCTTGTACAAAAGTCCTGCTGGATAAAGGATGTTGATACTGGATGGGATTCTCTGGTTCTGCACTCTCTGTGAAATTAGTAGAACAAAGCACAATTTCCACATACACCACTATGGGCCAGAAGCAGCCTTCCTGGATAGTAGTGGTATCGGTGTTGACAACCACTATGTTGCAGAGCTGCTGGTCTATGAGCCTACAGCAAACCTTATGGTTCCAGGCCTCAAGCCAGTGCCATCAAGGTACACCACCACACTCTGGCCCCAGAAAGGACTCTGCAGACACAATATTTTTACATTTGGTGTCAGAAGAAAGAGAAACAGTGAGAGACCCAGCAGAGCACTGATCTGAAACATAATTTAAATGTTGTGAATGAAAAAAATACTACTTTTATTCCCATGTGATTGGTTTAGACATGTAGGTGTCTCATCTCCTAGACTGTATGATTTGATGGAAAGTTCATCTGTCAAAAGGGGACTCAGTAAGTGTAGTGATTGCAGGGCATACAATAAGGGGACAGATGGCCATTTGCATCCACTTATGTATATACGGGGTTATTACAAATGATTGAAGCGATTTCACAGCTCTACAATAACTTTATTATATGAGATATTTTCACAATTCTTTGCACACACATACAAAAACTCAAAAAGTTTTTTTTAGGCATTCACAAATGTTCGATATGTGCCCCTTTAGTGATTCGGCAGACATCAAGCCGATAATCAAGTTCCTCCCACATTCGGCACAGCATGTCCCCATCAATGAGTTCGAAAGCATCGTTGATGCCAGCTCGCAGTTCTGGCACGTTTCTTGGTAGAGGAGGTTGAAACACAATCTTTCACATAACCCCACAGAAAGAAATCACATGGGGTTAAGTCGGGAGAGCGTGGAGGCCATGACATGAATTGCTGATCATGATCTCCACCACGACCGATCCATCGGTTTTCCAATCTCCTGTTTAAGAAATGAAGTGCGGCTTCAGCCGAACAACTTTATGAGTTTTTCTACGTATCTGTAGTGTGTCGTGACCATATGTCAATGAATGGAGCTACAGTGAATTTATGAAATCGCTTCAATCATTTGTAATAGCCCTGTACAATGTAACTTGGCAGGGCACAGTGCTGCATGCACCCACTTATTTACAATAACTTGCTTTCAGTGTGTGAGGCCTGGACATTATGCCAGGGACTGTAGGGAATGCCCACATTTAGCATCAGGTATAAAAATGAGGTGTGTTTAGTGTCAAGAAACATGACTATGATATTGATGTTCATTCCTTTACCATTTAATTCTCCTTTTTATTGTGGACACAGTCTTTACAATGAGTGAAACAAGGGTAAAGAAGACAGTTCAGATATTCTTAAACTAAATAGTACAAATGCAAGCAGGCAGTATAGGGTTGCATAAGCAATAAGATGTGTTAAGAGGATAGGTCCCTGTCCAGTATATCAATACCCATCCTACATTCTAGTTCATCTGCCCTAGTTTCTCTTTAGTGCGATAAGGCAGGGGAGGATGTTTAATGTTCGTAAATGACTTATTAACAACTCCTAAACTTGGATGGTTATCGTAAGAACAGCTGTTACATATGGCCAATTTATGTTGGTGGGTGATTCTGAAATGCACATAATTAACATAAGGAATTGACGAATGGTCCATCACCTGAAATTATGACGGGGGGGGGGGGGGGGGGGGGGGGATGATTACTGTTATAGTGGTATAGCAGGAAGAATAGCTGTATTACATGATGGAGGAGGCTAGCAATGTGTCGCAAAACACGGGGTGCCATTCAGAAGCTAAATGGCAATATACGCAAGTTGAAAGAAAGTGATTATACCAGTAAGGTCGTTCTTCGAGAGGCAGAACAAAGACTGCTGCACATATATATATATATATATATATATATATATATATATATATTTTTTTTTTTTTTTTTTTTTTTTTTTTTTTTTTTTTTTTTTTTTTCGGGGATTGCCACATAAGGTGTCAGGAAAAAGTGTAGGCAGAATGTCCTAAGAACACAGCTGGAGCAACTGTGACAGCATTGGAAGAGAGAGACATGGTGGCTAGGGTTCAGGATAGAAAAGGAATTTTTACCACAAGTGTTGAGTGACACAGATGCAGAACAACTGGCCACAAAAGGCAGGAACACTACGAGCCACAATGTTGGAAATGCAGATGAATAGGGCATCCAGAATGGGATTGCAGGCAAAAGCCTGACATGGGACATGATAAGTGGACTCAAGATGGGAATTAAACAGTTCATTGTTAAACAGCAGCTGATGCTCCAGACCCACTGTGCAGTGCTCACAGTGAATATAAACACAGCCAGACCACATGGAGTAGCAGAATTTTGGTTAGGTGGCTTGATGGATGGAAGGGAAGACAAATTTTTATTGGTCATGGGGTTGCAGGTGTCTGTGGCAAATATTGGACCTCATTGTGGAAAGAAGGTTGGGTCCATCACATTGTAGGTTAAGTGATGTGTATATAAGTGATGTACGATCTCTGGATTCTGCGACATTTCTTTGGATTAATTTCTTACTTAAACATCAAACTAAAATTGGCCTTGATCATGTATGGTAGAACTCAATTGGTCATTGTTCTATAAAGGAGAAAAGTGCTGACAGTGCCACACTGCTACAAGGTTCATCCCTGTTACAAGGGGAACCAATTAAACTGCGTACAACATCACTAAAGATCAGTTTGTGCAGTAATGTACTGCAGGGTATGGGAAAACTATTGTGTGTGAGCATTGGAAGTAATTTGCTGGTAAACATATTTGGTAGACCCACTAAAAGAACATGAGGAGTTGGACAAGACACAGTGTTTCATATGCTGGAGTGATATATGTGCACAGGAATTGGTTGGTGAGCAGATAGTGCCCATTGGCATAGTCAGCTTTGGGACTGAGGAAATGGAAATGTCGAGAAGGTGGATGGTTGCCATTTTGGAGATTTTAGGTGGTGGTGATTTGGATAAAGCAATTTGGACTCTCATCTTAAGCAAACTGGGAGTAAGTAGCAGCCTTGGAAGGATAGCAGTAGAACAGTTGTTGTTGAAGTTTGAGGATCTATTTAATCCGTGGGGACCTTTACCAACAACCCGAGTGACACAGTGAAATGTTTCTTCCTCTTTTACTATTTTGCTACACACGTTGATAGGTAAAACAATTCCTTAGTCAATCTGTAGAATTTTCGTAGGTTAATTCTTCAAAGTACTTGCACTGTATTTTATTGGTCACCACATATCTTCTACATCTACATCTACATCTATACTCCGCGAGCCACCTTACGGTGTGTGGCGGAGGGTACTTATTGTACCACTATCTGATCCCCCCTTCCCTGTTCCATTCACGAATTGTGCGTGGGAAGAACGACTGCTTGTAAGTCTCCGTATTTGCTCTAATTTCTCGGATCTTTTCGTTGTGATCATTACGCGAGATATATGTGGGCGGTAGTAATATGTTGCCCATCTCTTCCCGGAATGTGCTCTCTCGTAATTTCGATAATAAACCTCTCCGTATTGCGTAACGCCTTTCTTGAAGTGTCTGCCACTGGAGCTTGTTCAGCATCTCCGTAACGCTCTCGCGCTGACTAAATGTCCCCATGACGAATCGCGCTGCTTTTCGCTGGATCATGTCTATCTCTTCTATTAATCCAACATGGTAAGGGTCCCATACTGATGAGCAATACTCAAGAATCGGACGAACAAGCGTTTTGTAAGCTACTTCTTTCGTCGATGAGTCACATTTTCTTAGAATTCTTCCTATGAATCTCAACCTGGCGCCTGCTTTTCCCACTATTTGTTTTATGTGATCATTCCACTTCAGATCGCTCCGGATAGTAACTCCTAAGTATTTTACGGTCGTTACCGCTTCCAATGATTTACCACCTATGGCATAATCGTACTGGAATGGATTTCTGCCCCTATGTATGCGCATTATATTACATTTATCTACGTTTAGGGAAAGCTGCCAGCTGTCGCACCATGCATTAATCCTCTGCAGGTCCTCCTGGAGTACGTACGAGTCTTCTGATGTTGCTACTTTCTTGTAGACAACCGTGTCATCTGCAAATAGCCTCACGGAGCTACCGATGTTGTCAACTAAGTCATTTATGTATATTGTAAACAATAAAGGTCCTATCACGCTTCCCTGCGGTACTCCCGAAATTACCTCTACATCTGCAGATTTTGAACCGTTAAGAATGACATGTTGTGTTCTTTCTTCTAGGAAATCCTGAATCCAATCACAAACCTGGTCCGATATTCCGTAAGCTCGTATTTTTTTCACTAAACGTAAGTGCGGAACCGTATCAAATGCCTTCCTGAAGTCCAGGAATGCGGCATCAATCTGCTCGCCAGTGTCAACGGCACTGTGAATTTCTTGGGCAAATAGGGCGAGCTGAGTTTCACATGATCTCTGTTTGCGGAATCCATGTTGGTTATGATGAAGGAGATTTGTATTATCTAAGAACGTCATAATACGAGAACACAAAACATGTTCCATTATTCTACAACAGATTGACGTAAGCGAAATAGGCCTATAATTATTCGCATCTGATTTATGACCCTTCTTGAAAATGGGAACGACCTGCGCTTTCTTCCAGTCGCTAGGTACTTTACGTTCTTCCAGCGATCTACGATAAATTGCTGATAGAAAGGGGGCAAGTTCTTTAGCATAATCACTGTAGAATCTTAAGGGTATCTCGTCTGGTCCGGATGCTTTTCCGCTACTAAGTGATAGCAGTTGTTTTTCAATTCCGATATCGTTTATTTCAATATTTTCCATTTTGGCGTCCGTGCGACGGCTGAAGTCAGGGACCGTGTTACGATTTTCCGCAGTGAAACAGTTTCGGAACACTGAATTCAGTATTTCTGCCTTTCTTCGGTCGTCCTCTGTTTCGGTGCCATCGTGGTCAACGAGTGACTGAATAGGGGATTTAGATCCGCTTACCGATTTTACATATGACCAAAACTTTTTAGGGTTCTTGTTTAGATTGTTTGCCAATGTTTTATGTTCGAATTCGTTGAATGCTTCTCTCATTGCTCTCTTTACGCTCTTTTTCGCTTCGTTCAGCTTTTCCTTATCAGCTATGAAACCTATGATGAAGCTTTCTTTGTTTCCGTAGTACCTTTCGTACATGATTGTTATACCACAGTGGATCTTTCCCCTCGCTTTGGACCTTAGTCGGTACGAACTTATCTAAGGCATACTGGACGATGTTTCTGAATTTTTTCCATTTTTGTTCCACATCCTCTTCCTCAGAAATGAACGTTTGATGGTGGTCACTCAGATATTCTGCGATTTGTGCCCTATCACTCTTGTTAAGCAAATATATTTTCCTTCCTTTCTTGGCATTTCTTATTACACTTGTAGTCATTGATGCAACCACTGACTTATGATCACTGATACCCTCTTCTACATTCACGGAGTCGAAAAGTTCCGGTCTATTTGTTGCTATGAGGTCTAAAACGTTAGCTTCACGAGTTGGTTCTCTAACTATCTGCTCGAAGTAATTCTCGGACAAGGCAGTCAGGATAATGTCACAAGAGTCTCTGTCCCTGGCTCCAGTTCTGATTGTGTGACTATCCCATTCTATACCTGGTACATCGAAGTCTCCCCCTATTACAATAGTATGATCACGAAACTTCTTCACGACGTTCTGCAGGTTCTCTCTGAGGCGCTCAACTACTACGGTTGCTGATGCAGGTGGTCTATAGAAGCATCCGACTATCATATCTGACCCACCTTTGATACTTAGCTTAACCCAGATTATTTCGCATTCGCTAATAACTTCACTGGATATTATTGAATTCTTTACTGCTATAAATACTCCTCCACCATTGGCGTTTATCCTATCCTTGCGGTATATATTCCATTCTGTGTCTAGGATTTCGTTACTGTTCACTTCCGGTTTTAACCAACTTTCCGTTCCTAATACTATATGCGCACTATTTCCTTCAATAAGAGATACTAATTCAGGAACCTTGCCCTGGATACTCCTGCAGTTTACCAATATTACGTTAACTTTTCCTGTTTTTGGTCTCTGAGTACGGACGTTCTTTATCAACGATGATAATGTCCTCTCTGGTAAGCCGTTAGGTATTTTATCATTTCGCCCAAGCGGGGGTCCCTCTAACCTAAAAAAACCCTGTGTGCACGCCACACGTACTCTGCTACCCTAGTAGCTGCTTCCGGTGTGTAGTGCACGCCTGACCTGTCTAGGGGGGCCCTACAGTTCTCCACCCAATAACGGAGGTCGATGAATTTGCAACTATTATAGTCGCAGAGTCGTCTGAGCCTCTGGTTTAGACCCTCCACACGGCTCCAAACCAGAGGACCGCGATCGACTCTGGGCACTATGCTGCAGATATTAAGCTCAGCTTGCACTCCGCGTGCGATGCTGGTTGTCTTCACCAAATCAGCCAGCCGCCGGAAGGAACCAAGGATGGCCTCAGAACCCAAGCGGCAGGCGTCATTCGTTCCGACATGTGCTACTATCTGCAGCCGGTCACACCCAGTGCGTTCAATAGCTGCCGGAAGGGCCTCCTCCACATTACGGACGAGACCCCCCGGCAAGCACACCGAGTGCACACTGGCACTCTTCCCCGACCTATCCGCTATTTTCCTGAGGGGCTCCATAACCCGCCTAACGTTGGAGCTCCCTATAACTAATAGGCCCGCCCTCTGTGACTGTCGGGACCTTGCCGGAGAATCGGCCACTGGCCCAACAGACGAGGCATCCTGTGGTGGCTCGGAAACGATGTCATCACCACTAGGAAGCACCCCGTACCTGTTGGAAAGGGCTAAGGCAGCTGCCATGCGGCCAGATCCCACCTTCGCCTTTTGGCCAGGCACGCGCGAGCCCACCACTGTCCGCCATTCACCCTGGAGTGATGGCTGACCGATAAGATGCTCACTGCCGGAAGACGCAGCGACATCAGGGGTTCCATGTGATTCCAAGGCCACCGAAGTAGGCATAGGTCTCACCACAGTTGCCCCAACGCCACTACGAGACGACGCCTGCGCCTCGAGCTCGATGAGCCTAACAGACAAAGCCTCCACCTGCCCCCGAAGAGTGGCCAATTCTCCTTGCGTCCGCTCACAACAACCACAGTCCCTACACATGACTATGTTTACCCTACTCTATACGGTGACAAATTCCCAAGATAATCTTCTGATGAGCTACTCTGATAATCAAGAAACACTCACTGAAATACGAGACGCGAAAACTACGCTAGGTTTTCCCAGAAAAACTATTTAAAAGCTAAGCGCAGCAAATAAGTACAAAAACGCTTTATACAAACAGTACTCGCTGCTGCTGGTGCTCTCGCTGTGGCTGTCACAAGACAACTGCTGATTCAAGTGACTAGTGGCTAACGGCCGCGAAACAAACAAAAGACAGTTTTAGGGCGCTTTCTGTTCTAAACGATCAAGAAAACACTAAGAAATCTAACACGAAAACTACGTAAAGTTTTATCTTGTGCTGAAAGGGCCTCTAATCAGTGGCCCTTTAGCAGTGGATGATCTCTTATCAGTGGACTACTACTCCTTTTGTGTCAAAAGGTGCTGGAAGCGATTTCTGCTGTTTGACGTACCTACTAGAACAACATGGCAAGGTAGTTTGAATTGAGGTGTTGTCTATAATATACAATTCTAGATGATGGTAGATCAACGACATCTGCATACAAAGTGTGATTGGAAAGTTTTAAGAATGGATCCGCTACGGCTTACTGGTTTGGCAGCTGGTACACAGAGGGTGGGGAGTGAGTCATTGCCTTGTCCTTGAATGCCCTCTGACAGGAAACTGCATTTCCTTTATTCAGTTCATTGTAGCAGCTGGTTGAGTGCAAGTCTGTTAGGGCTTGTTGCCAGATTCCGTCTGTGTAAAAATGGAGCAACAAGTTTGTGTGAAAATCAGCTTCTGAGACTTGCGAACTATTAAAAACAGCTTTTGGAGATAATTGTATGAGCCAGTCAAACGTTTTTGTCTGGTTCAACAGATTTAAAAATGGCCACAAATCACTTGAAGATGAACCACAGTTGGGCCATCCTTCCACATCAAAAATGAATGAAAACGTGAAAGTTCGCAACAGTACATTAAGGTACGTTTATGAGGACCATAGAAATTGCATATTGCTGACAACATTTTGTCCAATAGGATTGTAGCCACACGAAATTCAGCTACATGTACTGTAACATTGTTGGCCACTATTGTCTGGCAGTATTTGTGGTAATATATTTGCTGGCCACAAGTGTATACAAGGAGCCACATGAGAGAGTGAAAGTGAGTGCAGCTCTACTGCTTTTACATCACACAAGGAATAAAATTAGAAACAAGATAAATCAATCTTTATGGATGTTCTTTTTTAAGTGAGCAGAATAGTTCAGACTAAATTTAACTTTTGAACTGACTGAATCTGGAAAAATGATTTCAAATATATTATACAAAAAGTTGATCCAAGAATAGAAATATGAGTGTGTGTATATCAGTTACAACCAGCTTGGGAATCATCCTTGAGTTTTTAGCTACTGATGATTTGTACAAAAGTTTAATGTACTGTTTTAAAGTCCACTATTTATCAATAAGTCTTTTAGTACCAAAATTATGCAGTGCTTTGGTAGGAGGATTGAAGAATTTCATTAAGGTAAGTTTGAAATAAGAATATGTCATTTAAATTTTCTTTTTGTTCACCAGCAAGTGGCAAAGCACAAGATTCATCAGCAACAGATTGCTAACTAACTTTGTATACATTACTTTTGATATCCCATAGCCTTTGATCATTGGTGATTTGCATTTATGAAATTCATAGTTCTCTTGTTTGTCAACTTCTCCATTACTTTCAACAACAAATAACTAACAAAAAAGGTGACTATAAGTATGCACGGAAACTTTGGGATAAAAGTGAAACAATATTGTTTTCACTCAGAACAGGCTCTCTTATCAGAACCTCTGTATATAGGCTTTCTATTGGACACGTGACAGCACTGTCAGTGAGAGGAGTAGGAAACAGAGGTGAATGTGTTGCATTCACAGGCAAGGGCAGAGATAGATATTGTCCTGCAATACAAAATGTTCTCCATCTATGGTGGACAACACCAGCAACCCTTTGGCAGTACATTGGCACTGCCTGGAACATGAGCCATATTTGCCAAGCATATGGCAGAAATGCTGTGTATTGCAGCACTGTTGATGACATTATTGCAGCCAAATATTGCTGTAAAATATTCAGTGGTTCTGAATGCTTATGCCATGTTATGGTATACGTGCAAATGACAAGAGTGCTGCTTAAATGTATTATGATTCTTTGTGGGAAAGGGATATAAGGTGCTTAATCCCTAAAATTCATCTGGCTTGTTCAGCATCTGTCAACATTATTAGGACCACTTTCAAAATTCTGAAACACCAGCAGCACGTCTTCAGACACATCTAATGGATAAAAGAAGGCTTGCTTTGACACTGCAAAGACTCCCCCTCAGTGAGTATCTCCAAACACACATCTTTTGGTTACAATAAATGTGACATGATAACACCTGGTACATACCAGACACCTCCAATTCAGCTTAACAAGTAATAAGTAACATTATAACAACACTCTTCTTTATGTCACAAATAAAGTAATCTTAAAGGTGATATGCAGTAAGTCAATCTTTTCAGTTCTGTATATAAAGGAAATAGATTTAAAAGACTTTTAAATGTGAAGCAAACTGTTAATTTTCCCATTTCAGGTTCCTGAGGACAGTTCTGCAATTTGTTGCACTTACAGCATCAAGTTCTACACAGGAGAAAAACAGGTGGGAAGAGATTGACACCTTGTCACAGCAGTTTTGCCAACAAATGTTGCAAAACAAACATCTTGTCCCCATGAAGCACACAGTTGGGACATGCCAATAAGGACCATTTTACAGCAAAATTTTTGTGCCTCATGAAGTTATTTGAAGCAGTATATATTGCTGGGCCAAAATTGCAAAGTATTTGCTTCACACCACTTACCGTATATAAGTTTGAAGTTTGTTTAAATCTCTGTTTTGTCACTCGCTCTTTGAAATGTGTGTGTGTGGGGGGGGGGGGGGGGGATCTGCAGTACAGTGTCCATCAGTTATAAGAGAATAATTCAATATGTAGACTGCTGTGCCCCTAAGTATTGTATCAACAAATAATAAATGATACCAGATGAAATTTGCCATCTGTCTTCCTTGCTGTATTGAATATGCGATTAATTCCTAGTACACTAAAATAACAGAGTACTTTTAAAATTTAGTGTTCATTTCAAAAATACCAGGACTACAAAGCGTATGAGAGAGGTTACATATCCACATTTCATTTAAGCCTGTCTTTCAGTTGCAAATGATGCCACAAAAATGGTAAAAATATAAGGAATGTTCAAATGAAAAGATACAAAATGTCGTAACAACCAGACTGGTTGAAATTTGAATGTGTCACTTGGAATAAAATAGTGAAACATCTAGGAATACAAAGCATGTGTAGTCACTGCCCTAAAAAAATCATAACTCTGCCTGAGCAGGCAAGGTGATGCCCACCACCTTTTGTGACGTCCTCGGTTCAATAGCCATTAACAGTGATGTATGTTGTGAGACACTCCATAGCATACACAGGACCATCAAGAGCAAACGGTGTGGGCTGCTCAAGGAGTGAGTGATTCTGCTCCTTGATAAAGTTTGTCCACACGTCTCCAAGGTTACACAAAGTTTAGGGGACAAGTTCAAGTGGAAGTAGCTTGAACATCCACCCTACAGCCTGGACATGCCATCCTGCAACTTCCATGTGTTTGATGCACTAAAAAAAATCTCAAAGGGAAATGGTTCAACTCGGATGATGAACTGAAGGATAAAGTGGAGGGCTGGCTCCTCCCATAGCCACAGGAAGTCTGAAAAGAGGAAACCCTTTGGCTTGCAGAACAGTGGGATATTTGTGCTCTGGCCTCTGGTGATTACTTTTAAATAAAGACTTCAGTTAGGTCCACAGTGTTGCTTCGTACCTTTTCCTTTACTCATCCCTTACAGATCAAAATTGTGGATGTATTCCCACACATAGAAAACACCATTTCTTCATGATCAAACCTATCAACTTTTTATTTTTGTTTGCTACACTCCTTTAATTTCTGTAACTTAGATCTTGGTCCGCACACCAACTCTCCAACACTCTTTCTATTCTTTAAATGTGTCTTAATTCAGCATATTTGCCAGACCACTACAATCCAAGTAGGTTCCTCAAATTTACAACTACAGAGTAAACATTAAAATGTTTAATTTCTTCGTATGTAGAAACTATGCTCGTAAACACCTCTTCTCCCAGAAAGATTTATTTCACATCTTCCAACATTTCTACAGCAATGGTGTTTATGTATAAACACACATTTCTCTTTCCTTACTAAAGATGTAGGTACACTCATCCTATTCTTTCTATACTGTAAGGGTCTACAGATTGTGCGCAGCTGTACAGTGCATAATACGCACTCGCCAGCCGACCTGTCTGGAATGCTGACACTTTGCTTGGTCAGTAGACGTGCGTCCAACCGCACTGCAACACAGAGTATGCCACTGGCCACCGTCCGCAGTGTGCCGTATTAAGTAGTGCAGCCTCGGGTGTGAATATGTCTCTTTTTCTTAGCTCACCATGGAGCATTTTAATACAACCATAATTAGGATGTCAGACACAGTGATGATGGGTGCATGTAGTGTACGCATTTTATAATCCGCCTTTGTTAATAAAACTGTTTAGACTTACTTCTCGTGTTCGCGTATTGCCGTACCTCAAGAACCCACTGCTTACAAATCCTGACAAATATTTCACCTAATTATCATTCGGGGCAACAACACAAACAACCCCCATATAGAAGTGATGTCAGAATGGAAATAATTATGGAAACGTGAACTTCAAGCAGCAGCAGCATGAACATCTTCAGACTATGCAGGGACGTCCAACGCTGGAATTCAGATTGGTCTACACCAGTTTGGCTAGAATACGAAAGGCAGTGATGGATTTTTATTTTACAATTGAGTGACTCATTGGTGATAAATTAGATGAAGTGTTGCAATCCAGTCCGAGTAACATTGTCGACCTACAAACTGTTATTAATGAACTGCAAGAAGAGATTTGGCAGTTAAAAGCAGAAAGAAGCAAGTGTAACATTCTGAAAGACTTGGCAAATGAAAGTTCATGCAGTACAGATACAACTACAATAAAGAATTTTTCATTATTGCCATCAGTACCAGTGTTTAGCGGGAAACCCAAAGATGATGTGAAAGTGTTTTTTCGTCAACTTGAAGGAGCCGCTGTGTTAGGATCATGGACAGAGTCTGATAAGCTAGTGGTTGCCAAATTAAGAATTCAGGGAGCAGCACAAGATTTCATTTGTGCGGAGCCTACTTGTGTGAAAACAGAAGATTACAATGAGTTTAGAACGATTGTTGTTCAGAGATTTAAACGTAAAAATGTGATCAGATTCAACAGAGCAGCTTCACAGTTTGCAAATGCGACGAGACGAATCTATCGAGCAGTTTGCCGAAGAATTCGAAACATCAATGCTCAAATGTACGAGTTGGTAGAAAATGAAAACCGCATTCTATTGTTCAAAGCCAACCAGAGAGCCTTGGACACATTCATTCATGGGTTGCACGGAGAGGAAGTAAGCAAAGCTGTTAGATTGGTACTATGTAAAATGTTTCAGGAAGCAGTAGAATCAGCTGTTGATTTTGTTGAAGCACTAAGACGACCAAATGAGATGCAGAAACAAGAATGCAGAGTTTTCAACACAACAGTACAATGCTACAGATGCAATAAACTGGGTCACAAGCGTAAGGATTGTAAAGAGAATCGAATCTGCTATCATTGCGGGATGCAGGGTCATGTTTCGAGAGATTGTCGCAACAAGAAGAAAGGTAATGCGAACAACAGGCAATCTGCCAGATCTTTAAACGAGTACAGGGATCTATGGGCCACCACTCTGTCCGCCCCTTGCCAGAGACAGTGATTCCTGTTAGTTCCAGTGAAAATCAGACCAAAAATTACTTCGTGATAAGTGCTGTATATCATGTGAAAAACATCGAACTACTTATTGACACAGGAGCACAGACTTCATTAATGTGGTGTTGCATAGATAAACGGGATAAATTGAAACTGCCGCTATTAAAAGTGCGAGGTTTAAACGGAGGAAAGCAATGTAACTATGGATAAGTTGACGTAGAATTAATTCTTGGCCAAGGCCAAGATGAAGGTGAAAATAAAGATAAGGATAAAAAAACACACAGCACGGGTGCAAGTAGTTTCAAATAACGAAATGCGTTATGACGGTGTACTTGGATACAATTTCTTATCCACTAATCAGTCTAGGCCGTAGCAACTACAACCAAGGAAATTGTTCTTCAGATCATACTCAAAGGAGCAGCAATACTGACATCATGGGAATGGACCACCCAAACGATGCATCAGTTCAAACCATCCGAGTCGATGTTCAGATTGATCAGCCTCAGCAAATTCCCAAGGGAGCAGGAAAGACAATCTACGTTGAAGTTAAGTCAGCCCGAAGAAAGGAAGGAACTTTGTTATTAATTGAGCAGTCCGAGAAAAGTGAGTTACTGGATACAATTCATTGTTATATTGCTAGAAGTGTAGGTGTTGCTACAATGTTGAGACAGAATGTCGCAAAAGTCCCAGTGGTGATATTACTTTGTATTATAATTATTAATAAAGTTTTATCCTTGACTCCTGTTACCGGGGGCATCAGCCGAGAACCGCTAGGTGTACATCTGGTAATCGGGGGCTCAAGGATGCAACATTTTTAAAAAATTAATAAAGCATAGTGCCGCCTAGCCTGCTGGTTACGCAACCCGTTTGGCTCGGTGCTAGGCCGGCGCACCAGCAGACGCGTGCTGCTAGTACTACAGCACGCGTACGGGATAACGCTTTCTCGCTGGTGCCTGCAGAGTCTAAGTCTGTTATCAGCACTTTACGTAACCAAGGTCACTCGCTGTGTATATAAGCGGGCAGTGCACGCCAGCGGAACCATTCTGCTGTGAGCTTGATCTGCAACAGCATTGAAGCACTATGCCTCGTCGACATGTGTATCGTCACCACTGCCACCGCATGCCAGTCTACAAACACATTATCAGCCTCGAAAATAAACTTGGAGGAAATGGCACTGCACAGTCTGTTATTCTTAATGGACCTATCTTTTTCCATGGATTCAGTTTTACGAGGGTTCACCCCAACACAAGCACTTGTTTACCTTGATGATGTAATAATTTTTTGTGAAAACATGAAGCAGCATACTGAGAGACTTCAAGCTGTTTTTGAGCGTATAAGAAGCGCAAACCAGTCTTTATCAATAGATAAATGTCATATAGGACAGACAAGTCAAGATGAATCTTCCACTGCTCACATTAGAGGACTGTACCTGGTGCCAAACAATCACAGAGTGGACGATATCTGAACTGTGTGTAGACAATGAATATAGACTGATTCCGAGTGATTTACGTGTACATATAATTCAGTTATACATATATGAATAAATGGTGTAGGGCTCTTACTATCTAAAACCTACAAAAGGAACTTACTAGATTGCAAACCAGTGTCAGAAAGGATAATAACAGCACACTTTAGAACAAATGTGTGAAATATCACTGTAATTTATTGTTATGCATCGACAGGTGTAATTGAAGGAGAATTAAAGGTGCATTTTAGAGAGAGGTAAATGGAGTCCTTGGAGAAACTAATTGTAGAGAAATAAAAATTTTAATGGGAAACGTGATCAAACAATGGAAACTCCAGGCTGGAATATTAACAATATTAGGAAAAGGATCAACTGCTACTCACCGTAAATATGATCCGTTGAGATGCAGACAGGCACAATGAAAAGACTGTTACAGATTATAGCTTTTGGTCAAAGCTTTCATCAGCAAAGGTGTCACACACACACACACACACACACACACACACGACCACTACCACCAGCAGTCCTGACTGGAATATGACTGTCATTTGAATAGTAATCTGGAGTGGGCCAGGGAAAGGAGAGGGATAGCAGGGTGTGGGTCAGGGAAGAGAGGACCACGGCCTGATAAGACTGCCAGGCACAGTGTCAGGAGGTGGATTGTAGAAATGGGGATGGAAAAGGAGGAGAGCAAGGTAAGGGGAAAGGAGAGGCAGTTGCATTGGCATAGGGTGCCACACAATGAGGGTGGGGACATGAAAAGGGAAGAGGTAATAGGAGAGTGGGGGCAGAAACTGTCGGGTGGACGCTGTGAGGACAGTAGGTTGAAGCTAGGATAATTTCAGGAGCAGAGAATGTGTTGTAAGGATAAGGATAACTGCCATCTGTGCCGTTCAGAAAAGCTGGTAGTGGAGAGGAGGATCCAGAAGGCCCCAGGTTCTGAAGCAGCCACTGAAATCAAGCATGTTATGTTCAGTTGTATGTTGTGCCACTGGCTGGTCCACTTTACCCTTGGCCATATTTTGGCCGTGGCTATTCCTCCTAGTGGACTGGTGGTTGTGGCAGTCATACCAATATCAAAGCTGTGCCATGGTTGCAGCAAAGCTGGTGTATGACATGGCTGCTTTCAAAGCTGGCTCAACTTTTGATGGAGAAGATAAGTCTGTGACAGGACTGGAATAGGAAGTGCTGGATAGGTGGATTGGGCAGGTATTGCCCATGGGTATGATAACTGTGGCAAGGGTTTGGGATTGGGAGTGGCATAGGGGTGGGCTAGGATGATGTGGAGGTTGTGTGGGCAATGGAACAACACTTTAGGTGGGGTGGGAAGAGTCTTTGGTACTATGTCTCTCATATCAGGGCAAGACAGGTAACCAAAGCCCTGATGCAGGCTGTGGTTCAGTTGTTAGAGTCCATGGTGGTACTGGGTGACGAAGGTGGCACTCCTTTGTAGCTAGCTCTTGGGGGTGATGGGAGGGTTGGGTGTGTTTGGGGAAATGGTATGGGAAATCCGTCCGCAGATGAGGTCGTGGGGTAGTGCCTGTCTGAGAAGGCCTTTGTGAGACTTTCAGCATACTGGAAAAGGAAGTTCTTGTCACTGCAGATAGGCCCTCCACAGGTGGCCAGGATATATGGCAGGGATATTTTGGTGTGAAAGGGATTTCAGCCATCAAAATGCAGGTACTGTTGGTGGGTAATGTGGACAGAAGTGTGGATGGAGCCAACAGAGAAGAGGAGATCAATGTCTAGGAAGGTGGTACGTTGGGTTGAGGAGGACCAGGTGAAATGATGGGAGAAAATGTGAGGTGGTGAAGGAATGAGTATAGGGTGTCTTGGCCCTGAGTCCGAATCATGAAGATACACTATGTGATCAAACGTATCCAGACACCCCCAAAAACACAAGTTTTTCATATTGGGTGCATTGTGCTGCCACCTCCTGCCAGGTTCTCCATATCAGCGACCTCAGTAGTCATTAGACATCGTGAGAGAGGAGAATAGGGTACTCCATGGAACTCACGGACTTAGATGGTCAGGCGATTGGGTGTCACTTGTGTCAAATATCTGTACGCGAGATTTCCGCACTCCCTAAACATCACTAGATCCACTGTTTCCGATGTGACAGTGAAGTGGAAATGTGAGGGGGCATGTACAGCACAAAATCGCACAGTCTGACCTCGTCTGTTGACTGACGACAGAGACCGCCAACAGTTGAAGAGGGTCGTAATGTGCACTAGGCAGATGTCTATCGAGACCAACACACAGGAATTCCAAACTGCATCACGAGCCACTGCACGTACTATGACAGTTAGGCGAAGGTGAGAAAACCTGGATTTCATGGTCGAGCGGCTGCTCATAAGCCACACATCACGCCGGTAAATGCCAAACGATTACTCGCTTTGTGTACGGAGCGTAAACATTGGGCAACTGAGCAGTGGAAAAACGTTGTGTGGAGTGACGAATTACGGTACACAATGCGGCGATCCGATGGCTGGGTGTGGGTATGGCGAATGTCCGGGGAACGCCATCTGCCAGCATGTGTAGTGCCAACAGTAAAATTTGGAGGCGGTGGTGTTGTGGTATGGTTGTGTGTTGCTTGCACCTCTTGTTGTTTTGTGTGGCACTGTCACAGCACAGGCCTACATTGATGTTTTAAGCACCTTCTTGCTTCCCACTGTTGAATAGCAATTCGGGGGTGGTGATTGCATCTTTAAACATGATTAAGCTGCTGTTCATAATGCACGGCCTGTGGCAGAGTGGTTACATGACAATAACATCCTTGCAACGGACTGGCCTGTAGTCTTGACCTGAATCCTATATAACACCTTTGGGATGTTTTGGAATGCCGACTTCATGCCAGGCCTCACCTACCAACACTGATACCTCTCCTCAGTGCAGCACTCCATGAAGAATGGGCTGCCATTCACCAAGAAACCTTCCAGCACTTGAACTTACATATGCCTGCGAAAGTGGAAGCTGTCATCAAGGCTAAGGGTGGGCCAACACCATATTGAATTCCAGCATTACTGACAGAGGATGCCACGAACTTTTAAGCCATTTTCAGCCAGGTATCCAAATAGTTTTGATCACATACTGTATTATCAATGAGCCTGAACCAGAGCAGGGGTTTTGGGAGGATAGGAAAGTTTCCTCCAGATGGCCCAGGTTGCCATAGGAGGGTGCCATGCGGGTGCCCACAGCTGTGCTTCAGATTTGTTTCTAAACCTTCCGTTCAAAGGAGAAGTCGCTATATGTTAGGATAATGTTAGTTAGGTGCATGAGGAATTAGGTACTGTGTCTGGAGTGAAGGATGTTGGAAAAGTTAATCTTTGATTGCAGCAAGATTATGGGTACAAGCTATGTTGGTGTTTACAGATGTGGCGTCAACAGTGACCACTAGGTTGATTTGGTTAAGGAACTGATTAGTATCTTCCATGCGGGAGGCTAGATTACAGGCAATTTGTTGGAGGTTTTGGTCAATGAGGGCCAAAATTCTTTCAGTGCAGGCACAATAACCAGCTACAATGATGTGGCCAGGACTGTTGAATTTTTAAATTTTGGGGAGCATGTAGAAGGTGGGTTTGCAGCGTGTCAGAGGTGAGGAGGGAAATGGACTTAGGGGAGAGGTTCTGGAAGGGCCTAATGCTTTAAGCATAGATTAGAAGTTATTTTGGACTTCTTGGATAGGATCATTCTGGCAGAATTTATAGGTGATGACTCAAACAATTTTCTAAGGCTTTCCAAGAGGTAACCACTGTGACTCATCACAACAATGGTGGAGCCCTTGTCTGCAAGGAGGATGATTAGGTCAGGATCTGTTTCGAGATTCAGTATGGCTGTCCTTTCCTCTACTGAAAGGTTAGCTTTCTTAGGAAGGGGCATGGGGAAGAATGGTGAGGCCAAAACCCATGCCATCTGGATTGTCTGCTCCACCAACAGCTTTATTGAACTGTGCAGATGGGAATTTCCTTACAACACATTCTACATTCCAAATTATCCCATCCTCAACCTACTGTCCCAACAGTTCCACCCCCTTTGTCCTATTACTTTCTCCATTTTCACATATGCCACCCCCATTGTGTGCCACTTTCTGCCATTGCACCCACCTGTCCTTTCCCTTCCCCTTCCTGCCCCTCTCCTTGTCTCTTTCCCTTTTTATCCCCTACAACCCACCTCCTGGCACTGCACTTGGCAGTCTTGTCAAGCCACCATCTATTCCCTGCATGCCCCGCCAGACAACACTCTTCTCTCCCCCCACCCATATAATGGAAGACTTGAATACAAAAGTTTGCTAAGAAAATGAATGGCTCGAATACAGTACCATTGCACACAGCATAGCAAATACTAATGCAAATGATGTGTGTGCTGAGCGTGAGCTTATCATTGCTGGCACAGACATCCACATCGCAACTGCCTTAAGATAATGTGGGTCTCGTTACCAAATGTCAGAAATAAGAAAGGAGTGGATGTCATCAGAAGAAACCACCACCTAGTTTTGGCTGACTTCAGATTGAAGACAGTGGCAAACAGAGCTCAATCACAGGAGCAAAAACATACAAGTGATAAAGTTAATCAAAGAAAGATTCACCTTTAACAACAAAACAGATTCCAGGTCCTCTCTGACAAAACTTTATGCATGTAGGAAGTGAAATAGGTTGGCAAAAACTTAAAGACAGCTATCTAGCTGTCAGAGAGACAATATTAGGATTTAAGTCGTATCAACAGAAGGCTGGATCTCTGATGACATATGAAAAGAAATAAGCCGCAGGAGAGAACGAAAAAGTTAAATCTTTGCAAGACAAGAATGTAAAACATCAAAATGCGTAAAGAATACACAGAGGAAAATGAAACAGAGAAAATGTCTTATCACTACGATAAAAGGAATGAACAGGTGCCCAAGCACAGTTAGCAGAAGAGGCAGCAAGACTGGAAAATATAAAGTAGCTGCACAATATCACCAAACGAACTTCTAGGCATGAAGGACCAGTTAAGAGAAAGGATGGGGGCTGATTACAAATGAAAAGGCACAGCTACAGAGATGGGAGGAGCAGTCCCAAGAGGAACAGGTAAGGGATATTCCATAGAAAGTCATACCAGATCAAGATATAAATCTGCAGTATCCCACAATGGGTGAAATTAGGAATGCTTTGAAAAGCCTAAAAAAAGGCAAAGGCTCCAGGGCTAGACAAAATGGCACAGAGCTGTTGAAAGCTGATATCAAAAGTACCATTAAAATATGCTCCACTCCTTGCTGAAGCATATTTGTCTCTTAAAACATCAAAAGGAGTGAAAAAGTGGACTGGAGGTAAAACTATCAAAAAAAATGGCTGATGATTGCCATGGTATTACATAGCTGTCAGTGCCCAATAATGCCCTCATTCAATTGAAAATAAATTGCACAAAGAAAAGGCTGGTTTTCGGGCACAACTCTTAGGATCATATCAGAGCAAAGCAAAACATTCCAGGCAACCATGAACCTGTATTTTGAAAAGGGCTTCAATAGCAATCAAGTTCTGTGGCAAGTGTTATGAATATGTGGTATACCACAGAAGATTCTAAAACATAATCAAACATCTGTATAATGACTAAAAATGTGTGCTCCATGAGGGAAATCTCACAGGTCCAACAGAGGTAACAACCACAGTCTGGCAGGGTTGTATTTTGTCACCAACACTCTTCCTACTTGTTCTTGACTCAATTATGAGAAGAATCACAGTGGGCAGGAGATGAGGAATCCATGAACATCTGGAGGATTTGGATTTTTCACATGACAGTTTCAATAGCTCAAAGGCTGGCAGGTATGAAAGTTAAATTAAACTCACTGAGAAAAGCAGTGGAGATTGCTGGGATCCGGATAAATGCGGGTAACACAGAAAAAATGAGAATAAATTCTGGGAACATGGAAGTGCCACTGCTTGTATGGAACCATCAAATTGAGATTAGTCAGTTCATACCTATATCTGGATAGTGTGGTTGTGACATTATTGTTCATATTTTTTTTGTTTTTTTTTGTAAATATTTTATTGAAACTGTTAAAGCAGAAGTAGAGACATCTCGTTTGAAGCGAAATGGATACTGAAACTCTTTGATAGGATTAAAGTGAATGTACATATTAAGAAAAAGGGTGTAATATTTACTTTCAAATATTACAAAGATATCTATTTGTTATAATTATTAAATGTAAAAAGATGCTATAATGTAATTATGTATGTAGTAGTTACTGGCACTCACTTAGGGCTGTATGAGATATGTGTAGTATAAAAGATGGAGGAACGGAAAGCTGTGTAAGTGTAGGAAAAGGTGGGAGCGGAAACGTTTGGCGCGCTTTGGCAGGCGCAAACAAAGTCAGTCGGTGGCCAGAGATCTTAGAGGCAGCACATACAGTGCCAGCATAGTGTGGAGTGTGCCATATTGTTGCATCTTGCCTTGGTATCATCGCTATGAAGAGGAAATAAGTCCGACATGGATAACTGCTCTTGGCCGCTCTGATATTAATGCAGTTGTTTGCCACCATCGCTGATCACAGCTTACAGGGTACGACATTTTAGCTATGTATTATAGTGTGTGCCAGGAAGTTGAAATGTGCTTTTAGAATAATAAACATCATCCAAATTAACAATTATGTCCACCTGGTAATTTATCCCACTCATAAACCAAGCAGGATCCTAACCTGGTAAAGGAAAATTCCGAGTGACCTGTATTCAGCCAAAACTGTGAAATCTTTAATATATTGTTGGCAAATCAGTGAAATAATTGATGCAAATAACTGAGAATTTCATAATTAACATTGCTATTATTTTCTGTGTTAAAATGATTACGTAAGGTTATGCCAGATTCAGAGACCACATTAGATAAATTGTTTGCTGCTTTCACATTACGTATTAATGAAAGGGAATACTAAGTTGTTGATTAATGGTGATGAATAGTAACGTTAAACACTTTATAGTGAATCAATGAAATGTTGAGTACCAAATATGTTGATGTAGAAACCTCCCTCCGTCCAAATTTACTTTTGCTTTTATGAAATCAGTCTGTTTGCTTAAGCAATTGGGTACTGTAGTTTTGTTTCAAGCGGCTAAACTTTTATTGTATTGCTGAACCATCTTTTATCTAAATCTAAAGTGAAGTCTGTTAGGTAAGTAGGGAGTTGCAATCTTTTCTGCTATCCTACTCAGCTTCATTACATGTGCCTAATTAGACTGGCGAATAATAGTGTACCACCAACCACATATATTGTTATCGATGCAGAATAGTAGTCTAGCTACTGTTAGTTGCCATACCTCTGAACTAATGACTTATTTGAAGAAATGAGTTAAAGTCTGATGCTTATTCCTTAGGTTAACACACACGGTTATTACACTTGTTTTTGTGGTTTTGCTGTCCGGATAGGTAACTGTATTTCTGTTTGTTACATTGCTTATTATGAACAGTATAGTATAAGAATATTACAGGTGGCTTTGCATGACAGTATGTTTTGTAAACCAATTCAGAGAATACAAAATACACGCAGGTATTACATCTGGTTCTACATATCAGGACAGTAAATCACACACACAACATAAGGAGGAATATTACATGGTGACTGAAGACAGTCGAGCTAGAGGTAAGAAAAAGAAAAAGCCATATGCAAAAGTAAACATATTTTTAATACAAATGTAAAAGCTGCCTTCCTATACACCAGTGAAACTTGGTAAATAGGTACAAAGATAACTTCACAGTTACAGTGTGTCATAAATAGGAGTCTCTAGGGCATAATGAATACCTGGTGCAATGATAAGAAAAGAGAAAAAAAAAGGACAGACACCTATAGAAGAACAGATACATGAGAAAAAGTGGAGATGGCTGGGGCATACATTGACAGGCCAGATGGAGCAACCAAAAAGAAGGCATCAGAATGGAATTAAGAAGGAAGAAAGGCAGGCCTGGATGTACAGGAAAGAAGACAGTGGAAGAGGAAGCAAGAAGAGTTGGCAAGACCTGGGCGGAATTGAGGGATATGGCCACGGAAAGACAGTTGATGAATTCTCCTGGGTGCTTTATGCCTCCACAGAAGCCAAAGACATTAAGTAAGTCTCATACATAATTCAAAATTAAAAATAACCAGACGTAAAACTTACATTTTGGCAATAAACAGAGAATGAGTTTAATTTTGAAAAGTTACTCACATATGTTGCACTGCCTTGTACGTAGGCAAATAACACTTACTCTCATATTCCTGGTCTGTGCACAATTCATTACCATTACTACTGTGATTGACAAGTGTTCATAATGATTTCATCTACTGCCAGTTCGACTATACATTTTCATCTCTAGTAATCTTCATCCGGTTGTTGAACTTTCCTGCAGTACCATTTGCATTCATCTGCAGTTACTGACATAAGGGAGTCCCTTGCAGTGCTTAACATATTGTTTCCGCCATGTCCCCTGAAATGCTACACTTCCTAAACAATCATTTTACTTTTGCCAATACCAGTTCTACCGCACTCAAATCACAATTATAGAGTGGCATGCGGACAACTGTATTGCCCTTCTCTTCTGCCATTTCATCGAACACATCCTTTTTTTTAGCAGGTCTATGTTCTTGAATTAAAGTGAATAGAGCCTGCTTCCTTATGCTCTCATTACACACAACATACCTCTTTTGCAGCCAATGTTATGACCACCTGTCTCTTGTAGTATTCAGCATTGCCCACCACACTTACTGATCTTGGAGGAAGACTTGGCAGATACATATTTGCAAACCACTTTTCGAAGTTTCCACAATTCATTTGATTGTGGTAGTCACCTTCAGTGGATTTAGCCAAAACAAACCCCTTCCTTTACCCAATGCTTCCAAAAATAAGTCTTTTAGAGGAGGTTTCTCACTCCTTAACATCGACATAATCCCCTTTCTGACAACATTTACGAACTGCTATATTACTGTCTGTCGAGGTCTGCAGATAGAGCAATCTTCTGCACCAAGTAGAAGTCATTGATTATCTCAAGACACCCCTGTCAAAGTTATCCAACTTATTTTTCCAATACATCTTGGCCTAAGTGAAAGAGAATTTAAAAAATGAAGTAGCATGTACAGTCACAAATAATAAGGAGAGATCCCCAGGGAAAGGGCTGACTTTCTGACACCACATATACAGTAGTGTAGGTTATGGTTCCAGATATCACACTATGTAGCCACAATTTAATAAAAATAATGAAAACAGTCATTTCTATTTAAAAATAAAAAATAAAAAAAATAATAAAAGAAAAACCTTGACAGGTGACAGGACTCATGCCAACAAACTTCAGCATACCAGTCAAATATCTAAGCGATTACACCACATGAGGGTTTCTAAAAAAACTGACATTTATTGCAACTGTAGCCACTTATTGTATGAAAAGAAATATTTTTCCATACACACGAAAAATAATCATTTTAAAGTAATTCAGACAAAGGGGAAGCCAGTTTCAAAGCAATGTCCAGCTGAAAAATTTCAACAAAATTCACCTCTTTGCCAAGAGTTTCTGGTGATTTCACAGCATTATCACTACAAAATTTGTGAATTCTTTTCGTAGAGCTGAAGCTTGCTCCTGTGTACATCACTGTTCTTTTTGTCAGCTGAGAGAGAGTGGATCAACTCTTCTTGTGCTCCTGCTTACAACATTCAGTGAAATCAATTATTTTTCTTGCTCCACTGTGATGTACTGCCCCTTGCTCTTCTCCGAACCACTTCATCACTCATCAAAGATTGCATTACTTTACTAAGTAATAACACAGAAAAATGGTCATCTCCTATAGCTACGTACTCAAGGTCCTGTATTAGATTGCCGAGGTTGGTAGCACTTGGACTCAAAAAATTAGTGGACCTAAATCAATTGACTTTAGCCAATTCATAACTAGGGAGCCTTCATTCTTCTCTTTGTGAACAAGCTGTATTCATGCTGATATTATTTGGTTTGGGTCTGAGTGGAGATGTCAACTTGTGGGATTTTCTTTATCATTGAAGCAAAGGATGCTGTGACAGTAGAAGGTTGCATTGTCTTTTAGGTTTTGTTCACTACTATTTGGGACTTTGAGACAAAACAAGCACTGCATGATTTTAAAGAGGTACAGACGCAAGCAAGTGTGCTGGGGCATACCCCTGTTCACAGCTACCAGTACTACATTGTCGTAACGCGCCTGTGCTTAGTGTACAAAGAACTGCACCATAATCTAAGAGTAAAATTAAAATAACTTTTCTAAACTTCGTGAGTGTATGCTTCAGTATATTATGTTACTAATGTAAGATCTCAGAACAATCAAACGAATGTGTTATGCAAAATATACGGTCTAAAAAAAATAAATGGTGCTAAATAATAAGACTAAAAAGCTAAAAATTGTTCAGAATTTGTAAATGTATGTCAATTAAAAGTTACAAGTCTCAGCTTGATCAGAGCAATATTTGGGTCAAAACTGGCATTTTTACGAAAAATTGAAGGTGCTAAATATTACACTCAAAAAGACGAAAACTCATATCTAGCCTCAGTTTCATATAAAAACATTGACTATGTGACATAAGTAAAGCTACCTCTATTACTTTTCAAGTTATTTACTAAAAACCAAATATGGAACAAAAAGTGTTGTCATGATAGCTTAAGTATCATTTGTATTTGTAACAAGAAGTTCTAATTACAGCACTCAATTACATTCTTGCAATAATATATCTGTTCCAAGTATCAAGACTTTATTGCAAATAGCTATGGTTACAAGGAATTTTAAAGAGGCAGTTCAGAGGTCATGTTCTAATATCGGTTCCACTCTAAAAATTCTGAGTGAATGCAGTCAAGCTAAAACTTTTTCAGTTAGCAAAGCAAATTTATGCTAAAATTAAAAAGACTGTAAACTGTTAAATGACAGAGCCACTAATTAACGTGTCTCTGAGAAGGGGCCATTTGGATCCTGCCACCTATGCCTAGTGCAGCTGATGTTTCTTTCAGTGGTCTGCTGCACCCATATATAAACACAGCCAGAGGGGCAGTGGGAAGAGAGACTCTGCACCGAGATAGCAATCTGTTTGCTTCTGTAAAATGCCCACATGCATTGTGCCATGGATAATGTGACAGCTGGGTAACTTGAAGGCATTCTCGGTGAAAGTAGGAAGTGACCCCGCAAGGACTGTACATCGTCCTGGACTGCTTATATTTCATAGAAGTAACTGTTTGTGTGAAGCCCGAAATGATGTTGAAACTGTGTGGCAAGTGGCGAAATTCTTTTCCACTTTTAAGGTGAGCAATTACCTTTTAGTGATCAGAAGTTAGAGTGATAGACCATTTTACTTGGAATTTCCTCCAGAGGTTGCCTCTGAGCTGTTAATAGTGCTGTTTCTGAAAGGGATATTATTATTATTATTATTATTATTGTTGTTGTTGTTGTTGTCTTCAGTCCTGAGACTGGTTTGATGCAGCTCTCCATGCTACCCTATTCTGTGCAAGCTTCTTCATCTCCCAGTACCTAATGCAACCTACATCCTTAGTGTGTCCATCTCTTGGTCTCCCTTTACGATTTTTACCCTCCACGCTGCCTTCCAACGCTAAATTTGTGATCCCTTGATGCCTCAAAACATGTCCTACCAACCGGTCCCTTCTTTTTGTCAAGTTGTGCCACAAACTCCTCTTCTCCCCAATTCTATTCAATACCTCCTCATTAGTTATATGATCTACCCATCTAATCTTCAGCATTATTCTGTAGCACCACATTTCGAAAGCTTCTATTCACTTCTTGTCCAAACTAGTTATTGTCCATGTTTCACTTCCATACATGGCTACGCTCCATACAAATACTTTCAGAAACGACTTCCTGACACTTAAATCTATACTCGATGTTAACAAATTTCTCTTCTTCAGAAACGATTTCCTTGCCATTGCCAGTCTACATTTTATATCCTCTCTACTTTGACCATCATCAGTTATTTTGCTCCCCAAATAGCAAAACTCCTTTACTACTTTAAATGTCTCATTTCCTAATCTAATTCCCTCAGCATCACCCGATTTAATTCGACTACATTCCAGTATCCTCATTTTGCTTTTGTTGATGTTCATCTTATATTCTCCTTTCAAGACACTATCCATTCCGTTCAACTGCTCTTCCACATCCTTTGCTGTCTCTGAGAGAATTACAATGTCATCGGCAAACCTCAAAGTTTTTATTTCTTCTCCTTGGATTTTAATACCTACTCCAAATTTTTCTTTTGTTTCCTTCACTGCTTGCTCAATATATACATTGAATAACATCGGGGAGAGGCTACAACCTTGTCTCTCTCCCTTCCCAACCATTGCTTCCCTTTCATGCCCCTCGACTCTTATAACTGCCATCTGGTTTCTGTACAAATCGTAAATAGCCTTTCGCTCCCTGTATTTTACCCCTCCCATCTTCAGAATTTGAAAGAGAGTATTCCAGTCAACATGGTCAAACGCTTTCTCCAAGTCTACAAATCCTAGAAACGTAGGTTTGCCTTTCCTTAATCTAGCTTCTAAGGTAAGTCGCAGGGTCAGTATTGCCTCACGTGTTCCAACATTTCTACGGAATCCAAACTGATCTTCCCCGAGGTCGGCTTCTACCAGCTTTTCCATTCCTCTGTAAAGAATTAGCGTTAGTATTTTGCATCCGTGACTTATTAAACTGATAGTTCGGTAATTTTCACATCTGTCAGCTCCTGCTTTCTTTGGGATTGGAATTATTATATTCTTCTTGAAGTCTGAGGGTATTTCACCTGTCTCATACATCTTGCTCACCAGATGGTAGAGTTTTGTCAGGACTGGCTCTCCCAAGGCCGTCAGTAGTTCTAATGGAATGTTGTCTACTCCTGGGGCCTTGTTTCGACTCAGGTCTTTCAGTGCTCTGTCAAACTCTTCACGCAGTATCTTATCTCCCATTTCATCTTCATCTACATCCTCTTCCATTTCCATAATATTGTCCTCAAGTACATCGCCCTTGTATAAACCCTCTATATACTCCTTCCACCTTTCTGCCTTCCCTTCTTTGCTTAGAACTGTGTTTCCATCTGAGCTCTTGATATTCATACAAGTGGTTCTCTTTTCTCCAAAGGTCTCTCTAATTTTCCTGTAGGCGGTATCTATCTTACCCCTAATGAGATAAGCCTCTACATCCTTACATTTGTCCTCTAGCCATACCTGCTTAGCCATTTTGCACTTCCTGTCGATCTAATTTTTGAGACGTTTGTATTCCTTTTTGCCTGCTTCATTTACTGAATTTTTATATTTTTTTCGTTTCGTCTGTTAAATTCAACATTTCTTCTGTTGCCCAAGGATTTCTACTAGCCCTCATCTTTTTACCTACTTGATCCTCTGCTGCCTTCACTACTTCATGTCAAAGCTACCCATTCTTCTTCTACTGTATTTCTTTCCCCCATTCCTGTCAATTGTTCCCTTATGCTCTCCCTGAAACTCTGTACCAACCTCTAATTTAGTCAGTTTATCCAGGTCCCATCTCCTTAAATTGCCACCTTTTTGCAGTTTCTTCAGTTTTAATCTACAATTCATAACCAATAGATTGTGGTCAGAGTCCACATCTGCCCCTGGAAATGTCTTACAATTTAAAACCTAATTTCTAAATCTCTGTCTTACCATTATATAATCTATCTGAAACCTGTCAGTATCTCCAGGGTTCTTCCATGTATACAACCTTCTTTCATGATTCTTGAACCAAGTGTTAGCTATGATTAAGTTATGCTCTGCACAAAATTCTACCAGGCAGCTTCCTCTTTCATTTCTTATCCCCAATCCATATTCACCTACTACATTTCCTTCTCTCCCGTTTCCTACTACCGAATTCCAGTCACCCATGACTATTAAATTTTCGTCTCCCTTCACTATCTGAATAATTTCTTTTATCTCATCATACATTTCTTCAAATTCTTCGTCATCTGCAGCATGAGTTGGCATATAAACTTGTAATACTGTAGTAGGTGTGGACTTCATGTCTATCTTGGCCACAATAATGCATTCACTGTGCTGTTTGTAGTAGCTTACTCGCACTCCTATTTTTTTATTCATTATTAAACCGACTCCTGCATTACCCCTATTTGATTTTGTATTTATAACCCTGTATTCGCCTGACCAGAAGTCCTGTTCCTCCTGCCACCGAACTTCACTAATTCCTACTATATCTAACTTTAACCTATCCATTTCTCTTTTTAAATTTTCTAACCTACCTACTCGTTTAAGGGATCTGACATTCCACACTCCGATCCGTAGAACGCGTTTTCATTCTCCTGATAACGACTTCCTCCTGAGTAGTCCCCGCCCGGAGATCCGAATGGGGGACTATTTTACATCCGGAATATTTTACCCAAGAGAACGCCATCTTCATTTAACCATACAGTAAAGCTGCATGCCCTGCGGAAAAATTACGGCTGTAGTTTCCCCTTGCTTTCAGCCGTTTGCAGTACCAGCACAGCAAGGCCGTTTTGGTTAGTGTTACAAGGCCATATCAGTCAATCATCCAGACTGTTGCCCTTGCAACTACTGAAAAGGCTGCTGCCCCTCTTCAAGAACCACACGTTTGTCTGACCTCTCAACAAATACCCCTCCGTTGTGGTTGCACCTGCAGTACGGGTATCTGTATCGCTGAGGCACGCAAGCCTCCCCACCAACGGCAAGGTCCATGGTCCTTTGGGGGCGGGAGATTATTATTATTATTATTATTACTCTTTCTTTTGCTTCAGTCCAGAACCGCGCGACCGCTACGGTCGCAGGTTCAAATCCTGCCTCGGGCATGGATGTGTGTGATGTCCTTAGGTTAGTTAGGTTTAAGTAGTTCTAAGTTCTAGGGGACTCATGACCTCAGATGTTAAGTCCCATAGTGCTCAGAGCCATTTGAACCATTTTTGAACTCTTTCTTTTCTCAGACGTTATGTCTGGTCAAAAATGGAAAGTGATGCGGACCTCGATCAAGCGTGACTTCCTTTTAACTGTACGGTGTATGTTACATTGCATTTAGGAACTTTCGGGTAATTGAACATGTGTCAATAATTACAGATTTCTGGTGGATATTGTGTGGTATGACTACTGTAGCTAATAGTATAATTGGTATAATGTCAACATTATCCTGATGCCACATGGATGTATTTTTCAATTTTTTTTCTCCCGTTTCTTCTGTATATTTGTTGTATTGGGTATGGATATTTCAATTAGTTGTGTTAATTTCTTCTTTTTATTGGTGAGTATGATGTCAGGTTTGTTACGTGGTGTTGTTTTATCTGTTATAATGGTTCTGTTCCAGTATAATTTGTATTCATTATTCTCCAGTACATTTTGTGGTGCATACTTATATGTGGGAACGTGTTGTTTTAGTAGTTTATGTTGTATGGCAAGTTGTTCACGTATTATTTTTGCTACATTGCCATGTCTTCTGTATTTGCTAGTATTGTACATCCGCTTGTGATGTGATCTACTGTTTCTATTTGTTCTTTGTAAAGTCTGTGTTTATCTGTTGTGGTATTGGGAACTTTAATAATGTGCTTGCTGTAATATCTGGTGTGTATTGTTTGATCCTGTATCGCGATCATGAATCCTTCCGTCTCACTGTATATCTTGATGTTATGTGATCTAAAGGGTTGTAGAAGTGGTTATGAAATTGCAGTGGTGTAGCCAATGTATTTATATGAGTGAGTGCTTTGTGTATTTTGCTAGTTTCTGCTTGTTCTAGAAAGAATTTTCTTAAATTGTCTACCTGTCCATAATGTAGGTTTTTTATGTCAATAAATCCCCTTCCTGTCTGCTTAATGTGAATCCCTCTGTTGCTAAATGTATGTGATGTATTCTATATTTGTGGCATTGTGATCGTGTAAGTGTATTGAGTGCTTCTAGGTCTGTGTTAGTCCATTTCACTACTCCATATGAGTAGGTCAATATTGGTATAGCGTAAGTATTTATAGCTTTTGTCTTGTTTCTTGCTGTCAATTCTGTTTTCAGTGTTTTTGTTAGTCTTTGTCTATATTTTTCTTTTAGTTCCTCTTTAATATTTGTATCATCTATTCCTATTTTTTGTCTGTATCCTAGGTATTTATAGGCATCTGTTTTTTCCATCGCTTCTATGGAGTCACTGTGGTTATTCAATATGTAATCTTCTTGTTTAGTGTGTTTTCCCTTGACTATGCTATTTTTCTTACATTTGTCTGTTCCAAAAGCCATATTTATATCATTGCTGAATACTTCTGTTATCTTTAGCAATTGGTTGAGTTGTTGATTTGTTGCTGCGAGTAGTTTTATATCATCAATGTATAGCAAATGTGTGATTTTGTGTTGGTATGTTCCAGTAATATTGTATCCATAATTTGTATTATTTAGCATGTTGGATAGTGGGTTCAGAGCAAGGCAGAACCAGAAAGGACTTAATGAGTCTCCTTGGTGTATTCCACACTTAATCTGTATTGGCTGTGATGTGATATTTGAACTTGTTTGGATATTAAGAGTGGTTTTCCAATTTTTCATTACTATGTTTAGGAACTGTATCAATTTAGGATCTACTTTGTATATTTCCCATATTTGTAGTAACCATGAGTGGGGTACACTATCAAAAGCTTTTTGGTAATGAATGTGTGCATAGTGTAGCGACCTTTGTTTGGTTTTAGCTTGATATGTCACCTCTGCATCTATTATAAGTTGCTCTTTACATCCTCATGCTCCTTTGCAGCAGCCTTTTTGTTCTTCATTTATAATTTTGTTCTGTGTTGTATGTGTCATTAATTTCTGTGTAATGACTGAAGTTAATATGTTGTATATTGTTGGTAGGCATGTTATGGGGCGATATTTTGCTGGGTTTGCTGTATCTGCTTGATCTGTAGGTTTCAGATAAGTTATTCCATGTGTAAGTGTATCAGGGAATGTGTATGGCTCTGCAATGTAACTGTTAAATAATTTATGAATATAATAGGGAAACATTCCAAGCGGGAAAAATAATTTAATTAGATGTGAATTTGTTGAGGTGAATTTCTTTAGCCAGAAATTTGCCATTTTATCTTTTCCAGAGGCTTTCCAATTGTGAGTAGAATTAATTGCTCGGGTGACTTCATGTTGCAAAATTATCACTTCAGGCATTTGTGGTATCATCTTGTATGCGTCTGTTTCTGCTTGTATCCACCGTGCATGCCTGTTATGTTGTACCAGGTTTGACCATATGTTGCTCCAGAAGTGTTCCATGTCCGTTATGTTTGATGGATTGTCTATTTTAATGTGTGCGTTATCTATTGTCATAAAATTTCTTTTGGTTTGGTTTTGTTTCCTTCTATTTTCAACTTTTTTTGTATCTTCTAAGTTGTTTGGCCAATGCTTGTAATTTCTGCTTCTTTTCATCTAATTGCTCTATCGCTTCTTGTTGTGAGATTTTACCTAACCTTTTTCGTTTTTGTCTGATATTTCATTTCTTATAAACTGTGTTAGCTGTACGATGTCTTTTCTCAGTTTTTTCTATTCTGATCTGTAGCCTGTGTTGCCATGCTGGTTTTGTGGGTTTCTTCTGTGTGTTGGTTTGTTCTCATCTCTGCCTAGTGTGTATATTTAGTGTAGTGAGTGCTCCTATATAAACCAGTAGTTGTAACTCTTCCATAGTTGTATTTTCATTTATTTTGTTGTGTATGATTGTGTTGATAGTTGTTATTGTTGTTTCGACTTGTGGGTCATTTGGTGGTCTATGCAAGAATGGTCTAATGTCTGTGTTTATGTCTTTGTATTCTATGTATGTTAGCTGAAATTTTTCTTCTATATCTAACATGTGTGTCACTTCATGTTCTATTTGTGCTTGTTCTGGTGGCTGTCTTAAGATTTCGTTTTCCTCTGATTGTTTAATTGATGCGTGTTGGTCTTTGTTTGCTCTGGGATGTTTGAGTCCATTACTGTATTTTCTTCTTCTTCTTCTTCTTCTTCTTCTGATTGCACATTATTTTGTTCCAGTATTTGTTGTACTTGTTTGATGTTTTATAATTCTGACTGGGGTATCCTGTTATTTTTGATTATTACACAGATCTGATCAGCTAGTCATTGTTCTGTTAAAAATTTTAATTCTGGGTATCTGGTAATAAATGTTGTGTATACTTGTGATCTGTATCCAGTTGTGTTGGTTCCTAAGTTTGTTGCTTGGTAATAACAGAACACGAGGTGTTGGTTAACTTCATCTGACCATCTCATCCTCTGTCTTTGTTTTCCTTCTAAAGTGGTTGCAGGAAGCATAGCCTGCAAAACACCTCTACAGGGCGTTTCAAAAAGAAAGAGCAGATTTCAAACATTTATTTCTCAAAAACTACAAATGATAGAAACACAATTCCAACGGTCCTTCACTCAATATGAGTACCAAATGTTACACAACAAATATCAAAACTGTACCTCAATATGAGCACCATTTGTTACACGACAAATATCAAACCGGTATCTCATTTCTTGCCACACACGACGCAACTGGTCTTTAGTTACCGAATTCACGGCCGCAACAATTCGATGTCGTACCTCTTGAAGAGTAGCGGGCATAGGTGGGACATAAACACAGTCCTTTATGTACCCCCACAAATAAAAATCGCAGGGAGTAAGGTCTGGTGACCTGGGAGGCCACAGACGATGACATTGATCTTGTGCTCCTGCTCTTCCAATCCACCGTCCTGGAATGGTGTTATTTAGGTACCGTCGTACTTCTGCGCGGACCATTGAAAAACTTTGAACCTTTCTCTGACAAGAAACGTTTGAATTGTGTTTCTATCATTTGTAGTTTTTGAGAAATAAATGTTTGAAATCTGCTCTTTCTTTTTGAAACGCCCTGTATTTGGATTTAAATCATTTTCCGTGTGGCTATCAGTGTCGTTACCAATGTGGACGGGCATAGGGTTCAAGCGTCGTCCCCGACCATGACAGCGCTTGTCCGAGGCTTCATTAATTCTGTCCTGAACCAACTAATCACATTATTATTATTATTATTATTATTATTATTATTATTATTATTATTATTTCTTTACTTTCTCAGATATTAAGTCTGGTTAAAAATGGAAAGTGATGCCGACCTTGATCAAGCGTCACTTCCTTTTAACTGTACGGTATATGTTACATTGCATTTAGGAACTTTCGGGTAATTGAACATTTATCAATAATTAGATATTATTATTATTATGTGCATGTGAACTTTTACAGAATATATCAAACAGTTAAACTAAACTTATTTATGGTCATAGTTCCTGGTCCCAGTAATTAAATAGCAAGGAGGAAATTTTTCTTTCACTGAGCACAAAGAAGAGTAATGTGGACCTGCAGACTGGAAATTATGGTCAGCATGTTCTCGCTTTCTGGCCGGCTGCAAAATAGCTTTCCCAATCAAATGACCATTTTCATAATTTGCTCACTGCCCCACAACATTAGTTTTGACTCACCACCACCACCACCACCACCACCACCACCACCACCACCACCACCACCACCCTCTCATCCCCCCCCCCCCCTTTCCAAGTAAGGATGGATTCTTGGCCCTGACTAGTTCACAGACAAGGAGTAGTGAGCATGTGGTTCCTCATTCATAAACTGCTCCACCACATGCTGCTGGACACTTCCACTTGAGAGTAGTGTATGTGCATAATGTTCGCATAATGTACGTGCATTCGAATACACAAGTGCACTTTGTCAGGAAACCTAACTTACTTATACTCCGGGAATGTACAGCCTGCCATTTCTAAGTCTATTGAGAGACAGACTTGTTTCATCACTGTCTTTAGTACTTTAGGATGTAAAATTGGGGCAGTTCCTCAAAAGCCCCCTCCCTCTACATTATTAAATACACTTTTAGGCACAAATTATATCTCTTACTGTTTAAAAATTTTATTTTATGCTTTCCAAGTCTTCCATGCAAAGTGCAGCAGGTGCCCCAGAAGTTGTCACTAACAACTGTTTCAACCCAACAGCTATCCACTTCATTGGTAATTAAAAGATCTTGAGGATGAGTATGCACTGCCAGACAAAAAAGTCAAGCACCATGAAGACTTGACTGAATGTCAATGTAACACCATCAGCAGGTATGTAAACAATTAGCGCTGTGATTCTCTGTGACTTGTAAAACAGCCACTAGAGTGCACTGGTACTTATTGTGTTAAGTGTGGTTACCCAGCCTGGTAGGGTATATGCTTAACTGCAAGTGAAGATGAAGGCAGGCATATTCAACATCACGGTACATAAGGTTGCACTGAAACTAGCAGCAGCCAAATTAGGGAATTACCATCCTATGTGTAGTCTGCTGCTACCACCACACCATAAACATCTTCATTTGGAGTGATGCAATGACCGTGTAACAAAAACTGACAATTGTGTCACACTGTTCAGTGATGAATCACACCCTGGATGACCATCATTGGCAAGTATGGTGGTGACCTGGGAAATAGTCCAGTTTTCCCAATGCTTTGCAGAGGCACAGCGGTGTTCCTTCTCATAGTGTGGGGAGCCACTGTGTATGGCTTCAGGTCAGAACTGGTAGAGACTGAGGGAACCGACAACACTAACATCCTTTATTCTCACACATTACCTCTCATGCGACAGTACTGTGTTGCCATTTTTGAACACGACAGTTCTCATCCACAAGCAGCACGTTTTTCTGTGAACAGTCTGCATGTGTTGATGTACTCCTGTGTCCACTGAAATCCCCAGATCTGTCTCCGAAATAATGTGGGGACCAGCTCAAATGTAGAGTCCGTTCTAGTGTCACTGCCAGTATGTAGGATATGAAGAATCAATTACAACAGTTGTGGGCCAGATATCTTCAGAAAAGGCGACAACAGTTTTGTGACCCTTCTCAACCTATCAATTTTACAATCACTGATACAAGATCACATACTGTCTCAAACTGAAGTTTCATTTCGCTTCCTCCTGCCCTTCTAGATGCATCACGTTTTGCCAGGCAATCCTGTATCCAGCCAAACAGGTCAATTTCCTTGATTTCTGGATTTGATGACCTAATTTTGCACAAGTTCATTTTTTATCCCAAACTGTGACCAACCACCTAGCACAATCTTCAATGACAACTAACTTATTTGGCAATTCATTGTTCTCATCCATCACAATCAGGTTTTCATGTGTGTACCAGGTTTTTTTTAGTACCATAAGGTATAGTTTTATTATTTTGTTAATTTTCTTTATTTTCCTGGGGAGAAAATTTTGTACTCTCCCAACAAACTTCCCCATGAAGAATGTTAGTGCAAACATTGAAGAATGAGGTATTAGGAATTTGTCAGATTACATTTAGACAAAATGCCTAACATATACATATACTAACAGGACAACTGCATAGTTTTTAAGGGGAACCAGAAAGATCCATCTCCTAAATATTAATTTTAGCAAATAGAAGGAACATTTTTTTCTGAAACCATTAAACATATTGCTCTGAAATTTGGACTACATGTTCAGTGAATATTTCTCTACAAAGTTATAATGCCAGGTTAAGAAATATTTATTGGTTTTTTTAAACAGATGCTTATTTTTTCTCTAAAATTTTGCACTTTTTCTTCTATAACTCTTGAATTATACAATTTGTTATAAAAATAAAGAAAAGAAGTAAACAATATTGTGTATAAATTTCATTGATATACTGTTAGCTGTTTTTGAGAATGTTCCTCAAAGATGAAAATTTTAAAGTTATGGGAAATGGCTTCCAAAGTTTTTTAATACATTCCTGCCCCATATGATGGATTAACAGCATCCTCCTCTTTTTCCAATGTGAGAGTCCTTTTCACTGGCCTTTTCTTCCCTTTTGCTGCATGTTGTAGGCTTTTGAGTCTTTCCTGCACCTCTTAGTCTTTCTTCATCAATTAGGCACCCTGTGGAAATGGTGTGTCCTGGTTGGAAACCTAAACGTTTCAGCACATCACATTTGATAATGTTTCCTTCACTGTATGTTGCCACTGCATCATACACACGCCAAAATGCAGTGTTTTTATCTGTACAAACACTCTTTTGGGAATCCTAATCCAAATTAAATTATTTACACTTTCATTTGGATTTTGTGTTTTCCCATGTAAACAGTTTTCCAATAAAGTTGGCTGTGATAAATCTCAGAATATGGGCTTAATTACATCAATTACAGCATTTAGCAAACTGTTTTTATGGGCCTATTCCTTTCCCGATTGGTACTTACACAATGAGTCATCACCTGTGGGGCACAGTGCATGTTGTGGGTGCTCATTTGTTGATGCAGTATGAAAAAATAAAGCCTACACTGCTCTCCTCATCTGCTCAATGTTTCTTGTATTTTGCCTAATTGCATACCCATAATACCTGTGTGCAATCTATCAGTTGCTTCATCTGTCAATCTTCCTCTTCCTCCAAGTGATTAATGTTTTGCTTTTATCTTTTTTTTCCTTCGGAGTGTCAGTTTCATAGAAGTCTGAAATGTCTAAACTTTGTTGATAGTTGCTAGGTGCTCTGATTCTTAAATACTGGATGAATGAAGTCCATGTATTTGTGTGCTATGCTGCAACTGGTACCAATTTACTCTCAGTGGTAAAGGTACTGTCTCTTTGTCAAAGTTTGCCATGAAATTTTCTCCAGGGTCCCTTTCTTTTTCAACTGTGGCAGAAAAATTATTTTTCTCTACAAAGTTCACAACACTGAAGCAATATTGTAGAAAAAAGAATTTTACATAATTCAGCATGGGTCTGAGATAGCATGCTCACTGCACAGTTTTCCTAAAGTTACACTGAATATAATTTGTAAAAGCAATCAAATAAGCCAATATCTGCAATGTTAATAACTAGGGCACAAATGGAAACAGGTTTTTCCAGTACTGTGAATCAATTTGTAAACGAAGTTTTAAGATTGGGGTTGTGGAAAGTCAATGGAAATTTTTCTTCCCATCACTGATTATTAATCTATTAATTAATTCACACAATTCCAGGCAAAAGATATATATTTACAGACCTAATATTGCATAAAAAAGACACACAAACATTGCAGCATGTTTCTCATACATAGATGTTCCACAGGTCAATATGTTATGACTAATGCCACAGAAAGTATAAATACAACAGGCACAAGCATGTGCCAGGAAAGTAATTATTCACAGATTAAGTATTGCTTGCAAAGCAAATGTTTGAACTGTTCTCATTCTCTCACAAGAAGGCTAAGAAATCATATAATCAACAGAAAGAGCTTCCAATAGAAAATAGGTATATCACTTGCAAATATTGCATCTAATAGTTTGGAAATACAACATAGTGCAAATAATATCTGTCGATTCACTTTTGAAAGCAGCACAAACAAGTGTGTGACCACATCTTTGGGGTGCAGCAACCAGTCCATATTTATTCAGTTTTTGTTCGTTTGCTGCTTGGTTCACTGCTCTGAGAGTTTGAGTCTTCAGAAAAACCAAGCTGAGCAGAGAAGTCTGTGGGCCCTTGAGAATCACTAACAACAGAAAAACCTGCAACATGAAATACCAATGCCAATTCACTAAGACATTCTACCTCAGTAATGTTTTATCACAACTGCAAGACAGGATAAACCATCAATAGAAGTTATACAGGAAAAAGATAGCCATTGTTATGTAATGGTAAACACTGTGTTAAGTAAGTATCTAAAGTTTCATTAGTAAATTAATGATGGGAAGAACCCTTGAGAGCATCTATTTCAGCAGTTTTTTGGCTTCTCCATTCCAAATGCCTAATGCCTTAAACCTCAGCAAAGGTAACAACCTATGTCAAGAGGAGTAAATTGAGGCCTGCATTTTTTGACAACTGGAAAGTCTTGTGACTGGTGGCCACTACAAAGGAGTACAGAATGAAAGGACCATAAAAATTTAACAAATTTATTATAGTGATGGAAGGGGAAAAAAATTCACAGCAACAATGACATTCGTACATGCAGACAATGGAAAAAAGTTAAGATATGTATTTAAACATATTACTTTCTTGTTGGGCTATTTGATCTCAAGTGGTCTAATTTTGGAAAAGTTCCCACATGACCAGCCTGGATTTTGCAGAAATTGTGTGTGAATATTTGCATATGTTCCCAGTGAACACTAGTAAAATTTTAGATTCAGCAGTTTAATACTTGCAGAGATATAGTCACTGCTCTCAACAGTGCACCCGCGAGTTTTTGGCAATTTTGAGACATAAAATCTTCAGCAATATTTTCTTGAAAGAAACCAAACTACACCCTCTTTTACAACTTTTTGTTCTCTCCTAAGCAATTTCCTGGGCAATTTTCATATAAATAGTTTGAAGCAAAGTATGCCAAAAAATGTGAAGTTTAGTTTTTTTATATTTCCCACAAGTGAATGTGGAATAAACCTGAAGCTTTGCATGTAATAACTTAGCAATAAAAGGTATTAAAATATAAAATTTCATTCTCTTACTGCTTTCTAGTAGTTTACAAATTGAGGGAATAGTTGACAATTTTTCTAAAAAATCAAAAATGGCTATTTTTGGCTCACTTTTTTTATAAAAGAGTGTACTGTGAACTCTTTCCACTTTCATTAGAAGATCCATGTTCTAAACCCCCAACAAACTAGTTTTGCAATGTGAGCATTTAAGGCCCTAAAAAAAATTACGTCAATGTGGAGGTACATTGAAAATGGTCCTATATTCTGCTGATGTGCAAGTCTGAAATCTTTTATTATGTTCTACAATTGTTTAGTACACACTGTGGAAGACAATATCAAAAGTCTTGGTGACTAGGAAATGAGTGAGTCACAAAAACTGCAAATAAGTAGTGTTGCCAGTTTTTTAAATGTCTACAGCATTTAGTGCTACAAAATTCTCTTTGTAAAAAAATGGAATGGAAGAAGGAATCCAGCAAAACTAATAGTTTGCTCTTTTTGCGGCTTTAATAATTTGAAAAGTGTAATTTTCTGCATCCTGTCTTATCAAAATTTCTTTCTGAACAAACCGATCAGCAACATCATCTGACTGGCAGTATAGTTTTCCTTATTACATTCTACAGCAAATTAAAGAAAGCTGTAAAAAAATTCAAGTAGCTTCAAGTAAACATATGCTTTGGGTCCTAAAACAAACTTCTTCCAGCTCTGACCTCTGACACGTATAGAAATCTATCATCAGGTTGTAAAGAAACAGGCTGCAGTTGCACAGGTATCAGGCATGGGCCCTATCATGACGGGGATGCTGGTTTTCTCACTTTAAAAGGAACCAGCAGTGGTTAATCCACCTTGGACCACTGCAACACTAATGCTCTACATAAACTGTAAACTATGCTAACACTAAGTATATTATACCTTAAATCGGAATTAAACTTTTACTTCACTAGCATTACACAATAAAAATATACTAATAATTCTCTATAATTTGAATCCTTTCCAAAAAATGTCAGGACAATTGCTACGAAATTCACCAAAATTTGCACAATGTGTCAACGGTGTCAAACCTGAAGGCAATTTATATGCCTGATCTCCTCTGTCTTGGTAATGCATAGTTAAATTGTGAAAGTCGTTTGGCTGGATACTTGAAGGGACCAAACTACTAGCTCCTGAGTCCCTTCGTGCTCTAACAGACAGATCTATATGACTGTCGATCAGGGATAGACAACTGCACACAATAGAGGGGAAGAAATCCCAAAGTCTACAAATGTCAGCAAAGCTGAGGTAAGTGAAAAAAAAAGAAGAAAGAAAGAAAGACAGGGAGATGGAGGAAGAAAGGTAAGCAAGGTGCCCCATCTAGGGAGCAGCCAGTAGCCCCTGAGAGCAGAGTGCAATGAGGGGATAAAGACATGCCCCAGCCACTGCCACTTACCAGAGGTATTCGACTCTTAAAATGCCTTGGAAGGACTAGAGACAAGGAAAGAAGCACAGAGAGGCAAAAGACAATCAAGCCCAGACAGCAGCAGCCTTGTCTGGGAAGAGGAGGCAACTGTGTGTCCTCCCGACCCCTCAATTTATCAATAAGGTTAAACAGCTCTCCCTTAAGGAGAAAGGTAGAAGCCCATTTCACAAATAAAACGTAAAACGATGCCCCAATGGCTGACCTAGTCTCCTAACACCAGGGGCTGCAAATCAGGGATTAAGAGTCTGCTGCAGGGTGGCTAGGTTGGGATAGACCAGCAAAATGTGGACCACCATCGGGTCCTCACTATGGAGGAGATGACCATGAGTCAAGCCAAGGGCAGCCAATGTGGAGATGGCAAAGGATGGTAGAGTTCTTGCAAGAGGCTTCCATGGAGGACATTCAAGAATACGTAGTCTCCTTTACCACCTGTAGTTAGTTTGATGAAATCAGAGTGAGCCATTCCATATTTCAGGCACCTAAAACTTGACAGAATAATACATATTGGAGGTCTGTTTCCGGAATATTTATCAAGAGTCAGTTTACTGGTAGCCTACCAGCAAGTTTATTCCTCAGGTTCCCCATGCGGTCCGGGGTCCATACAAAGGTCACTGAGCACCCACACTGTCCAAGGGCACACACAGAAACCTGGATAGCAATGACCAAGGGATGGAAAGGGTAGCACTAGTAGAAAGCTTGCAAACTACTCATGGAATCACTGCAGATGGAAAAGGACCCCACCAATGCAGAAAGAGAGATGCTCAAGAGCATGAGGGATGGCTACCAACTCTGCAGTGAAAACACTACAGCCATCCAGCAAAGTGAGTAGTCCAGTATGTCCTGCATGACCATAAGCAATGCCTGTATGACCAGCCAGCCTCAGCACTGGCTACCTGGAAAATAATCCTTTGCTCAGAGTCCCCAAGCCCCAGTCACAACAAGCGAATACTTCTTGGCATGCAAGGGTAGTTTTCAACTCTGAGGCACCAACAGTGCAATCCCTACATGGTCAGGAGCTACCATGCATTAGAGGAAACAATGGCTTTCTGAATACCTTTTGACTAGTTACACCATGAAAAGGAACCAGTGATATGTTCATCAGTGGCAGCTCATATGAAATGTGTTTCCATAAATACTGTAAATAGTATCTAGATTCAGATTTTCAGCTGTGTTACCCAGGAAGGAATTTGAGATAACCAGAACCATTTCCACACTTATATATCTACTACAACTTTATATATAATGAACGAAGTATGAATGATGTTGTTGTTGTTGTTGTTGTTGTCGTCTTCAGTCCTGAGACTGGTTTGACACAGCTCCCCATGCTACTCTATTCTGTGCAAGCTGCTTCATCTCCCAGTACCTACTGCAACCTACATCCTTCTGAATCTGTTTAGTGTATTCATCTCTTGGTCTCCCTCTATGATTTTTACCCTCCACGCTGCCCTCCAGTACTAAATTTGTGATCCCTTGATGCCTCAGAACATGTCCTACCAACCGATCCCTTCTTCTGGTCAAGTTGTGCCACAAACTCCTTCTCCCCAATCCTATTCAATACTTCATTAGTTATGTGATCTACCCATCTAATCTTCAGCATTCTTCTGTAGCACCACATATCGAAAGCTTCTATTCTCTTCTTGTCCAAACTATTTATCGTCCATGTTTCACTTCCATACATGGCTACACTCCATACAAATACTTTCACAAACGACTTTCTGACACTTAAAACTATACTCGGCGTTAACAAATTTCTCTTCCTCAGAAACGCTTTCTTTGTCATTGCCAGTCTACATTTTATATCCTCTCTACTTTGACCATCAGTTATTTTGCTCCCCAAATAGCAAAACTCCTTTACTACTTTAAGTGTCTCATTTCCTAATCTAATTCCCTCAGCATCAACCGACTTAATTTGACTACATTCCATTATCCTCATTTTGCTTTTGTTGATGTTCATCTTATATCCTCCTTTCAGGACGCTGTCCATTCCATTCAACTGCTCTTCGAAGTCCTTTGCTGTCTCTGACAGAATTACAATGTCATAGGCGAACCTCAAAGTTTTTATTTCTTCTCCATGGATTTTAATACCTACTCCAAATTTTTCTTTTGTTTCCTTTACTGCTTGCTCAATATACAGATTGAATAACATCGGGGAGAGGCTACAACCCTGTCTTACTCCCTTCCCAACCACTGCTTCCCTTTCATGTCCCTCGACTGTTATAACTGCTATCTGGTTTCTGTACAAATTGTAAATAGCCTCCCCCCCCCCCCCCCCGTATTTTACCCCTGCCACCTTCAGAATTTGAAAGAGAGTATTCCAGTCAACATTGTCAAAAGCTTTCTCCAAGTCTACAAATGCTAGAAACGTAGGTTTGCCTTTCCTTAATCTTTCTTCTAAGGTAAGTCTTAAGGTCAGTATTGCCTCACATGTTCCAGTATTTCTACGGAATCCAAACTGATCTTCCCCGAGGTCGGCTTCTACTAGTTTTTCCATTCGTCTGTAAAGAATTCGCGTTAGTATTTTGCAGCTGTGACTTATTAAACTGGTAGTTCGGTAATTTTCACATCTGTCAACACTTGCTTTCTTTGGGATTGGAATTATTATATTCTTCTTGAAGTCTGAGGGTATTTCGCCTGTCTCGTACATGTTGCTCACCAGATGGTAGAGTTTTGTCAGGACTGGCTCTCCCAAGGCCATCAGTAGTTCCAGTGGAATGTTGTCTACTCCCGGGGCCTTGTTTCGACTCAGGTCTTTCAGTGCTCTGTCAAACTCTTCACGCAGTATCTTATCTCCCATTTCATCTTCATCTACATCCTCTTCCATTTCCATAGTATTGTCCTCAAGTACATCGCCCTCTATATACTCCTTCCACCTTTCTGCTTTCCCTTCTTTGCCTAGAACTGGGTTTCCATCTGAGCTCTTGATGTTCATACAAGTGGTTCTCTTATCTCCAAAGGTCTCTAATTTTCCTGTAGGCAGTATCTATCTTACCCCTAGTGAAGTAAGCCTCTACATCCTTACATTTGTGCTCTAGCCATCCCTGCTTAGCCATTTTGCACTTCCTGTCGATCTCATTTTTGAGACGTTTGTATTCCTTTTTGCCTGCTTCATTTACTGCATTTTTATATTTTCTCCTTTCATCAATTAAATTCAATATCTCTTCTGTTACCCAAGGATTTCTACTAGCCCTCATCTTTTTACCTACTAGATCCTCTGCTGCTTTCACTACTTCATCCCTCAAAGCTACCCATTCTTCTTCTACTGTATTTCTTTCCCCCATTCCTGTCAATTGTTCCCTTATGCTCTCCCTGAAACTCTGTACAACTTCTGGTTTAGTCAGTTTACCCAAATCCCGTCTCCTTAAATTGCCACCTTTTTGCAGTTTCTTCAGTTTTAATCTACAGGTCATAACCAATAGATTGTGGTCAGAATCCACATCTGCCCCTGGAAATGTCTTACAATTTAAAACCTGGTTCCTAAATCTCTGTCTTACCATTATGTAATCTATCTGATACCTTTTAGTATCTCCAGGGTTCTTCCATGTATACAACCTTCTTTCATGATTCTTAAACCAAGTATTAGCTATGATTAAGTTGTGCTCTGTGCAAAATTCTACCAGGCAGCTTCCTCTTTCATTTCTTCCCCCCAACCCATATTCACCTACTATGTTTCCTTCTCTCCGTTTTCCTACACTCTAATTCCCGTCATCCATGACTATTAAATTTTTGTCTCCCTTCACTATCTGAATAATTTCATTTATTTCATCATACATTTCTTCAATTTCTTTGTCATCTGCAGCATGAGTTGGCATATAAACTTGTAATACTGTAGTAGGTGTGGACTTCATGTCTATCTTGGCCACAATAATGCGTTCACTATGCTGTTTGTAGTAGCTTACCCGCATTCCTATTTTCCTGTTCATTATTAAACCTACTCCTGCATTACCCCTATTTGATTTTGTATTTGTAACCCTGTATTCACCTGACGAAAAGTCTTGTTCCTCCTGCCACCGAACTTCACTAATTCCCACTATATCTAACTTCAACCTATCCATTTCCCTTTTTAAATTTTATAACCTACCTGCCCGATTAAGGGATCGGGCATTCCACACTCCGATCCCTAGAACGCCAGTTTTCTTTCTCCTGATAACGACATCCTCTTGATTAGTCCCCGCCCGGAGATCCGAATGTGAGACTATTTTACCTCCGGAATATTTTACCCAAGAGGACGCCATCATCATTTAATCATACAGTAAAGCTGCATGCCCTCAGGAAAAATTATGGCTGTAGTTTCCCCTTGCTTTCAGCCGTTCGCAGTACCAGCACAGCAAGGCCGTTTTGGTTATTGTTACAAGGCCAGATCAGTCAATCATCCAGACTGTTGCCCCTGCAACTACTGAAAAGGCTGCTGCCCCTCTTCAGGAACCACACGTTTGTCTGGCCTCTCAACAGATACCCCTCCGTTGTGGTTGCACCTACGGTACGGCTATCTGTATCGCTGAGGCACGCAAGCCTCCCCACCAACGGCAAGGTCCATGGGGGGTGGGGTGGGGGGGAAGTATGAATAAGAGTAGATAATTCAGCCACCAAAACACACAAAGACTCAACTGTCAGCCTGGAACTTCAAATTTTGTAGATGGTTACAAGAGAGAGCACATTTTATTTAAAAATGTCAGTGTAAAATATTTTCCTACTACAAGTAAAGTTTTTATTAAAATTTATAAATAAATATGTAAATGGGATAATTAATACTCCAGACATAAAAATGTCACTACTCAAAATGAGATACTATCTCATTAATCTTATTGTGAAACAGGCAATGTTATTCTCTAAGTATCAGTTGGAAAGAACTTACTTGAGTAAAGCCAGATTTACATGGGCAACCTCCTGTTCAAAATCTGCTACTCACGATTTGTGCATGTCTCATACTACAATGTATGCTACTAAAAAACATTGTAAGTAGGTCAATGATCAGCTGATCATGCTAAGTGTAGAGTTCTCCAATGCCAAATACACTGAAGAGTACACATGCCCAGAAACAGTGTGCCATCATCTAGTGACAGTGGGACTAAAAAATTAACCACCTTCATGTTAAAGGAATATATTTTGTGCTTTTTTTGTCTTCTTAACCTTCAATTTACTTTTAGTTCTGTTTCTGTGATACAGTGCAAAGGCTGTACAAGAACTTTTTCCCTTAAGATTTGTGTCCCACAAGAGAGACCCAATATTTTAAAGCAGTTAAGTATTTAGGTTTCACAATAGCGGGACAAAAAAGAATGCAAATAAATGACAGTTTTCAAACAAAAACTTTTTCAACAGTGACAAAGTTAAACCTATTATAGAATATAGTTTCTGATACTATTCGGCACCTAGACACAAGAAACGAAGGGTACGGTAAAGTATGCTTATAGATAATGTTTGCTGCGTGTGTATGTAAATATTTTCCTTGGGCAAATAAATGCTGATGCTCTGATACGTTTGGAAAAAGACTTTTTCTTTGAAATCTCTTCGAGTTTGCTACTGGATACTAAAATCAATTCAATATTTTGGCGACCCAACTGTTGATCTTCAGGAAAATACTGCTTCTGCTGCTGAGTCCCACTGAGAACCGATACCAAGGCTGCAAATCAACTTATTGTATAGGCCTCCATACCATACACTACGCATGCACCACCCATCACACTTGCTGCCCTCCAAGACTGGGCAGGTGGTGCTACCCTTAGTAGAACACCAGCAGCTATGATGTATCTTACTCAGACAATTTTCAATCACACTGACTGACGCACAGAAGAATGTTCTGTTTTGATGCAGGTTGGTACAGGGTTCCACACCCTGCTAAGAGGGAACCCATTGTCTCTTTTAATCAAATTAATCGCAACCTAATTTCAATTGCCTCTTTATAAACACTGTTCCAAAACCAGAAGCATTGGCAGCTATCGCAGTCGGCAAATTTCATACCATGTCCCTCATTTAAGCAACGTTCTGCTACCGCCAATTTTTACAGCTGTTGCAGCCTCGTGTGACGGCAATGTTCCACGCATGTCATGAACTGTGCAAATCTAACAGCCAATGTAAGCCTTCCCACACTGACACAGGATTTTGTATATACCAAGCTTCCAAAGTCACAAATCATCTTCCACAGGGCCAAGTACTGCCCTAATCTCTGAAGGTGGACGGAACATGTTAAAACTCCTTAAAATTCTTCCAATCTTAAGATGCCCCCAGTGTAAGGAATACAGGCCACCGAGCTATGCTCCTCTTCATGCAACTCCGGTGGTGCTCCAAACTCCATAGTCTGACAGATCTGCTTTTCAGAGTATCCATTTTCCTTAAAAATAGCCATCCAATGCCAAAGTTCTTGGGTTACGTTGTCCGTGTTGCAAATGGCATATGCTCTGCATATAAGGGTCCTAAGGATGTCACTGCATTGGTATGGTGGATGGCAACACTCAGCATCCACACACAAACAGTGTGCAGCAACTTTCGGTGAACACTGTGTCCCAGAGTACAGTCTGGTTTTTTGTAAACCATAACATCCAAGAATTGAGGCATCCCATCACTTCAAACCACAATGGTAAATTTAATCCTGGGATGAAAACAGTTGCAGTGGTCCAAAAATCTGTTGAGAGCATCACATCCGTGCAGCTGGACGAAAAAGGTATCAGAAGCATGTTGGTTCCAAAGCCAAAGTCCTCAATGCTATATCCTCGAAGTCCTTCATAAATAAATTTGTGATTACAGGTGATAAAGGAATGCCCATAGCCACTCCATCATCCTGTTCAAAAATGTTGCTGTTAAAGGAAAAATGGTCTGCCTAATTTACATAAGGAAATCCTATTGTTAGCAATTTGGGTGCACCCACTTATAACCTGGCAAAGAATTTAGAATCTGTTCTCAGTCCATACATTGGCAAGTGTGAAAACCATACCTCCAACTCTGTGCATTTTATTCGATAACTGAAATCTTTGAGGCTGGGTCCTTCAGATTTATTAGAGAGTTTCGATGTGGTATCTGTTTACATGAGATCCTCTGGAAGAGTCCCTTTGATCAGTGAAGCTTTGTTATGTGCCGACATCCACGTATTTTTCATTTTATTAACTGTTATCAATGCTAGTTGATTAAAAGTAGTCATCTGGGACAATGTTCCTATGGCGAAGAGGATAAACTGCAACACCCTGCCCTTTCTACAAAATGCACAAATAATTTCCTTTCCTTCCTCCCCCGTCCCCCTCCCACTAAACCTTCTACTTTCATGTAGCAAATTCTACAATAAAAATCTGATCCTAAAATGGAGGACATCTCTGTGGATTGTACAAATGAATTCCTTATTATCTCCTTATAGTCCATTGCTCACCTAAGTGGAAATCTATTGTACTTACATGTGTTAGAATCTTCAAGTCCAAAGTTGGAATTTGAGGAATCCAGGGCTGTTTTCCGTGAAGGTGTGTTCTCTTTGTTGTGGTCTTTCATCTTCTTTTTCTGCAAACAGAAACACAACATTGAGAAGAGTTTGTATAGGCTAAATACTGTTGTAGCAGTTTTCCAGCACACTTGACAAAAGCTGTCAACTCTAGAAAGCTCTAGCAATGACTGCTTTAGAAATTTCTCTGAAGGTTTGCTGCAAGACAGGGAAGCATCTTTGCCAGAAGAAAGAAGCTTTCCGTGTTAACAGCTAAGCATAATTTGCAGTTCTGATTAGTGGTAAACAATACTGTCGAAGGCATCTATCGATGTGAATGACATTAACTATAGTAAACCCACTATAGAAGCAACACCTTCTATCAGGAATAATGTGAGGACCACTACAGCAAAAAGTAAGCCCCCAACCACGACACCACCAACACATGAGGATGTGGGGTGGATGAAGCACTACTACTACTACTACTACTACTACTACTACTACTACTAATAATAATAATAATAATAATAATAATAATAATACAGGAAGATAGCAAAGCAGATAAGAAAGCAATACCAAAACCTCAAGTACAAAGTTCAATAAGGGATCTGAAGAGAACACAGCCTGCCAAATTGTGACTTTACCCATTCCGCATGCATTTGCAACACTATTGCAGCCAGTTGCAGTTAGTGCATATCATTTAAAAACAGTAGATAAAATAATACTGACAAAAGTTGGGAATAGTGGGATTATTTCCTTAGATTGCCATTATAGAAAGTGGATGTAAAAGGTTACAGTGGCTATCATATGATACTTAGTTCACTAGATAAGTTCACAAATTTGCAATAATGTCACCCATATGATGTCAGCAAGTCTAAATAGGGGCAGAGGTAATGTGAGCATCAAAACTTCTACTGGATCCAGCAAATGGTACATCTACAAGAGAATGGTCCAATCTGACAAGTTGAAATCTACCCTGAAATTTCACACACACTAAGAATACACCACAATAAATGTACTGTCAAAATTTTAGCTGTTTTTTAAAAAATGTCACGTTTACTCAGTTTTGCTGTAAAAAAAAGCTTGTTATAACAGCAGTTTGTACAGCATTTCCTGCACAGTGTGCAACTCTGAATAAGCATATGCGGCCATGGCAAGAGCACATAGTCCACATAGGATGAAATCCAAGGTGCTCACATGCAATTTTAAGCACTTAAACCATACCTAAAATGTCAAGCCATTAATTTTGTGAAGGGCTTGCAGTTCATATTGTCAGCTAAACAGTTCCCTTCTTTAATTTTTGGTCCTAACTTCCTCTGAGGTTACTGAAGAAGCACTGGCATTTGAAGCTGTGGAAACAGTAATCCACTGACAGCACACACATTGCAGACAAATGTGTCCTAACACTCACCAACAGCACAAGCAACTGTCTTTTTCGCTTGAAATGATAAAGCATGGCATGCAGTTCTTCCATAAAACCTGATGATTGGCTTTATACAGAACATTTTAGGCAACAAGAAGCAGCTTAGAATTCAGATCAGCTATGAATTTCTCTATAGTCTTACCTATTAATGCCATTATCTCAACACTTTTACTTGCGCTAAACATAATTTTGAGGGGGAGGGATAGTATGGTGAAGTGCTGCAGGTTGGATGTATTGCAGGGAAAGTTCCCACCTGCACAATACAGGAAAGCTGGTGTTAGTGGGAACCATCCATATGGTAATGGCCATGAATCAGTCATTGAAATGAAGGATGTCAGGTTTGGCAGCGTGTTCAGCAAGAGGGTGGTCCGCTTGTTTCTTGGCTGCAGTTTGCCGGTGGCCATTCATGCAGACAGACAGCTTGGTGGTTGTCATGCCCACATAGAATGCAGCACAGTGATTGCAGTTGAGCTTGTAAATCACATGACTGGTTTCACAGGTAGCCCTGCCTTTGAAGGAATAGGTGAAGTTCATGACCAGATTGGAGTAGGTGGTGGTGGTGGTGGGAGGATGTATGGGACAGGTTTTGCATCTAGGTCTATTACAGGGTATGAGCCATATGGTAAGGGGGTCAGGAGCAGGGGTTGTGTAAGGATGGAAGAGTATATTGTGTAGGTTCAGTGGACGGCGGAATACCACTGTAGGAGGAGTGGGAAGAATAGCGGGCAGGACACTTCTCATTTCAGGACACAACGAGAGATAGTCGAAACCCTGGCGGAGAATGTAATTCAATTGCTCCAGTCCTGGGTGGTACTGAGTTAAGGGCGGAGTGCTCCTCTGTGGCTGGACAGTGGAACTTTGGGAGGTGGTGAGAGACTGGAAAGATAAGGCACAGGAGATATGTATTTGTTCAACCTTGCACACGTGTGTGTGTGTGTGTGTGTGTGTGTGTGTGTGTGTGTGTGTGTGTGTGTGTGTGTGTGTGTGCGCGCGTGCGATGACAAGTACCTTAATGGCCGAAAGTTTCATTTGTTATTTGTGACAGTCTTTTTTGTTGTGCCTATCTGTAACTCAGCATCTTTACTGTATGGTGAGCAGCAACTTTCCTTTTCATAATATTGTTAATAATACTGCACTAACTCTCAGGAGCAGTTCTAAACCTTTCAAATAGTTTTTCTTTCGTACTTCTGTGAGCTTCATTTTGACATACATTTCTTACTTTGCGTAAATCTTTCTTCCATTTATACAATTCATGTTCAGATTTTACAAAACTGACTTTGCACATTGCACACTACTTAAGTTTAAATTCTCCCTTCTTTGTTCAACCAAAAAATGTACAGCCTTTTCTGTGTGACAAGACTATTATTGTAGGGCCTACATGTTTTCTTGGGCTCAGAAGGTACTATATTTTTGTTTTGGACTTTAGTTATAACAACAATCATTTGAACCACAATTCAAGGAATCATCTGAGTTATTTCCTGTTTCTGCTAATATTTCCACAATTTCTAACAAAATGGTGACATCATTTGAATCAATGTCCACGAAATTAACTAATAAGTAGCAGACATGTAGTTCCTCAGAAAAAGTAGGCTATTTCGACTACATACCAACAAGGTGCACAGGTATACAGGTATTGGGGGGGGGGGGGGTGACCTCGTATGAGGGGTGTCCAAACACACTGATTGGAGCCATGAAGCTTTTTTTGTGGCGTTAAAGTCACCTTAAAATCTAGCAATTATTAGTGGTCATGAATATGAGTAAATTCTGACTGTAGGAGATAGTAACTGAAACATCTGCCACTTATTAGAAACAAAATTGGATATTATATCCTACTAAAAACTAGGATTTCCCCTACTAAAAACTAGCAATGCAGACAAGCTGATAAAATCTCAGGAAAGAATGACGAGGATAACAATGACTAGACAGCAAACCAACAGATGTAAAAGAATATGAAGAATTAAAAAAGGTGGAAAGGACAAGAACCAGGCTGGACCACCAAGCAAAGGTAGTCAAGGACTCAATAGGTCAGAGCAGGTGACAGTGCAATCCCTCAAGCAGCCAATGAGGCCAATGTGCCCCATCTCACAAGGAAGAGCAGAAACGGCCATGGGTAAAAGTAAAACAAAATCAGCTGCTTTGGTGTCCTCCACTAGCACCAGAACCAGCATGTCAGCAAGTTTAAGGTTACACCTTAAGGTGATCAAATTATGGCAGTCCAGTAGGATGTTGGCCACCATCAGACAGACACCACACTGATAGTGGGGTGGATCCTCACATCACAAGAAGTGGCCATGGGGCATACAAAAGCAGTCACTCAAAGTCAACAGAAAGGTAGATTCCCTGGGAGAAGCACAAAGGGAAGATAGCCACATGGCCTTGGTCCCCTTTATTGCTTGCAGTTTGGAGGAATTAAGGCACATCAGTACACCAATCTCCCAAGTTGGCAACCTGGTAACCTACTTGGCCAACCAATCAGCATGTTCATTCCCGGGATCTCCACATGACCTCGGGTGTAGATAAAGACTAACATCTAGCTTGGTAGAGGTCAGAAAGTAAATCCTAGAGTGTCACAATCAATGAGTGTCAAAGGTAGCACTGCTCAATAGCCTGCAGACTATTCAGGGAGTCACTCCCTATTAAAAATGTCTCACTGGTGCAACAATGAAGGTGATAGAGGGCTCAGGCAATGGCCACTAATTCTGCAGTAAATACACTGCATCAGTTTGGCCAGCAGTGTTGGTTACTGCACCTCTTATGTGCATCAGCAAAGTCGTTTGTCCGTCAACGATAGAGCAATCCATATATACCACTTCCAAACCTGGAAATGCATCGAAGATGGCCAGGAGAAAGCAACAAAAAATCATGAGTTTAAAAAAGGATAGGTCAAGACAGATCCGAAGACAGTGTCTACACCATGGGGCCATATGCATCTGCTCCTTGGAAAGAGGTGACAGTGGGGAAGTTTAAGCTCAGAGCACAGACACTGTATGAGAACTGCAATTGTACCTCCAGTCCTGGGTCTATGTTGTTTGAGGTGGCTTGCCCTGAAAGGAGAAATGACACAGTAGTTCGGATGCTCAAAGAAGCACCAAATGTGTATCACATAATGTAGGGACCTCGGCCTCTGCAAGCAGGCTGTTCACCAGGCTGGTCCAAAAGGCAGCTGTCGAAGTCCAGCCGTACAATCGTGTATTGGGTCCAGCATCTGCCAAGTTGAAGGTGATACAGAGCCATATGCCAAGTTCCCCTCATAGAAATGGGACAGGATCAGAGCTTTGAAGAGCCACAAAAGGCTAGTGAGACCAGCATATTTGCTTAAGTTGGCAAAAATGGGGAAGCCACATCAACCGGAATGGGGAAGCCACATCAACCGGGCATCCCAAAATGCGATAAGACTTCACCAAATACAGCAATTTGTTGTCGCGGTAGAGTTATGGTTGTGGATGGGCAGTATGATTATGACATAAGTACATGCCTTGGTAGCTAAAAATCTGAAGCCATTGGTGAAAGCCAAAGACTGTACCTTTCATATATGTCACCTGCAGTCAGCAGACAGCAACACCCACAGTGGGGAGCAACAGTAAATTGTCAGCATACAGGGAGGGTGACACCAGATCCCACAGCTGCAGCTACAACAGACAGCCACTCGAAAAAGGGGCACACAATACACAGCCCAGTAGGACCCCATTCTGGAGGGGTACTGAAGAAAGTACCAACTTCGACCTGGGAAGTACGGCAGGACAACAACTTCTGGACAAAAATCAGGACCTGGCCTCAGAGATACCACTCGTGTATGGTAATGAGGATCTGATGATGCATTATGATACCATAAGCCTTTTTGCAAGTCTAAGAAAGCAATGATAGGGTGTTGATACCAAGCAAAAGCTGATCAGACAGACTCCAGGCAGACCAAATTATCAGCAGTAAAACAGCCTTGACAATAATTGCCCTCTCAAGGAGCCGAAAGACCTCGAAACTCAATGTACCAAGATAGCTGCCAATTCACCATATGCTCGAGCAACTTGCAGAAAACATTAGAGAGACCAATTGGGCAATAGCTGTCTATCTCAAGGGGTTATTTACCTGGTTTTAGTACTGGGATTATCACACTTTCTTGCCACTGAGATGGGAACTCACCCTCACTCCAGATATTGTTGAAAATGGCAGTGAAATCATGTTGGATATCCACCAATAGGTGTTGGAGCATTTGGCTAAGGATGCGGTCTGGCCTGATAGCCATGTCAAGACAAAGACCACTGAAGAAATCCCACTCACTGAATGGAGCATTACTTGGCTCTAGGTGATGTGCAGTGAAAGGTAAGTGAATTTGCTCCACCTGCAAGCTCAAGGACAAGAAATTCAGGCTGATAATTCTCAGATACAGAGGCTCTACCAAATGCTCTGAGGCACCATCTAGGTCAGTGTACGTAACACCAATCAGGTATGCACCAAGTACACCTACGGTGGACTGGTGCCCATAGAGGTGTCAAAACTTTGCCCAAACCTACAAAGAATGCGTACATAGTCCAATGGTAAAACACTATTCGCACAACGTCTGTCGTTTTATTAGGTAGCAGACTCAGGCATGGAGCCCTTTAAAGACAATGAAGTTCTCCATCAATGTATGCCACTTACGGCATTGGAGAACCAATCTGCAATCTCTAATGGCCATGGAGATTTCTGAAGACCACCAAGGTACCGTCTTCCAATGGGCAGAGAGGGAGAGGGCAATACTGAAGAACAGAGGATCAGTAAGCGTCCGGCTGATAGAATGGCTGCAGTTGCACTTTGGATGGCCACACTGATACCTCCATGTGGTGCAGTGTGAAGGGCGACAGTAGAGACAAAGGCATCTCTGTCAGCATTGTTGACAGCTTATGTGGGCTGGTGATACTGAAAAGGGACAGGACGATCAGAAAATCATCACTGTCATGCGGGTCATATTGAACTCTACAATGGATAGTGGAGAGAAGGTCAGGACAGCAAATGGCAAGATCAATGGCCAAATAAGATTCTTCTGCCACAATGAAGTACTTGAGGACACTGGTATTCAAGAGACTGGGATCAAGCTCCGCAAGCTAAGTTTACTTTGATTTATCTGGCAAGAGGTCTTAGCTCCATCAGAGCTGTGCTCACACGAACAGCCACAGCCTCCAAAGTCTTATCGAGTAGCTCATGTTCACTGTACACAGTGTCCAGAAATTATGTGCAAACTCTGGCCAATGCTCTGCCACTATCAGCTCAACTCTTACAGCATCAATGGCTGCAAAGGGTAGGGGTTTACAATGCTGGAAACCAAGTTTCCTGGAAGGCAATGCAGAAATCTGGGGAAGCACATAAGAGATGTCCCAGCTCAGCCAAGTGGTGGAAAAAGACCACTACAGTTCCACTGGAGGGTCACACAATCGGTATCCGATGGGAGGCATGGATGGACCAAGGAGGCCACTCATGTCCTAGGTTCGCCTGTTCCACTGGCTGCGAGGATATGGCATCCCTACACATTGGTTCTGAATAAGGTTTTGTGTGTGTGTGTGTGTGTGGGGGGGGGGGGGGGGGAGGCACGAGCAGGGCGGAGGGCGGAGGGGGAGATATCTGATGCCACAGGGGCCACCAGGAACTCCGCCTGATGTACATAGGGACCACCAGAACATCCTGTCTTTGAGTTGTCCTTTTTGTCCCTCTTCTCCTTGGATGATTTTTATGTCTGCAAGAGCTTTTCTGCTCTAGCTTCTTGGGCAGTAGGAATGTGAAGCTCTATAACCAGCAACTTACAGCTCTTTCAACCACTGGCTGGTGTCCAGTTGCAGATCAGCAGAATCCTGGGATGCAATCAACCTAAAGGACCCCGAAATGATGAGAGGCTGGGGCAAGGGGATTGACATCCAAGGTGTGTGGGGGAGTCACTCCCACAATCACGTGCCGTATCAAGCGATTTGAGTTGCTTCGCAACCCTTAAGGTATCTACTTCTGAGAAACTCATGCTAGCAGCTGTTCATGTTTCAAATTCTGGAATATTCCATTCGTCTTCCCTGGTGAAGGAATTTCGGAAAACTGCGTTCAACAACTCCGCTTTAGCGGCACAGTCGTCGGTAACAGTACCATCGGCACTGCGCAGCGAAGGTATTGACTGCGTCTTGTCGCTTGTGTACTTTACATACGACCAGAATTTCTTAGGATTTTCCACCAAATTTCGAGAGAATGTTTCGTTGTGGAACCTATTAAAGGCATCTCCCATTGAAGTCCGTGCCAAATTTCGCACGTCTGTAAATTTTAGCCAATCTTCGGATTTCGCGTTCTTCTGAACTTCGCATGCTTTTTCCGTTGCCTCTGCAACAGCGTTCGGACCTGTTGTGTACCATGGGGGATCAGTTCCATATCTCACCAATTTAGGAGGTATGAATCTCTCAATTGCTGTTGCTACTATATCTTTGAATTTGAGCCACATCTCATCTACATTTGCATAGTCAGTTCGGAAGGAATGGATATTGTCTCTTACGAAGGCTTCTAGTGACACTTTACACGCTTTTTTAAATAAAATTATTCTGCGTTTGTTTCTGGTCGATTTGGAAGTAACGGTGTTGAGCCTAGCTACAACGACCTTGTGATCATTAATCCCAGTATCAGTCGTGACGCTCTCTATTAGCTCTGGATTGTTTGTGGCTAAGAGTCAAGTGTGTTTTCGCAACAATTTACAATTCGCGTGGGTTCGTGGACTAACTGCTCGAAATAATTTTCAGAGAAAGCATTTAGGACAATCTCTGAAGATTGTTTCTGCCTACCACCGGTTTCGAACAAGTATTTTTGCCAACATATCGAGGGAAGGTTGAAGTCCCCACCAACTATAACCGTATGAGTGGGGTATTTATTTGTTACGAGACTCAAATTTTCTCTGAACTGTTCAGCAACTATATCATCGGAGTCTGGGGTCGGTAGAAGGAGCCAATTATTAACTTAGTTCGGCTGTTAAGTATAACCTCCACCCATACCAATTCACAGAGATTATCTACTTCAACTTCACAACAAGATAAACCACTACTGACAGACACAAACACTCCACCACCAATTCTGCCTAATCCATCTTTCCTGAACACCGTCTGAGACTTCGTAAAAATTTCTGCAGAACTTATTTCAGGCTTTAGCCAGCTTTCTGTACCTATGATTTCAGCTTCTATGCTTTCTATTGGTGCTTGAAGCTCAGGGACTTTCCCAGCACAACTACAACAATCTACAACTACAATTCAGACTGTTCCTTGATCCAATCACATCCTGTATTTGCCATGCACCCTTTGAGATTGCAGCCCATCCCGTACTTTCCCGAGGCCTTCTAACCTAAAAAACTGCCCAGTCCACGCCACACAGCCTCCGCCACCCGTGTAGCCGCCAGCTGAGTGTAGTGAACTCCTGACCTATTTAGCGGAACCCGAAACCCCACCACCGTATGGCGCAAGTCAAGGAATCTGCAGCCAACACGCTCTCAAAACCATCTGAGCCTCTGATTCAGACCCTCCACCTGGCTCTGCAACAAAGGTCCGCAGTCGGTTCTGTCAACGATGCTGCAGATGGTGAGCTCTGCCTTCATCTCTTAAGCAAGACCGGCAGCCTTCACCAAATCAGATAGCCACTGGAATCCAGAGAGAATTTCCTCAGATCCAAAGCGACACACGTCATTAGTGCCAACATGTGCCACCACCTGCAGCTGGCTGCACCCTGTGCTCTTCATGGCATCCAGAAGGACCCTTTCCACATCAGGAATGACTGCACACTGAATGCACACTGGATTTCTTTCCCTCCTTAGCCACAATATCCCTAAGGGGCCCCATTACGCACCTAACATTGGAGCTCCCAACTACCAATAAGCCCACCCTCTGTGATTGCCCGGACCTTGAAAGCTGAGAATCATCCTCTGAAACAGGGCAGGCAGCTGCATCTGGCTCAGCCAGAGACAGTACCAGAAACCTGTTTGTCAGACACACCGGGGAGGCTTTCTGATCAGCCTCCAGGGACGTCTTCCGCTGCCTGCCACGCCTTGGAATGACCTCCCAATCAACCACAGGCGAGGGCTCAACCCCACTGCGGGCAGCAACCGGGGCAACCACAGGGGCAGACCGATCTGGGGACAGACGGGACGAGGTTGACATCACCGTGATACCCAAGTCCGGCTCCCCACAGTGGTGCCCACTGGCAACAGCCTCAAGCTGCGCGACCGAAGTCAGTGCTGCCTGCAGCTGTGAGAGAAGGGATGCCAACTCAGCCCTCATTTGAACACAGCAATCACAGTCCCTGTCCATTCTAATCGATGTTGAACAACAGTTACTGAAACACGAGTCCGTGCCTAGATAACGCAAGGAAAACACGCAAAGAATGTATGAACTAACCTAATTACACCTCCTATACGAAACTCACACGCAATTTAAGTAAGAATCTACGAAGTAAACACAGAAAAGAAGCTATATACGTATCTTTCTGCGCTGTCAATGTACACCAACTGGGAGCTCAGGCCACACTGTAATATTAAATGGTGTGAGAACTTTCACAGCAATTGCTTGCGTGGCCATGATAAGAGGGACACGAAAGGAGTGGCATCTGGCATCAATGAAAACAGCCACTCCACCTTTACCCTTGTCTCCAGTAGTATCATCCTTCCTGTAGGGGTTGTAACCCCATAATGCATGTGTGTCAGTGATTTTAAGATGCATTTCTTGTAAGCAGACACAGAACAGTTTCTCCTGGACCAGGAGCCGTAATTCTTCCAAATGTGAGCAATATCCATTTCAATTCCACTGCAATACACAAGTCCCTGTGGAAGCCATTTTTTAGCAATGGTTGTTCTTTTATTTCTCCCTCGGAGGCAGTGATTTACCGGTGAGGTCAGGGGGAATGTTAGCCAGTTCCCTGTTCCTCTGATTGGAAGTCCATATCCTCTGAAGCATAGACCCCATCAGAGAGGGAGAGAGCTCGCCGATCTGAAGGTTTAACTATTGCCTTCTTGGACTTGGAACTACTTTTTGAAGGACTTTTCTTTCACTGATGAGAGGAGATGCTTGCCTGGGTTGCGGGGATGGCTTAGTTGGCTTCTGGTGGTGGGTAGTGATATGTGGCTTAGGTGCTAAGCCCATTGCTGATGGCTTCCAAATAAGTTCAGTTTCAAGTGGTGCATTTCCCCCACAGCTACACCAACAAGTGCATGTGCTCGTACTTGAATCTGTGTTCTGAGTTCGTGTGAAGGCATCACACTTGGCAAATTGTGTCTTAAGGGCTGATTTAAAAGAAGTAGCAAAAACCAGAGGTCCTGAATTTTCCTTTCCTCACTGTAAACCTCACACTTTCTACACCACACTGGATGATGCCCCAGAGCAGTGTACAAGAACTGCCCGATTCGTGAGCTGAGCCTCCACAATTGTCACACATAGCACTCCCTTAACATCACACAGTGGTATGGCCAAATCTCCGACATTTGTAGCACTGCATTGGGTTAGGAACTAAACGGGTGAATCTGAAGACAGATATAGCCTGCAAGGATATGTTCAAGGTAACTCTGGCATACTAAACATTAGAATAAATGTAGCCAATTTTTTCAGTTTGCCACTGACTCTCCTCACATAGTTCTGCACTTCCAAAATGTCCATATTTTTCCATTCTTCAAGTAACTCCATGGGGCCCATCTCCATTATATCAGAGCAGGTAACCAAGCCCTTACCAAAGCTAAGGGCGTTATGCGACTCCAACTGTGTAGTCATCTAATGCCTTACATCTCAGGATCTTAGATATTTCCGTTGGATTAGCAGTTTCAACTAGAAGTGTTCCACTACAAAGTGTAAACTTCTTAGGAACCCAGCAATACCTTCCAATGCCTCGAAAACATAGAAAAGGGAGAGCTTATCAAAGGTTCCCCCCGTTCGCTTGATTACAATGAAAGTGTTATGACACACTACTGCCCTGTTACTAAGATTCTAAGAATTCTTATCAGGAAGACTGACCAACCAAGCATTCTTCGATGAGCAGATGTTGGTACTACCCGACAATACACCCATCTCGTCAGTAGTAGTAGTTTGGTGACACCGTTCCATAGGGATCCCACGAGACACTAGGGAAACAACCATTGACCCAGGCACAGCCCTGCATGCCTGAGCAAGCCTTGTACAACTGGAAGGGGGGGGGGGGGGGTAGCAGTGCCCCACAGGTTGCCCATTAGAGACTGTTTTACCTCAACAGTCATCAGCACATAGCACACCTTGAGGTTGAGGGATTTTTATAGAGGTGTGTACCTTCCTCATGGTCCAGGCAGTGAAGCCAAGACCTTTATTCTCTAAAACACACAACATTCCACCGCTGCGCCACACAGTGGCCGCAGAAGCATGCCCGTAGCTTACAGTAACAGAAGGCTAGTGGCGCTTACCAGTCCCCAGCTCAGGAACCCAGGGGTCACCAATCCTGTGCTCAGCAAACCAATGCTGAATCTCTGAGGGGTCCTGCTGGGAGAGGTGGAAGGAAGAACACCATGTGGATGGAGTAGCCTTGATTGCATTATTAGACAGTGAGGTAGCCTTGGAAGAAGGGATTTAATGTGAAGCTGCAAATCTGTCCCAGGACATTTCAAAGAGATTGGGGAGGAGGGGGTAGGTGTCCCTCCCCTTCTGCCCAGCCAACAGATCTGCAACTTCATTACCTGGGAGACCTATGTGGCCAGGAACCCAAAATAAATCAACCAACAACCAAGATAAGCAAACAGGCCATGGATGGCAAAGACCAAGGGGTGGCAGGAAAAGCACTGAGCAATAGCCTGAAGGCTAGAGTTCACATGTAACAAAATTCATGTGAGGGAGGACCATTTAATAAAGCAGAGGGCCCAATATAGAAGGCCATCAATTCTGTGGTGAACTCACCATACGTAGCAAGCGAGATATGCTGTTCTGTGCCAACAGCAGACATGAAAGCATACCCCCACATGATTGACAGATTTAGAGTCATCGGTGTAAGAAACAATGGCATCCTAAAATTCCTGTAAGGGCGTTCAGAACAAACAATAGGACACCACTAAAATCATGGAGGTATCCAGACCCCAGAAGAGATCCATCCAAATCCAGGGCCAAGGAACCAACCAAGGGGCAATGGCGAGGGGTTGATCAAGAGAGGGGAGATGGAAATTATGGCAGACAGAAACGAGGTGGAGCCCAACTAGTAAAACTACCTAAAGCCGGGCAGCAGGTGAGTGACAGCCCAAAGTTGAGAAAAGAACAGAATAGGAGAGATGAGATGGGGAATAGCAGATAGTGATTGCACAGGAAACCAGGAGCTGGGACCGCCTAAGCAAAAGGGGAGGGTTCCCAGCATCAACCAGAAGACTAATGATGCGGTTAGTGTTAAACCAGTGGCTAAACAGATACCACAATGGTGAATCAGGTCCAAGAGGAGCAGTGTGCAATGGGCAGCTGATCCACGAACTTGACAACCATAGTCCAGACAAGATAGAACTAATGGCCACAAAGGTGGAGAAGTGTGGAACGACTCATGCCTCAAGAGATGTAGACAAGGGAGTGAAGGCCATTGAGTTTACAAAAGCAGTCAATCTTCAGATGTCAGATATGGGGAAACCAAGTAAGCTTGTTGTCAAAACGAAGACCCAATAAACAGAACTGAGGGACCACAGTCAGGTGCTGCATGTCAAGGTAGACATCCGGATCAGGATGGACCGTAGTACGGTGACAAAAATGCACCAACATCGACTAAAGGGGAGAGAATTGAAAACGTGCGAGTGTACACAAGTAGAAGTATGCAGGATGACACCCTGGAGCTGTTTTTATGCAGAGGCAACCAAGTGGGAACTAGCCCAAATGCAGAAATTATCCCCATACAGAGCAGGGGTGACCAACAGTCTGCCTGAGGCCACAAGTCCATTAACAGTGATGAGAAAAAGGACACTTAAAATGGAGCCTTGTGGAACACCAATCTCCTGGGTCTCCAGAGACCTGAGAAGGATACTAACAGACACTGAACAACCAGTGGGGCAAGAACTGGTGAATAAAAATCAGGAGGGGGCCCTGAAGACCCCACTCATGGAGCCTAAGGAGAATGTGATGGTGCCAAGCCATGTCATAGGCCTTACAAAGACCTAAGAAAACTGCAACAAGATGGCAGCACCGAGAAAAAGCCAGGCGAACTGCAGTTTCCAGTTGAATCAGATGAAGGCTGGCCGTCCTGAAAGCCGCATTGCTAAGGAGATAAATGATCCCAAGTTTCAAGGAACTAATGGAGCCAGTGAGCCAACTTATGTTCTAATGACTTGCAGAGGACACTGATCAGGTTCATTGACCAGTAACTATCAAGGGACAATGTATCCTCGCCGGCCTTAAGAACAGGAACCACAATACTGTCTCCAGTGAGAGGGAGAAGGTATTTTTGTTGTTGAGGATTGAGGTGTTGCAGCAATTGGTTATGAACAGAATCAGCACCGTGGGAAGAAGATAAGGTCAAAAGAAGTTCCCATTCAATGAAAGGTTCACTGTAGGATTCTGCCTGACAAGGGGTAAAACATAAGCAGGAAACCTCAGCCTGCTGTTTCTGGAGGAGGAAGGTGGATGGATAGGAGGCTGACATTGGTGCCATCACAAAATGGGCTGCGGGAACTGATGGATCTGCACTAAGGCCACCTGCATGGGCAAGGCATGCAACAATAGACTGTGCTGACAACCTTGGAGAGTTCACAGTGTTGCCCACGACCAATAAAGGGTCAGAAGAACCTAGAGGATATAGAATGCTGCTCTGCTTATGTAATGGGCTCTGGCATAAGACCAGCAGAGGACAGGTGCCTCTTAAAATGTTGCAAGGCGCGACGACGATCATAGTTGGCAGTGGCAATAGCCGTGCCCCACTATGGAAGTGGCCAATACCAAACAGGGTCCGTCAAACGTGAACGGCAATACCAGCAGCGTGGATTATCTTATCAGACAGATCACAGACAATGTCAATACAACCTGACAAAGAAGACATTTACAAGACATGGGAAGTATACAGAGGCCAATCAGCATGATGGAAAGCCCAACAAGGTAAACTGGTCATCAGTAGGCACGAAGGGAACGAGGGATTAAATGGGAAGTGGTCACTATCACATAGGTTATCGTGAGGTGACAAGCGAAAGGAAAGAGAAGGGGAGGGGAAGAAAGCAAAAGATCAATGGCACAGAAAATGCCGTAAGTGACACTAAAATGATTAGGGGAACCATCATCATTAAGAAGGCACAGGTCCTAATCTGCAAGAAATTGATCACTGAGGACCCCCAACAAGATGAAAAAGCACTGCCCCACAAAGGGTGATGGGCATTAAAATTCCAAAGGGGGACAGAAAAAGAGAGTTGCTGAAGGGAAGGAGGGCAGTTAGGGCAGCATGTGTAGTGGGGGAGGGGGGGGGAGGAGAAGAAGAAATTGCAAACTGTGACCACAGAGTCCAAGTAGACCCAGATGGCAACTGCTTCCAATGCGATGCAAAGTGGGAGCCATGTACTAACAATGTGCATACGTATCAATGTGCTACCACCACCAGAAGCCCTCAAAAGCCCGACCCGGTTCAGACAAGAAGCATGGAACCCACGATGTGGTAGTGAGTGATTATCAGTACAATGAGATACATGCAACAAGTGACTGCAACTCTGGGAAGTTACAGTGTATCCATTACAGTTCCACTGAATAAGCTTGGAGCAGGTATCCAAATGGGAGACAAACAGGCTTGAGCCAATCATGCTGAGGAGAAGATAGGGGGACAGTACTGTGGCGACAGACGGGGTAGGGGAGAAAGATGTAGCACAGGTGAAGGTAGAAGTCATCAACACAGGGTGAAGTCTAACATATTTCCGGGAAGCCTCAGTGTAAGAATCGATCAAGGGACTTATACTCCTGTATTTTCTTTTCTTTCTTATAAGCCAGGCCATCTTGGTGAGCATGGAGAATGACAGTCATGACTACTAACACAAGCAGGTGGCAGAAGACGTGGGGCTCCCCCCCATAGGGTGGATGTCCACATTCACCACAGAGGGTCCACTGTACAGCAGGAAGACGTGCCCAAAATGCAAGCACAAAAACACCTCATGGGTGGCAGGTCATACGGCTTCAAGTCACACTGGCAATGCATAACCTTGACCTCCTTCAAGAAGTTATCTCCATCAAATGGCACAATAAAGGCACCACTGTAGGTGCGACTGTCCTTACAATCTTCCTGAACATGCCAAACAAAGCGAAAGCCCCCAAACAAAGCGAAAGCCCCCAAACAAAGCGAAAGCCCCCAAACAAAGCGAAAGCCCCCAAACAAAGCGAAAGCCCCCAAACAAAGCGAAAGCCCCCAAACAAAGCGAAAGCCCCCAAACAAAGCGAAAGCCCCCAAACAAAGCGAAAGCCCCCAAACAAAGCGAAAGCCCCCAAACAAAGCGAAAGCCCCCAAACAAAGCGAAAGCCCCCAAACAAAGCGAAAGCCCCCAAACAAAGCGAAAGGCCCCAAACAAAGCGAAAGGCCCCAAACAAAGCGAAAGGCCCCAAACAAAGCGAAAGGCCCCAAACAAAGCGAAAGGCCCCAAACAAAGCGAAAGGCCCCAAACAAAGCGAAAGGCCCCAAACAAAGCGAAAGGCCCCAAACAAAGCGAAAGGCCCCAAACAAAGCGAAAGGCCCCAAACAAAGCGAAAGGCCCCAAACAAAGCGAAAGGCCCCAAACAAAGCGAAAGGCCCCAAACAAAGCGAAAGGCCCCAAACAAAGCGAAAGGCCCCAAACAAAGCGAAAGGCCCCAAACAAAGCGAAAGGCCCCAAACAAAGCGAAAGGCCCCAAACAAAGCGAAAGGCCCCAAACAAAGCGAAAGGCCCCAAACAAAGCGAAAGGCCCCAAACAAAGCGAAAGGCCCCAAACAAAGCGAAAGGCCCCAAACAAAGCGAAAGGCCCCAAACAAAGCGAAAGGCCCCAAACAAAGCGAAAGGCCCCAAACAAAGCGAAAGGCCCCAAACAAAGCGAAAGGCCCCAAACAAAGCGAAAGGCCCCAAACAAAGCGAAAGGCCCCAAACAAAGCGAAAGGCCCCAAACAAAGCGAAAGGCCCCAAACAAAACGAAAGGCCCCAAACAAAGCGAAAGGCCCCAAACAAAGCGAAAGGCCCCAAACAAAGCGAAAGGCCCCAAACAAAGCGAAAGGCCCCAAACAAAGCGAAAGCCCCAAACAAAGCGAAAGCCCCAAACAAAATAAGCACACCCATCACTCCAAATTGGCATATAACTCATATGTCTGTGAAAGGGGGTTACAGTGGAAGACAACAATACCTTGTAACATACCAAGACTTATGGACAGTGACAAACAGGAATGTCACCCTGCTTGTCATAGGCAAGCAGCACCCTCGACAGTGGTGGATGCTATTTTAATCAGAACTGAACCCCATTTTATTTTCAAACTTGCTGCTACTTCACCAGACCTGGCCTAAAGTTGGTCAACAAAGAATAATAGCTTTGTCATCAAAAATAACTATCAATCCTAGAACAAAGTACAAATTGTACCAATTGCCTTGTCTCTTAGCCCTATCTTCCTCCCACAGCATAGCCAGGGAAGGAAACATTGTGGGGTTGCGACCATGCAGCCACAAGCAGGAGAAAATTTGATACACTTCATCTGTATTGGAGTCACCCAATCCAGGTGGGGGCTCTCTCCCTGCAGGCACCACCCAGACACGACAACAGTAACCTGGCTCATTAACCATTGCACGACGTCCCCCTGCCCCAGCCACAATGAGCACATACTCCTTGGCATACGTGAGGAGTTTCCAACTCAGGCACCAATAGTTCACTCCCTGCATGGTCGGGGGTGGGGGCTACCACTGTGCAATTACTTAATTGAACCCCTTCCTGGGCAGACTTCAGTAGTGGACCAACCAGGGGACAAACAGGTCGTGCTGGATGTTCTCTAAATCTCCATTTTCGGCCCCTCACAGTGATGCCCATTAAGAACACCTCAAGCTGTGTGACCTAAGCCAGCCTGGAGCTGTGAGCATAGAGTCTCCAGCTCCGCTTGCATTGGGACACAGCAATCAGTTCCTACCCATACTCAAGATGGTGGAAATGTACACTATAAAAACACAAGAAATTAAAGATTAAACTACAGAAGAACACAGACTAAGCAACTTGTTCCTACTTAGAAACTTTTAATATAATGCACAAATGAAGTCTCCACAGCTGCTACTGCACCAACAGATGTCAGCACCCTTTTCAACCAAAAATGAGATACTGATTGATAGTGTGAAATCTTACACTAGATAATGCCACCAATAGTTGTTTCTTAGAAACACCTGAAATCTCCAGACAGTACCCTTAGTTCTAGCCCATAATGCCGCTAGGCTCCAACCTAAAGCTTACAAAAATAATGATAATGGATTAAGAACTAGTTTCCATGCCATTTGGTTTCCGGATAGGTATAAATGGATGTGTCTGTGTAGTGTTCCCCAACATAGTCTATGCACATAGTCCAGTCAATAATGCAAAATAATCAACAAAACCCTACAAGAGTAAGTACAGGACAGGTTTATAACAGGGTGCAATTTTGTCCCTGCTCCTTTTTAACACATTGACAATGGACTTCAACTGCCAATCTACACCATACTGATAAATGTAGTCATGCGGAGAATGAAATACTGGTATAAGAAACAATTTGAAGGCTAAATTATTTGAGGCAAATGGATTAAGTAGTTCAACAAGTCATTCACCAAGAACAGATAACAAAAGCCTTGCTGTCTGAAAATCTGAATGTGTGACTTACATGTGGATCATAGTCAAATACACTCCTGGAAATGGAAAAAAGAACACATTGACACCGGTGTGTCAGACCCACCATACTTGCTTCGGACACTGCGAGAGGGCTGTACAAGCAATGATCACACGCACGGCACAGCGGACACACCAGGGAACCGCGGTGTTGGCCGTCGAATGGCGCTAGCTGCGCAGCATTTGTGCACCGCCGCCGTCAGTGTCAGCCAGTTTGCCGTGGCATACGGAGCTCCATCGCAGCCTTTAACACTGGTAGCATGCCGCGACAGCGTGGACGTGAACCGTATGTGCAGTTGATGGACTTTGAGCGAGGGCGTATAGTGGGCATGCGGGAGGCCGGGTGGACGTACCGCCGAATTGCTCAACACGTGGGGCGTGAGGTCTCCACAGTACATCGATGTTGTCGGCAGTGGTCGGCGGAAGGTGCACGTGCCCGTCGACCTGGGACCGGACCGCAGCGACGCACGGATGCACGCCAAGACCGTAGGATCCTACGCAGTGCCGTAGGGGACCGCACCGCCACTTCCCAGCAAATTAGGGACACTGTTGCTCCCGGGGTATCGGCGAGGACCATTCGCAACCGTCTCCATGAAGCTGGGCTACGGTCCCGCACACCGTTAGGCCGTCTTCCGCTCACGCCTCAACATCGTGCAGCCCGCCTCCAGTGGTGTCGCGACAGGCGTGAATGGAGGGACGAATGGAGACGTGTCGTCTTCAGCGATGATAGTCACTTCTGCCTTGGTGCCAGTGATGGTCGTATGCGTGTTTGGCGCACTGCAGGTGAGCGCCACAATCAGGACTGCATACGACCGAGGCACACAGGGCCAACACCCGGCATCATGGTGTGGGGAGCGATCTCCTACACTGGCCGTACACCACTGGTGATCGTCGAGGGGACACTGAATAGTGCACGGTACATCCAAACCGTCATCGAACCCATCGTTCTACCATTCCTAGACCGGCAAGGGAACTTGCTGTTCCAACAGGACAATGCACGTCCGCATGTATCCCGTGCCACCCAACGTGCTCTAGAAGGTGTAACTCAACTACCCTGGCCAGCAAGATTTCCGGATCTGTCCCCCATTGAGCATGTTTGGGACTGGATGAAGCGGCGTCTCACGCGGTCTGCACGTCCAGCACGAACGCTGGTCCAACTGAGGCGCCAGGTGGAAATGGCATGGCAAGCCGTTCCACAGGACTACATCCAGCATCTCTACGATCGTCTCCATGGGAGAATAGCAGCCTGCATTGCTGCAAAAGGTGGATATACACTGTACTAGTGCCGACATTGTGCATGCTCTGTTTCCTGTGTCTATGTGCCTGTGGTTCTGTCAGTGTGATCATGTGATGTATCTGACCCCAGGAATGTGTCAATAAAGTTTCCCCTTCCTGGGACAATGAATTCACGGTGTTCTTATTTCAATTTCCAGGAGTGTATTTGTCTTCGATGACAAGGCCACGGGAACTTTCACATCAAACATTACTGAAGAGTACAAAAATGTAATATATATGCTCCATTTGCTAATGAGGATCAACTGGGGATTTTTTTTTTTTTTTGGTAGGGTTTAAGGGCACTCAACTGCTGAGGTCATTAGCGCCCAGTCACTGGTGTTAGAGCACATGGAATCTGCTAAAACTCAAGGGGATGGGGGGCACCAGAAGTACCTGACAAAGATGCAGATAAAATAAGTAAAAAGGTTAAATGGCTTTGGACAAGCCAGTTAAAGTTATAAAACGCAGAATACGAGCAGCTGCTTGAGCGTCATCAGCTAAAACATCCGGTAAAGTAGATGGCAGGGACAGGATAACACGAAATTGACTAAAACGGGGACACGACAATAAAACATGGCGCACCATTAATGCCTGACCACAAGGGCACTGCGGGGCTGGATCACCGGAGAGCAGGTAGCGGTGGCTAAACCGGCAATGCCCAATCCGCAACCTGGTCAGAAGGACCTCCTCGCACCGAGATGGTCGGGAGGATGTTGTCCAAGCAGTTGGGAGCGGTTTTACTGCCCGGAGCTTGTTTCCTGGGAGGGATGACCAAGCATCCCACCACAACGACACAAGCCTCTTACATACATCCCCACGAACGTCAGATGACGGGACACAATGGGAGGCTGGCCGAGGCAGGAGGACTGCAGCCTTGGCTGCAGCATCCGCAGCCTCATTCCCAGGCACTCCTACATGTCCGGGAACCCACGGAAAGCTGACAGAACCACCATTATCAGCGAAAGAATGGAGGGACTGCTGTATCCATTGAATCAAGGGATGGACCGGATAGGGAGCTCCAAGGCTCTGAAGAGCACTGAGTGAGTCAGAGCAGAGTACATACGATGAATGGCGGTGGCGGCGGGCATACTGAACGGCCTGATGGAGAGCAAAAAGCTCGGCCGTAAAGCTCGAACATTGGTCGAGGAGCCGGTATTTAAAGGTGGCGGCCCCGACGACAAAGGCACAGCCGACACCATCGTCAGTTTTGGAGCCATCGGTGTAAATAAAGGTGTGACCGGCAAGTCGAGCACGAAGTTCGACAAACCGTGAGCAATACACTGCAGCCAGAGTACCCTCCTTCGGGAGTGAGCTGAGGTCGAGATAAATAGGAACCGGAGCCTGGAGCCAAGGTGGTGTCGGGCTCTCACCCTCTCTGAAGGTGGTAGGGAGGGCAAAATCCAATTGTCGAAGCAGGCGACAGAAGCGGACTCCGGGGGGCAGCAGGGCAGACACATACAACCCGTACTGACGGTCGAGAGAATCGGCAAAGAAGGACTGGTAAGAGGGGTGGTCGGGCATAGACAACAGCCGGCAGGCATACCGACACAGCAGTACGTCGCGCCGGTAGGTCAATGGTACCCCAGCAGCTTCAGCATAAAGACTCTCCACAGGACTAGTGTAGAAGGCTCCGGTCGCAAGACGTATCCCCCGATGGTGGATGGAGTTGAGCCGGCGTAAGAGGGACGGCCGAGCGGACGAGTAGACGAAGCTCCCATAATCCAGCTTCGATCGGACTATGGACCGATACAAGCGAAGCAGGACAGTGCGATCCGCTCCCCAAGATGAACCGCTAAGAACTCTGAGGACATTATGGGAACGTGTACAACGGGCCGCCAAATAAGAGACATGTGGAGACCAACACAGTTTCCTGTCCAACGTGAGCCCTAGAAACTTTGTTGTGTCCACGAATGGGAGAACAACAGGACCGAGATGTAAGGATGGCGGAAGGAACGCTTTATATCGCCAAAAGTTGATACAGACCGTCTTCTCTTGAGAGAACCGGAAGCCATTTGCCACGCTCCATGAGTAGAGGCTGTCTAGACAACGCAAAAGGCAGCGCTCCAGGAGGCATGTTCTCTGGGCACTGCAGTAGATCACGAAGTCATCGACAAAGAGAGAGCCTGAGACATTAGGTGGAATGCAATCCATAATTGGATTGATCGCGATGGCAAAAAGGGCTACGCTCAAGACGGTGCCCTGAGGCACTCCGTTCTCCTGGAGGAAGACATTGGACATTACGGAACCCACACGTACCCTAAACTTTCGATCCGTTAAAAAGGAATCAATAAAAAGGGGCAGGCGACCGCGCAGGCCCCACCTGTGCATAGTGCGGAGGAGACCTCCTCTCCAACTGGTATCATAAGCCTTCTCCAAGTCGAAGAACACGGCTACCGTTTGGCGCCTTCGCAAAAAGTTGTTCATGATGAATGTCGACAAGGTCACAAGGTGGTCAACAGCGGAGCGGCGGCGACGAAAGCCGCATTGGACATTAGTAAGTAGTCGTCGAGATTCAAGAATCCAGACTAACCGAGCATTAACCATGCGCTCCATCACCTTACAGACACAGCTTGTAAGAGAAATGGGGTGGTAACTAGAAGGAAGGTGTCTATCCTTCCCGGGTTTGGGTATAGGAACAACGACGGCGTCACGCCAACGCATGGGGACTTGACCTTCGGTCCAGACGCGATTGTAGGTACGAAGAAGGAAGCTTTTGCCCGCCGGAGAAAGGTGTGCCAGCATCTGAACGTGAATGGCATCTGGCCCCGGAGCAGAGGACCGGGACAGTGCAAGCGCACGTTCGAGTTCCCGCATAGTAAAGGGGGCATTCTAAGTTTCCAGATTCAGCGAGTGGAAGGAAGGTCGCCGAGCCTCTTCTGCCTCTTTCCTGGGAAGGAAGGCAGGATGGTAATGGGCGGAGCTTGAAACCTCCGCAAAAAAGCGGCCAAAGGCGTTGGAGACAGCCACAGGATCAACAAGGACCTCATTACCTGAGGTCAGGCCAGGTACCGAGGAGTGGGCCTTAATGTCCGACAGCCGGCACAGGCTACCCCAAATGATGGAAGAGGGAGTAAAACTGTTAAAGGAGCTGGTGAAAGAGGCCCAACAAGCTTTTTTGCTGTCTTTGATGACTCTACGGCATTGCGCTCGGAGTCGTTTGTATTCTATACAATTCGCCAACGTAGGATGGCGGCGAAAGGTGCGTAAAGCACATCGTCAAGCACGGATAGCGTCCCTACAAGCCTCGTTCCACCAGGGGACGGAAACGCGACGTGAAGCAGAAGTAGTACGAGGAATGGAACGTTCGGCAGCATTGATGATAACAGCCGTTAGGTATTCGACCTGACTGTCACAACTGGGAAAATCATGGTCCGGGAAGGTCGCCAGGGAGGAGTACAGTCCCCAGTCAGCTTTCAGTATGTTCCAGCTCGAAGGACGTGGGGATGGGGTGTGGTGCAGGAGACGAACGACACAGGGAAAGTGGTCGCTCGAATAGGTGTCAGAAAGGACATACCACTCGAACCGACGGGCAAGAGTGGTAGAACAGATCGAGAGGTCCAAGTAGGAGTAGGTATGAGTAGAGTCCGAAAGGAAAGTCGGGGTGCCGGTATTGAGGCAGACAAGATTGAGATGGTTGAAGACATCCGCCAAGAGTGAGCCTCTTGGACAGGACGCAGGAGAGCCCCAAAGGGGATGATGGGCATTGAAGTCGCCAAACAATAAAAACGGCGGGGGAAGCTGAACGATCAGGTGCATCATGTCTGCCCGACTAACAGCAGACGACGGTAGAGTGTAGATGGTACAAACTGAAAAAGTAAAAGCAGAAAGAGTAATGCGGACAGCTATTGCTTGGAGTGGGGTGGTCAATGGGATGGGATGGTAATAAACATCGTCCCGAACGAGCAACATGACCCTACTATGAGCTGGGATACCGTCCACAGGGGTGATGTCATACCGCTCCGAGGTATAGTGGGTAAAGGCAATACGGTCAGTCGGGAGCAACTTGGTTTCCTGGAGACCAAGGATGAGCGGACAGTGCAGGCGGAGGAGCAGTTTTAATTCCTCCCGATTAGATCGAATACCTCTTATGTTCCAATGAAACAACGCCATCGCTAGTCAAAAGGTTGGGGGAACGAGACGGGGGAAGAGCTGGTCACCTCGACGGCCGCGGAGGGCCAGGTTGCGAGGGAACTACGCTACAACCGACGGGAGGTGGATCCGGTTCCATCGACTTGTCGCCAGCTGCGGCCGCTGTCCCTGGTTGTGTAGGACGGGCCGCATCATTTGCCGACGAAAGGCCGGCGGAGCGCCTGGCAGCAGAGCATCCCGGCGAAACTGAGGACGGCCGGGAGCAGCGACTCACGGATGGAGCGTCAGACGAAACGCGCCGGGGTGGAGAGGGGGATAGAGACTACTTCTTGGAAGGCCGAGGAGGCACAGGGATGGTGGGCTGGACCCGAAGAAGGTCCTCACGCGCGGGGTCCGTTTTGCAACGCCGGACCTCGGAAGCTGGGGTCCGGAACGTTTCCCCGATGGACGCCTGAGAAGAGGATCGCTTCTCAGGCGGCGGGGGGAGAGGAGGAGGAGGAAGGGTGGCCCCTGGTGCAGAGGGGGTGGGGGCCACGGGGGAGGAGGATTTGGAAGGGAGGGATTTGGGAGGCAGAGGCAGAGCCCCCTGATGGGCGGACGAGGCGGAGGGGGGACAGGATAGGGGTGAGGATACCGCGGAAGGAGTGGACACAACTGAGGCAAACGAAGTGGTCAATGGCACGGGATGGAGGCGGTCGTACTTCTTCCGGGCCTCAGAATAAGAGAGCCGATCCAAAGTTTTGAGTTCTTGTATCTTCTTCTCCTTCTGATATGCGGGGCAGTCTGAGGATCTAGGCGAGTGGACGCCAGCACAATTAAGGCACTGAGGTGGTGGGGTGCATGTATGTTCCTCACGAAGAGGACCTCCACAATCGCCACAAAGGGACTCAGCCTCACACCGTGATGACATGTGCCCAAAGTGCAAACACCTAAAACAGCGCGTAGGAGGCGGGACGTAAGGTCGCACATCACACCGGTAGCACATCACCTTTACCTTCTCCGGGAGAACGTCCCCCTCGAAGGCGAGGATAAAGGCCCCGGTGTCGATGCGACGGTCTTTGGGGCCGCGCTGGACTCCGCTGACGAAATGCACGCCTCGGCGCTCCAGGTTGGCCCTGAGCTCCTCATCAGATTGTAGCAGGAGGTCACAATGAAAAATAACCCCCTGCGTCCTATTTAGTGCCAGATGTGGGACAATGGATACTGTGATGTCCCCTAGGCGGTCGCACGCCTGGAGCGCCGCCGACTGTGTGGCGGAGGTTGTCTTGATAAGGACGGACCCTGAACGCATCTTGCTGAGAGCCTCGATTTCCCCGAAGACATCCTCAATGTGCTGAACAAAGAACATGGGCTTGGAGGTGGCGAACGTCCCCCCATCGGTTCGAGAACAGACCAAATAGCGGGGGAGTACTTCGCCCCAAGCCGGCGGGCCTGCCCCTCCTCCCATGGAGTGGCCAAGGAGGAAAGGGCAGGAGAACCAGAACTAGAAACAGTACCTTTTCTTTTGAAAGACTCGGCTGCAGAGCGACCTGATACATGTTTACGTTTCATCTGCGAAACGTCCGCCCCGATACCACCCACTCCGACCAGGGGCTCTCCCCACGGGCGCCACCCAGCCGCAGCAAGGGCCACCTGGCAGGATGACCATTGCCGGGAGTCCTGATGCCCCAAGGAGATGGGCATCTACTCCTTGGCCGACGTGGGGAGGGTGCAGCTCAGGTATCGGCAGTACGATCCCTGTGTTGTCAGGGGGCTACAACCTAGAGGGTACATGACGACCCCACCACAACGGGCTGGCTACCGTGCTGGATTTCTGGTGCCATGGAAAGTCCATCATGATCGCTGATGCAGATGGAGATGCACTATGGGCATAACTTGGACAACCCATCAGGCGTTTAGGCCCAATTTGAGGAATAGTGGGTATGGTTTCAACGCCGGTGCAATGCTGAGTGCCAAGGTCTTAGTGCACTTAGGACCAGTGGTACACCATGTAAGGTGTCCTTCCCCAAAAGGCTCGTACTTCTGTAGAATTTTGAAAAATGGAGGTCAAACCCCAAGGGGGACCATTACATGGAAGGCCGAAACGGTTGAAACTCGTTTTAGTCGCCTCTTACGACAGGCAGGAATACCTCGGGCCTATTCTTACCCCGGACCCGCAGGGGGAGATCAACTGGGGAGCAGACTTCAACACTGGACTACAGTTTAGCACGACCCCATTTCAGTTGTGCCCGTGTGTACTGTTTTGTTGACTTCTGATTCAACATTACATCATCTTGACAAATGCCAATACAAAAAAAACATTTTAGTTTCACTTGGTGAAGTGAATCCAGACCAACAAAATCCCTACTGTTAGAGATGATACACCATAATTTATCGCCAGCAATCCAGTACAAACATAATGAACTGTTTTTCTATCTTAACAACAAATCAAATTGTATATATATCTTTAATTACAAACCACTGATGCTTCTTAACAATTTCTTGATTATTACTTACATAAGTAGAAACCAAATTGTTAATGAAGTTTTTCAATCTTAAAAACAATTAAATTGTAGATATTTTTAAATACAGACCAGATAATGCTTTGCCTGGATAAAGTGAAACTCATCTGACGCAAAAAAAAATTTCTTGTACTTTTAACAATCAAATGAAAATACCCTTAGGAATTTTAAACTAACTACGGACAATATGGTCACACAAATGAAGAATTTGATGCCTACTACCTGTCCACTGTCTTTCAGTTGGAAGACTCATGTTTCATTTTTACAAACTGACATATGCAGTACCCTACACAATTATCTCTCCAAATGATGAAGCATCTTCAGGCCCGCAATTACTAATACTTACTAAAATATAATTACTAAACAAGGATGAAGAGATACTAGTATTTTGTTGTATTATAGGAAAATTTATTCTCTCACCTGCCAAGCCATCCTATCCTGCAGATTTATAAAAAAAATGGAAATTCCTATAATCATATTTAATTTCAGTTCAGTGCTTATTCTCATGAAGCATTTATACAGCTAAAGAAGTAATCACCCCATTTTATAAGAACTGCAGGAAATGCTACCATTATTCCGTGACTGCATTGCAAGAGAGATACCGAAGAATTACAGAAACAATTTATTTTTTGAGGAGTCCATCCATTTTGGAATAAGAATTAGCCACTGCTACCAATTTCTTATGAAGAGTTAGAGCTCCAGCCATGAAAGTGCAGAACAAAAAATTTCAGTACCTCTTCAGAAGTAGGGCAAGAGCTTACACACAGATATAGCTTTCACTACCAGTGAGTCACTGGTATAGCTGCAGCTGTTCAAGGAGTTTCAGAAAACATACTAACATCAGTCATGTCTGCTTCAATAAAAATCTGTATCACAGTCTTACCACCCTGAAAAATGGACACCAAGCTTATCTATTAATAGACATGAAACCACAAATTCTCCAAGGCGAGAAACACTACAAATTAAGGGTCTTTTGTGGACTGCTGTAACATTACTGTGGAGAACACAAAAACTTTGAAAATCACCTGCCAATAGAGAAATGAGTAAGAAAATGTGTGGAATTACTTGCAAGTTGTAAATGGTTTACCTGCCTTGCAGTATTAGTTACAAACATAACAGCACTTACTTTAAGAGACCACCTTAAATGCTTATTACTAAACTCACAAAGCAACAGAATTTACTATACCCACCTGTTCACTACTGGAAACTGGAACCCATTTGTAGATTTTCATAGTTGTGTCTCCTATAGTCACCCATTTCTTTTCCCTATAAACAAATCACACAAGTTTATTCTAACAGCATTCACAAATACAGGGTGGGTCAGGAGGAAAGGTATATGCTTTGAGGGGTGATAGTATTAGTGATTCTGAACAAAAAACTTCATATGGATATATGCCCTACTCCAAATGGTTTCCGAAATAGAACAAATTTAATATCACTTCTGTATGTTTTTCTTGGATAACTTTAAAACCGCGTCCTCCAGTGAAAACGTGTCACGGTACAAAATTAAACTACATTAAATTTCCTACAAAAAAGGCCCCATTCATGTTTTTCTCTAGAACTAATGGTTTGTGCGAAGAGAGCACGAGAATGCTGAAAAACACTTAACGCACATGCACTGTAGTTTACACAGTTTTTGTAGGCCAATTTGAAATAGCATATTGAAGTAACACATTGAGACAAAAGTTTGATATGGGACATTTGTGGCCTAGCAGTCAGGAAACTACCTCAAATTGGCCTACAAAAACTATGTAAGCTACTGCGCACATGCGTCGAGCAAGTTTATCAACATTTTCGCGCTCTCTTTGCACAAACCATTAGTTCTACAGAAAAAATGAATAGGACCTTTTTGTAGGAAATTTAATATAGTTTAATTTTGTGCTGCGACAAGTTTTCGCTGGAGAGTGCAGTTTTCAAGTTATTCAAGAAAAATGTACAAAAGTGATATTAAATGCGTTCTATCTCTGAAACCATTAGGAATAGGGCATACGTCCATACAAAGTATTTTGTTCAGAATCACTAATATTATCACCCCTCAAAGGATGTACCTTTCCTCCTGACTCACCCTGTATATATCACAGCTGAAAACATAAAAAAACAGTGCATCTAAATGTGCAGAGAACTGATACTGATGACTCTGAAGATAAAAAAAAGAGCTGTTTGTAAGACTTCTGGACGATCATTTACAAAATCCTTAGTTTAGAAATTCTACTTTATTAATCAGGCCTTAGGCACATCAATCAGTTTTATTCATAACACAATCTTATGTAAGAGAACTTAATGCATTATCCAAAATAAAATTACACCCAAAGTAATGATAAAGACCTTACAGACAGCACAATAATAAACATGAGTAAAAGCATACAGGCAAATGCTCTCTTCAGGACCAAAGCTTTCTTTATCTGACGGAACAGCTGGGTGGGTTAAGAGACTAAACAGCAAGGCCATCAGTCCCTCAGTCAAGAGGGAATCTGGGATAAGTGGCATCAGCTAGAAATTTAATCAAACAATTATATTATGTAGGGGTGGTAAAACTGAGGCACTGAAAGAAATATTGAGGTAGGGAGCAGTATGCAGATCAGAGCAGACAAGGGCTCCCAAGGTTCATCGGTGCTGAGTGAAAATTCACCCATATCTGATCCCTCACCAATCTAAAGAAAGACTATGACAATAATAAAATAAACACAGCTTTCTCACTTGCAGATTTGTCATACTGTAAGTAAAATCACTAAAAACATAAATAAGTAAAAATGTAATCAGTTGGAACAATAATCGTAAAATAAGTTGAGAGAGAAAACCACATCAGGAAGTGGGTGGTAATCAGGTGAGTGTAGCTCTGAGCTCAGCATACAATGGAGGGTGTCCCTCCCACAACTAGCCTACCCTCAATCTGTCAAACTGTTAAAGATGAGAACAGAGCCCACTTGCTGCGAGAAAACACAAAAACCTGTTCAACTGTACTTTCATCAGCAGCTAGTATGAATGATAAGGAATCCATAAGGTCTTGCCTTATTGGAGTGCTACTAAAAATACATAAAAAATTCATCAGAAAAAATGGGACCAATTAAATCAGAGCTGACGAAGATGGCTAGCTAAGGTCAAGGACTCCACGGGTTAAGCATGTGGCTGGAGATGTCCCAGCCCTCCGACCCCTGCCCCAAAACCAGTTTAAAATTTCAATCTGAGGATAGAAACCACTTTCTCAAAGTAAACTACGAACCAGCTCAACTGACCATACCCATCCAGCAATATTAGAGGCACAGAATCTGGAAGACCAAGTATGGCACAAAGCCAAAAGGAGGGGGGGGGGGGGGGGGCCCGAGATTTCATCAGGATCTGAATTACTATCTGTCATGATCCACAACTACAATGTGAGGAATGACCCACTACGTATGATAAAATTATGTTTTAATCTGGTATGATGAATGGTGGATCTCTTTCAAGAGGAAAAAAAAGGAGAAGGACCATGTAGCTGCAATCTCCTTGCTAGTGCGAAGTTTATCAAGGGGGCAACAGCAGACCAGATGTTCCTCTCAGAGTGATTAAGAGGTCTTATCTGCATCTGCCAATCTGTACCTGGAATCCTCCTCCAACCGAACAGCCAGCCAGTTCGGTCCCTGGGATACCAACATGACTTTGGACTCAAGAAAGAAAACAGAACAGGTAGTATGACTACAGTCAGAAAAACATGAGCAGCAGAAATCACACACTAACACTGTTGACAGAGGTCCATTTAATAACACATAGGGCTTTCTTAATGACCATCAGCTCTGCTATAAAAGAAACTACACATGAGAAGCAACAAATGTAATTTCTAACTGTTGAGAAATGTATTTACATCCATTCTTGAAAGTAAGCTTTCAAGTTTCAGTTTGCATTTATATTCAAGCATTTGCCATTTTATTTCTTTCACCATCTCCGTGATCATTTCCCTTGAGAGAAACAAACCTGCACTCATTCTCGTTGCCCTTCTTTGTATGCACTGAATAACCTCTGTTAGTCCCATTTCGTACGGGTCCCACACATACTAGCAATTTTCTAAGACTGGTCGCAAGAGTGATGTGTTTAAGCAATCGCCTTTGTTGACTGATTGCATTTCCCTAGTATTCTGCCAAGCGATTGTTCTATTTCATATCCCTATGAACTGTACACCCAGATATTTGTATGAGTGGACCGATTTCAACTGTGACTGAAGGTGTAGCCATACGACTTTTTCAATTTTGTGAACTGCACAATTCTACATTCCTGAACATTTTAAGCAAGTTGCCAATCTTTGTACCACTTCAAAATGTTATTAAGATCTGAATGAATATTTGTATGGGTTTTCCACAGAGTACTTCATTACAGACAACTACATCATCTACAAAAAATCCAGAGATTACTACTGTAAGAAACAATTGAGGAAAAACACTTCCGACTTTTATGAAGAATTATTTATTAATCTCCTAGTTATAAATTTTGGTACTGAACTGGCAAAAGAAACAAAATAACTTAAGCAACAAACTCTTGTTTTTTTTTTTTCAATGAATATTGTTTCTCCATGAACACACTAAACTACTGTCCACTATTCAGCTTCTCTGGCACGTCACCAGTCTTGTCAGCAGGAAAAATCCTTAAACAGCCAAACCGAATCCCACACTATTAATACGGTCTGCACGGTCATTAATATACAACATGGACAGCAAGGTTTCCAAAGCACTTGCCTGGGGCACATCTGAAGTTACTTTTACATCTCTCAACAACTCCCTCCCAAAAAATCCTCTTTCATCACAAATGTTGCATGATACCTCATATGATAACACTTTCGATAAAATGTGTAGAAGTGGTATTGAGTCAACTGCCTCTCCAAAATCTAGAAATGCTGCACATACCTCACTGCTTGATCCAAATTATTCAGTTAGTCAGGTGAAAAAAGTGAGTTATTTTCACCAGGATCAGTATTTTCAGAATCCATGCTGGCTGACATGAAAGATTATGTCAAGCTCAAAATACATTCTAAGATTCTACAGTGAATGGACGTCAAGAACATCGTACAGTAGTTTTGTGGGTCACTTCTGCTGATCTTTTAGATCGGTGTGACCTGTGCTGTCCTCCAGCCAGAGGCACAATTTCTGTTCACGGGATCTTTGATATGTTATGGTTAAAGGGGAGCTAACTCTGCCGCAAATTCTGTATATAATCTGATAGAGATGCCTTTGTGTCCTGGAGCTTTGTTCAATTTTAGTGATTTCAGCTGATTCTCAATACCATGGTCTCACCCACATTGCCAAGGCTGTTGAGAGTCCACTACATAAGTTTCGCTGTGAAGTCCTTACACTTCCTCGGTACTAGAACTGTTGATTATATATAAAAACAAAGATGATGTGACTTACCAAACGAAAGTGCTGGCACGTCAATAGACACACAAACACAAATATACACACAAAATTCTAGCTTTCGCAACCAACGGTTGCTTCGTCAGGAAAGAGAGAAGGAGAGAGAAAGACTAAAGGATGTGGGTTTTAAAGGAGAGGGTAAGGAGTCATTCCAATCCCGGGAGCGGAAAGACTTACCTTAGGGGGAAAAAAGGACGGGTATACACTCGCACACACACACACATATCCATCCACACATATACAGACACAAGCAGACATATTAAAAGGCATAGATATATTTTTCCCACGTGGAATGTTTCCCTCATGACAGTATTTCCCCAACATAACGATATCAAACTGGCAATATTGAGTGCCAATATCTTTATTTCATATTTTTTTCAGAATTGTCAAATATTCGAAGTTGTTCGTTTGAAATTTTAGTAGAACATAATTTTACTTTCACTGTGTGAAAGAGTCTTACGACTTTTTGAGCTTTCATCACATCCAATCTTTCTCTTATGTGTAAAGCAATTGTATGTGGCACAAAGGAAGTCCAATTGCACGCAGGAGTGGTGTTGTGAATGGAATAGCAAGATTTACAATGTGAAGAAACAGCGTAGCAGTTGCAATAAGAGACAAAAATATAAATGATAAGATAGATCTTTATTGTGGGCGGAGATTTCTGTGGGAAAAAGCTGACAATCAGCACTACCAACAGAAACTACAACATTTACCATCACCACAATGGCAGAAATGAAACGAACTGGGAAGTGTTCCAGACGAAACTGATGTGACGAAAATGTACGATTGTCAGCAAAGTGGTTGTCACCAAATGTGAACGTGCATTGTTCTTTAAATTTTTGCTCTTAGGGGGATAGGTAAGCTGCTAGCTTGTTGATGTACAGAATACCTAATAATAAATCAATACTTAAACATACGGCTCTAAAACCAGCAGTATATTTACAACGTGCAGCCAATATTTTTGTAGGCAGGTACAGCATTATTTTTTCATCGATATATTGAGGGCCAATAATGATTTTTTTAAACATTTTAAAAAATATCAACACTTCTATTTGGTGCAGTCTCAGTCTCATCCCACGCAATTTCCATGTTTTGAGGGCCCTGATGAAAAACCTTCGTGCCATTTATTTGTTTCTAACAAAGAGGTGCACACCTGGGTACAGCCACGGTTCCATAGGCAACCACAAACATGGTTCCATAAATGTACTGACCACTTTATTACATAGTGGGATAAGTTTATTAAAAGTTACAGCAATTTCTTTTGATATAATAAGTTTAATTTTTTCCATTTGTCCTGTTTTCATTTGACTGCCCCTTATGCTACAAAAACTTTTGTTAGCAAAATTCTTTCAACAGCAGTTCATCACTGCATAGTCTGGCTTTCTTCAAGCTAATGTTTAAAGGGTGTGTACAAGATGGGGGAACAAAGCAAGTTGATTTTTTTTCCCTGAGGATGAGTGAGTGACTACTGCCCTCCCCTTGCCCCTGATTACATACACACTTCTTGTATAAGAAGTAACGGAGGTTATGCACAACACTATTTTTTTCTAATTTTGAGTACTCTTTACAAGCTAAGCTGCAGCACATCCACATACTTCACCTCATCTTCACTGATTCACAAATTACCATGTGACGTCAAATAGAACAACTAACACCAGTCGGGAAAACCACCCCAGACGGTGTCTCCTAGCCCATAACATACAATTATTTCAATTCCATAAGAGAAAGATGTACTACCACAAATATACATTTCCACATCATTTTATTTAATTATCCTCACAATATCTACCAATTTTCTTAATTTGGACTATGTACGTTCTTCGCTTGATTCCAAGAGATGAGGAAAGACCATGATGTCAACCCAATGGAAGGTAAGCAGGAAACATCAGAAAAAACACAGAAACAACAGAAATGCCTGTAGCAAAGAACTGCACTGCACAGAAGAGTCTGGAAAGTCTTTATCCAACAGCAGAAGACAAACTGCCCCTTCAACCTAGGTTTCCATGAGAATATTCCTTACCCATGTACTGCAGTAACTCAGATACATGGAAGTTACTGATAAATATCAAATGCACATAGAAAGGCAAGAAAACAATACCAGAAAATAGTTTACAAAATTTCCTTCACCTCGAACTAACATTTCAAATTATATTTTAGGAAAAGTTGAATCAGGAACACAAAGCAATGGCCAAATAAATAGTACAAATGTTTGTTATAAACAGTGATCAGCTCAGCTACTGACAACTTCTTATAGCTGAGAAAGTGAATTACTTACCATTGCATAACCTAACAGACTTGTTAGAAAGACTTTTCAAATTATATTAATCTGCATAGAAAGATAACTTTCAGATATTTAGTGCAAGTTACCCAGTCAGTTTGTCCCGAACTTTCCAACAAAATATTATTCAATTACAGTTAATTGTGGCATTTGTGGTACATAAGATTAGCATCTCTGCAGGTTCTTTTGTGTTCCACTATAGTGCCGGCAGCAAGTCTGCCCCCTCCCCCACTCTTATGTGCTGTTGTATGACCAATAAGGGAGGGATCGTATGTTGCATCTGGCTGCTGCCAAACAGTGGTAAATAAAGCCACAGCTCCACCTTGCACTGGCACCCAGCTAACTAGGATGTATCACCTGCCTAACATTCTTTGAACACAATTTGATGATACCCACACCTTGTCTATCCCAACCTGGTACACTGTCCACTCATGTAATTCACAGCATCTGTCAATAACTACATGTTTAATGAAAGTGATATGTGAACACTGTAAAATTCGCAGTCAGAATTACTGAACAAAAATGCAACACATTTTGATTGAAATTTCTCATCATTAAGGATAAGGAGTGATCCAGAACAGCTTTGGAGAAAATTTATTACGCGAGACGGCATTCAGTACTAGTTATTCGTGATTACTAGTTTCAACAGTCAAGACCATCTTCTGATAAGTAAAGTCCTGTATTTACATACAGTACATAAACAAGAGTTATATTAGCCATTACATATGAGTAAATGGAAATTCTACATTTTATATCTTTAAAAAACTTAATACGTCCTGTGTGGAATGTGCTACACAATAATCAACAGAATGTCAACATGGTATAAGAGATACAGTCAAAATTGAACAGGACATATAAGTTTTTTTTTTTAAACGTATGAAAATATGGAATTTCCATTTCATCATTTGTAATGACAAATAATGATTGTACATGTACTTAAAGTAAATGCATCACTTCACCGAGGAGAAGACGACAGACTTAGGCTTAATTGTTGAAACCAATAATCCGGAATAAGTAATACTGAATGCAACCTTTGCTGTTAAATTTTCTCCAAAGCAACATAATTTTCGTCATGACTACGATTATGTATAAACCCATATACCATCTTTTGCACTGATGGGCTAATGAATAAATTTACGAAATGTAGCCAGAGCACAATTTTTCTTTAAATTATAAAGCTGCATATAATCCAGTTCACTGTGAATTACTGCAGTTGCTACATGCACTGTTACAATTCTGCATGAAATACCAAGAGCAATTTGCTTGAAGAATGCCGTTCCAAGTTTATTTAAGGTACTCAGAATTAACCATGGCAGTGGAAAGAAGTATCTGACGTTGTCTTAAGATCTTAATGATCGTTTAAAATCCATTACGAAAGGTTGCCGACCACTGTAACCTGTGACGACAGGAAGAAAATCGTCGCATCAAATACGTCATTTAACAATGATAAATGTTAAACTGGTTCTACCATTGCAGAGTTTATACAGGGTTATTTCCATTGCCCCTCAAAATTATGCACCTCAAGAATACCTCCACACCACAAGTGTGGTTTATAGCGAGACCACTTTTCAGCATATCCTCACATTAGAGAAAATGTTTGAAAGTATTTCTAACAAAAATCTCGGTAATGGCGAATTTTAATCTTCCGCTTTCTCTTTTGCGGCACTAACACCGCAATCAGGAAAAATTTAAGGCACGAAAATACACACAGCTTTCGTTCAGTTATAATAGTATTTTCGAAGTTGATCAGCAGAAGCACGATTAACAAGACTTTTTCAACTTACCAATGTCGAACTTTGTCGACGACTTGCATGACACGTTTAATGTCATCTTTAGCTCGGCTTCGGGTTTCAGCTCTTACGGATCTCGACATCATTTTGAAAAATGATGCTCAAAATCTAATGTCGGCTGTGCCAGATTGCATTTGTATCACCGCTTCTACCCTGGCTGCAGCAGACTACAACTAACACTGTACACAACAAGCGAGACCACTTCGATATTGGATGTTCCTTGGTATCACAGACATTCCAATAGATACAGGGATCAGTAATATGCAACAGCGAAACACCCTTGGACAGACGAATGTGCTTGCGTTTACCTGCTTTTACTGATTTTGACCATTATCACATAGCGATATGTAATTTATGTATGATTTGGACGACTGAAAATCGATACACATTTGACAGAGCATAACATCGAACTATTCCACAAAACAATTCCAATAGCAACATTCACACAGGCCGTCAGTGAAAAGGTACTAAAACATTCATCGGCAAGAATGTTTTGAGTCTGCGAAGTACCACGAGTCGTAGAAGTATTTATTTATTCGTCTTTTGGCCATTCATCACAACTGTATAGGACACACACGACAGCACAGATCAGCATCCACACAACGCTTTTTCCTTCGTTCAAATTGGCGCATGCACTTACATTTCCAACAGCGCAAATAGGTATGCCAATTCGTGCTTGCGTAATTTCCAAAAAATGGAGACCGTGCCCACAAGCGTGTTGCTTCGCGCGTTCGGTGGGAATTTCTTGCAATGCTTAGCAAAAGAGAGGCGGCTGGGGCCCATGTGTGTTTCATCATGTAGTATCTTAAGAGTTAATTTATGTCCAGACGATGCCTCTTTCTTCGTGCGCAATCGCGGACACACGTGAATGAGGGCGCATGTACAAAAATTACGGAAAGAATGCACATACGCATGGGCATTTTCGTGTCCACTAGTTGCCTCATTAGACAAGCAGTCTGCTTAGGATACCCTAATTTGTTTGGTAGATTGGGCTGCATTTAATGTGATGAAAAGGCCACAAAAAAGAAAACACAAAGGCGACAGTGAGATAAAAAGTATCAAAATAATAAGGTACGATTAGCACAAAGTGACGACAACGTTCGGACTGGCAAATTCCAGAAGGAGGTCACAGCAAGGTTTTAGACTTTTTGCCTGGGAAACTGCGGCGATAATTCTGGCAACAACACTTCATTAGCCGGTAACCGACGACTTATATCTCAGTCTGAACTATTTGTTTCGCATTAAAATAAATAAATAAAAAGTTTATTGGTTATTTCTGAAACTGGAAAATATGTAAGGAAAGTTCTTAGTCGTTAAATGAAGGTCATTTAACTTTCAGTGCGTCATTTTTAATTTATTTTATAAAAAGTTGTGCGAACAACTTTAACCATGAAATATTATGTGCAGATTATCGTCTTCGGCCTCAACAAATTTGGGAATGTTGTACACGCCAGTATCCACTAGAATAGAAGCTGTGTTTTCAAGTTTTGAATTTCGCCTCATCTGTGCCCTTCATTTCACTTTCTTGTAGTTTGTTGAGGAGATAACACACTCCTCAGTTGTAATGTTAAGTTGCCATAACAGGAATATTCATCCACAGTTTTCATATTCATTTCACATATATTTGTAGACTTCTTATTCTCCGTGTTCCTACTCTGAGGCGTATGGTATCTTACTCTTTGCAGTGAGATTGGAGACTCCTTATCTAATAATTTATTTGACGCTCAGGACATAACAACTCAATTTTTATTCAAAAGATGGCGTGTCGAGACCTTCCGTCTACTCACCCAACAACCAACAAAACAGAAGGGTTGTGCAGGCATGGACCTCACAGGGGACAGCTCTTCAGACGACTGGCAAAGGATGGACGCACACTGCCCAGCCACCAGGTGACAATCCAAGCACTACCAGAGGTCATTGGCCTTGTGGACCTTTTCTCCTCCACAGGCCTCGTGACCAAAAGTAGTACTGCAGTATCCTGGAGCCCAGGCAGTATTTAAGCTAGCGCCCAGACTACTCTAAGGAATTTGCTCTGAGTGAATTTCCTGGACCAGGCGCCAATTTCGAAAACATTCCCACAATCAGGATCACACTCCGGAGCTGCCACTACGACGCCACAGCCAACCACATGAGCCTTTGCCTACAGAAGCTGCTAGTCACGAACCTACACCATTTGTCGCCTCTACAGCAAAAAGATGTAGCCTCTGAAGCCTAGACCAACAACTGAACTTTGTTGTATTTGTCTCTGGTTTTCATTCTCAATGTGCTGAATTTAAAAAATGGTTCAAATGGCTCTAAGCACTATGTGACTTAACATCTGAGATCATCAGTCCCCTAGACTTAGAACTACTTAAACCTAACTAAACTAGGGACATCACACACATCCATGCCCAAGGCAGGATTCGAACCTGCGACTGTAGCAGCAGCGCACTTCTGGACTGAAGCGCCTAGAACCGCTCGGTCACAGTGGCCGGCTGCTGAATGTAAACTTTGGCGTATCCCTTCAAGACTTAAATGTTTCCTCATACTCTCAGAACTTTAACTTTTGCATATCCCTTCTGAACTTCTCTTGTGGCATGCTTAGTGTATGGACATTGGATTTTTGAACTTAATTGACTGTAACACTTCTAGGCCTTCAGCCTTCAGATATTATTGTTCTTTCAACATTCAAGAAGTCGCTTGTTTTAAATTATTGTGTTACAAATTAGCTCCTGTCAGAGAAGACTGTCTCTATGTGTTGCAATAAGCTTCATATTCATTTATACATGGGAATTTTTCATACTCCGCCATTGGTGGACATATCAGCTGGTGATGAGGTTTTTTTTTTTTTTTTTTTTTTTTTTTTGCAAGTCAGTGTTTCATCTGTGTGCTCTGACCTAAGTAGACTGTGTTTTGGCTTCTATCGTTCCACTTACTGTCACGTTGCTTCCAGCATGACGGAACAGGTGGATGTCTCTGCCCAGGTGTTGTTATTGTTCCAGCATATGCAGGACACTCACGAAGTCCTGATCGATTGGCAGGCTTGGCTTGGTCCTGGACTTGATTTTCGTGCGTTCCCCCAATGAACGACTACACCAGATCCCTTTAAATTGAAGGAACCTTCCTTCATGTCGCCTCCAGAGCTCCCCAACTGCCTCTTCCGGATCGATTCCATGCTCATGAGCTTCTGGACAGTTCTCCCCAGCATTCTAACAGTTTCTCAAGAAAGTGTGGGCAAAATACATTGTATGCAAGAAAAAGCAGATCTTAGGCCACAGCATTACAGATGATACCCAGCAGCACGCTTTCTTTCTGGCATACACATGCCCAGACATTTACCATCTTCTGCAACATCTTAACCCTGAATTGGAACGCCACACTCTGCCCTATGACAGATTTAAGTGCAGTTTGCTAGAATATTTTGACTACTAGGTGCATGTGGCAGCAGCCCACTACAAATTTTTCAGCTGCCATAAACTTAATGGGCAGTCTTACCGCAAATCGATCACCTGTCTCCAGGGTTTATATCACGACTGCTGTTTCCAGCATAGTAATCCTCAGTTTAAGCAGTCACAAGTAGCTTCCTTGGTCGATTTTCGTGCATTCGCCCAATGAACGACTACACCAGATCCCTTTAAATTGAAGGAACCTTCCTTATTAACATCTTCCTCATTATCAGAGCTTATAAAGTCTCTCAGACCGTCAGACACCTTGCAGATACCCATCACAAGTGTTTACTGCCCAACCAACACACTGTCCTCAGTCCGAGTCATGTCCACCACTCAGACAGGATTCACACAATGCATGTGAAGACTCAGCAGCCAGACGCCACCTTGGCCAGCTCCCTTCCTACATACAGTGTTCTGTTAGTCACCAGAGACACCAGTGCCACTAGAAGCGCGTTAAGTGCATCACTTATGTGAAATCCGAACATAGGGCTGAAGTGTGCCAAGCAGTGCTCAAAATGAATGTCAACTGTACATGTACAGACCTCTCAGATGCAGGGGTGGGTGACATGGCGGACCTGTTCTTGAATATATCCTACATACAATGTGGTACCCCAGTCAGAAGAATCTCTATCCCTCATGGTAGCCATCAACAATGTGCCTATCGAGCTGCGGATAGATATGGGGTGGTTCTCCACAACCATCATAGATTGGCAGTCTTACTATCACATCGGGTCCCCTTCCATTCAACTCTTTGACATTCTGTTGTGTAGTTACAGCAATGACATCATTAAAGTCAACAGCCAATTTACAATTCAAGTTCAATACTATGCAACCAGTCTCACAGCCAGGATTTTGATTGTCCACAATCCTGGAGCCATCAGCCTCCTAGGCCTGAATCTGCTCAATGCTCTTGGCTCAGAAAGCCACGAATACGCCCCAGTTGTTGTCACTTGGCGCCAACCCCTATCCTAAGACCTCTTTTCCAAGTATAGCTCAGTGTTCACGCCACTTTCCTCAGCTGTCAAAGATTTTGAGGCACACACAGTTCTTGTTCCATAAGTGGTGCTGAAGCACTTCAAAGTCAGAAATGTTGTATTCAGAGACAAACTTGAGCTGGAGCTACAGTGGTTACAGGATGAGTGTATTCTCACTCCTCTTCCCAACAGCCAATGGGCCCCACCAAACAATGCAATGCGCATTTGCAGGGATGTCAAGATAATCATTATACCCAATCTGTCATAGATGCTATCCTACTTCCAAGGTAGAGTACATAACGACCAGTCTCATGAGCAGCAAAATGTTTGTCAGTTGGTATGTCTATCTTCAGCTTCTGTTGGTCAAGGATTCCTGATGCTTCTTAATAATCAGTACTCCTTTTCGACTGTTTAAGTATAATAGACTTACGTTTGGCATTGCCAGTGCTCCAGCCATTTTTTAGCACTACCTCGAGACCCCACCTGCAGTGTGCCAGGCACGGTGAACTATTTGAATGACATTCTCATTGTAGACAAGGATTTGGCTAACAACATCCACACGCTGTTCACAGTCGTCCAATAGGCAAACCTCAAATACAATAAAGACAAGTGCTGTTGTTTCATTCACCAAGTGGGAACTTGGGTCACATTTTTAGTGCACAGTGCATCCGCGCTACCTCATAGTAAACTAAGGCAGTGCACAAACTTTCAGCCCCCACAAACACCAGAAAGGTGAAATCAGTGTAGGGGTAGCTCAGATATTATTGTGAATTTATTCTGCTTGCAGCAGCCATTGCAGAATCATTATATTTCCTCTTTTACAAAGACCTCCATTGGCAATGCGCCCCAGCATGTGATAAAACCTAGCCGGCCGGAGTGGCCGAGCGGTTCTAGGCGCTACAGTCTGGAACCGCGTGACCGCTACGGTCGCAGGATCGAAACCTGCTTCGGGCATGGATGTGTGTGCTGTCCTTAGGTTAGTTAGGTTTAAGTAGTTCTAAGTTCTAGGGGACTGATGACCTTAGAAGTTAAGTCCCATAGTGCTCAGAGCCATTTGAACCATTTGATAAAACCTTCTGGGATTTGAAACGACCTTGTCAACCCCTAATCCTGGCAGCTGATGCATCAGATTATGGCTTGGGTCGGTCCTTTCACATATGACCGACGGTGTGGAGCAGTCAATTGCACTTGTGTCTAAGACTCTCTTCACTGCACAGAGTAACTACAGTCGGATAGAAAAATAAACCTTAGAAATCATACTTGGCCTAAAAAGTCTTGTGGCTATATCTACAGCTGCCATTTCACGTTGTTCACACACAACAAACCCTTACTCCCTCTTTTCACAGTGTTGGCAAATATTCTGACCAAAACAGCAGGCTGTCTTCAGTGGTGGTCTATTTTATTCAAATTATAAGTGTGATATTCAACATGGTTCAATAACATAACATGCTAAATCTGACATCTCGCATCTGCACTTGGGTCAGGACCCTGCCTTCGTCACAGATCTCAAAGTCTGCTTCTATCTGGACATCAGTGCCCATTGGACACCCAAGCTCGTCACATGCTGCATGCTGAAGACTGAGTGCTCTGCAAGGTATTCTGCCTGGTGTCGCCAGACGACAAGCAGCTGCAACACACAGAGGTTCAGGTCTACTGGTACTGCTGGAATGAGATGCCCACGATATGTTCCTGCTCCAGGAGACAAACACTGCACCAAATGGTTCAAATGGCTCTGAGCACTATGGGACTCAACTTCTGAGGTCATTAGTCCCCTAGAACTTAGAACTAGGTAAACCTAACTAACCTAAGGACATCACACACATCCATGCCCAAGGCAGGATTCGAACCTGCGACCGTAGTGGTCTCGCGGTTCGAGACTGCAGTGCCTAGAACCGCACAGCCACTTCGGCCGGCAAACACTGCACCAGACCAGGATCATGATACTGATAGCCCTCCAACAGTTCATCTTGTCTCTCTTCCACATTGGATACTGGGGTGCTGTGTTCACCAATTACCTGCCCCACCAATATCTCTACTGGCAGGGCATGGATTCAGTGATCACCCACATGGTTACCTCCTGCCCAGTCTGCCAGAGCAAGCAAGCTGCAACCTCCATGTCGTTTTTTTTTTTACCTTGGTCAGGCACTTGTGACCTCTAGTCCTGGTTACACATGGATTTCATGAATTCGCTCCTGGAATACTCCTAGTTAACCACTATAGAGGCTGGCAGGGATTTCCCCTCTGTCTTATGCATGTCTACCATGCCTGCAGGGTAGACCATTCAGACCCTTTCAAGCAGTTTTTCAGTTGATGGGCTTACAGAAACTATTGTTGTGGATAATGGTCCTCATTTTGCTCCCACTGAATTCTCCACTTCCTGTAAAGCAAATGGTATAGTGCTGATGCATATCCTGATGCATACTGCACCCTTCCACCCTGCTTCTAATGGACTAGCCAAATGTTTTGTCCATACTTTTAAATCCAAGCTGTCCAAGCTCCACTGCTATCAACCTATGGATAAGGCCCTTATGCTCTAGCTAGCTTCTTATCATTCCATTTTCTGGACATGTCAACCCCAGCACAAAAACTCCATGGCTGGTCATATCAGTCGCAATTTTCTACCATCCATCCCACCAGCGTCCAACCCTCGTCTCAGCAGTCCAACCATCGCAGTTTCTCTCTTCAAGATCCCATGAGGGCCCTTGTCTTCAAGAAAGGCCACCTGCATTGGTTTTCTGCGTTTGTTTCCAGTCTTCAGGGCCAGGCCATCGCCAAGGTGATGCTACAAGAAGGCACAGTGTGTCACAAGTACACTAATTAATGATGGCGCACCATTGTCCTCTTCCTGGGTCCAGTAGTCTACCATCATGATGCCCATCCCAGTCATCGCCAGCATGTCTCGCCTGTGACCAGCTCCCTGGAGGGACCTTTGCTGCTCCACACACTACACCAGCACCAACTCTGATGGAGGTGGACCTCAGCCCCCTATGCACTCCAGCTGCCAGTGGGGACCCAGCCACTTCCAGAGATACTGAGATGAGTTACTACTTCTCCTTCCCTTTGTATGTGGGTGAGGGGGAAGGAATGCTGTGTCAAGGCGTTGTGCCTACTCAGCCAGCAACCAGTAGCACACATGAGCTATTCTGGCATGCACCTTGCAGGAAACAGTTCTTCAGACGACAGACAAAGACACCAGGCAGCAGTCCATGCTCCGTCAGAGGTCATTAGCCATGCAGACTTTTTTCGCCTCTGTGGGCCACATGACCAAAAGTAGTAGAGTGAGTTTCCCAGGGTGGGCGCTGATTGCGAAAGCAGTCCTACTATCAGGACTCACTCTGGCTCTGCTGCTAAGAAGCTGTGGCTGTCCTTGTCGATCTTCCCCTCCAGGAGCTGCCAACTAAGGATCTACACCATTCATGGCCTCTGTACCAAAGAGACATGGCCTCCAGTGCTGTGACCAGCCATTGGACTTAGTAATATTTGTCTTTGTTTTTCATTGGCAAACTTTTGTGCGTCGCTTCAGGCCTCTCACTTTTTCTCACACTCTCATTTCTTTCACTTTTGAATGTCCCTTATGACCTTTGGTAGTTGCACACTTATTTTATGATCATTGGACTTTGAAACTTCCAGTTTGTGACATTTTCAGGGCTTCAGCCTTCAAGCATTATTATTGTTCTTTCAATATTCAAATAGTGACTTGTTTTCAGTTATTATGTTCCAAACAAGCTGTCGTCAGAGAAGATTTGTTTCATAGCTGGATATCTTTCATGTGCTGTTTTCCGTGGCCATATTAAATAATCTTTAGAAGCAGAGTTCCATGTGACCTCTCCTAGTCTGTAATCATCTATAATTTTCTGCATGCTTTTTCTGTAGTCAGCAGACATTGCTGCATATTAATCAAATGGCTCTGAGCACTATGGGACTTAACATCTGGGGTCATCAGTCCCCTAGAACTTAGAACTACTTAAACCTAACTAACCTAAGGACATCACACACATCCATGCCCGAGGCAGGATTCGAACCTGCGACCGTAGCGGTCGCGCGGTTCCAGACTGAAGCGCCTAGAACCGCTCGGCCACACCGACCGGCGCATATTAATCGCCTTACAGCATAATCTCAATACACTTTACGAGGAAACACACATTGACCTATACTCCGTTCATCATAAGAATAAACCTGATGTAAACAAACACAAATGCATGATTGGTCAGCAGCCGTAGCTCTCGTACACTGGTGTTGTTCCACTCTTGGAAATAGGTCCAACTTAAATATTTTATTACTATGTCGTTGTAAATGAAACTTTAGGACATTCGGATGTATTAACAGCCATCAACGTTTTTCTGAATCATACTTTAGCTACGCAATTTTTATTTCAAAAATCGTGTTCAGTCATGGTCTTGTGGTCTGACTGTCTCGCTGTTCATATGTAAAGGGAAAAGGGATGACACCACTTCCTGTCTGTTAGTGATACACCCGTGCAGAAGACCGTTAATGGCTAGAAAAAAGTAGTTCTTTATGTTTTTCACAAGATTACAGAGAAAAATTAGCTTTGACGTTTTCCAAGGAACAGTATGTAATAAATACAAAGCGAACTGTAACAGTTACAGTGGCGTAATCGGTAGTTTGTTAATCATAAGGGCCAGCAGGCGACCATACGAATCTCATTGTGTTCTACAATGTTCTGTTTGAATACCTAAATCATTTAAATATGAAATTTATCAAATATATGCTAATTAACTCATACTTAACTCCCATCTTTTCAGGAAATATGCACATTTTCTAGTTTCCAAAATACATGTCACACGCAAAATTCTGGTTTTCATGCAAATACACATTTTTCATTATCGATATTTTATAAAAGATTCTTAAAGATTTTGAAGTTAAGAAAACATTACACAATTAATTTTTTTTTTTTTTGAGGAAAATGAAAGCCAAATATTCTTTGTTTGAATATGTCCATTGTTTTGTAGGGCACATGTGGTCTCACACGAGCCAGAGTGATAAGCGTCATAGAAACGTGGAAAACAATAATTCTCACGGGGTCGAGCACAGTGTACAGTCATGCTCAAAAGTATCCGAACGACCTGAATTGCATTTCGCCTGATTCGCATGCAACCCACATAACGCAGCTGTCTAGCAGGTCCTCTAATCGCTCCTTGGTACAGTCGTTTGACTATTGAAAATGGTTCCAACAAGTCACCACTAGAAAATACTGCTCTGTATCGCAATAACTCAAGATGTAAAGTAATACCACGATACTAGAAATATCAGGGAACACCTTATCATAGATAAGACGGTCCTTAAGGCTTGTAAGCTCACATTTATTGTAATAAATGACATACCTGAAATGTTACCACTCTCATTTTTATGTCAGATAGGTAATGCACGTAGTAAGTTCGTCGTATTCATGATTTCCTCTTCAAAGTAACATACCGTACTTGTTATTTAACACAAAATGACATTAAAAATTTAAGTTATTCACGAGCAGCTAGAAGCTGTAAGAAACACAGTTAACTAATTATTGTGTACCACGTAATAATCAACTCATTTGAAAATTCAGAAGAGAAGAAACTAAATATTATGCCCATTAAGACAGATACTAAGTTGCAGATGTGGGCTCTGTGCAGATCTGCGCTTTTTCATCTTCAGATCTATACAAATAATGTATACTAACGAGCGTATTCATTTGCTAACTGATACTGTCTAAAATCGAGGTATATCACTCTGTGTATGCCTAGTCAGGAATGACAGTTAGTTTTCGTCAGTCACGAAATCTTAGTCTGCATGACCTGGGTTTGAATCCATATGCAGAACGAGACGGTTCGTCGTGTCATTTGAAGTTCATACATATTCCCAACTAGCTGCTCGTGAATAACTTAAATTTTTAATGTCATTTTGTGTTAAATAACAAGTACGGTATGTTACTTTGAAGAGGAAATAATGAATACTACGAACTTACTACGTGCATTACCTATCTGACGTAAAAATAAGAGTGGTAACATTTCAGGTATGTCATTTATTACAATAAATGTGAGCTTACAAGCCTTAAGGACAATCTTGTCTGTAATAAGGTGTTCCCTGATATTTCTAGTGTCGTGGTATTACTTTACATCTTGAGTTATTGCGATACAGAGCAGTGTTTTCTAGTGGTGACTTGTTGGAACCATTTTCAATAGTCAAACGACTGTACCAAGGAGCGATTAGAGGACCTGCTAGACAGCTGCGTTATGTGGGTTGCATGAGAATCAGGCGAAATGCAATTCAGGTCGTTCGGATAGTTTTGAGCACGACTGTACATGCTGCACTTTTACAATTGTCACCTAAATACTAAAATCTGTTTATCGCATACATTTACCGTAAGAAACCAAACAATGATAGTAAAACTCATTGCTTCTCAGTTACTGACTGTGGCTTGACGAAAGCAAACGAGCTCCTGAGGAAAAAACTGTACGAAGAATCGCTTCTAAAACAAAGAGACACGACATACTAAGCGTTAATAATAACATTAAAGAACGTAGCCAAGTATTCTGATAGGATCATTAACTACAAAATTAATTTTGATTCGTACTCATGTCTTGCATATTATCATCATATGAAAATGGGTCGTCTGTCTCCGCTGCTGTCGAGCTTGAAATGCAGATCATAAACTTTTTTTTGGAACATCAGTTAACAACAGTTAAGCATTTTGTGCCCTCCCAGGCGATGACAGAGATTGAGGGAGCGAAGCGCCGCCGCGGCTGCCTCTGCCGGATGCCAGCTAGTGGGTCCTGGAGAGCTCCGACACGCGCGGCGTTCAAAGGCAGCAGTCTGCCGATAAATCTTCCACAAAAATGTTGCTGGACGGAACCGTTACAACCGGTGTGTCAGAAAGTGAAATATAGTACCATGTAGCTGTTCTATCGTTACACTCAGGACTTCAGGCGAAAGGCACTATGAAACTTTAGGCAACAAGCGGTTTCGACCTCGACATGTTGTATTTAGGAGAGGCGTTGTTTACCGCTAGACCCAAGGAGATAGAGAATACATAGATAGGCTGTGGCACATTATTGAACACTCCCTGCGGTGCCACGCTGTACTAGTTGCCATATTTCGGGAAGTCATTCTGCGAGTGTTTTGAAAGTTAGAGAGTTCGTGTATGTTTTGTAAGCTACACAGTTGCCGAGTTTCTTTTCGAAGTCGCGCGCGCCGTGTGCTCAGAGTATAAATGTATGCACATATCTAGAAGACGACTCAAAATTGGTGTAAATATTCTTGTACAATGTGTTCTGTAACTGTTCTGTGTTTTGTGTACAATGATGTATTAGTTTACTTATGTAATAAATCTGTTTTTAGCCAAGTTCTAAGCATATAATATTCCGAGTATGGAGAAGCTAACAAAGGCGTGCATCATACTTTGTAATATTTTCGAAACGTCAGGAGAATATGATCGTAAGCTTTTCTTTTGTGGCTGATATCTTAGTTGCTAGTTGGAAAGTATTGTCGATTATGACTATTTTGTATGATTCCGTTTTTTATATGAGGGCTGTAGGGAAAGCAATGTCCGATCGGTCGCGAAATGAAAACCATAGTGAAAATCAAAAATTTTTTATTCGCAACAGTTAGCCACACAGTCCAGCTACCTCTCTAAGTGGTCGCCGCTCCGACTTTGTCGTGGCTTTGTTAAACTTTCCAGTGTCCTCGTCACAGAATGCAGCCGCCTGTGCTATCCGCCAATTCTCTAAGCTGGTCTGCCTTTCGTTGTTTGTGCCAAAATGTTGTCTCTGTGGCCAGCGGTTCAGGTGAGCACAGATGAACAACGGAGTGAGCCAATTGAGGGCTGAATTGTGGGTGGTCAAACACTTCCCATCGAAAATAATACAGGAGCGTCTTCATTGCCCCCGCAGAACGCGGCTGAAAATTGTCTTGAAAAACGAAGTGCATGACATTTATGTTATGTGGGCTGTATAGCTTCAGGCGAAACCTCTCACTAGATGCACATACTTGGCGGGAGACACTGTTGTTTTCGGTATTTCTATCGGATCACTTTGCCTTCTGAACTGGAAAGAGCGACGTGAAGCGATCGACATGCACACTAAAGACACTGCCCAACACATATGTGCAAAGTTCCATCGGACTTTCACAGTGGTTTCCACTTTGCGCCCAATAGGACCTTACTTTCCGAATACGCCTCGTAGCTGCAGTAGGCATTACCCCAATAACACTCTTTTTGTTGCTTTGTGTAACCTAAATGAAATATGCATTCAAATTAGAAACATGGCTTACAGGCAGAAAGCTCCATAATTCTGTTTGAATAGATAGTTATTTCTTTTAAATTACAGCTTCAGATTATAATAGTACCCCTTTATACGCAAGGTACAAAGTACAAATTACCCTGTGAATCAGTCTTGATTTGATTTTATGCAAGGATAGTCATTTTGCAAAGTTTTGATCTACAACAATTAGTTACATATCTTTAATTATAACTTCTGACTATAGTGTAGATAAGGTGTAATGTGCAAAGTGTAAATTAATCTGAAACTGAATATTAGAAATGGAAACGTAGAAGGGTAGTCATGGGACTAAAGTGCGATACAGGACTCACCCCTCCTCCCTCCCTGAAGTCTTGGTTGTGGTGATGTAACACCTATTTTCAACGTATTTTGTATCTGTATCGATATTTCTATGTCCATCTGTAGTGCTGCTTATATAGAATGTTGTATCTATCATGGAAATTCTTTGACTATGTATATATGTTTCACTTATGTGAACTTTTGAACGATGTTGTTTAAATAATGTTTGTGAACTTAAATAACTACTGAAATGATTGTTATATAATGTACTGTAAATCACTTGGTCCATAGTTAGGGAACGTTTGTGTTGAACGTAAAAGATGTGGGGAAGCCCCACAGCTAAGAAAGTAGCCTGGCGGAGTGGAAAAGGTGTGGTTGGCATGCAAGTGGCAACTCCTCCTTTGTGACGGCAAGGAGTCTGGGCTGAGCAGTGCTGTGGTTAGCACCTCGCTAGCAGTAGCGGGTCATTGTGGCTCATATTCCTGGAGTTTTGAGGCCAGAAGAGCTTAAGAGCAGTATTTATGGGCCTCAGACGCTGCATTTGGTAGTACCATTATCATGGCAGGGTTTCTGGCCCTATAAATATAATTCTGACCCCAAGAAGATACGTAACAGGGCGAGGCCAACAGTATTGCTATGATTGCATCGCCGCCAGGGAAAGAGCCTTGCAAATTACGCCACTAGTACCACCAGTCTTCCACTAAATTGTTTATATTTGGCACTCTATAAATGGACCAGGTATTTGTGACATTTGGTTTATCTCATAATAATAATTGTGGTTTTGCTAAAAACTCTATCTTACACCCGTGATTATCCCAAGTCACAAATCTGGACAGGAATCCTAGCCTAGTGAATTCCGAGTGTCTTGATTTATTATGAGAAAGTGGTTGAACTTGACTTTAATGTTGTGTTGTCATTTGCATAGCCAATTATATTTTTGAGTAGGTCAAAAGACTGCTTATCAAAGCACTTTTGTTATCTAAAGAGTTATATTTTGTTGTGCTTTACTTAATTAATAATTAATGATAAGAATACTTACACCATTTCCCATACACACCTGTGCAGTTTTGTTAATGAACATGGTTCTTCAAACCATGAAAGTTTAAGGGTCCTCATGTACTATGCTAGTTAGTTAATGAAGTAACGCAAAGACTCCTTCAGAGCCAGTGTAGTTAGATTTGCATTCTACACTCCTGGAAATGGAAAAAAGAACACATTGACACCGGTGTGTCAGACCCACCATACTTGCTCCGGACACTGCGAGAGGGCTGTACAAGCAATGATCACACGCACGGCACAGCGGACACACCAGGAACCGCGGTGTTGGCCGTCGAGTGGCGCTAGCTGCGCAGCATTTGTGCACCGCCGCTGTCAGTGTCAGCCAGTTTGCCGTGGCATACGGAGCTCCATCGCAGTCTTTAACACTGGTAGCATGCCGCGACAGCGTGGACGTGAACCGTATGTGCAGTTGACGGACTTTGAGCGAGGGCGTATAGTGGGCATGCGGGAGGCCGGGTGGACGTACCGCCGAATTGCTCAACACGTGGGGCGTGAGGTCTCCACAGTACATCGATGTTGTCGCCAGTGGTCGGCGGAAGGTGCACGTGCCCGTCGACCTGGGACCGGACCGCAGCGACGCACGGATGCATGCCAAGACCGTAGGATCCTACGCAGAGCCGTAGGGGACCGCACCGCCACTTCCCAGCAAATTAGGGACACTGTTGCTCCTGGGGTATCGGCGAGGACCATTCGCAACCGTCTCCATGAAGCTGGGCTACGGTCCCGCACACCGTTAGGCCGTCTTCCGCTCACGCCCCAACATCGTGCAGCCCGCCTCCAGTGGTGTCGCGACAGGCGTGAATGGAGGGACGAATGGAGACGTGTCGTCTTCAGCGATGAGAGTCGCTTCTGCCTTGGTGCCAATGATGGTCGTATGCGTGTTTGGCGCCGTGCAGGTGAGCGCCACAATCAGGACTGCATACGACCGAGGCACACAGGGCCAACACCCGGCATCATGGTGTGGGGAGCGATCTCCTACACTGGCCGTACACCACTGGTGATCGTCGAGGGGACACTGAATAGTGCACGGTACATCCAAACCGTCATCGAACCCATCGTTCTACCATTCCTAGACCGGCAAGGGAACTTGCTGTTCCAACAGGACAATGCACGTCCGCATGTATCCCGTGCCACCCAACGTGCTCTAGAAGGTGTAAGTCAACTACCCTGGCCAGCAAGATCTCCGGATCTGTCCCCCATTGAGCATGTTTGGGACTGGATGAAGCGTCGTCTCACGCGGTCTGCACGTCCAGCACGAACGCTGGTCCAACTGAGGCGCCAGGTGGAAATGGCATGGCAAGCCGTCCCACAGGACTATATCCAGCATCTCTACGATCGTCTCCATGGGAGAATAGCAGCCTGCATTGCTGCGAAAGGTGGATATACACTGTACTAGTGCCGACATTGTGCATGCTCTGTTGCCTGTGTCTATGTGCCTGTGGTTCTGTCAGTGTGATCATGTGATGTATCTGACTCCAGGAATGTGTCAATAAAGTTTCCCCTTCCTGGGACAATGAATTCACGGTGTTCTTATTTCAATTTCCAGGAGTGTATATAGTTGCGTCAAACTGAGTTTAAGAAAGAACCATCTACTATGTTGTCTATTCTAATGCACGATGGTTAATGTACAGGCATAGAGACGCTGTAGTAAGCAATTATGATCATTAGCAGACCCCCTGATTCAAATTCAGAATCATTTCAAGCTTTTCCTTGTTCAGCATTGCTACTAGTTTCATGTGTGTTGGTAACTGGTTTTATAAACTGTTACACCTACTTTATTTAAATTACATGTTCTTGAGAGGCATATGTTACTGTTCACTATCTCATTGGTCATTTGTTTGTTAGTAGCACATTTATCTCCAAAGTTAGGTTACTGTGACATAGTACGAACAGATATAAGAAAAGAGTTTAATGTGAATGTCATGCAAGGTTAGGTTATCCTTAGCACGGCTTTCTGCTTTATCGTTTTGCTTGACACAAGATGCCTAATTAGGCTGGCGACCTGTTTTAATATGTAATATTACAATTCGCTTTTGTGCTGGGAGAACGTCTGTTCCCGACCCACCGTTTACTATTGGGTATGCTCTGCTGGAGTGTTTCGGAAACCAATCCCAGTTTCATTGTTCTGTTTCCATTAGATCCATTAGATTATCCCACAGTGACAACTTTCAAAAATTCCTCGCAGAGTTATAACGTTAGGATAGATTGCCATTTAAGGTGGTCGGTGGTACCGTTACAGTGAGATTGAACTATAGCAAAACTTAACATTTACGTTCGCCCCTTATTTAATCGCACTTTGACATATTTAACGCACTTTCGTCATAAAAACTATATGTAGGGTGAATTTAGAAAACGTCTATTAGAGAATGGGTAAGTCTTCAACTGTTTTGATGCAACTGTGTACATATACCATAAATAAACTACAAATAATGTGAGGGGCATCTACTATGTATAATGTTGCAAAATTTGGCTCAATATGTAATTATATGTAAGCAGAGTAGTTTGATTCATGAGAAAGACAAAGTAGTATTTTGAATATTATTTTAATAAACTTAGCATCAACCACAAACTTCACTGTATGTTCGACTGTCTGGGTGGATTAGGTCGTAATATACCTGCTATGTGGGATGGTATCTTCCTGTTCACTGCAGCACAGTTTTTGCTTTGAAAGTGAAATGAATGATACATAAATCGAAATGAACGTAATATTTCTGTACAACTTTCATCTCTGAACTGATTGACATTCTTCGAAATTTTCTGCAAAACAGGGTGTCCTGAAACACATGAAGATGGATCCTAAATTAAATTTTACAGACCGTATCTTTTACTTGTAAATGCTCTGCTAGTGGCTACCTAGGGTTACATTATTTTAATGCAAGCTACTGACACTGACAAAAAAACGGTGTATATAAAGTGTTTGTGCGCTGTAGTCAAAGGTAAAACTGTTACTAAACGTTAACAGTTGCCATTTCGTATTTTCCTTACCAAGCCCCTTTCTTTCGACTTCCGAAAACATGACGGTGCATGTTAAGTTTGGTCACGCCGTCGCCTCTCTACAGTATTCTATCTCTTTGGCTAGACCAACAGATGTACAGGCAGCGCAACAACTCGTACAGAAGACAAGACTTCCTCCAGGAACTGCCACAACCTACAGTGTTACCGGATTGTGCTGATAATCGGACTTAGCCCATTATTAGCTGGTCATGTTATTTGTCCCATTTGGTGATCGATCACCCAGTTTTTATGCCAAAGAATGTAGATATACACACTAGCAAATCACTACATATTCGAAAATAATATGGTACTTACAACAAGGAAGAATGTAAATGTCATCGCTGCTCGTCTCACTCGCAACAATATAATCTTTGTTTTTTTAATCACAATGATGTCACTCCTGAGAGAGAGCACTCTTTATGTAAACGACATAGAATATTGCAGAACATAATATTACCAGATTAATACGAAATCCAAGACTCTTTTAGCGAGGTGGCGCAGTGGTTAGCACACTGGACTCGCATTCGGGAGGACGACGGTTCAATCCCGTCTTCGGCCATCCTGATTTAGGTTTTCCGTGATTTCCCTAAATCGCTTTAGGCAAATGCCGGGATGGTTCCTTTGAAAGGGCACGGCCGATTTCCTTCTAATGACCTCGCTGTCGCCGGTCGCGGTGGTCTAGCGGTTCTAGGCGCTCAGTCCGGAACCGCGCGACCGCTACGGTCGCAGGTTCGAATCCTGCCTCGGGCATGGATGTGTGTGATGTCCTTAGGTTAGTTAGGTTTAAGTAGTTCTAAGTTCTAGGGGACTGATGACCACAGATGTTCAGTCCCATAGTGCTCAGAGCCATTTGAACCATTTGAACCTCGCTGTCGACGGAACGTTAAACACTAATCTCCTCCTCTCCTCCTCCTCCAAGGCTCTTTTACAAAAGCAATGGTGGAAAAAAAATTAGTGCATCGTCAGACGCGAACCTGCTCGCTTCTGTTTTTGAACTGTGTGTCTCTTCGCACTATGCTATGCTGGAGTTACACTAACCTAGACTTTAAACTTTATCTTGGCAGTAATCTGAAGGCTTTCTAACCCCGATATGTCTTTGACTAGTGTTTAACTATAATAAGTCGAAAGAAAAAATGAAGTGTTTCTGATAAATCTTCAATGCGCCGTTGCCACGAGTTGGTTCCTCCCGAGCTAAGGGGCAGAAATTGGCACTGTGGACTCGCAGAGGCATTTATCTGATGCTCGGTAGTAGAGCTTCCTCATTTCTGTTAGTTCTGGATGCCTCTGTAAGGATTTCTACATGGCCTTCGATACAACGGGATGACCGGACGAGGGCAGAAATAGGCGTGACTGCTCATGACCGCTCGGATGTACCAGCAACTGTGTCTCACAATGTGGTACTAAATACAGTCGACCTTTACCAAACATGTGCTTTCGTTTTCTACCACCTTTCGTTTGAAACGAGTGTATGCATTCGTGTAGACTGTGGAATGAGCGGAATTATCGCGCGTTTTGTGACTGCCTATATTTTGATCCTCCCGACACTGATAAAACTAATCGAAAGCGTTCAAGGACGAACATTATGAGCTTTGATTTGTACGTACCGTGATACTGCGAGGTTAGCATGTCTTACGAGTTCCTCCGACGCATTAACAGTGACATACGTCCGCAGGAGAGCTCTCCAGTTAACAAAATTCCCGAGAATCGTGTTGTACAGTGCATCTCTAGCCATTACAGACGTCGTAACTCATCGGGCAGTTTCGACAACGCGACGCCAGTGAGCAGCGCCGTCGTCTGTAATAAAACAGCCCCTTGGACATTCTTTTGCCAACGCTTGAACAGACTACATTATTTTATCCTTCATTAATTGATTAATGTACAATGCTGCAATATACTTATACCAGTAACTAACCTGTTTGAGACAACTTACGTAAAACCTGAGTTTCCTCTTGTATTCTGCGCTCAATAGCAAGCTTGTGAACATGCTAAGAAATATTCTTTTGAATAATAACTAAATAATTGACGTAAACTAGTTATGCCGATGAGTCTGTTAATTACCATTTATTTTCTGGAAACTTGTAAATAGCTTCGGAATTTGTAATGAAATTATGCCCGCGTCCATACAAAATTGCAAAGCATTATTTTCGTTATTTTTCTATGTATGTGAATTAATTTTGCCACACACTTTTAATTGCCATTTCTTAAAATTTGTAAATTCTGATTGTCAATGATTATTGTAAATCATATAAATACCAGTGGTTTGCGTACAGCAGGGAGTCAGTTCGTTATCAATTATCAGCAGCACAGCATGTAGAACTCTGTTTACATATTTTTCTCCGGCGAACATCTTGCTTGCAAATAAAGCAATTTTGTGAAAGATATGTGCATGAAATTTATTTTGTACATCACACGATTAGTTTTGCATGTACAGCAGCACAGCAGAAGTGCTCAGGAGTACTTGTAGCGAAGTTACACCTCAAGAATGAAGATCTACGTGGTCCGTGAATTTGACGAACATTTTTTATACCGACATTTCATCTCTACATTACTGAACAGTTTTGTATTTTTTCAGTTCAATCAGTTTATTGAGACAGTCGCATCTCAGCAGGTGGAGGCCCATTTTCTTTAAATTCTTGTGGTCCACGTTGTTTTTGTGGCAGCCAAAATCGGTATAATTTTTGGCATAAACTTTCAGCTATTATAAGTCTGCAAATATTTTATTTATCACCAATCCAAATTATACACATCTCACTCCACGCTGACTTCTTCGCTATCAGCAGTTCCATTTTAGTCCTGTTCTGTAAGCGGTTTGCCTCTATTTTCTTAATCTATTATTCTATGTCCAGACATGCGTAATCATGGATTCTGTCGAAAAACGACGTTTATTTGGGAAAAGAGCAGTGATCAAGTCACAAGCGACTAAACTCTCCGCATTTGTTAACAGATTTCAGGAAGGATCAAATCTCAACGGCTTAAGAGTAAGGCAGTCACCGTTGAATACAAGTAACGAGGAATGCAATGACATCCAACCTCAGAGATTAGCCATATGGAAGAGTCTGATACAGACAGGTGCGTCATTTGAAGGCATACACTTAGATGTACAGGATGATTCTTGTTAACTTTTACGAGGGTCACTCCAAAAGAAATGCACACTATTTTTTTTAAATCCATCTTTCATTCTACATGTTTGAAAGTTTTACAGTGTGTAGATACATCCTTTAGGAACAATATTTTCATTACTCCACATAATTTCCATCCCTCTCAATTGCCTTATGCCATCTTGGAACCAGCGCCTGTCTACAGGCACGGTAAAATTCTGGACCAACCTGTTGGAGCCACTGTTTGGCAGCTTGCACAAGGGAGTCATCATCTTCAAACCTTGTTCCACGAAGAGAGTCTTTCAGTTTCCCAAAGAGATGATAGTCACTTGGAGCCAGGTCAGGACTGTAAGGTGGGTGTTACAGTGTTGTCTATCCGAATTTTGTGATCGCTCCCATGGTTTTTTGACTGACATGTGGCCGTGCATTGTCGTGCAATAGCAAAACATCCTGCTTTTTCCGATGTGGTCGAACACGACTCAGTCGAGGTTGAAGTTTCTTCAGTGTCGTCACATATGCATCAGAATGTGTGGTGGATCTACTTGGCATGATGTCCACAAGTAAGAGTTCTTCGGAATCGTAAAACACCGTAGCGATAACTTTTTCAGCAGAAGGTGTGGTTTTGAATTTTTTTTTTTTTTCGTGGGTGAACTTGCATGATGCCACTCCATTGATTGCCTCTTCGTCTCTGGTGAAAAATGATGGAGCCATGTTTCATCACCTGTCACAATTCATCCAAGAAATGCATCTCCACCGTTCTCGTACTGTTCCAAAATTTCTCTGCATACCGTTTTTCTTGTTTCTTTGTGAGCCACTGTCAACATCCTGGGAACACACCTGGTACAAACCTTTTTTAACGCCAACACTTTCAGTATTCTGCTAACACTTCCTTTCCTTATCCGAATGTAGCGTGACAATTCGTTCACTGTTTCACTGTGATGCGTCTGTCAGCAGTCACCAATTCGTTACCTCTCTGCACATTGTCTGGAGGGTGTGCAGTACGAGGCCTGCCGCTGCGAGGACAATCCTCAATATTGCCGTGCCCGGTTTCATCACGTAACCTGCTTTGCCACCGACTAACTGTACTGCGATCGACAGCAACATCTCCATACACCTTTTTCAATCTCTTGTGGATGTTTCCCACTATCTCGTTTTCACAGCACAGGAATTCTATGACAGCATGTTGCTTCTGACGAACGTCAAGTATACCAACCATCTTGAAGACATGCTATGACGGCGCCACTCACGGGAACAGGTTGAACTAAGTTTGAAAACAAGCGGGAAGGATGTACCTACAAACTGTAAAACTTTCACACATGCAGAATGAAAACTGTATTTTTACAAAAATAGTGTGCATTTCTTTTGGAGTGACCCCCGTACAAACCCCGAAGCAACATGGATGACGCTGAGATGAGTAAATTAATATACAGGGTGAGCACAAAGTTTTGCCCTGATTATACAAATTTATAACAGAATAATCGTTTGACATAATAATAAGCTATATTTGATGCCGTTACATAGGTTAGTGTTACTAGTTTTTTTAAGACCGCTTACGTAAGTGAACCTGAACGTGAGTTCGCTTGGTAGCTCGGAGAATGCCGCGGCGGTATTCCAGTTCCCGTTAGGCGGAAAAATCCATTACCGCTAACCTTCACTTAGACGTTTTGCAACAGCTCATTGCTCCACAGTTAGAAGTATATCAACCATGGATAATTTTCCAGCAAGGTGGAGCACCCCCCCCCCCCCTCCCCACCGCCTACTGGGCTTTGATAGTGCGTCATTTCCTGGATGAAACATTTCCGGATCGGTGGATTGGAAGGAACGGTCCAACACCCTGGCCATCCCGCTCTCCAGACATTACGCCCCTTGACTTTCTTTTCTGGGGCTATATCAAGGGCAGTCTTCGTCACACAAATTGCTAACGTCGACGAACTGAAGGCTAGGATACAAGCTGCTGTGAGTAGTGTGACAGAACACATGTTACGAAACACCTTGCGGGAACTGGAATACCGCCTCCACATTCTCCGAGCTACCAAGGGAGCACACGTTGAGGTTTACTAACGTAAGCGGTCTTTAAAAAAAATATTAACACTAACCTATGTAACGGCTTCAATTGTAAATTATTACGTCAAACGGTTATTCAGTAATAAATTGTTATAATCAGGGCAAGACTTTGTGCTCATCTTGTATGACACATGCGGCCGCAAATTCTGGGAAATACTCTAAAAGTGGATGAGAAATATTGTACATGTAACGCCACCAGATTACGTACCTCGCCATACATGCAGCGGTTGAGACTTGGCATGAAGGCATGATTGAGCGATGCAGTAACTGCATTCGAGAAAACGGTGCAAATTTAAATTGCATTTTGTAAATGTGATCTGTTGTAAACGTAGAAGTTGCAAAAGTATCGTCCTCGTTGTAACGAGGAAAAGCTGTTCTAGTTTCGCGTTTCTTTCCTTTTGTCCCTCTTTTTTTGTTTACAGACATTACTTAGTAAAGAAAATTCGGAAGTTCATTCTTATTTACTTGTGACGCAATACGGTAGGTTTTTATTGTACTGCACTTTGCCATAAACCAGCGGAGACTGCGAGGCCGGTAAATACATATTACGTCAATGTAAACACACAGCTGTCTAACCCTGAGCCGAGCGCCCTGGAGTCGCGCTTGTGAACCCGGAGCCGCACTGACGTAAGAAACTTGACTACTGTTTGGTTGACCAGGTGTGACAGACAAATAGGCTTAGTGACTGCACGTGTGACGAGGTAGGTCATCTGGTGGCGTCATATATCCAACATTTCTCATCCATTTTGGGGTTTTTCTCGACATCTGACGCCCCATGTATGTTTTATTAAATTAGTTGTCTCAGCGTTATCTACGTCGCCTCATAGGTTTTTAAACGTTAATAAGGATCAGTTTGTAGAATCAAAGATAAAGGCACTACTCCAGTCAACTGTTGTAGTACCACCTCATTCTCCAAGTTCATGCACCGCAGTTCGCGTGAAATAAAGCTCCCAGCAATTTAATTGCGAAAATTCAATGACAGCTTTGCTGAATTCATGCTCTTTTCCGATACTTTTAAGGTATTAGTTATTAGCAATCAGGCCTTAACTGACGTCCAGCGGTTGTATCATTTGTTGACATGTGTTTCTGGCAAATCTCGTAAGTTGACTGAAAACTTACCGATTACAGAAAGTAACTGTAAGATTCCATGGGATCTGACTCTTAAAAGGTGCAACAATCGCAAGTAAATTGTTGATTACATGCAACGGAACTGCTGAAACTGCCCAATGTCAAAACTGAACCTGCTAAGAACTTACGGATGTTAATCAACCAGCTGATGAGAAATATAAACGCAACTGAGGTCATGCACGTCGGCATTCCATTCCATAAGGTATTACTGTCGCACATTTCGCTGGATCCAATTAGTATGAATCTGAGGAAACAGTGGGAATCTAAAACAGCTGACACCACATTTCCTCGTCTGAAATGTCTGGTCACATTTCTAAAAACCGACTGTCAGACATAAGAGATTAACCATTCAGACAAAATGTTGCAACAATCCTAGCAGCCGGCCGCGAAGATTACTAACGCAGAAGGGTACAATTCTCGACGTACGTTTCTCACCACTGCTCCAGACTGTGAATTCTGTATTTCAGCGCACAAACTATGTCGGTTTCCTGACTTCAAAGAGAGCTATTCTGCAAGCAGAATAGGCTTTGTGAACAGGAAAAAGCGCATTCGGGAGGATGACGGTTCAATCCCGCGTTCGGCCATCCTGATTTAGGTTTTCCGTGATTTCTCTAAATCGCTCCAGGCAAATTCCGGGATGGTTCCTTTGAAAGGGCACGGCCGACATCCTTCCCCATCCTTCCCTAATCCGATGAGACCGATGACCTCGCTGTCTGGTCTCCTTTCCCTAACAACCCAACCCAGGAAAAAGCCATGTTTCAACTGTCTGGGCAAATCATAGGCAGAAGGAATCCCGTGCCAGCAGCTGCCTCGTTTGTGACAAGCACCTCATTAGTACTGCATAAGGAATAGGCAGTTAAGATGTCGGTAGAAAGCAAGGAGCAGGTACACTACAACAGAAAACATGCCGCACAGTAAAAAGAAAACCGCCAGCATGTAGAAGTACTGCTATCATCTGCTATTGTAAACGTCGACAACAAAAACGGGAAGGTGTACCAATGTTGAGCACTTCTTGACAGGGCCTCACAAATCAACTTCATGTGTAGTTCTTTAGCAGATCGGATGTGACTACAGCTTAGCTGGCATCCGATTCCAGTAAGTGTTATCAGCGATGTTCAAATCATAGAATAGTCACACATTTGCAATGTGTACACATCCTCAATAGTTGCTGACTGCTGAGCACATGCTGTCTGCGCATTACTGCCACGTATAACAGAACTACTCACAACAGCATCCCTTGAAATCTCGACGTGGCAGCTTCCTAAGCACGTAACGATATCAGATCTATCATTCAACTAACCTGATGAGACTGATCTCCTTCTTGGAGCATCAATATATTTTGACGTTTTGAAATGCAGTCAGCTGAAGAGAGACATTCAGCCAATCTTACCAAACTTACTGTTTTATTGGATTGTTCCAGAAATGATACCTCCTTACTCAGTCAGATCCTATGCACGAAAGATATTCTCTTGTCTAAGACGCAACAACCATCTGGACATTCAGGTCGAATGGTTGGGGCAGCCAGAAGAAATGAAGTTTGTTTCTGTGCACAGAGAAGAAGAACACTAATGTGACGATCATTTTGCGAAAACTATTCGTAGGAAACCTGACCACATAAAGGCAAAGGCATTCATTCATACGATGCAGCAATAAGTCTATTACAAGGGGATCCAAGAACGGCAACATGGCCGAACGATCCCTATGAAAAACAAACTTATCTCACTTTATCCCTTCTTAATGAGGAACAGTCGCTATGGATGGATGGCAGATTGGGACAGTCAGAAGCACCTCATAATTCTTTCTTCTAAGCATCATGTAACTAAACTGATCGTCATGGTCAAGCATCTTTGTTTGTTGCACGCAGTACCTCAGCTCCTGTTAGTAAGACTCAAAGGTACTGGATACCCAAACGAAGATCAGGCAAATAATTCAGAAGTGTCTTTTCCATGTTGCGGCTTGAAGGCGACCACAGCAATACAGCTCATGGGACAACTTCCTTCAGTCCGAGTAGAACAAAGCAGACCTTTCCTTAACTGTGATGTTGATTACGGAGGGTCACTTACACGTCAGGAACGGAGGAAAGAAGAAAAATACTAGGGCAAAGGCCTACATCACTTTTGAACCCTGCAGGCTCGGCCTTCAATCGATTTCGTCCCTCGTTGACGATCTTTGTCTGGTTGACTTTGGAGGTACGCCGGTGGTGCCATCGCTGAGTATAAGAGCCGTGAAGTAGTAAGGTTTTTGGGCAGTGAGTGTGGCATGTGGAGCGAGTCGGCCACGAGTGCGAGACTTTTGGAGTTCTGGACGGTACACGAGAGAACAAATCGGCTCCTGTGAATGCGCCGATACTGGTTTTGACTGTCGGTCGTCGCCTGCTCTGTGAAGTGGTTTCCGTAAGTGGCCATGATATTTTGGAAAACACACCATCGACTTGGAGCTTGTTTGCCGGTTTGACGCTAGTAAAGGTGATCCGATCTCTTGCGGGCTTAATGAGTGAAGGGACGGAAACCTTCTTGTCCAAGTTAAGTAACTTCCGTGTATGTATGTACACAACATTCTCGGACATATTGCCGCGTCAATTCAGGGTAAAACCTCAAGCTTTCGACGACTTCCACCATCGACATCGTCAACAGCAACTGGCTGACAAAATGGCTGATGTGGTGGCCTTATATAGCGCAAAGATAGTTTCTGATTGGTCGGCAGTTACGTCATGCTGTCGCAGAAGGTATCAACGTCTGTGCTGGTGGCATCACCGCTCTCGCCATAGCGTAAACATTGAGGACGAATATCTATGGCTCTTCTTTGCACCGCTTAGATTATATTCCCCGTCATTGTTGAAGGTTGTTCCCACGCATTCTTATTTCTACAGCCTCTTTAGTTATAGAGTCCCAGTATGTAGGAGCCTGGGCCTGGGCCAAAACTTTTGTTACGTCAAACAGTATTCTATGTTTGTTTATGAGGCTGTGCTCAGCAACTAGCAACTGCGGGTTTCTTTAGCTCATGATTTTTAATATACCGTTGATGTCCTGCACAACGGTCGGAAACGGTGCGGATAGACTGACCGACGTAATTGCTTCCGCATTCACATGTGATGTAAATTCGAGGAATCCTGAGGCCGAGACTGTCCTTAACAGGGCGTAGCTTCTACTTTAGCTTCTTAGCAGGTTGGAAAATAGACCTGATCCCTCGTCTTCCCAGCACTCTGCCTATTTTGCTTGATGTAGCACCGCAGAAGTGAAGAAATGCAATCGGTGGCGCACCACGTGAATGTTCAACATTTTTACGGTTCCTTTTCTTGGTGAATGCTGACTTGATATCACGTGACCCATACCCGTTCTTCCGGAACACATACTTCAGATGATTGATTTCGGAAACAAGTGGTCTTAGAAACGGTTTTTGCTGCGTGTACCAGTATATTTAATGGCACTGTCTTCTGTACTGGATGGTGAAAATTGTGGGCGCTCAGATATAAATTAGTGTCGTTGGCTTTCGGTATACTGAGTGACCGAGACGTCCATCCGACTATCGTTGCACCAGAACATCTGAAAACGACAGCCTTCCCTCTTTCTCGACGGTGAACTGGATGTTTGGGTGCATGTTTTTCGGGTGCTCCTGGAAGTGCGCAAGAGCTTTTACGCCGCGTGACCAGGCCATAAACGTGTAGTCAACACAACGATAAAGTGAAGATGGACCAAGTGGAGCTGAATTTAATGCACGTTCCTCAAAATGTTCCATAAAATAGTTGGCCACTGCTGCAGACAACGGAGAACGCATAGCCATTCCGACCGTCATATCATGAAATTTACCGCCGTACAAGAAGTAGGGGGTCATGACATGTCGTAACAACTTTATCGTTTCAGGAGGAAAATGGTCTGCCAACAGTTTCACTGTGTCCTACACAGGAACTTTTGTAAATACTGAGACCATATCCAGGCTGACTAAAATATCGTTTGGGCTATCTCCAGTCTGTTTAATTTTCTCAATAAACATCTGAGAGTTTTTGATGTGATATTCGGAGTGGCCGACTATTGGAGTCATCAACTTAGTTAAATATTTTCCAGCCTATAAGTAGGAGAACCAACGGCAACAGTGCCGTCACGAAAGACTTCGTTCTCACGTAACTTCGGTGTGTGTCTTTGCTTCTCGCTCTTCCCTCCCCCCGGTGGGATTTATGCAACCACATTCATGATTAATAGCAGTTGTTTAAAAGTCATTTGCTTGAAATCTGATCAGTGAGTTTTGGTTAACTGTAGCTGCCTGTTTAGTGACTATTAATTGTTTTTATAATTCTGTATTTTGTGTGTGTACTGAATGACAGTGGGTTCATAATTAATGGCAGCTGCTTATAAGTCACCTGATGTCACCCGCTGCTTCGCTCACATATCAGTTGCAAAAAATGGAAATGCCGTGTGGCTAGGGCCTCCCGTCGGGTGGAACGTTCGCCTGGTGCAAGTCTTTCGAGTTGACGCCACTTCGGCGACTTGTGTATCGATGAGGATGAAATAACGATGATAAAGACAACACAACACCCAATCCTTCAGCGGAGAAAATCTCCGACTCAGCCGGCAATCGAACCCGGGCCGTTAGGTATGACATTCTGTCGCGCTGACCACTTTTATTTTTTATCTCATTTTGTTCGTTTTCGTTCGTTCCATCAGCTCTGGGCGGACGTCGCAAAACACCCGTTTCAGTTCGTCGTTGATCCATTAACCCAGTTTTTTTTTTTATTACAGAGAGCACGTAGCCCTCTGACCGAACACGCTGAGCTACCGTGCCGGCTAACCCCTCAGCTACCAAGGGCGGACAGCAATTGTTGTGTTAAGATGATTGATGGCGAGCAAGCAAGCCAGTAATTTTACGAGATGTCTGTATATATAGTGCTATAGAGATGTATGTATAGAAAAGTATGCAGTGCCGGTATGAAGGTTCATAATGAATGTATTTCTATTATTTTGGTGTATGTAGAATCTGAAAGCATGCATTATATTTTCTAATTACATTTTTTAAAAAATCCTCAATTCATTACATTCGTGCGGAAGTAGATATTTTAGAGGTTTCTCTAGCACACCTAATACTGGATGTGAGATTTTACCACCAGAGCGACATATACCAACCGTTTCTCCCTTCTACTTTAATTAGTTATGATGCATATATGTTTGATCCATCCCCTTATAATGACTAATTTATAGTTAGCTTAGGTAATAGATCATAATCAAATGCAGCCTCACCGAAAACCTCCCACGTTCCACATGTTTCTCAACTCGCTGTTTGTCGTACAGCCTTTACATGACGCCATCGCTGAGAATCGTCAAGCGTCTCGGAAGCTATAAGAGACGCTTGACGCTCAGAGTCTAAAATGCGACCGGCTTGTGACTGTTCTAATGTCTCTATAGCTCTTTAAGGCCACCTAAAGTTCTGCGTCCAAGTTCCGGCGGACATAGTAGTGTTATGAGGTTTGTTGGACTCGAGTAACCTTCGCAATCTGAGCTCTGTTAGAACTATGCGTTAAATCAGATTTACATTTGTGAGGCTTATAATTGCAGTTTTAAATGTGGTATTCGGGCTTATCATCCGATTTTATTGTTTTATCTCCACCAAAACTCTGCAGCTATGCAAGGTGATGTAGGAAGTTGGGGCGACCACTTATAACAAACAGCCTCACCATGTTGTAGGCTCTGTAAGATACTAAGATTTCTGAGTCCATTTAACATTATGGTCTGTAATGAATGAACAGGAAAGTCTCTAGAGTAGATGTTTTCAGGTTAAGGACGGCAGCTAGCCCCTTCTTTTCCTTCTGCCCTCGGTGCCGAACCCCTCCAGGGCATCTGTGAGTTTGAGTGGAGAAGGTTAAGTAGCGTAGGCTCGTCCTATCGATTTTTGTCTGGATTACTTTGGAGGTACACCGATGTAGTGCAATATGTTAAGATTTCTGACCAAAATGAAGATAAGTTGGTGAACGATATGAATGACTTAGATATAAGACCAATTCTCGAAAGTGATACACTAGATATAAGTTCTAAGAAGTATGACTATGGGTACGAAATGAGACAGGGAAGTAGTTTATACAGATCATTGTCGAATATGCTAGTAGAAAAAGTACAAGAATCGAGTATAGGGAAAGGAATGAATCGATGCGCTCGTCGATCATCTAAGTTAGCTGTGGTTTTTCAGGAAGTATAAGAATACGATAGTCAAAGCTAGGAGAAGGCTAAGAGGTCCCTCTTATTTCGATGGAATGTTTGATGAGGACGAGAAAAGGTCAAAGAAAGGCGAGTTCGAAGTGGAAGCAAGGAGGCCCAGGGCCTACCAAAAAGAATGAGAGTCTTGTGGGTCATTAACCATAGGTCAGGCTTAGTGATGCCACGTAGGTTTGTAAGTATGGTGTACCCCCCTTAGTGTGTAAGTGTTTAGTAGTTTAAAAGTGATTTGCTGGTCTTTATGTATTATATAAATAGTGGGGGCTATTTTAGTAATTCTTAGATAGGTTAGTAGTCCAAAGGTAGAAGTATTCTCTGTGATGATTGTATCAGCATAGTAAGTTGAGAGTGTTTAGTGTATAAGAGTAATGGGAATAAAACTTGGGTACAATCCGAGACTATATGCTGGTTTTATGTGGAGGAGGCAGACCAGAAGCCATATTTTAAGATGGATTACAAATCTACTTTGTGTATTATTTAGTAGCAGTAGCACTAGGGAGTATCTACAGGTGATGACAAAGAATCATACACACGTTAATAGACAATTAAATGAAGAATAGGGTTTGACTGAGTGGGGATAACTAGGATGGGAAAGAAATAACATAGGAAGCTCGGAGAATCGAGTACACAGCAGTATTACAGGACATAGCTATAGATTGAGCTGATTAGACGTAATATCATCAGATCTGTTTCCTTGTAAACATAATCATTGGCATCACAAGTCAGGGAGTTGAAGCTGCAAGTAATCTCTTCCGCTAACGTGAATATATAATAGTGCATACATAGTCTGTAAGATGTCTGTAGAACATAACTGGGAGAGGACAGGTATTGCTAAATGCTAAAATAGGAAATATTGCTTCAATGTCTCATGCCTCAGTCCGCTAATGGAGAAAGGGTATATGCATAAGATGTTGTCTGAGTTATTCGACCAAATCCCACTCAGAACTTCTGAGAGTAATGTATAAATATTAAAGGGTGGTTGCTCAGAAATAAGTAAGGGAGAGGAGGAGGCTCTGTGCTGTGCCAAAAGCACGGATTTCGTTCGCCATTACAATTGATAAGCTTCCTATACGGTAAATGGCCAATAACACCTGGTGAATACAGTAATCATATGAGTATGATGTACTAAAAGGCGATAAAACATGTTCTACGTGACCCGAGCGCACCGCAGAGAAATCAGGTGGTGAACGCGCGTGGCTTCAGCGATTTAACGACTCGCCATCGATGAGATAGTCAGTGATACGACGCAGCCGGCCGCCATCGACATTACCCGACGGCCAAAAGGAATAATAATTTAACTGTCAAAAGTTGGCATGGCGTTGCGTTGCGTGTTTGTTCATGTAAATGGTTCCCTTTGCATGTCAGAAATTAGTTAGTTCCCCAGTAGACCTCTTACCAATAAAGTTAATCTCGGGTGGGTCCAGGTTGGATATAGTACTACCGACCCACTACCGGTACGTGTTGTATTGTGTTGTAATTGCAAGTTTAAGTTTCACCCTAAAAGTGACTTGTTTTAAGGATATTTAATTTCAAAGTGCAAGGGAAACTTATTTTGGTTTAAATTGACTGATGAATAATCTCTGAAAACAGTATCATTATGTATAGGTGAGTCAGTTGAAACTCTTGCAGAACGATGAAAGAAAAGATTTAAGTTTCAGAGATATTACTAGCTTCTTGCGCAACATAATCTCGAGTTGGTATTAGGAAGTTTTGGTTTCATCACTTAGTTGTGATACTAATGAAAGCTGACAAGATTACATTTACGTAAGAAAAGTTCTAAATGAGTGAAAATGAAAACTGAAGTTACTTGAAGTTGTTCCGAAAAGTCAGCGATCATACTCACAAAGGTGTAGTGCTTAGTCAGTAGAAAACATTACGTATCATTATTTACATAGCAACGTAAGACTACACAAAAAAAGATATAGAATTATCGTTTGAGTTATCGATATTTCCGTGTGGTAAGCTCACTTTTCCATTTGCTTCTTTCACTGTATTTCACAATTTTGACATATTTCACTGTTTTATTCCACCAATGTGTATTTTCGTGTTGCGAAGTACGTAATAGAAATTTCTCAGCTGTCGATCTTCTTTCGTTTCCCCGTCCTTCACTTCGCCTTTACACTGACGACCCAACTAAAATTTGTATCCTGTCCTTCACACTGAGACTATATATGTCAACTGGCGAGCAAGATACAAGTGTTGCGTATAGCTATATAGCTCAAGTAACGAATGGGATACTATTAGCGTCCAAGGCAATAAGAAAACTGTACCCCATAGTGAAGTACGGGATGCAAATTGTACATGTGTCGTCTTCTTGTCTCCGTGTAGTTCAATTGAGGTACAGGTTGGAAATGTAACGTAGGTCTGTTTCCACCTTTTCGTTACGATTGTACATATATCGAGGTCAACGGAAGTCTGGTAAAATGGAAATGTCGTGTGGCTAGGGCCTCCCGTCGGGTAGACCGTTCGCCTGGTGCAAGTCTTTCGATTGGACGCCACTTGGGCGACTTGCATGTCGATGGGGATGAAATGATGGTGATAAGGACAACACAACACCCAGTCCCTGAGCCGAAATCTCTGACCCAGCCGGGAATCGAACCCGGGCCCTTAGGATTGACAGTCTGTCACGCTGACCACTCAGCTACCGGGGCGGACAACGGAAGTCTGGTATAGATATGTTACATACGTAGGTCCTTCTGTCACCAGTAATACTGATATGTACGTAAGGAAAGACAGTAATAGCGGAGGCGAAATAAACAACACATCTACAATTTGTATCCCGTGTTCCACCTAGGGTTTACTGAAGCGGAGGATACATCGTTCAAGTGAAGAAGAGGACAGTAATGCTAGTGAAAACGAAGAAATCGACTTACGACAAACTCGTATTCCGTACTGTGCTTAAGCAACACACTTCGAATGAGCTTTTAATTTGTATCGGGTGTTTCATTTACGGTTTAGTGAAGCAGGGTATACATAGTTCAAGTGAACAACAGGACAGCAATGCTAGTTGAAACTAAGAAATCGACTACGCTGAACTTGTATCCCGTACTGCACTTAAGCAATACAGTTCCGAGATACAACTGACATACATGTAACGTGATGTATTCTTTGCTAGTAATATATTTCATTCATTTCTTTACATTGCATTTTGCGGAGAAATACTAAGACACAAACACGCGATATCGTTAACGTGACAATACTACTGGCCCTTATATATGTGAAGTACAGTTTTTCTCTCTTGCATTCCTTTGTTTCTGAACATTCTTCTCAGCTTTTTCATCTTTGTAATACATGCTCTCTGGCGAATTCTGACGTCATTGGTCAAAGCCGATGGGTTGTATACCCTGCTAAACTAGACCCGTCATTTGGATATTTCGGTGTATCTATTTGTGGTATAGTAGCATTGCGGTACGACCTCAGACTTTGGGTAAAATAAAAATGCTGTTTGCTACTATCCTAGCATTTGAATCTCTTGTCTCGTCAGTGTTTATTATCGTTGAAGTTGCTAGGAATTTCCAAGAATGTTTGCCTATCGAAGCCGCGGACTCCAAACGATAGATATCGAACGTGGGATTCTAAATCGATCACACGACTGTGGTGGCGGGCATTATGAGCATATTTATAGTGGTCACTACAGCAACGACAAAAGGATAGCGTTACTAAAATAGTTGTAATTACAAAGGAAACGACTTACTCACTCGTCGTCGACGTTGTCGTCACGAGGAGGTCCATTTGATGTGTGTGCTACGGGAAGCCGTAACCTGGGTAGACTCTGCCAATGTCACGCAAAACTATGGGTAGTGTCACATTTCCGACAAAAATTCAAACAATTTTCTACATTGCATAAGCATGGAATTAGATTCTTCCACGTGAGGCAATAGGCCAAAGAAACTTCTACAATACGAGACATCCCGCTCAGTACCGTCATAAATCGTTTGGGTTTTCCTAGCATCTCACAAATAATTTATCAAAAATGGTTCAAATGGCTCTGAGCACTATGGGACTTAACTTGTGAGGTCTTCAGTCCCCTAGAACATAGAACTACTTTAACCTAACTAACCTAAGGACATCACACACATCCATGCCCGAGACAGGATTCGAACCTGCGACCGTAGTGGTCGCGCGGTTCCAGACTGTAGCGCCTAGAACCGCGCGGCCACTTTGGTCGGCCAATAATTTATCACAACGCCCGCCACCACAATCGATTTAGAATCGCAAGTTCATATATATCGTTTGGAGCCCGCGGCTTCGATAGGCAAACATTCTTGGAAATTACCCAGTTGCTAATCACCAAAGGGTCGATCTGTCCTCAATTTGTTGTCTAAGAGTGCAGTTACCGTACAAGGTGGGCTTCAAGTGTTTGGCAGACGCACGGCTATTACTGGAATCTTCTGTGATCGGATAGCGATCCACAGTCATAACATCGACTGTAGTACAAAAACTGTAACTAATTCTTGCTGTAGTGGTCGACCGGTCCGCTCAAGCAATTTTGCGCGGCAGGAGGCCATACATCGGCGGCATCGCGACTTTGGTACACTGCGATCCCTTGTTGTTTTGAATTACATCTTGAGTCCCGCCTGTCGGCGCGTTACACGTTTTGTGGCTGCTTACAATTTAGATTTTGTTTGCATGGAGCAGCAGCTAATACACTACAGGTTCATATCACAAACAGTCTTAGAATTAAGTGAACGAAAACGAGCTTCTTCTATCAAAAAAGATTTTAATTTTGTGTTAAAATCAATCCCCTTCTTCGTTCTTAAATAGTACAATAGTTTGTAAAACCAAATCAAACTACTGATGTATAAGCTTCTGCCATTTTTAATTTTGTTTTTTTCTGAGCGTACTTGTAGTTATATTTTGTTCCTGCGTTGTGTCCATTGCTGCACTTGGTAACTTCAGTTGCTTGACTTATAAAACTGTAAGTCATTTAAATACGTACAAAAAATGTAGAGCGTGTTTGGGTTAACTTTTGATCATATCAAATGTAATGTAATTGAGATATTTATTGGCGGTTTGCTTCTTCAAGTATGGTAACTAACAACGTATTCTATGTATGCTTACGGCAACTAGTACCATGTGCACATGCGCATAACTGCTTTAATCATGTAAACACCTCAATAGCTATGTGTCATGTGGACTTCACAGCAGAAGGTGTTCTGCGTACTTTCTCTCACAGAGTTGAAGTTTGTTACAGTACGAGGTGCATTCAAGTTCTAAGGCCTCGGATTTTTTTTCTCCGGAGTGGAAAGATATAGAAACATGGGCATTATTGTAAAATGAGGCCGCGGTCATTGTCAATACGACCCAGAGATCGCAGCACCGTACGGCAGATGAGAACTGTTTTAAATACTTAAAATGGCGACGTTTCCCTTACTTGAACAGCGTGCAATCATTCGTTTTCTGAATTTGCGTGGTGTGAAACCAATTGAAATTCATCGACAGTTGAAGGAGACATGTGGTGATGGAGTTATGGATGTGTCGAAAGTGCGACAGTTTAATGAAGGCAGAACATCGTGTGACAACAAACCGAAACAACCTCGGGCTCGCACAAGCCGGTCTGACGACATGATCGAGAAAGTGGAGAGAATTGTTTTGGGGGATCGCCGAATGACTGTTGAACAGATCGCCTCCAGAGTTGGCATTTCTGTGAGTTCTGTGCCCACAATCCTGCATGACGACCTGAAAATGCGAAAAGTGTCATCCAGGTGGGTGCCACGAATTCTGAAGGACGACCACATGGCTGCCCGTGTGGCATGTTGCCAAGCAATGTTGACGCGCAACGACAGCATGAATGGGACTTTCTTTTCGTCGGTTGTGACAATAGATGAGACGTGGATGCCATTTTTCAATCCAGAAACAAAGCGCCAGTCAGCTCAATGGAAGCACACAGATTCACCGCCACCAAAAAAATTTCGGGTAACCGCCAGTGCTGAAAAAATTATGGTGTCCATGTTCTGGGGCAGCGAGGGCGTAATCCTTACCCATTGCGTTCCAAAGGGCACTACGGTAACAGGTGCATCCTACGAAAATGTTTTGAAGAACAAATTCCTTCCTGCACTGCAACAAAAACGTCCGGGAAGGGCTGCGCGTGTGCTGTTTCACCAAGACAATGCACCCGCACATCGAGCTAACGTTACGCAACAGTTTCTTCGTGATAACAACTTTGAAGTGATTCCTCATGCTCCCTACTCACCTGACCTGGCTCCTAGTGACTTTTGGCTTTTTCCAACAATGAAAGACACTCTCCGTGGCCGCACATTCACCAGCCGTGCTGCTATTGCCTCAGCGATTTTCCAGTGGTCAAAACAGACTCCTAAAGAAGCCTTCGCCGCTGCCATGGAATCATGGTGTCAGCGTTGTGAAAAATGTGTACGTCTGTAGGGCGATTACGTCGAGAAGTGCCAGTTTCATCGATTTCGGGTGAGTAGTTAATTAGAAAGAAAATCAGAGGCCTTAGAACCTGAATGCACCTCGTAGTACAAGGTTGTTTTCGGCGGGAGTATGAACTATGTGCCATGCCATTTTGCGAACATTGTGAGAGATTTCTTGGGCCATGAATTCCCATACCGCTGGACTGGGAGATATAGTCCATCGATTGCTTGATCCTCTAGAAGCCCAGACATTACATCACTTAATTTTTTTGTGGGGGTTTATGAAGAATCAGGTGCACTAGATAACAGTTCCTGATTTACCAGATCTGAGCAGTTGCATTTGTGCAGCTGTCGCAAATGTTGCGCCTGAAATGCTGCAGAACACTTGGAAATAAGTGAAATGCAGATTAGATCTCCATCACGTCACTAATGTTGTGCATATTGAAGTGTTTTAGGTGTGTAAAATTTTTTTTTAGTTGTGTGTGGTGAGACGGCAGACTGAGTGGAAAGTTTTATTGAAAGGCATAGTGGAATTTAAAAATTATTGATTTTATTTCTTTCTTTGGATTTCTGACCAGCTGTGTTTTACAGTTGAGCTACGGCTGGGCCTGGGCTGCTGCAGTACCAGATATTTCTAGACACCACACCTACCCACAGTCACTCCACGCGAACAGCGTTCCCGCTATGGGGACAACTGAGAGGGGGAAGCTATTGCAAAGCACCGCTGAAAGAGGGATGCACCCAAACAATCCTCTACCAGCCAGTCAGAGGGCTGGGAAATGTCACATGGGGAACAATGAGCACGCTGTCGAGAGTGCACCAGTACCACTGTGTTTCTCTGTTGTTCACCAGCTCTCATCCCAACCAGAAATGTTCTCCAGCTCATCTCTCCCGGCAGTGTGCCCCTCAACAATCTGGCTGGACAGTCTTCCGACACTCCGCATTCTATATTTTTCTGTATCCATTAACAGTAGGAGCTGGAGCAATCATCTCCAGCCAGTGGCCTAAACAGTTCATATTTTAACTTTTCAACAAATTTCCAGACACTTCCAAGCTCACTACAGTCCTAATCTCGGATCATCCATATACAACTGATGTCAGCTGCAGAATTCTAACTCACTGTACAGCCTGGGTTATTGGCATATTCCCTTGAGGATAGTTGCCGCTTGCTAATTCCATGGAGGAGAGATGGCTCCACGCTGTTAGCCTGTAGCTTAGCAACACTGGGCTGGGCTCCGTAGTAGTCCGCATTCGTTTGGCGTTCAGATGCGCCTAGAACAAGCTACACTGTGTGAGAACACGCCGACACCATTCTGGCGTGAGCTGCCTGTACGCCACTGCACACCCACGCCGCCACGGGTTCATGCCGATACCGATGTCGCCGCCCGCGTCGTCACCGACGCGCCCCAACGTGCTGCCGACCTTGCCGACACCACCATCTTCATGCGGCTTCAACCGAGAAGAAGCTAATGTAAGTCTCACTGCCATTCATGTTTCCTCTTTGCTACCATCTTTCTGCGAGTTGCTGCTATTGCAGTCGGTCACGCTTAGGTGCTCTGAAGGACAGTTGTTGTAGCTGTTGTTGTGGTCTTGAGTCTTCAGTCCAAATGCTGGTCTGAAGCAGCTCTCCAAGTTACTCTGTCCTGTGCAATGTTCATTTACGTGTTGAGACCTTTTCTCTTTTGTTAAAGTCTTCCAGTCTCTGGAATTTGTGATCTTAGTATATGTAACCATGCTTCACACATTCTCTCGTTGGTTGCCAGAACGCCAGGCGGCAGCTGCTGCTGGGAGTGCTGGGGTAGCTAACGCCACTCTATTTCAAGAGTAGTGCTAAAAAAAGTGCCCGTTGTGGAAGACGTGTCTGCTGATGCTTCTGAGCTGGCAGGGCATTGGGCAGTAGCTGCGGCCTGAATTCGGTTCTGGGCTATGCTCCCGGCTGTTGGGTTTCAGCTGTTATATTTCTTCCCTCCTTCGATGAGTCCAGTACTCACGTCTATCAATATTTTTTCATTTCCAGAATAAGACTTTCGTGTGTCCTTCTTTTCGTTTTATTTTACACTAGATACATTACCTCACTCCTATGATACACAGGCACTGAATTTCTGCATCTCTTTTTGTTTCTCTTCCTTCTTTTTTCTTTTACAATTTATTGTTGAGTCGCTTCCCCAATGTTCCCGGCATGACTGTTGTGGACCCGCAGGATGAAGGACAGTAGTTGTACCGGAACCGTGCGACTGCTACGGTCGCAGGTTCGAATCCTGCCTCGGGCATAGATGTGTGTGATGTCCTTAGGTTAGTTAGGTTTAAGTAATTCTAAGTTCTGGGGGACTAACGATCTCAGATGTTAAGTCCCATAGTGCTCAGGTCCATTTGAACCAGTTTTTGTAGCTGTTGTTGTGGTCTTCAATCCAAACGCTGGTTTGATGCAGCTCTCCAAGCTACTCTATCCTGTGCAAGCCTCTTCATCTCTGAGTAACTAATGCAACATACAGCCCTCTGGATCTACTTACTGTATAAATATCTTGGTCCTCCTCTACCATTTTTACCCCCCACACTTCCCTCCAGTACAAAACCGGTGATCCCTTAATGTCTCAGAATGTGTCCTATCAACCGATTCCTTCGTCTAGTCAGGTTGAGCCACAAATTTCTTTTCTCCCCAATTCTACTCAATGCCTCCTCGTTAGATATGTGATCTATGCATCTAACCATCAGTATTCTTCTGTAGCATCACATTTCAAAAGCTTATACTTTCTTCTTGTCTAAACTGTATAATCGTGCATATTTCACTTTCACATATGGCTACACCCATACAAATATTTTCAGAAAAGACTTCATAACAGTTAAATCAATATTGGACATTCACAAATTTCCCTTCTTCAGAAACGCCTTTCTTGCCGTTACCAGTCTACATTTTATATCCTCTCTACATCGGCTGTCATCAGTTATTTTGCTGCTGAAATAGTAAAACTCATCAACTACTTTGTCTCGTTTCCTAACCCAATTTCCTCAGCGTCCCCTGATTTAATTTGACAACATTTCATCATCCTTGTTTTGCTGTTGTTGATGTTCACCTTATATCCTCCTTTCAAGATCCAGTCCATTCTGTTCAATTGCTCTTCCATGTTCTTTGCTGTCTCTGAGAGAATTACAATGCCGTTGGCGAACCTCACAGTTTTTATTTCTTCTCGTTGCACTTTAATTCCTACTCCAAATTTTTCTTTCATTTCCTTTACTGCTTGCTCAATGTACAGATTGAATAACGGGATAGGGACTGGCTGCAACACTGTCTCACTCCTTTCTCAACCACTGCTTGCCTTTGATGCCCCTCAATTCTTATAGCTGCCGCCTGGTTTCTGTACAAGCCTTTCGCGCCCTGTATTTTACCCCTGCTATGCTCAGAATTTCAAAGAGAGTATTCCAATCAACATTGTCAAAAGGTTCCTCTAAGTCTACAAATGCTATAAATGTAGGTTTGCCTTTCCTTAACCTATCTTCTACACTGAAGCGCGAAAGAAACTGCTATAGGCAACAGATGTTTTACAGACAGAATACGGCGCTGCGGTCGGCAACGCCTATTTAAGACAAGTGTCTGGAGCAATTGTTAGATCGGTTGCTGCTCCTACAATGGCAGGTTATCAAGATTCAAGTGAGTTTGAACGTGGTGTTATAGTCGGCGCACGAGCGGTGGGAGAGAGCATCTCTGACGTAGTGATGAAGTGGCGATATTCCCCCATGAACATTTCACGAATGTATCGTGAATATCCGGAATCCGGTAAAACATCAAACCTCCGAACATCGCTGCGACCGGAAAAAGATGCTGCAAGAACGGGATCATCGAGGACTTAAGAGAATCGTTCAACGTGACAGAGCCTTTCTGCAAATTGCTGCAGATTTCAATGCTGGGCCATCAACAAATGTCAGCATGCGAACCATTCAACGTAACGTCATCGATATGGGCTTTCGGAACCGAAGGCCCACTCGTGTACCCTTGATGATTGCACGACGTAAAGCTCTACTTCTCGCCTGGGCCCATCAACACCGACATTGGACTGTTAATGACTGAAAACATGTTGCCTGGTCGGACATCTATCGAGAGGATGGACGTGTGCGGGTATGGAGACAACCTCAAGAATCCATGGACCCTGCATGTCTGCAGGGGACTGTTCAAGCTGGTGGAGGCTCCGTAATGGTGTGGGGCGTGCGCAGTTGGTGTGATATGGGACCACTGATAGTCTAGATACGACTCTGACAGGTGACACGTACGTAAGCATCCCGTTTGATCATCTGCATCCATTCATGTCGATTGTGCATTTCGAAGGACTTGGGCAATTCCAGCAGGATTTGGCTCCATGAACACTCTTCTGAGTTTAAACACTTCAGATGGCTCCCAAACTTCCCAGAGATGAACATTATTGAGCACATCTGGGATGCCTTGCAACGTGCTGTTCAGAAGAGATCTCCACCCTCTAGAACTCTTACGGATTTATGGACAGCCTTGTAGGATTCATGGTGCCAATTCCCTCTAGCACTACTTCAGACATCACTCGAGTCCATGCCACGTCGTGTTGCGGCGTGCTCGTGGGGGTCCTACACGATGTAGGTGTACAAGGTTTTTTTTGTGTATGGTAACTCGTAGGATCAGTATTGTCTCGCACGTTCCTACATTTCTCTGGAATCAAAACTGATCTTCCCTGAGGTCGGCTTCTACCAGTTTTTTTCCATTCTTCTGTAAACCATGATTTATTAAACTGATAGTTCGGTAATTTTCACACCTGTCAGCACCTTCTTTCTTTTGGAATTATTATATTCTTTTTGAAGTCTGAGAGTATTTTGCCTGTTTCATACGTCTTGCTCAGCAAATGGAAGAGTTTTGTTATGGTTGGCTCTCCCAAGGTTATAAGTGGTTCTAACAGAATGTCGTCTGTTTCCAGAACCTTGTACCGACTTAGATCTTTCAGTGCTCTGTCAAACTTTTCCCATAGTGTTATATCTACCATCCCATCTTCACCTATGTCCTCTTCCATTTCTATAATACTGCCCTCAAGCACATCTCCCTTATATAGACTCTCTATGTACTCCTGCCACCTTTCAGTTATCTCTTCTTTGCTGAGAATAGGTTTTCCAGCTTCATTCTTGATATTCATAAAGTGGTTCTCTTTCCTCCAAGAGCCTCCTTAATCTTCCTGTAGGCTGTGTCTATCTCTTCCCTAGTGACAGTTGCTTCTAAATCATTAAATTTGCCCTCTAGCCATTCCTGCTTAGCCACTTTGCACTTCGTGTCAATCTCATTTTTAGACGTTTGTATTCCATTTTGCCTACTTCATTTTCTCTTATCATCAATTAATTCAATACCTCTTGCGATAGCCAAGGATTTCTACTAGGACTTGTCTTTTTCTCTATTTGATCCTTTGCTGCCTTCACTGTTTCATCTCTCAAAGCTACCCATTCTTCTTCTACTGTATTTCTTTCTCCTGCTCTTGTCAATCGTTCCATAATGCTCCCTCTGAAACTCTCAATAATCTCTGGTTCTTTCTGTTTATCAAGGTCCCATCTCCTTAATTTCCTACCTTTTTTGCAATTTTATTCCGTTTTAAACTACATTCCATAATAAATTGTGATCAGAGCCCACGTCTGCCCTTGGAAATGTCTTACAATCTAAAATCTGATTCCGAAATCTCTGTCTTACCATTATAGAATCAGTCTGTAACTTTCGGTATCTCCAGATCCCTTCCACGCATACAGCCTTCTTCCACGGTTCTTAAACCAAGTGTGCTCTGTACAGAATTCTGCCAGGTGACTTCCTCTTCCATTCCTTTCCCCCAGTCTATATTCACCTACTATTTTTTCTTCTCTTCTCGTACTATCGAATTCCTGTCCCCCATCACTATTAAATTTTCGTCTCCGTTAAGTATCTGATTAATTTCTTTTATCTGATCATACATTTCTTCAATCTCTTCATCAACTACGGAGCTAGTTGGCATAGGCTACAATAATGCGTTCACTATGCTGTTCATAGTAGCTTACACGAATTCCAATTCTCTTATTCCTTATTATACTTACACCAGTAGTATCCCTATTTTATTTTGAGTTTATAACTCTGTCTTCACCTGACCAGAAGTCCTGTTCATCCTGCCACTGAACTTCACTAATTCCCACTATATCTAACTGTAACATATCCATTTTCCCTTTTAAATTTGCTAACCTACCTGCCCGATTAAGGAATCAGACATTCCACCCTCTGATCAGAAGAAAGCCAGTTTTTTTTCTTTTTTTTTATACTGATAATGACTTCCTCCTGAGAAGTCCTGCCCGAAAGTTCGGATGGGGAACTATTTTATCTCCGGAATATTTTACCCAAGATCACTGATTGCGCGGCCCCTTCCGCCGGAGGTTCGAGTCCTCCCTTGGGCATGGGTGTGTGTGTTGTTCTTACCATAAGTTAGTTTAAAGCAGTGTGTAAGTCTAGGGACTGATGACCTCAGCAGTTTGGTCCCTTAGGAATTCAGACACAATGGAACATTTTTTTTTTTACCCAAGAGGATGCCATCATCATTTACCTATACAGTAGAGCTGCATCCCCTCGAAAAAAAACACTGCTGTAGCTTTCCCTTGCTTTCAGTCGTTTGCAGTACCTGCACAGCAAGGTCGTTTTGGTTGATGTTATAAGGACAGATCAGTTAGTCATCCAGACTGTTGCTCCTGCAACTGTTGAAAATGCTGCTGCCCTTCTTCAGGAATCACATAGCTGTCTGTCCTCTCAACAAAGACCCGTCTGTTGTGGTTGCACCTACGTTACGGCTATCTGTATTGCTGAGGCACGCAAGCCTCCGCACCAATGGCAAGGTCCATGGTTCATGGGTGGTTGAAGTAAGGTAAGGACCGGATTTAGGCAACTCATTATCTGAGACTGCAGTACACAATACTTACTATGATTTAAATTACACAAAGGGCTGATGTGCTAGCTCCAATGGTTATGAGTCAGTTGTGCCGTTCGTTCCAGCATTTTCTTATGTGATCGAGTAGATGTTTCATCATCACACGACTATTTTGTGCTGCTATCGTCTGTTCCATGGCAGCCATAAGAGTTGGGTCTAATGTGGCGTTTAGGAAAGTTAGCTTTTCCTTGGGCAGGGTTTCTAAACGCAGAGCAGGTAGGTAAATTAACGAGTTCAGAGTTGTGGTTCCGGTAATGGTGGCAGATAATCTGAAAATGAGACCTGAAATGTCAGGTTGCGTTCCATTTGTTAGCATCTCCTGATCTCGTAGCTCTATGCCCTGGGCGCTGCCCAAATGTCTTTGGTCATAGCAAGTGGTAATGACTCCTATAGGGTTTGGTGCCTAGTACAGCCAGTGTCACCCTGTATTCTGGAAAAATTCGATTTCACTTGTAGTGACTTCCCTGAAGAAGTTAGTTGCAGGCTTCTCGAAGCGAAACAGAGTATATTCGCATGACCCAGGTGCGGTATGTGTTCGCTTTGCGGGGTAAACAGCGACTTGCCTGACTCGGCACTACAGTGACTCCTCATTGGAGAGTAGTACTTCCTCAAGCCCTCATCATCTTAAATGACTGAATTAACATAGTAAGCAACCATTATAAAGAATCTCCATCCTTAAAGTCACACGCCAAAGAGTGTCACAAATATTCACCCATTCTCACTTATCTACTTCTATACCAACTGCATGTAAAACAAAACAATTGATTTAAATCAGACACGCTGATGTTCAATTAACAGTTCTCTAACCTATTGCCTTTATGCAAATGTTCCCCTTAACTTTTCTCGCAGAAATAACACAACATAAATAATTCCATAATTCATAATTTATAAGTAATTACAAGCATTCAACTCGTGAGACCTCCTCGTGGTCTTAAGGTGCACGGATGTCTCGGAACAATCTCCGGTATCCTCTGCGTCAATGGCTTGCTTCTGTCTTCTCTACTTCTGCTTTCTTTGCCCATTACCACGGTAGTGGTCCAGGCAGGTTAAACAATCCTCATATTCTTCTAATAACTTCACCATATCTGCTCTCTCACGCCCTTTCAGATGCGATGGTCCCCTCAGTGCAGTTAAATCGATAGACTATCACAGTTTGTGATTTTTGCATTGAAATCCCTTTCTAATTCTTCCTCTAAAACCTCTAAGTTAGCTATCAGGGTTCCTTTTGATAGCCTCGCCTCCTCTGAACCAAAATTATCTATAGTGACAGGCATTACTGGGTTACTGTCTAACTGTTGCACCTATGACAAGCTTGGTCGTATAAAACACTGCACCTAGTCCAGTACCTCGTTCTCTGACAAGGACTCTACCACACACACAATATTAATCGACACATCAGCACCAGTCTTCCTGTAGCTTTCGGTATCGTACCTCGCGAGTCGAGTCTAAGAGAGCGTGTATGCAGTTGACCCAGGTTACTCGACGTCTCGGGTGTTTCCAGCGGCAGTTCGGCTTTTCAGCCTTAAAACCGAGAGGAAAAATGTTCCATCCAGCTTTACCGTGCGCTGCTACAGATCCACTTTAGCATAATGTTTATTCAAGAAGTGCAGATCCAGAATGACATCGTATCTAATACCTATGGAAGGCAGAACTTATACACATATTCGGAAGTTTCTCCCTCCCACTCGGTAAACCAACAACGTGGAACCGAGACAATTCACACTTTTACCACCCACACCACTTAACCTACAGTGTGGTGGATTCAGACTCACTGCACTCAATATACTCTGGCTAGCCACGGATACCTGTGATTCTGTATCCAACGACAACGTACACGAGCTTCCCTTTACGAGCATATAGCCGAACAAACAAATGTCTGCCACTGATTTTGCACCAGATGCCCCACAGTCGAACTTAATGCGAGCGTTGCACAGTGCTCACACCGCCCCTACGCATTGTAACACAGGGGTACGAGTGTTACGCTCCTGCCACTATCTATGCGCCTGTGGACATTTTTGGAGAGCGCCCGACTTGCTTGCACCTCTGACTTTGTGGTTTCCCACAGAAACGTCGAATATGGCTCGGTGCACCACACCTATAACGCACAATCTCCGCATTAAACACTACCCTCTTCTCCCTTGGTCTAATTACAGAATCAATTTCAGTGAAAGCTATCACAGTTGCCACTTCCTCGTCCGGGGTTCTCTGGAACTCCATGCCCACATTCCGTGACATTTCGGACAGCATGCCCCGCAAAAACCCACAAGCGCCCGTTGTTCTGCCTCCTGCAAATTGGCTTTATTGGCATGATCATCGTTCATTAATTCACACTTAGAGACTTTCATATGCATGATGCGGTCCACAGAACTTTCTATTGATTCTCTCCTGTTATGCACTACAACATCAAATTGTTCACGATAATTCAGCCAGGCATTCCCGTTCCTGTAAGTTCCTAAAAGTAGGCGGAGGACTTAGCATCCCGCAGTTTCTCATTGCACATCACGGATATCCTGGCATCCCCCACTAACTTTAAACGAGCTACACTTAACAACTGTCATCTTTCCATTTCCCTAATTTCATGGTTCTATGCAAACTTTATTGATGAACACGAACAGACGTGGTTCATCACATCTAAAATAGACAGACTGCAGGCAACGGGAGGTGATCCTCAGACCCCAGCACAGCGGAATGGGTATGCTTGGGCAGGAGTTCCTGTGTGTGGTAGCGGTGATGTGGCTACCACAGCATGCTGGCGGGTGGCCGCCGACAGCCACGGTGTGGTGGTGGAGCAGCGGGACGGCATCCCTGTGACCGAGTTGGACGATCGGGCAATGATCGTGACCTCGCAGGAGCAGTGTTATAAATGAGATGACGACCAACGCAGGATCTGCGTCATCGGATAGTTCAGCTACACTACTGGCCATTAAAATTGCTACACCAAGAAGAAATTCAGATGACAAACGTGTCTTCATTGGACAAATATATTACACTAGAACTGACATGCGATTACATTTTCACGCAGTTTCGGTGCATAGATCCTGAGAAATCAGTACCCAGAACAACCACCTCTGGCCGTAATAACGGCCTTGATACGCCTGGCCATTGAGTCAAACAGAGCTTGGATGGCGTGTACAGGTACAGCTGCCCATGCAGCTTCAACACGATACCACAGTTCACCAAGAGTAGTGACTGGCGTATTGTGACGAGCCAGTTGCTCGGCCACCATTGACCAGACGTTTTCAGTTGGTGAGAGATCTGGAGAATGTGCTGGCCAGGGCAGCAGTCGAACTTTTTCCGTATCCATAAAGGCCTGTACAGGACCTGCATCATGCGGTCGTGCATTATCCTGCTGAAATGTAGGGTTTCGCAGGGATCGAATGAAGGGTAGAGTCACGGGTCGTAACACATCTGAAATGTAACGTCCACTGTTTAAAATGCCGTCAATGCGAACAAGAGGTGACCGAGACGTGCAACCAATGGCACCCCCCATACCATCACGCTGGGTGATACGCCAGTATGGCGATGACGAATTCACGCTTCCAATGTGCGTTCACCGCGAGGTCGCCAAACACGGATGCGACCATCATGATGCTGTAAACAGAACCTGAATTCATCCGAAAAAATTACGTTTTGCCAATCGTGCACCCAATTTCGTCGTTGAGTACACCATCGCAGGCGCTCTTGTCTGTGATGCAGCGTCAAGGGTAACCGCAGCCATGGTCTCCGAGCTGATAGTCCATGCTGCTGCAAACGTCGTCCAACTGTTCGTGCAGATGGTTGTTGTCTTGCAAACGTCCCCATCTGTTGACTCAGGGATCGAGACGTGGCTGCACGATAAGATGCCTGTCATCTCGACTGCTAGTGATACGAGGTCGTTGGGATCCAGCACAGCGTTCCGTATTACCCTCCTGAACCCACCGATTCCATATTCTGCTAACAGTCATAGTATCTCGACCAACGCGAGCAGCAATCGCGATAGGCTGCAATCCGACCTTTATCAAAGTCGGAAACGTGATGGTACGCATTTCTCCTCCTTACACGAGGCATCACAACAACGTTTCATCAGGAAACGCCGGCCAACTGGTGTTTGTGTATAAGAAATCGGTTGGAAACTTTCCTCATGTCAGCACGTTGTAGATGTCGGCACCGGCGCCAACCTTGTGTGAATCCTCTGAAAAGCTAATCATTTGCATATCACAGCATCTTCTTCCTGTCGATTAAATTTAGCGTCTGTAGCACGCCATCTTCGTGGTGTAGCAATTTTAATGGCCAGTAGTGTATAACAACTTCCTGATGGGGTGGTCCTGCTAGCTTAAATCCTGTTTCCACGTGCTGACATTTGCCGAAGACATCCTGGCTCAAATGACTCTGAGCACTATGCGACTTAACATCTGAGGTCATTAGTCCCCTAGAACTTAGAACTACTTAAACGTAACTAATCTAAGGACATCACACACATCCATGCCCGAGGCAGGATTCGAATCTGAGACCGTAGGGGTCGCGCGGTTCCAGACTGAAGCGCCTAGGGCCGCTCGGCTACAGAAGACATCCTGTATCGAGGCTGCGGTGTGGTGTAATAGGTAGATCGGTCACTCAAGTAAGGGGAGTCCACGTATCATTCCTCGTGCGGAAGTTACAGTTGCAGAAGCTGTGTCTGCTCTCACTGCTGAGCTGGCAAGATCTCGGCCAGTAGCTGCGGCTTGGTTTCGGTTGCTGGACTGCACTCCCGGATGTCGGTGTTTCAGCCATTACACTACTTTTTACAGGTCACTGTATGTTCTTGGCCAGATGCATTCCAGTTGCTGATAACGAAATTGAAACTTTCACGTGGCATGTGAACCAATGTAGAATCAGTGGATGCATTACACATTACACATTACAGAATGTAACATTTGATATCCTGGCAAAGGTTTAGCAGAACAGGCATGTGAACCTATGTAGAATCGGTGGATGCATTACACAATACAAAATTTGGTATCCTGCAAAGGTTTAGCAGAGCACTACACCGCCAAGAGGGGAGTTAGTTATTTGCGGCACAGGAACGGTGAAGATCTTGAGGTTTTTTCAGGTCGAATCCAAATCATATTTTGTTGCACCTAAGTGCTAGGGAAAAATACAATGAAATACCAATTGAAGAAGCTGAAGTGAGAGCTACTTGTACCGATGTATTCATTCTCATGATAAACCTGCAGATTGGTATGAAAGTTAAGGCGGCCTCCCCTATCTCATTAGACGAAGCTGTTACAGTGGCTCTGCTGCATGAAGAAGTGGGTTGATTCACTTCCACCCCTACATGAAACACTGCGGAAAGGAGTAGTTAAGGAGGTGGCAAATGTAGTTTTAGAAGGTACGGAAGCTCGGGGGAAAGACTGTCAGAATGTTAGTAGATAAAGGAAATCAGATTAGTACATATATTAACTATGTTACACAGGCATAAGCGTGCGCTTAAGCCGCCGTGCTATAATATAAGTGTATTAGGAGAGAAAATAATTATGTCTGAGGACTTGTTTTGTAAACCTCCAGTTAAGAGAAAACGTATGGATTTGATATGGAAATGCAGATGGGATTTTAATAGCGTATTAGGAAAATACTTCCTACACTTTTTCCTGGTAATGACACATTATAAGACATAAACTGTGCAATTCAGTGAGGCAACTCACTGTTTTGGAAGTAAGCATGCACCTCAGGCGCCAGGAACCTGTGGTGTGAGGTCTCATCCACAGGCTCTGACAGAAGCGTGTATATGAGTGTTAAGGGTATACGTAACGCCCTATGCTTACAATGAGCTAAAAATTGGGAACATTTTCTCATTTGTTATTTGGACGATACTCTTGATTTTTTCACAGAACGCAGAGATATGTTCTGCTTTTATGCTGAATTATTAATTTTGAAAAAATAATGTATAGTTTTTCAGATATTTTATTTTTTGTAAATGTTAAAAAAGTTATACATTTTAACAAGTATTTTAAAATTTACATCCATTAATACAAAATAATTCCACATATCTTTTAATTCAGATATATTAGAAGGTCTTAAGGAACAACTACAGAAAATTTCATCTTTCTACTATAAATAGGCCCTGAGAAAATGTACCTTATACACAAAAAAACTAAAGTTACGGGAAATAAGCTTCAAAGTTTTTACTTCAGTACAAGCCTGCTCCATAGCTTGTATGATCAGAATCGTCCAACAGCTTCCTCTTGATGGCTCTGCTATGCTGTCTAGCCATCTTTGAATACACTTTTATGGCATTATCTGAAGACCTGAGCCGTTCCTTGTCCAAACAAAGCATAACTGCGGCAGTAGTCCTACACAGAGCCCCAACTTCTGCAGAACTTTGCACTTTGTTATATTGCCCTGATTGAATGATGAAACAGCATCATAAACGCCAAAGTGAAGTGTGTTTATACCCACAAACACAGTTTTAGTTAGTCTATTCCATATCACATGGTTCACACACTCATTTGGATTTTGAGTCCGGCCATGAAGACATTTCTTTAGTAGACTAATATCAGCGAGGTCTCGGAATATTGGTTTTATTTCATCCATTATGGCAGGTGGCAGGTGATGAGGGTGATTGTATTGTTTCTTAGTTACCTTGCCTCTGTTGTACTTGCACCAACTATCGTCTCCTTTTGGACATAGCCCATGTTGGGGTTTCTCATTGTTTGAAGCTGTATGAAAAAATAGAGCCCAGACTGCTCTTCTCATTCATTCTGCATCTGCTGTATTCTGTCTTATTGCTAGACCATAGCACTTCTGAATATGATCTATTGTAGCATCTGTCAGTCTATTTTTCCCATCTAAAGTTTTTCCATCGCTCAATTTCTTGCCTTTCATGCTAGCCTTGAGCCGTCGAAGTCTTGATCCCATCCTTTTCTGAACATGGCCAACACACTCCAGTTTGGAAATTTTCACATCGTTACCATAGGGTCTCAGTTCCTCAATTTCTTTGAAAGCCTTTGAGTTACCATCTCCAAGATAATTTATGTATCTAACGTTGTACCATGTTACTGAGCGTTGATAAATACTTCTTACACCTTCCACACCACCATACCACCACTTGACCCATAGTAATTTGTCATGCACTGCTCTTCGTTTATTTTTCATTTTCTCCTTGCATCTGCAATGCTTGGAAAGTATTGCCACATCAACGACCTTACCAGTGTCCACACTTGTAGCTGTTGCTACACCATTCAGAGATGTGTGGCCTCTCTTCTGCCAGCTTCCATCAAAAGCTATGGACAAGTCTCTGCTATTATTATTTTCAACAACTGCTTCCTCAACAGCATCTTTCATGTTTTCCTGTGCCACATCTTCTACAGCAGAGCCTATTGCAATTATGTGTTTGTTAAATTTTGAAGGTGGAGGAGGGAGGTTCATCGCACCACACAACATGGCACCTGCAGCCCTGCCCTTTCCTATACACCGCAATCCATAAACCAGTCTAATGTTTATATCGTATAGTTTACCTGTATCTGCAGTAACATGTGAGGAATTGAAGAAAGTAATACTGTGTTTGCAATAACTGCACATCAACTCTAATTCACAAACAAGTCCTACATGTAAGTTTGTTTTCAATGAAACACCACATTTTCCACATTGTTTGCAGCACACATTGTTCTCCAAAACGTCTGATAATAAAGAGACGTTAATTACCTCATATTTTATAGTTCCAGCATTTAGTTTCTTGTATTCTTCTTCAATTCCAGCTAGTTTTCTTCTTGAAGCACTTTCCAGTGTAGTGGCAGCAGCATCACTCAATGTATCACTACCAGTGTTGAGGTTAGTCGCTACTGGGACATCAGATACTGATGAAGATGGATCAGACGAATTTTTAGTACACTTTACTTTCATGCGCCAACGTACACGCTTTCTAAATGCCTTCGGACTAGGTCTTGGCATGTTGAAGGAAAGAAAACTCAATGACTTCTCCACATACGACTTTCACAACAATGACATGGATGTACTCACAAAGGAAACAATACAAATGGTGCAGAATCTATTGTCAACTGTCTAGCAGTGTAGCCAACAGAAAAGCTAACTCTCTTGTGCTCAATTATATCTCTGGCAAGTCTGTCTATATCAGGTATATTTCGCGTCTCATATACAAGGTGCGGAACATCGTGTGTCGAAATTATTTTAAAAATTATTTAAAATAGTTCTCTTCACGTCATCCAAATATTTTATACATGGAAGAGTCTAAATTTTTCGAAAATGCATTTACCCAAAAATCGATTTTTTCATCGAAAAACTCATTCCATATACCCTTAAAAACTAACCAGAGTTGCAATCAGCGTAGGTACAGAGAAAGTTCTTTGGATTTATGTGAAAACCTGGATACTGCCGAGATCAGACTTTCTGGTCGACCAGCTAAGAACAACGACGTACTCAACAGGTTGTTAATTCATGTCAAAAGGAGTATACATAACTCGAGTTAGTGGGGAAGAAGTTTTGTGTACTAATATATTTATATCCCATGCGGAACTAGATCCGCTGATGATAATGAAGTAAGGTAAGCAGACATTCAGTGTGAAGCACAGTTTAAACATTAACAAAAAGAAGCAGTTACTGGTAAGAAAAGTTTGCACTCTTGCACCCTTACTAAGAAATCAGTAGTATGGAAGTTAGTGAAGTTGCCTGCGTAAGAACGGAATCTTTTGTATCCAGTTCTGGAAGAATAAGCGTGATTATTCTAGGAGCTGCGGTATTTGCCAGCAACTGACTTCATACAGCACGAAATTAACCACAGGAGACGCTAACCTAGTGCTCAGAAACCATACAGGCTACCATTTCATCTACAATCCGTTACTGAGGATACCATTCAACAGCAGTTGGCTGCAGGCATAATTCAACCTTCTGAAGCTCATGGGCTTCGCCAATTATCGTGGTACCTAAGAAGTCAATCAATGGTGGAAGAATGTATCATCTACACAGTGATATATCAGCTGTAAATAAGATCACGACACCTGATATACCCTCTACCCAGTATCTAAGCTGTAGACAACCCCGCAAGTTCGGAATGCTTTATCTGTCAAGCATAGCAGGAGTTTAGCAAAGCCGGCCGCTACCTTATGAACTTTTGTGTTTCCGCCTGTCATGCATGAAGAAAGGCTAATCTGTGGATTTTGTATGGAAAAGTCGACGCCACATGAATCCCTTAGATAAAATTTCTGGTTGTATTTGAATGCTGTCCATATTTACACAATTTTTTATCGAGTCTGATATAGTACTTACAATTGAATATCATATCGTAAACTCTCACTTAATATTGTCGTTTTAAAGAGAACTTTACCAAGTCAAAGTAATATGTGTTGATACTATTCGTCGTTCTCATGGTGAACACTGCAGACTTCGATTGGAATATCTCTCGTAGGCGATCAATATACATTTAAACAAACAAATTCAGATATCTGGTGAGCCCTGAACATACAGGAGGGCATCTCGGTATGCCCTACTGTAAGGACACAGTTACCATCAGTTATTGCTCCCTTTGGTAACTAATTACCGCGTGGTACTACGAGGGGAAGTGACTCTCTATGACCAAAGTCGAATGTAATATTTTCTGACATTTATGTGATCACAAATATTCTTCTTGTGGTTGAGCATTGTAGTGCTAGTGGACCACTGTTACGAACCACTTGGCGTGGGAGCGTCGTGAGGCACTGCTGGGTTGCATACACCGGAGCTCTGACAACAGACACACTGCGCCACAGACTTGTATAACACTGCTGTAGCGACGCCGCACGTTTCATTTAAGAATCGTAACTGCTAAAATATGTGTGCGCAACTCACTGAATGATCGTTACCAGGCTTCTTAGCGATAAGCCTACCCTGAAGTAGCATCCATCACTTCTCTCCTGGTTTACCGGAAGAGTTCTGCAGCTTTAAAGTGATTGTATGAAATTGATATACCAGATAGCTCAGACGTTGCTACGATTCAGCAGTCTTCTCGATCGGCCCACTCCCCAGAGAGAGCCACGTGTTGTTTGTTTAGACACAGCTACAGACCACGCAGTTGGGGGGTTAAATTTGCCAGATCCTCTCTTTGTGAAAGGAGCCCCCACTGTGTCTTCCTCCTGTTTAACATGTTTGTCAGGTATCTGGCTCGAGGCAAGCCTGCCCCAAGACCTGATAACCATGTTAATCCAGGTTTGGCCAGCGTTTGCACTCCGAGCCTGCTGGGCGCTCTGGCTTCTGCATCCACAGCGCCCTTCTGAGCAGGTGTGTGAGTGACCTGCCTGTATGCTGAAGGTTACGGGCCGTGAAACTCTTTATCTTCCTTCATTTAGCTGGAACTGGCGATAAACGCTTTTACGCGAGATATTTGTGACACTCGCATCTTGCCTGCCTACAAACTGTTATCACTGCTATGTACAGATAATGGAAGGGGCTATGACAACCTTAGTTTTCTCTACTGTCTGCTCAATTATTGCACTTCCTCTTGCTTGTCTTCCACTCTGACGCACCTGTCTGAATAGCGTGGCAAAACTACACGTTCCAAGTAAAGCAAAATCTTCTCTGTACCACTACATAGCGCAACCATCATCATAAAATAATTTTCTATATCATGGATCCTACTTTGAAAAGATCTTCCTAAAAATATCAGAGAAATTACCCTGCTTTGTAATAACAAACACAGTTCGTGCCCCATCTTCTATCAACATAGTTATCTATTCCACACACTTTTGGGCAGCTCACTACAGTGAACCCTGCCCCCTGTCTCTTGTCTCCTTTCCCACTCCTTTCTTAACATATTATTGTCAATCGTTTCAATTTCTCCTCTGGCATTATCCATCTGCGTTTCCTGATGTTGAATGTGTATTTGAAAGCGTTAAACTAATTAATTTTATTATAAACCGTAATGCCTACTGCTATTATTAACATTTTATCATTATTACTCACTATTATTATACATGTTGGCAATTATAAATACCTTCACAGCAGTATCCCAGATATACTGTATACATTTGTGAGGCACAATACGATTGCTGAACAATAGTTTTGTAATATTCACTAGCCTATTGTCCGATCCGATGTAACAGAAGACCTGAAGGTCGTAACCTGGTCAGACCAATTAAAACAATGAGCAAATAAAAGTAAAGTAAGAAATCATGGTACACCGAATGACATTTCAGGATATCTAACCATTCAAGAGTACACGTACCCCTTAACTATATCGATGCGTGTAATATGACTCTGAAGAAAAGTATTTGTTTCAGTTATGGTTTACAGTTTGCAGAGAATGAAACATTATTATCCAAACTTCTTTATATAAACTTTATATATGGTATACATGCAAGCTAACAACGCGCAATTGTAACCATTTCCATGTTGTAATTTGAACATACTGTAACTCTCACATGCTTCCTTTATGGTGTTGGATTAATCTACAGTACTAACAAACACATCTACTCCTGTGTTGTTCTATCGAATCACTTAGTTATGGACATGAGATGTAGATGGACATGCACTGCTTATGGACCTCTGTTAATATTCAGAGGCGTCTACAACGTTTCAAAATAACTCCTGCACCCCGCTACATATGTCAGTTTGCGGAATATAGAAACAAAAAAGGCGGAACAGAAGCAAATAAGACATACAAAGCGGTGACTGTAAATCGGAGATAAAAATCTAAAAAAGTATGTTACACAAAAAAAAACCACACACTACATTAAATGGCACCAGGCAAAGTACGGCTGGAGCATAAAAGTCCGTAGAACAAGTAAAACAACCACATGACGGGCGGCGTAGCAAGGTACTGTCATGGACAATAAACAGGACCAGCACACAATTAAAACCCACATCACTAGATGACACTGTAGAATGGCACCGAAACACAACACTAACGTAGCACACTGATACCGAATAAAAACCTGGGAGGATCTGCATGGGATGGGGGATAAGGGAAATGGGAAGAAGGGGAAGGAGGTGAGGAGGAGGGGAGAGAAAGGGGGATGAGGTGGGGGGGTGCGCCGAAAGATGGCTGGGAAGGAGAGGGATGGGAGAGGAAAACAGCCAAGGAGGGGGTGCAGGGACTTGGAGGGGGGGAGGAGGAAAATCCTCTCTGGGAGGAGGGGTGAGGTAAAAGGGGCGCTGGGGGGGGGGGGGGGGGAAGGCCTGGTTATAGTTGGAAGGAAGTTCATCATATGGGAGGGTGAAGCGCTGGAAATTGCCCTGATGAAGGAGATGGAGGAGGTGGAGGTGGAGAGAGGGAGGGATACAGCAATAGAGGTACGGCAATGGGCCGGGGATGGAGATGAAGGAGGAAAGCAGAGGATGGGGGGGGGGGGATCAAGCCTGTGGATAGTGTAAAGGATGTGGAGATGTTGGAGGAAAAGGAGGAGGTGGGGGAAGGCGATGAGTTCATACAGGAGCCGTGTGGGGGAAGAAAGGCGGATACGGAAGGCAAGGCGGAGTGCATGGAGTTCGAGGATTTGGAGGGCCTTGTAAAAGTGGGTGGGTGCGGAGATCCAGGCAACGCTGGCATAACAGAGGCTAGGATGGGTGAGGGATGTGGAGGATGGTGCAAGGATGCAATCCCCATGTCCGGCCAGACAGGAGTTTCAGGAGGCAGAGGTGGGAATGGGCTTTCTGCTGGATGGTCAGGAGGTGAGGGGTCCAGGTGAGGTGACGGTCGAGGGTGAGGCCAAGGTATCACAGTGTAGAGGTGAGCTGGATGGGACAACCATAAAGGGTGAGGTAGAAATCATGGAGACAGAAGGAGCGGGTGGTGCAGCCTATGATGATTGCCTGGGTTTTGGAGGGGTTGAGACGAAGGAACCACTGGTTACACCAAGTGGTGAACTGGTCAAGGTGGGTTTGGAGGGTGCGTTGGGACCATTGATGGGTAGGATAGAGAGCTAGGAAGGCAGTGTCATCAGCATACTGGAGAAGGTGGACAGGTGGCGGAGGCCATGCGCTTTCGTTTTGCAATGTGATTCATAATAAGCGCGTTCTATGTAGCGAATGAGCTCGCAACTTCTGTGCAAAAGGAAACCTTACTGTACAATGGTTAACGAATTGTTATGTAAATACAAATAGTTTTCTGTTTAGTGTTCATTAAGTGAACTTGGCAGGTTCCTTGTTATGAGTGCGTATTGGTAAGCATAAATCTCACGTCTAAGAACAGAATGGTAAAGCTAGAATTCCAAGACACTTGAACAACGGCATAAAACTTCGTAAGCTGAGACCGCTGATCCTTGTGATTACCATTTCTGGGATAAGATTACATCTTCTGGCTGCACAGAATTATCTTAAAGCATGATATCATAATATAAAATACAGTGAAAGTATGGTAAGAAACTAAGATTTCTCGTTTCAGAGTCAGAGTGTGGAAATTATTCTTATATCAAGGACCAGTACTTAATTTCTGCACAAGATCTTGAATGTGACCAGGCATGACTGATTACGTTTCAGTAACTGAAACATGCCATCATGAATTCTCAAAAAGACTAAGACTTCGCATGGCTGAAGACTGATTTCCATTTATCTGTCACACGATTGTGCATTTAAAAGGTCTGAATCAAACACTAAAATAACTTTAACGCCTTGTCTATGCAACTGAGGATATTGTTCTTGGGGTAACCTTTTATAAAAGTCTTGTAAATGGAGACCGATGTGACAAATAAATGGAAATCAGTCTTCAGCAGCGCAAAGTCTTCGAATCTCTTTGAGAACTCACGATTAAATGTTTCAGTTACTGAAACGTAATCAGTCATGTCTGGTCCACGAAAGACTACCTCGAGTGGCAGGAATAGTTACCTTGCATTAACAGACTTATTGAATTCAAATAAATGGTGATGTCGATCATAAGAGATTTTGTCACTACGCTACGTACCCTTAACGCAGTTTTATCCCTAATTTCCGCCTACAGTTCAGCTGGCATTCATATCGTCTTTGTGGCTGGTGTTGCAGTGACGTTTTTGCAGCTCATAATAGTCTGATGCCAGTGGACAAGTGCACAGACGCCATGGTATTCCTAATTCAGAAAATGATTCTAATTTAAGACAACTGGTATTGCTAACAAACTCTTTGGCGGCGTTTGACCAGGCGTCTTGCTCCGTTGCTCCGCTTGAGTCCGGCTGCGGCCTCGCTTTTTCTTTCCCTCTCCTTGCTCTCTCCTGAACAACACTCGCCGCTGCGGTCGGAGCGCTGGGCAGGAGTGCGCCCGGAGCGCTGTTTGGCCAGGCCTACGTTAACCTGCTCAACATAAGCGGAGACAAAAAACAAAGGTACTGAAGCAGTTATCAGAAATTTTAGTACAGGCAAGGGTAGTTAAATTACCCATTGTACCCTACATTACGGCTAGACAAATTACACAAGGCTAGGAAACACTCATTTAACAATCCGTGACATACTGACATCAAAATCCAAGGGGCAATTAGACTCCACTCTGTAGTAGACAAGTGGTGTTTGCGTTCACTTCCTTGCTACACAGTGCAGGATAATGTCTAAGAAATTACATAGCTGAAAAGGGAGCACACTACCGCCCACAAGTCGAGAGTGTGGCAGCAATGGAGAGAGGACTTCAGCCAGCTAACTCGTCATGCGTGCCTACGAGCACCAAATATTCGAACACAGATACATATGCTCATAAAAATAACAAGTTTAATTCAGCCATTAAAACAAAAATAAGAAACTAATGCAAATTATGACAAGTTTTTCCAAATACCATTCCGAGGGAGATACCACATTTTTCGAAAGCTATTACTACGTTATTATCAGCTACTGCACTAGAACCGAAACCATAAGCATCAAAGGTAAGTTCGTCGCAGAAGATGCTGCCATTAGTGCTGCCTACTGGGATCAGCAACCCAGCGCGCCGAAAAATGGTAGGTCAGAAGAATATAAGCAGACAACTGATGAAACTACACATTAATTCGGTAACAATGGTGATTTAATCGATTATCAAGAGACAACATCTGAGAGAGTCACTAAAAACGTGTCAGTAATTAAAAACAGTTTTTAGTAGCGATGTGTAAGAGACAACATTGAATTTCACATCCTTTTACGCGAGGTAATGACACCAGACATTTCACACATGAGTAAATGCTCACAGTACCTTCAGTGTGATAGGAACGCAGTGAAAACTGATTTGAAACTAATAAGGGTGAGCACCCGCTCCGACTGCTGCTGTTTCTACTGACTCTGTATATTATGTTTAGCGTAAGGCTGCTCAGCTATCCATTGCTATTGTTGCACTCAGTGTATTGCATTCTATGTGTACTGATTCAGTTGGTTCGGAAGATATGACAGCCGCACACGCACACGCACCCGCACCCCCCCCCCCCCCCCCCCCGGCCTCCCTCAGTCTAGCCATCACTAAATCATATAATGAATTGAATATCAGAATATCACTGTAAGTGGAGTACTTTATTTAGGCTGAGTATCACTGAATGTAAGAAAGTATACTTGATCATGTTAGCCGGCCGATGTGGCCGAGCGATTCTAGGCGCTTCAGTCCGGAACCGCGCGACTGCTGCGGTCGCAGGTTCGAATCCTGCCTCGGGCATTGATGTGCCTGCTGTCCTTAGGTTAATTAGGTTTAAGTAGTTTTAATTCTAGGGGACTGATGACCTCAGATGTTAAGTCCCATAGTGCTGAGAGCCATTTGAACCATTTTCATAATGTTAGATAGGGTAGGTCATTTCTTATTTGTTTATTTGAAATAAAGGGGGGAAATTTACGCTTAAAATGCTTTGCTTTAAGGGGATCACATCGCTTCTGATTGTGGTTTTATTTCTCTTTATGTGAATAATGTAATGACTGCTATTTTAGCTCTCTTCAGAAAAGTACATAATGACACCTTACAGTGGCATATGTTATCTAGTTACTGAGTTTTTGCATCATAAGACACGTCCATTCTCACAAGTGACGTCGCACTATTTCCCTAACAATAGTTGTGGTCGTATAGCAACCATTCAGATGCGTTAAGTGCAATAGAAACGTGTTGTTGCCACAAGCTCTAACAGTAGTTACCTGCATTACGAAGGGTCAAATTCGATTGGTATATTTTGGTGCTACCGTGGATTGTAGGTAGAGACACGAGAAGTTACTGAAACACGTTAGGCTGTAGCCGGCCTTCCGTTTCACTGTTTTTTCATTAAGTAAATTAGATTCATGATATGACCGGACAGTTTCTTCCGCAACAGCAAATCTATATACGACAGGATGCATGGTTATCCATGGAAGTGTGTAATGATTGCCGAGGTTACTCTTTTTTCTTTTCAATTCTAATGGAACGAATTACTTAAATTGGAAAAATTACATAGCTAATGTTGAGGGAAAAGCAAACCAGACTGCGAATTATTGGTAGCACACTTAGAAAATGCAACAGGTCTACGAAAGAGACTGCTTACACTACGCTTGCCCGCCCTCTTCTGGAGTATTGCTGTGCAGTGTGGGATCCACATCAGATAGGATTGGTGGAGGTCACCGAAAAAGTTCAAAGAAGAGCAGCTCGTTTTCTATTATCGTGAAATAATGGAGAGAGTGCCACTGATATGATCACTAATTGGGGTGGTGGTCATTAAAACAAAAGTATTTTTCGCTGCGGCAGGACCTTCTTACGATATTTCAATCACCAACTTCCTCCGCAGAGTGTGAAAATGTTTTGTTGGCGCTCACCTACATATCGAGAAATGATTATCGTAATAAAATAAGAGAAATCAGAGCTTGCATGGAAAGATTTAAGCAGTCGTTTTTTTCCATGCACTGCTCGAGAGTGGAATCGTAGAGAAGTAGCGTAAAAGTGGTTCGATGTACCCTCTGCCAGACACTTAATTTTCAAAAGCAAAGTAATCAAGTAGATGTAGAAGCACGTGCAGCTGCATGGCAAGTTCATTTATTTAGTAGTTAACTGGGAGTGCTAGTTTCGGCCTGGAGCTATCCACTACTTGCAGCATCGGGCAAGGCAAGTTCTCTGTATGTGGGCGGACGGCAGAGTGAACATAGGTCCGTCCTAAGCAACTAAGGAGTGAGGAAAAAGGGCCTTCAGTCCATTCACTGTGGCTGAAGGCAGCACAGTCTTTGACGGGTAGACAACGCTGGCGGTGGACGGCGCCTGAGGGACTGTGAGTACATTGACAGCCCTTAGACTTCGCCGTCTTGGCGAATATGTATACCGAGTTTCTCCAAAATGCCTTTGACCACCTTCACAGTCCAGAGCGCCTAGAACAGATAACACCATAGCAATGGAGACACAGAACTCCTCTGAAGGCAACGCTTTGTGTCGTGCCGCTGGGCCGCCAGCGCCATGATCGTAGAACTTGAGGCACTGCTTACGTAAAATTCACAGAAAGTTTAGGTGAGACGTCTTTTGGTTGGTCGGCGTGCGAACTTTTGCGAACGGTGACTTGCCATAGATCACAGCTCGAAACTTCCAGAAATTCAAGTCAAATTTTCTAGAATACGGGCACAGCAACGTTGTTAGAGTATTACCAATTGAGAGAATTGGAGACGCTGCCACAGGTTGGCTTAAAATTCAGTTTTGGTGGGATCACATCACGACACAGTGGATAGCACAAGTTTCTCGCCATTCGGTTGGAGTTCTACAGACAGACAGTTTTGAGTCCTTTGTGCTGAGATCTTATATATCCCGACCAGAGTGCCTTGTGAGCTGCTGATGTAGGAATTCAGATCGGACAAGGCATGCCAGAGTCTAACACCGCCTGCAACCTCAGCTCACCTCGTCTGTCACATTTTGTGCAAGTGTTGCAGCAATGTGGAGAGTACAGAACTCGTATATGATGATAAGTGCGTATTTACAGGTTAATTAAAGATTCTCTTTTGAGGTGACCACCTGGCCATGACTTTGCTCTTTGGGGTTCTTATTTTATATACTCACTAACATACCGATCGATGCAGTCATCACCACTGATTTAAATCTGCGTTTAAATTCAGCCAGAACAGATGTGCACGTACTTCTCCGTTTCAGTTTTATCCTGTTTGAACACTTCCGATCATTCTTTTCCCAGAAATCCACTATTACAGTATTACAATTTTGAGATGAGTATCTACACTCATTTTCTCCAAGCCAAATATTTGTTTCACGTTTGTTCTGATTATTACTTGAAGTTCATAATCAATAAATGTACAAGACTAGGAATCCTGGTCTTATTCCAGTAGTCGACAGTCCCCATCATTACCCAGTAATTTATTAACATTTATCAGGGCACAAAGCTACGGTTCACCTGTTTCCTTCTGCACAGAACACATCCATACACCTGGAATAGTGGGGCATTTGCACGCCGAGAGGGGATAGTCGGTGTATGTCAGTGACAAAATGTTGGCGTATACCATATTTAAATTTCATGTGTAAAGTCAGGGCATAATTGACAGGTTCATGGCATAATCTCACAAAAGTGGGAAGAAATTAGATTTAAGTTGCCGCGCGCATTTTCCAGTTTTGTGTGTTCCTAGGAAATCTGAGTATCTGCGTTGTTGTGCTCAATTTGTTGTTTAACTATGCTGTTGTTTTGTCAGTTCTGGTGGAATTCTATGTCCAATTTTGTTTGACAGGAGGATAGATTCTTGGCAGCCAACCATTTGTGGAAATTTGTAGTTGACGAGAACGCTGAATGAGAGTCAGTGTGAGGGAGCTCTTGTGTGAAATAGCTTGTCCAAAATCAAAATTAATAAAGACAATGAAGATATGGCAGAAGTCGGAGATTTATGCATATTAAATACGGGACCAGTCATTCCAAGCAGGACGAGCCAGCGACCTCTGCAGTAGATGGTACATCAGGAGACGGACTGGATAGACGAAGTGCTGAGGATCTAGACATTGTAAGGTGGCTGTAATTCCGCACCTTACAAGCACTCATCCGCATACTTTGCTGTGATCTACAACCACAATTAGGTATCATGTGTTAGGTTGTACATCGTATATATGAATATCTAAAGGAGACTGACATTGTCATGTGCGCCTTGTAAATAATTGTTAACACATGAAAGGTGACGGGGTTTCTTTATTATCAGAACGGCGTAATGAATGATTGCCTGTACTAGTAGAGGTGGGAACGACAGTGGAAATGAAACAGTAGGCGGAACTCAAGCCCTGGGTGGAAGGCCCACAGAACTGTGGTGGTCCAGCTCCACACAGGAAGTGCCAAGCGGACAGTCTGGACACCTGAGCGCGAAGACTCAATACAGGAAGTTGTGCCACCTCGGAAACCACTCAGGCTGGGTTATTTCCAAGGATTTTTACTCAGGGTATAGGTATTTCCTCGCAAACTTTCTGCGCTGGACGACAAAAGACTAAAATATGGTTGGTTGGCGTTCGGGAGTATTGTAGAGAGAGAGAATATTCCGTGGTTACAAGAATGTCATTCGCCTTCTGTGTTACAAGGGTGGGGAGCTGAGCCCTGCTGGGAAGCCAGCAGTGGAGAGACGAGGTCTTCCGTTGTGAGCACCCTTGTGTGACGGTCGCTCGGTATCAGCTTTGTTGGTACAGACGGACTTGCTACCTTACAGTAAGAATAGTTAGGCACTGTACTGTTGCGAACCTATACGATTCTGGACTTCACTTCCGGGTTGGAAGTCGTCGTTGAGCACGCAGCGTTCAGTAATTGAGAGCACTTCCTCTGCCTATACTTACCTTGGGACGTTATCTGAACTCCGTCCTTGTGGCTGGGAGTTTGCGTTTCTCGTCTGTAGAACACAGTGAGGAGAAGACAGTATTAGAGTATATTAGTCAGAGGACCGCCTTCAGCCGTCTTAGTGTTTGAAAGCGCTTATTTGTGGCTGGAGTTCTTCCATCGTCACAGACGAGTACGAGAACCATCACTTCGACGCACTGGACGCAGTACATACGGTGATCTCGCAAATTGCTTCGGCTTATTAGGGCTATAAGCTAAACAGCTGTAATCACGTTAGTTTATTTCCACTGAGGTTCCACCCCACCGTAGATCATCTTTGAAAGTAGCGTCTTCTAGTGTGTGGTAAGTAGATGATGTCAGTCATTTCACGTTAGTGATATTAGACCGCGCAGTCATAATAGGGGCAGAGTTGGGCAATTGATTAATAATTTTAGTTAGGAAACATAGACAATTGTACTTAAAGGGTTGATTTTAATCTATAACAAATATATACTGATCAACAACGTTTATCATTTAGTAGTATTAGTTGGCTTCATCATCCATTTATGTTTAGATTATAATTTATATGTTAAAAAGAGCATTAAGAGATCCTAAGATCTGCTTCAGGGGGTAGTCAGACAGGGCCAAATCATCATTTTAGCGTTTATTATTTTCCGCTGCGCACATTCACTTTTACACGCGCCTGGAGTAGCATCTTGGAACACCATCGTATCATATATGCTGATGCTGTATTCATATTTAAGGAGCGTAGGGAGAAGGGTTGTGAGGTGGAACCCATTGCAACCCCACAAAAAGAAATGCTCGATTTCACCTACTCCATCCTTTTCCGATTCAGTAATAACAGGTGACGTCCTAGCAAGAGTCTCTGAGTTGCTAAAGTGCATTAATGCGAGTATTGCAGCGACAAAGAAATAAACTGAAGATAGTAATTCAAAATTAGATGTAAAGATAGAGGCAGGTAACTGAGCCATTCCAACCACGCAATAGAAATTAAAGGATACCAGGAAGGAACTGTCAAATTTAAGTGCAAGAGTTAGAGAAATGAATAAAATGGTAGAGCAAGTCCCCGTGGCTAAAATGACACGCAGACAAGATGCAAGTGAATGTCAAGAAAAGGAAACAGGAAAACATGTGGCTACATCGGAAGACAAAGATTTTAAGAATCAGAACAAATTGAACGTCATCTGTGTGCGGCTGCTGAGCAGTTAACGATTACGAACCATACTCTCATAAGAGAAGAAATCAAGTCCACACGTCATCAGTCTGCAAAAACTTGTGTTGTATCAACAGGCGAAACTCCAGGAGCTGAAGCACTTGTGGCATTTAAGGAACGACAAGAGATGCTTAACGGATAGCAGAATGCCAAGGGAGCACAGTTAGACCCGGACAGAAAGAGTACGGGCGCGGATCAATGAAGTGCTGGGAGGGGGGAGTCAACGCACTCTCCTTAGTTACAACAACTGAGTGCCAGACAGATGCGTGCAGGTGAATCTCTAAATGGTGTACAGGGGTTTGTAGAACGGAGTCCCGCCCTGTTAGATGCAAGTAGGGTTACTGTTGCACAACGGCTGGACTTTAGAGATCAAGAAATGTTAGCAGACCATTATGCTTACAAGCATTACTTAACGGTGCTTAAGTTTTAAACATTCAAAGACAATGGTAATTTGATCTACCCGAAAGCTTGGCTGGAACAATTTAATCACTGTCCCCTGCCGTCATGGTCACTGATGCTCTGCCTTGAATTTACTTGTGGTTTGTTGGAGGGAGAAATCACTATAAAAATGCAGCCAACTGTGCAGAGATGTTCAACATACAAATAGAGTTCCATGACGCCTTCTTGAGTAATTAATGGTCAAAGGCAGTCCAAGAAAGGGTGAAGATTGAGATCGTTATGGGGAGAGACTTTCAAGGACCTGGCGGGCGAAATGCAGTGAAGTTGCTGGAAGCGCTACTAAAAAATAATCAGTTCCTGGACATGCTGTACAGTTCTGCTGCAATTATCTGCTTCTGTTACCAGGAACAGGCAGGACTGGAGATGATATTGGAGCATTTAAGAGCCTACTGAAAGAACTTGAGTCAGTACAAGGGGGGGGGGGGGGGGGATGACCTTATTTGACAGCGACCGTATGATGAAACGCATAGTTCTGTGGGACCACAGAGATCGCATAGTGATAGGAGGAATGAGAGAGCACATACGAATGGAGGTGCCAATGCTAGACAGCAGCAACCGCGAGTAAACAGTTGCATTACTTTCCAATGGCAAAGTCATAATAGACACAGATCACATGAAAACGGGAGGACGAGGCCTGCACTTGAATCGAGCTGCATGACTATTGTCACGGCAGCGACAGGTCGCTCAAAAAGGCCTAACAGAATGTATGCCAATGGCCGACATCATAACGATAGAGGTGAGTGCGTTGGGCTATTAAGATTTGTGAGATATCCTCCTAGAAAGGAAAGAGATTATGAAGATCCAAAGTGTACGCTCTAAAGTAAATGCAATAACTGGCAATAAAGGACTCCCTGCCACTAATGATAGTGTTAGTCAACTCTCGGTGGTCTCTGAAGTTGCGAGCGCTGCAAGATAGTAATTGACACACCTTGAGCCTGCATAAAACAAAGATACATGGTGTAGTTTCTGGGAAAAGCATGGAAGTTAAGCTAGAAGTTCGACTTGATTTTCTGTGCCAAGGGACGAAACTGGAGTGGAAGCAATCGTTGGGAACATCCGTTTGACATTCTGGAAGTTTCAATGGACGAAATCGAGCAGAAGATCCGAGAAAAAAAGTGCTTATTAAATCTCACAAACGATGTAAGAAGCTAAAGGGCTTGTATCGCTAATTCTTCCCACTGTTCTATGGACCACTGAATACTTGACATTTAATTAACACCTGCGTTACTGAAATCGAGTCGATAAAAATCGCATAAATCCCGAGGTACACACCACTTAAATAACGCAAAACCCTTTATAGAATAATGTCTTAGGTTTAAGTGACGAGCACTTCAAATTCAATTTATGTGGGTTGAGTACAAGCTCACTGGTAAAGGAGGTTTAATTGGGGTCTATATACAGTCAGGTGGATTCAGAATTTCATGGGGGGGGGGGGAGTTTAAACGTTTTTTTGCTTGATGCATGCGGTGGTGCAGTGACCCAAGTTGGGGCGAATCTTAATACTCGTATCTGTAGCTGCAGGAGTTATTCAGGTAAAAGTTACAGTGGTTCAGCCTACAGTTACGGTATAGTTCACTTTGTTAACGTACATGCTGATCTACGTGTGTGTGTGTGTGTGTGATGAAAATGAGGTACTGTTTACAAAGCACTACATGTGGTCCAAACTTCTCTCATGTAGAGGTGTTTAAGTAGTCACTCGCAGTGTGACATATAGGAGGTCTGTTCAATCTAGAATTTAAGCAGGATGTGAAGTGTTAGTGACGCCTAACGTTTGAAGGAGTCTTCGTTGCACAATCACCATGGGTACTCCGCCCTATTCTGCGATGTCTGGCAGTTGTTGAAGTTTTGATGTTTAGGGGGGAGGTAAATAATGTTGTTGAACCTGCACGAAGAAGTTATGTTGGCACACTCCAAGTGTTGTGCATCCTTCTTGCGGATTTCTTTTTTTCTTTTTCTTTTTGAGGTCTCACTGAGCCGGTGAGGCGACAGTAGGAGAGGAAATGCAATGGTCGGGATGATAGGTGAGCAAAATGACACATGTAGTTCGTGTGGTGTCCATTTTTCCAACACGGAGCATAGTTACATAGTACCCACAACGATATTACGTTCTGTTTTGTCTGTTAACAGTAGCAGATGGAACCCCGCGTGGTATGGAGAATGAAGCAAGAGGAAATATGCTACTAAGAGATAAGACGATAGGAGGAATCTCATGTCAGAAGCAGAACCAGACATTCATTTCGCACGAATTGGACAAAAGAAGTTGGGACGGTAACTAAGGAATTGCACAAAAAGAGAGCTGCTAAAGGGTATAAATTAATAACCATAAGGTAATACAGCCAGACAGTGTGGCATGAGGTGAGATATACAGATAAAAGTTTACTTTTTCGTTTAATCCGAAGTTCTATGGCTATGATTATTTAAAATATAGAAGGTTTGTATTACATTTTCTCGGTGCATGTGTGTGTTATTAGTCTGTTGCAGATGTCACAGTCGATGACGAACTTGAGGTGTGGTGTCCAATGAGGTAAAGGTGACAGAGATGTCTTTAGGGGTTTTGAGTTGTCATATAGTATAGCTGGGAGCATGAAGTGTTTAAGTTTAAATAACTGAGATCCTCTTGCAGGAGATGTTCATACTAAAAGCATGAGATGGAATAAATTAATAAACTATCATAAAATAGCACACTAACCCAACTAATAATGTTACTCGCCTCTATACAGGAATCATTTGGGTGGTGAACACTTTATTAATCTTGTATCTTTAATGAGTTGTGTCCTTTAAAGGTGGTTGTAATGAAACTGTGATATTAATACTAATATTAACATTCTCATATCGACTTCCATAAGGATGAGTGTATGTTCACCCTTTAAGTCCTTTAAGGACAATTGTGGCATAATATTAAGAGGTTTAACAGTCAAAAATTATTTGATCAACAACTTTTTTGGAAGCTGTTCTACTCTAAGTTTGTGTAGGGATGGATTTTAATTTTTTACTCCCTAAATGTTCTAATGTACTTTTGTAATGTAAAATTGTGGGGTCATGAACTGATCAAAGAGTGTAAGGTCTGTGTAGATGATGTAATCTATCAGCCAACGTGAAGATCAGCGGCAGCAGCACACACAGCACGTGACTTCAAATGGTGAAGTGAAGTACGACATGGAATCATGCAGAAGTGTGTCCAGTCGACCAGCTGCGAGGGACTGACAAGAGAGTAAACAGTGGCCATTGTACTTCCAACAGGGCTGGAGATGGTCTGAGTCAGGGAGGTGGTGCAATACGCAGCCAACCTGGGAGCTGTGAACCAGCCAGCTGTCGACATAATCCAGCATGGGTGACAGCTGGATACTGTGCCCGGAGATCTGTTCACCCAGCTGGCCATTCTCACAGGACAACCGAACGCAGAATGGACTTTACTCTTTGCATCTGCACATGATGAGTTACTTGAGTTGTTGGCGACTATAATATACCTCCTCTGGACTTACTTAATTGAACCACTGTCACATGTCATGACTGAGCCTACTGCTCAAACTCAGCAATTTTCTCCATGAGAGAAACTAGAAAAATTCCTCTGCCGAGGCATCTTGGTTCACCCAAAGACTATTCTTAATTTTTCACTGGCAGAATGCCACACCAGGTGTCTCCAATCCCACATGCCTGCGTAGTTTGCCTGTACATCACTAAGTTACAGCTCTTTTGTATTGCAGATCCTATACCCTTCAATTCCTTTGCTATCTGATCTACAGTCAATTTGTGGGTCCAGCAGGCCTGTCTCTTCCTGGTGGAGCAAATATGCATTACCTCCTGAATGGAGCTGCGTGAAATGTTGCACTGCCCTGTCTGTGGAGAGCACCAACCCACAGCATTCTGACACTCTGCCAACTGAGCAGACTACATGCAAGTTGATGGTGAATATGACGCTGACATTGAGAAGCAGGCAGTGGGTGCAGTCATTGAGAGAAGAGACCCTGCACATTTCCGCTGAACGAACTGTAACAGGTCAAACACTGACAGCCAGGACCGCAACCCAGTAACTAAGACCAGGCCACAGCTACGGCCAATGGTCTGCCAACAGTAGCATCAACAGTATAGCACCTGCAGCTAGCATACAACCGCTCGCTCACCGATAGATCTGTACCTACAGATTGGAAAATTGCGCAGGTCGCACCAGTGTTTAAGAAGGGTAGTAGGAGTAATCCATCGAACTACAGACCTATATCATTGACGTCGGTTTGTAGTAGGGTTTTGGAGCATATACTGTATTCAAACATTATGAATCACCTCGAAGGGAACGATCTATTGATACGTAATCAGCATGGTTTCAGAAAACATCGTTCTTGTGCAACGCAGCTAGCTCTTTATTCGCACGACGTAATGGCCGCTATCGACAGGGGATCTCAAGTTGATTCCGTATTTCTAGATTTCCGGAAAGCTTTTGACACCGTTCCTCACAAGCGACTTCTAATCAAGCTGCGGGCCTAAGGGGTATCGTCTCAGTTGTGCGACTGGATTCGTGATTTCCTGTCAGGAAGGTCGCAGTTCGTAGTAATAGACGGCAAATCATCGAGTAAAACTGAAGTGATATCAGGTGTTCCCCAGGGAAGCGTCCTGGGACCTCTGCTGTTCCTGATCTATATAAATGACCTGGGTGACAATCTGAGCACTTCTCTTGGGTTGTTCGCAGATGATGCTGTAATTTACCGTCTAGTAAGGTCATCCGAAGACCAGTATCAGTTGCAAAGCGATTTAGAAAAGATTGCTGTATGGTGTGGCAGGTGGCAGTTGACGCTAAATAACGAAAAGTGTGAGGTGATCCACATGAGTTCCAAAAGAAATCCGTTGGAATTCGATTACTCGATAAATAGTACAATTCTCAAGGCTGTAAATTCAACTAAGTACCTGGGTGCTAAAATTACGAACAACTTCAGTTGGAAAGACCACATAGATAATATTGTGGGGAAGGCGAGCCAAAGGTTGCGTTTCATTGGCAGGACACTTAGAAGATGCAACAAGTCCACTAAAGAGACAACTTACACTACACTCTTTCGTCCTCTGTTAAAATATTGCTGCGCGGTGCGTGATCCTTACCAGGTGGGATTGACGGAGGACATCGAAAGGGTGCAAAAAAAAGGGCAGCTCGGTTTGTATTATCACGTAATAGGGGGGAGAGTGTGGCAGATATGATACGCGAGTTGGGAAGGAAGTCATTAAAGCAAAGACGTTTTTCGTCGCGGCGAGATCTCTTTACGAAATTTCAGTCACCAACTTTCTCTTCCGAATGCGAAAATATTTTGCTGAGCCCAACCTTCATAGGTAGAAATGATCATCAAAATAAAATAAGAGAAATCAGAGCTCGGAAAGAAAGGTTTAGGTGATCGTTTTTCCCGCGCGCTGTTCGGGAGTGGAATGGTAGGGAGATAGTATGATTGTGGTTCGATGAACCCTCTGCCAAGCACTTAAATGTGAATTGCAGAGTAATCATGTAGATGTAGATAGATGTAGACACATCATGCAGACTCCCGTCGTGTCAGCGACCAACCTACCGATTCTTCCGGGAGTGCTAGTTCCGTAAGGTACGCAGAAGAGCTTCTTTGCCCGCGAAAGGCAAAGGTCCTGAGTTCGAGTCTCGGTCCGGCACACGGTTTTAATCTGCCAGGAAGTTTCATATCAGCGCACACTCCGCTGCAGAGTGAAAATCTCATTCTGAAAACATCCCCCAGGCTGTGACTAAGCCATGTCTCGTAATATCCTTTCTTCCAGGAGTGCTAGTTTTGCAAGGTTCACAGAAGAGCTTCTGTGAAGTTTGGAAGGTAGGAGACGAGGTACCGGCAGAACTGAAGCTGTGAGGACGGGTCGTGAGTCGTACTTGAGTAGCTCAGATGGTAGAGCACATGCCCGCGAAAGGCAAAGGTCTGTAACGTAACATATTATTAAGATTATATATAATTTTGTACCATAGATAACATTGGCATAGAAACAAAAGAGGTAGAGAGATGCTCTTAAATTTTTTAATTGCTTTGGATTCGTCTGTCTGTGTCTGTAAGTGGTAGTGGGTGGACGTGTGACGGGTTCCGCCGCATTGGTATTGTTCAGAACTGTGTATTCCAATTGTGCATTAGAAAGTATTAAAGAAAGTTATAGAGATAGAAAAGTTTATTCGTACATTCACGACGAATGTACCCAACTGTTCATCATTCCGCGGTGCGACGAGAATCCAGCATCAAAAGGGTCGAAGCAAACAAGAATAATTTATGTGAGCAGACGAGGGGTGATCCGGAACCAGTATTGTCATACCAAGCGCTATGCACAATGGCAGTAACAAGAAAAAGAGGTACGCAATTTTAAATGTTGAATGTATGTATTGAATAATGAGGGTCTGTTGATACTAATGCCTATTAAAGTTCACTTCCACTTTCTTTCAATTATTCTTTCAAAATTTCCATTTTAATTATTTAAGCAGCAAATTTTTATTCAGTTTTCCAATAAATAAATATATATATATATATACCCCCCCTCCCGGCCCCTATTCAATGGCGACCGTTCAAAGATCGGCGCCGAGCGGAATATGAACAGACCTTTCAAATGTTGAGATAAAATTTTTTTGAGATAAATGATCCATTTTATCGTTACAAAAACTAATGACGCATATGTTGCATTTTTTACATGCCCGTGAGATTGAAACTATTAACAACTTGACGGAGCAAATTAAAATTAAATTCTGCCTACAAACGAGACGCGCCGAGAATGTGGATTTCAGAGGTTAAAGTAGGAAGCTGCTACGCTATATGTTTATATAGCCGCGCTTGGCGCCGTCTCTCTCGCAGTAAATAATCCCTTTTCCTTCTAATAATATCCTGTACGAAAAGTGCATTTCTATTGAAAAGACGAAGATTTGTGAAAGTCGACAATTAACTGAAAAGTACCGATACAAACAAAATTTCATTTTTAAAATGTTTTTTCTTTTCATAATTTTGCTAAACACTGTTCACAATGGAGTCAAAGGAAATGGCCATAGTTGAAAATTCATTACAAAATGCAATATGTCAAGATGGCGGAAATCCGAGCTTGGCAACAGCTGGAAGTAACGCGCCAACTCGTGAACTGGCCGCTGGCTACCAAAACAACCAGGTTGGCGTCCCGTTATTAAAAAATGATGGCACTAGTAATATAACCAGTCATGATACCACTTGTATGACGCTCGTTGAGACAATTTCCCAGGTCTTACCGAGAAATATCTTTTCAAACAGTGAAACTGGAGCGCGCGACAGTGAAAATTCCTTTATTTGCTCATGATGCCGCGAACGCAAGCACAGGAAACAGTTCACAAAAGCAATGCAAATACTAGTGAGACACACACTTTGACACAGCTAATGCAACTAATAACACAAAAGTTTGCACAGAAAAATCAGGCGTTTAACGATTTCAAGAATAGTATTAGTCAACAGTTCCGTGAGGTGAGGTGAGGGTTTGGGCGCACTCAATTATCTGACGAATTATCCGGTAAGTTCACAGAGCTCGGTAAACAACTAGAGCAAGAAATGATTAGCGACATGTCAAAAAAATGGTTCAAATGGCTCTAAGCACTATGAGACTTAAAATCTGAGGTCATCAGCGCCCTAGACTTAGAACTACTTAAACCTAACTAACCTAAGGACAACACAAACATCCATGCCCGAGGCAGGATTCGAACCTGCGAACGTAGCAGCAGCGTGGTTCCTGACTGAAGCGCCTAGAACCGCTCGGCCACAGCGGCCGGCTAGCGACATTCCCGCAATATAAATACGTTAACGGAAAAGGTAACATCCGTAGACTATAAACATGAACAACTTGCAGGTGAGTTACAAAACCTTAGTGATGCATATTCTCAAATTCGGGAGACGTATTCCCAAGTGGATGCGTCGGTAAAAAATGTGACTAACGCAGTCTGCGAGCGGTAGATCAGTTAAGTTTAGAGTCAGAATTTGCCAAAAAAGAGAGAAGTTATATGCAAATGTAAAGGAAATAAATTAAAAAGCTGAAGCCAGGGTGCCGGATAAGGGCAGCACCCTTGCTGAAGAGGTAGTGTCAGAATGCAAAATTTATGTAGATATTATAGAAGAAGCTCTAAAAGAGAAGGAAAGTAAGCTTCTAGCTAAAATAAATTCGGGTTTAAAGGAAGCAGAGGAAAGGTTGCGAGGCAGTGTTGTTAATACTACTTACATTCCAAAACAACACATGACAGAAAACAAACCTTAGCCCGTCGAAGGAAAATAGCGAATGTTGCACGATGCAACACTTGCCGGCAGTTGCACCTGTCGAGCAAGCGCAGTTGCCATGCGCTACACCACAAGCGAACATAAACACGCCTGTCACCGACAGCGCGGCGTGTTTGTCAACATTTCTTGCATATGAGGGATTACATAGACATCGACAATTTCCGATATTTACTTCTGAAGGGTTAAGAACACACACTGTGGTCTTTATCAGAGCATTTCGAAATGTTTTACCTCGTACCCGGAACGAAGCCCAGAAAATTAGATTTGTTGTTGGATATGCATAGCGCGACGTTCTGCTATGGGCTACGGACATGGCAGAACGTTGTCACTATTGTGAACAGTTTGAGAGAGCGTTTCTGGATAAGTATTGGTCTGAGGACGTACAAGGGAGGCTCAGACGTGAATTATTCAATCCTGCTCCGTTCAATGGCAAGTATGGAAGCTTAACGGACTATTTTGAAAAATATTTGAATAAAACCAGATACTGGACAAACCTGGTATCTTAAGTAGCCGTGCTGAAAATTTTAAAGAGCCGTCTTCCTGCCCACATTAGGGAAAAACTCATTACCATCCCGGAACACGACGCCGAATACTTTCTGTCTGCACTGGAATCAATAGATTTGAAGAGAGACCAGTACAACCGAAGCCTGTTAATATGCCGATAGCGACACAGAGCTTTACTGACCAACAAGTAAACAACGGATTCATAGTAAAACATGGATGGCAACCTTACCCCACACAGACCTATAGTAATGGTAACGGTAATCACAATGACAATGGAGAAAGCCGTAAATACAAAGGTGGATATAAAAGAAATGGGCAAAAATTTAGCAAAAACAGCTACACTGGGCGAGTAGCGTATGGCCATCCTGTACAATATGTGCAGACACAAGTTACCGGCAATAATCAGCCGATCGCTTGGCGAACGCAAAACAATAACAGACAACCGAATAGCCCACAGACAGTGGAATTCGGCCAGCAAAGTAACACACATATGCCGAATACCACGCAGAGGCAAAGATAATTTCAGTCGAGAGCTTTTCAGGACACTAATTGGCGTAACCAAACACCAAGTGTTAACATAGTGGAAGTTACGCCTAACCTAGAGGTCGATGCCACCGCGACGCCGGAAAACTTGAACCGGTCACGGTAGGACCCCTTTCTGTGACCTAGGAGGGGAGTGGGGGCACGAGGTGGATCAACACTTGCGTTATTAGATATGATCAAGGTACATATACCCTCTAAGCTATGCATAACAAGATTAGATTTAGGATGCTGGAAAATCACATTCCAGAATTTATGTTGTTAGCTGTTAAGGATTTTTTTTCCCCCTTATATACCAAATGTGTAAATGATGAGGTGAGTGGCTGTAACAACAAAGAACTTTACTTTTAGCGCTCCGCCTTGCGCGTAGCCCAGTTGTAAAAGAATACATGAACTTGTGAAACACATGGTAGCGCGCACTGCAATACACAACTCGGCGGACGTTTGTGGTAACAGAGCAACGCAGCGCATTCGCGTTGGGGAGAAACCTAGTCAACAAACCGCAGGCGCGTGCGCGCCAGACAGCTGAAAGTTGGAGCAGCCAAAACATACCAACCCTATGAGCTACAGCCTACACTAACATTTTTAAAGCCTACTGTATAAACTAGGACATACAAAATTAAGGGAGAATCTATACTACAACTACACACAAAGATAATCTAAGGGATTATATACACGGAATGGGATCCTAAGCTACGAAATATCTACTGAGGTAACATTACTATGTACATTATATCTATATATTTACAAATTTAAGTACTGAAATTACACGCACTAATTAGAATTGAGGGAACAAAAAACTCTTGCTGCAGGTAAACAAGAGAGTACAATATAAGTGAGAAGCTGAATAAGAGGTCACATCATGCCTGTAATACACTATCTTTCAGGTTCATAAGGTAAGCAGAGGCGCGCACGTGACATTAAATGAGTTTGTGATAGCACGACTGCACACTAAAGCAAATGAGTACATGGTAGAATATATGAAAGAGGTATTTGGTAGAATATATGAAAGAGGTATTGGTGACCATCGAGCCACTGTACACTTATGTATGAAGATTTAGTTTCAAGTTAGTAGTAATTTTTTTCTTCCAGGGAACGATGCATCGATACGACCTAAAGTGAAGAAAGATAAATGCTTGTCGAGTGTTAGGTACCATATAAACATAAGAAAGGGCCGCACCGCAAGTAAATATAGCTGTAGGTTTACGATATGTATGAATGTGATAGTGTGACAATACGTGTAGAAGAATACAGTTGCAGCACGTCGCATATCACGATGCTGAACTAAGTGAAGCACCACCAAATAAGCGAGGGGTCGAAACCTAGCTACTGTGAGCGTCGACTACTCATGAAAGCGTCAAACGCCTGATTTACATTGAAATTTTTTAATCACGTTTGCTACTTATATAAACACTATTTTATGCTCATTGTGTTGTTGATACAACTCTGTATACCTCCGCATATGAAATGATTATCCTTTATACAGTGAATATACAAGTAAATATTGAGGTGCACCCTAAATACTGAATAAGTATTCGATACGATTGGTACCGTCAGGTTCACGTTATGTTTATAAACAAACTATTTTTGCTCTGGGGATCACAATTAAGTCTAGTAAAGGGACGTAACTGAGCACATAAATGCCTTCCCGTGAAATTTCCTCAACCCTGTAGTGCATAGATCCTTCCCAGAGAGGCCAGGCCACGCGTAGTTCTATAAGCAGCGCGTAGAATCTGTTGTAGCGACATTTTTTACTTCTTTCAAATGGTTCAAATGGCTCTAAGCAATATGGAACTTAACATGTCAGGTCATCAGTCCCCTAGTCTTAGGACTACTTAAACCGAACTAACCTAAGGACATCACACACATCCATGCCCGAGGCAGGATTCGAACCTGCCACCGTAGCAGCAGCGCGGTTCTGGACTGAAGCGCGTAGAACCGCCCGGCCACAACGGCAAGCTTTACTTGTTTAATTCTTTGAAACTGATAAATATGCTCCGACAATAAGCACTGTGAATTGGAGTGAAATGTATGTCAATTTATGCCATAAAGGAAAAACGAATCTATTATTGTATGAATATTATGTAAAGAATGTAAAAACAAACGAGAGCAAAAAATGTACTCATATAATTGGAATTGAACAATGTAACGAAATTATAATTTAACAGAAAGTACTAAAACAAAATTACAATCAGACTGCAATGTATATAAGTAACGAAAATGGCATGTCCGCAAATGAATAGGGTAAGTTTATTTTTGAAGTTGTAATTTTTTTTTGTTATGTGAATAGTATGTGGAAAGGACACTACAAAAACTTTGTGTAGTGCAAAAACATACGAAACATGCCTGCAAAGTGTTAAGTGTGTGTGTGTGTGTGTGTGTGTGCGCTCGTGATGAACTAAAAAATGACAATACTTCGTGTAACACGAATTTTCTGTGCTCGACAACGACATAGAAGCGGCAAGAAACTTAACTTGTCGGCGGATGCTGAATGTACGGTTGTTATCCCCACTGAATAAGTGCGAGCCACGGGATGAAATACATTCCTCGGGCCGCTGATATGGAAACCAGTTGTCACCGCATCGAAGATTTCACAAATAATCACGCCGCTGAACACGAGCTTCACGTATTTGTGCACTGATTATGTGGACGCACGACACGGGCACTCTGTGTTAAACACGTGAAAGGGAGCAGGGACGGTAGCGGACGTCAAGCTGCGCGCGCATGCTTCGCAAGCAACACTGGGCAGATACCGACCGAGAATAATGGGACTATGTGCTTACAGCTAGCACTTTGTTATGATGGAAAACTTATACGTGTTTGTGTTAAAGGGGCTGACATGCCTATATAAATTGGTAATCATGTAGGGTAACTCCAATGGCCGAAAAATATAGGCTATGCCCATACCGGCCAGGTTTATCAATCCATAAAAAGAGAAAACAGGTTAGGCACTGAACACCTCCATATGACATCAGTGCACAGTGGGGGGCAATTGTAATGTAACATATTATTATTACTTTTCTTTTCTCTATCGTTCTTTTCTTTTTATACATCTAAAATATTAATAATTTTGTACCATAGATAACACTGGCAAGAGAGATGCTCTTCAATGTTTTAATTGTTTTAGATTCGTCTATCAGTATCTAAGTGGTGGCGGGTGGACGTGTGGCGAGTTTCGCACATTGCTATTGTTCAGAAGTGTGTACTCCAATTGTGTATTATAAACATTCATGACGAATATACGCGATTGTTCATCATTCCACGATGCGCCGAGAATCGTGCATCAAGAGGATTGAAGCAGACAAGAATAATTTATGTGAGCAGAAGAGGGGCGATCAGGAACCAGTATTGTCATACCAAGCTCTATGCGCAATGGCGGTAACTAGAAAAAGAGGTACGTAATTTTAAATGTTGAATGTATGTATTGAATATTGAGGGTCTGTTGATATTAACGCCAGTTAAAGTTCACTCAGGATATGTGTACCTTCCAATTTCTCTCACTTATTCTTTCAAAATTTCCCTTTTAATTGTTTAAGCAACAAATTTTTAATCAGTTTTCCAATATACGAGGGTTGGAACTTTAATAGTGGCAACTACTTATTCACAGCTCGTACAAAATAGATAGTGTTTCAAAGTTTACTGACCTTCAAAGTAGTCACCAGCATTGTGTATAACCCGTTGCCAGCGATTTGGAAGTCGTAGGACACTCTTAGCAGTGCCAGCTGTGTTGACAGTTCGAGCGGCGCAGTCTATTGCCCGACGAATTTGTAGCAGTTCTGAAGCGAATGCCGTGAAGTGTTTCCTTCAGTTTAGAAATCGAGTTGAACTCACGAGGGCTTAAGTCAGGGGAGTGCAGTAGGTGGTATACCACTTAGCAGCCCCATCAGTCAAAAAAATCAGTAACAGCTTGCACTGTACGTGCTTGAGCATTGTCCTGCAAAATGATGGTCAGGTCCTGCAGAAAGTGTCATCACTTCCGTCTCTAAGCTGGTTGTAGGTTGTGTTCCAAAAATAAACAGCATAGAGACAGAAGTGGCGACACTTTCTGCAGGACCTGGCCATCATTTTGCATGACAATGCTCAAGCACGTACAGTGCAAGCTGTTACTGATCTGAAACTTCCTGGCAGATTAAAACTGTGTAGCGGACAGAGACTGGAACTCGGAACCTGTACCTTTCGCGGGCAAGTGCTCTACCATCTGAGCTACCCAAGCACGACTCACGCCCCGTCCTCAAGGCTTTACTTCCGCCAGTACCTCGTCTCCTACCTTCCAAAATTCACAGAAGTTCGCAGAGGACTAGCACTCCTGGAATAAAGGATGTTGCGGAGACATGGCTTACCTACAGCCTGGGGGATGTTTTCAGAATGAGACTTTCACTCTGCAGCGGAGTGTGCGCTGATATGAAACTTCCTGACAGATTAAAACTGTGTGTCGGAACGAGACTCGAACTCGGGACCTTTGCCTTTCGCGGGCAAGTGCTCTACTATCTCTGCTGCAGAGTGAAATTCTCATTCTGGAAACATCCCCCAGGCTGTGGCTAAGCCATGTCTCCGCGATATCCTTTCTTCCATGAGTGCTCGTTCTGCAAGGTTCGCAGGAGAGCTTCCGTGAAGTTTGAAAGGTAGGAGACGAGGTACTGGCAAAAGTAGAGCTGTGAGGACGGGGCGTGAGTCGTGCTTGGGTAGCTCAGATGGTAGAGCATTTGCCCGCGAAAGGCAAAGGTCCCAAGTTCGAGTCCCGGTCTGTGACACAGTTTTAATCTGCCAGGAAGTTTCATATCAGCGCACACTGCGCGGCAGAGTGAAAATCTAGTTCTGCTACTGATTTGTTTGACTGATTGGTCTGCTAAGTGCTATACCACCTATTGCACTCCTATGACTTACGCCCTCTTTGAGTTCAACTCGATTTATAAACTGAAGGAAACACTTCAAGGCATTCGCTTCAGAAGTGCTACAAATTCGTCGGGCAATAGACTGTGCGCCGGCCGGAGTGGCCGAGCGGTTCTAGGCGCTACAGTTCGGAACCGCGCGACTGCTACGGTCGCAGGTTCGAATCCTGCCTCGGGCATGGATGTGTGTGCTGTCCTTAGGTTAGTTAGGTTTAAGTAGTTCTAATTTCTAGGGGACTGATGACCACAGCAGTTAACTCCCATAGTGCTTAGAGCCATTTGAACCAATAGACTGTGCCGCTGGAACTGTCAACACAACTGGCACTGCTAAGAGTATCCTACAACTTCCAAATCGCTGGCAACGGGTTATACACAATGCTGGTGACTACTTTGAAGGTCAGTAAAACTTTGAAACACCTATCTATTTTGTACGAGCTGTAAATACATAGTTGCCATTATTAAAGATCCAGCTCTCGTATATTACATTTTATACCCCCCCCCCCCCTTACACAATTCAGGTCCCGAGTTCGAGACTCAGTTCGTCACACACTTTTAATCCGCCACGAAGTTTCATATCAGCGCACAATCCGCTGCAGAGTCAAAATCTCATTCTAACCTACCAATTATGCCACACCAGACCATCAATCCCGCTCCAGATGTTTTGACACAGCCTCAATACAGGTAGCCTCCCACAACCATCAGCACATGGAAACGGGATCTAAACCAGCAGGAACAGCCCATTAGGAAGTCGTCACAGCTAGGCTGTCTTATGACGCAGAGCCTGTGCTGGTAGTTGCTACATCTATAACACTGCGATCGCTGGGTCATGAATCAACGACGGCTGGGCACAAGGACATCGCCTTGTTGCTGCACCGCCACCCCACAGCTGTCAGCCACCATCCACCAGTATGCTGTCCTAGATGGGCCACCACTACTGTCTACGGGAGACACGTGTTGGCACTTCCATACCAGTGTGCTGAGGTCTGAGGGTGATCTCCAGTGCCCTGCAGTCTGTCTGTTCATGTCCATCAATAAATAAAGTGTTCTGTCAACTCAAGACTCTACTCATGAGGTACAATACCGAAAGGAGTGAATGAACAGAAGTACAATACTGATCTACTGGTTAATAGTGCATGTGTGGTGGAGTCCTTGCCAGAGAACGAGATACTGGACTGGAGACAATGTTTTGTATGATATGTGCAGCAGTTAGAAAGTACCCGAGTAATGCCTGTCAGCACAGATAATTTTTGTTCAGAGGAGGCGAGGCTATCAAAACGAAACCTGATACCAACCCTAGAGATTTTAGAGGCTGAATTAGAAAGAGATTTCAACGCAGAATATCAAAATCTGGATGCACTGAGGGGAAAAGTGTCGCATGTGAAAGGATATGAAAGAATAGATGTGGAGAAGCGGAGAAGCAATTAGAAGAATATGTAGGGTTGTTTAATCCACCTGGGCCACTACCAGCTACGCCTTTGGTACAACACAGAATTCCCACTAGGAACAAGCCACCAGTATGCAAGGAACAACACTGTGCGCCCCAGTACTTGTGACAAGTAATGAAGAAGTTTATACACCAACATCTTCATAACGGAATCATATAGAAGATAGGTCTAGCTCCTAGTCAGTCCCACCAGTAATCATGCCCAAGAAGTCCTCAGATGGGAAAAGCCTCTATAGCATCTGCTGCAATTGCAGATTTGTAAACCAGTACCTAGTCACTGATGCATACCTTATGCCTAATATCACAGAGACATTAGATGATCTGTGGCAGTTCCATTACTTCACTACCTTAGGTTTACACGGAGGCCATCACCAATTAGAAGTAGCGCCGGAGGATCGGCCTAACGCTGTATTTTCCATCCCGTTTGGATACTTCCAGCAGGATGCCTTTTAGTCTGAAAAAACGCGCTACCTACTTTCCATCGCACATTAGATAGAATTCTATGAGACCCAAACCCAAAGCAATGCCTAGTATACACTGATCAGACAAAACATTATGATCACCTACGTAATATCAATAAAAACCCATCCAGGAGATAGCAGCGTCACCAGACGAGTAATGACTGCTAGTCAGACATAGGCATGGAGCATGTAGTATCCGTGAGTGTGCTGCCCGTGAGTAGAATGGAGAAGGCGTGTGCTCTATCTGAGCTTGATCGAGAGCAGATTGTGATGGACTGGAGGCTCAGCAAGATCATTTCGAAAATTGCAAAACGATTTAGAAAAGATATCTGAATGGTGCGAAAAGTGGCAGTTGACCCTAAATAACGAGAAGTGTGAGGTCGTCCACGTGAGTACTAAAAGAAACCCGTTAAACTTCGGTTACATGATAAATCAGTCAGATCTAAAGACCGTAAATTCAACTAAATACCTAAGAATTACAGTTACGAACAAATTAAATTGGAAGGAACACACAGAAAATCAAAGACTGTGTTTTACTGGCAAGAATCTTAGAAAATGTAACAGGTCTATTTAGGAGACTGCCTACACTACGCTTGTCCGTCCTCTTTTAGAATACTGCTGCGCGGTGGGATCCTAACCATATAGGATTGATGGAGTACATCGAAAAACTTCAAAGAATGGCAGTACGTTTTGTATTATCGCGAAATAGGGGAGAGAGTGTAGTAGCAATGATACAGGATTTGGGGTGAACATCATTAAAAAATGGCTCTAAGCACTATGGGACTTAACATCTGATGTCATCAGTCACCTAAAACTTAGAACTACTTAAACCTGAGGACATCACACACATACATACATGCCTGAGGGAGGATTCGAACCTGCGACCGTAGCGGTCGCGCGGTTCCAGACTGAAGCGCCTAGAACCGCTCGGCCACAAACGGCCGACGGATATCATTAAAACAAAGGCGTTTTTCGTTGCGGCGGGATCTTCTCACGAAATTCCAATCACCAACTTTCTCCTCTGAATGTGAAAATATTTTGTTGACACCAACCTAGGGAGAAACGACCACCATGTTACAATAAGGTAAATCAGAGCTCTCACGGAAAGATAGAGGTGTTTGTTCTTTCCGCACGCTATACGAGATCGGAATAATAAAGAATTGTGGAGGTAGTTCGATGAACCCTCTGCGAGTCACTTAAACGTGATTTGCAGAGTATCCATGTAGATGTAGATGCATGACTTGTTGGGTGTTCAACGCGAGCTGTGGTAAGTATCTTCAGCACGTGGCGAAACTGCATCCAGATATCATGGGGTTGGACAGCCACTCCTCATTACAGATGTCGAACGTTGTAGGCTGTGCAGACTGATAAAACAGAACAGGTGGTGAACTGTGGTGGGACTGACATCAGACTTTAATGCCGGACAGAGTACAAATGTGTATGAAAACACCGTGTACCGAACACTCTTAATGATCGACCTCCGCAGCCAACGATCCATGCAAGTGCTAATGTTAATATCACATCGGCAACTACAACTGAAATGGGCACATGACTACCGGCACTGGACATTGGCGCAGTGGCAAAGCATTGCATGATACAGACGGATACCTTTTTTATCATGACGATAGGAGGGCGCGAAAGCGTTGACTTCTAGGGAAACAGCTTCTCGGCATCTGCACTGTGGGATGGAGACAAGCTAGCGGAAGCTCCATTATGCTCTGGGAAACATTCATGTGGACATCCAAGTGTCCAGTGGAGCTCATGGAAGGCACAATGATGGCCAAGAAGTATCTACACTGGTTGCAGACCACATACATTTCTTCATGACGCTCATGTTTCCTGATGGCAGTGGCATTTTCGCCAAGATGATGCGACAGGTCACTAGACCAGGAACGTGAAGGATTGGTTTGAGGAACACAGACACACATCTGGGATGTGACTGAACGTGGCATCGGAGCTCATCACCCCCTTCCCCAGAATTTATGTGAACAAGGTGATTTGTGTGTGCAGATGTGGAACCAACTCCCTCCAGCGACCTACCAAGGGCTCATTGCTTCCATGCCATGACATGTCACCGCTGTTATCCATCCCATAGGTGAACATACCAGCTATAGGTAGGCGATTACAATGTCCCAGCTGATCAGTGTATCTAGATGATCTAGTGCACTCCAAGAACATCCAGGAGCGCGTCTGCAGGAAGCTGTGTGCAGCATGACTGACACTCGGCTTAGATAAGTGTCTTTTGCTTGAGAGGTCCGCTATTTAGGTCACATTATTCGTCAAGACGGGATACATAATGATCCAAAGCTTTTTCAAACAGTAAAAGATTTTACAATGCTAACATGGTAAAAGAAGTACATTATATCTCGGCATTGCGAATTTCTATAGAAAATATATACCAAAATTTGTAGAGGTATCAAGGCCCCTTAACCATTTATTTAAAAAAAATGATGTAAAATTTAACTTTACTCCATATTGTCAAGAAGGATTTCAAAAGTTACAGGAATTACTAACCATGATCCCTGTTCTCAATTTACGAGGCTATCACAAACAGTTTATCTTGTCTTGTGATTCGCGCAACCATTCCCTTAGCTGTGTTCTGAGTCAAGAGGCAGGTGAAAAGGAACACCTCATAGCCTATACTTTCAGGCAGCTGAATAAAGCAGAAGAAACTATTCAGCGACAGGAACGGAAATCCTAGTGCTATTTTCTGGTATCAAGTATTTTCGTTGTTATCTGTATGGGTGTTTTAAGGTCTTAACACATCACGCCACATTAAAATGGCTTTTAGGATTAAAGAAGCCAATCAGTAGGTTAACCTGTCGGGCCGTTAGGCTTAGTGATTTCGACATTGAGGTAGTACGTCGTTCAGGAAGGACCCATGGTAATGCTGACGGATTAACCTGCAAAGTATTCGCCATAAGACCCATCGGAATAAACAACGAGCAATTGTGCGGACCCCAATTGTCAGCGATATGCAAAACACATGCAGTTCAACTCTGATTATGGAGTGTTTTACAAACAAACACAACGCAGCCGCCAAATCGTTCAGCCAGCCTGCACATGGGACGAAGTGTTGAAGCAAGCCCATGATCCCTTTTCAGCTGGGTACAGCAGAAATACAGCAGAAGAATCACAGACGTCTGCATTGCAGAAAATTACTGGTGACCACAGAGGGAACAATACACTGAGCACTATGTAAAGAACTGTATCCCTTGTGCTCAACGAGCTGAGCTGAGCCGTCAGCAGATACCACTGCAAAGAATGCTCGAGACAGAGGAACCTTTCCAATTAATTGACCTTGACGACCTCAGTCCTTTTGTCCAAACACCAGCAGGAAACCGGTATGTACTAACCATAACTGAACATTTTTCACGTTACTCGGCCACGATCTCCTTACCAAACCAACAAGCTGACAATGTGGGTTACACCATAGTTAACTGTTGGCTATGAAAATTTGGCCCACCAGAAGCAATAATTACAGACCATGACACAGACTTAGTCTGAATTGTCTAAGCAGGTTTGTCAACTATTGCGCGCATTAAAAAGTGTCAAACTAATACCCTTCACCTGCAAATGAATTGTAGAACAGAGAGAGTGCATAGTACAATGATAAAATGCTGAGTTATTACATGAATATACACCACGATAATTTGGACACCTTCCTACAGTATGTTGTAAGCGTGTATAATTCAAATATCGATGAAAACATGGATCATTCACGCTACGAAGTTGATTTTGGTAGAAAAATTACCTCACCTCAGCCTATTTCAGAGAGGATGTATCCCCTGTTCAATAAAAGGCTAAAATGGATATTATGTCAGGTGAAAAAATGAACATAAAGGCTATAGAAAGAAAGGAAAACACAATAAAAAAGCGAAATTACCCAAGTATCAGGTCAGGCAGTGGGTTTTGTCATCTAACCCTCACATTCCTCCTATCGGGTTAGTCGAGACAGCATCCTCAGTTAATGGTAAATTACAGTTCCCACCCAAAGAATGGTAGGCCATGTGACTACAATCCGCCCGTTTAAGGCTGACCAGTACCATGGCCTCAGTTGCCACTCCTGAATGGGGAAGGCAACTGGGTAAAGAAAGCAGAACAAAGAAGGTAGGTTGAAATAAGCCAGTGCCACAGAGTGTACCTGATATTTTTTAAACACATCCATGGGAACACGAAGTTGTCTCACGAACTGAATGTTTGTAATTATTTATTATGGTTATGTACATGTTGTGTTATTTCTATGTGAAAGGTTCATGGGGAACATTTGCGTATAGATGGTAGGTTGGAGAACTATTACTGGAACAGTAGTGTGTGTAATTCGATCACTCATTTGTTTTCTTCAAAATGTAGTTGGTATAGAAGTAGGTAATCAGATAGATCATTAAGTTGATAGTAAGTTATACAGAGTAGGCATATTTTTGACACTGCCGTGTAACTAGAAGGTTGCACATTCTTTATAACGGATGTTTTATAGGGCAATTTAATCTGTGAAGATAATTAATGTGGGGACGCATTTCGAACATGAGAGGGGCAGGTAGGCTGAAAGTGAATTTCCTCTTCCCACAGGGTATGGACCGACCTAACCCAGTACCAATTTACGGAGAGCAGAGGGTAGCTCCACAAGTTCCTGTCACCAAATGCAAAAGCAAGATAATATGAAAGCCAGAGAGTTCCTGGCTGTGTTGCTTCTGAGCCTGTGGGGTAAATGCAAAATGGCAGAAGCTACCAAGGTATGACCTATGATTAGTGGGGTACTTTTTACACTGCCAGCAGGATGTAGTGATGTCCTAGCACCAGTGGACATTAAGCTCGGACTTTTCTGTGGAAAATGAAATTCGGTAGCTCGAGGATAAGTTCAAGAAGCTACTGTTCTGGCCTAACGACAAGTGCCGGCACGAAGATGAAGAACACAAGAGCAGAGAGTCTTGTGAGACGACGTAAGCCAAAAGCCCACTGACTAGGACCGCACCACGGCAGGAGCGGCCTCTACAGGAAGAGAATTTGAGCGCCGCTCCTGCCAGCCTCGGCCAGACAGTTGTAAATGCGTCACTAGCAGACCCGGCATTAGAAGAGCCTTCATCCTAACTGTTATACTGAGAATTGTGCCTTGTAGAAATTGCTTACATGGACATTGTATATATACTTTATTGTTTGACCCATGAAATACGTATCACATAACTGGCCAGCCTTGAACAAGAATAGGGAACTATATCTGGCAGTATCACACCATGGCCGACACCATCGTGACACACATCCAAGAGTAGTCAAATGCAATAAATCATGACTCAGCAGTTCACAAGGACCACCTAAAACCACAGGCACACACCTGACCGTTGCAAGGCTTTTACGCACCCTTGCCGTAAGTATCACTGACACCAGCATCAAAACCATAAAACTGCAAGAAGCATTCCTCCATGAGATTCAAGGCTGGCTGACCCTGATACTTTTGCCACTGGACCAGTTTCGAGGCTTTACTATTCTGCTACCATATGGCCGGCGTAACCAGTACACAAGTAGGAATGAGGTAGAGAGTATGGATACAGATACCGCTGACTTGTAAAAATTGCCAGTTCGAGTGCTTCACTATTTATGCCTGTCCAATAGCTCAGTAAATTCTATGAAAATTTGTGCGTCTATAGATACACAAAATTCTACCTGTATCAACGCCAGAAATTTCCATGTTCTGCACACCTCTGCAGAACTGCAAAAAGTGCAGAAATGGGCGAGTTATTGTTTGCCCCACAAAGCGAATACACACCATACCTTAGTCACGCAAATATACTCTGTTTCACTCAGAGACGCTGACAGCTAACAGCCCCAGGGAACTCATTACAACTGAATCTGAATTTTCCCAGAAAATAGGGTCACATTGGCTCTATCCAGTACCAAAAGCGATAGTAGTCATTGCCACCTACAATAACTAAGCACATTTCAACAGCGGCCAGCGCGCAGAGCTACAAGGTCAAGGATTGCTAATCAACGGCATGCAATGCGGCATTTCAGTGCGCACTTTCCAGTTACCTGCCACCATTACTGGAACCACAACTCGCCAGCTAATCGCTAAATTACCTACCAGACCTGTTTTTCGAAGTCCTGCCAAAGGAAAACCTGACTTTTCTAAATGCCACATTAGACACAATTCTTCTAATTATCCTGGACCAGGTGACAGCAGCTCAAAATGATTGTGAGTCGATGGAATATCTACTCAATAAAATACAAAAATTTTGGAATGAATGACACAACTGACACAAAAACATAGGCAATAGCGTATTAGCCGTCCGTGTAATTTTGAGCATAACACACATTGTGTACTGCCACCACAGATGTAGAGTGCCCAGATCCCGCCCTTACCTTAATTCAGCCAGTCCACAGTAATCATGCCAGTATCAGTCAAGAAGTGACTCAACCACAGTGAACAATAACAAATTGTGAAAGAGAAAGGGAAAAAAGTGAAGAGGTGCAGAAATTCAGTGCTTAAGCACCTTAGGCGTGAGATACTGTATCTAGAGTAAAATAAATCAGAGGGAAAGATATTCCACAGTCTTATTAAAGCAATGAGGGAACGAACATTGATAGATAAGTCACTCAATCTAAGGGAGGAAATGTAACAGCACAAACGGTGACCGACAATGCCCTGGCAACTCAGTAGCGTCAGAAGACAAGGCGTCCGCAGCCAACGTTTCTGCGCAAGGGATGGCATGTGGACTCCCGTTACGTGAGTGACCAACCTACTGATTATGCCACACCAGGCCATCAACCCTGCTCCAGATGTTTTGACGTGGCCTTGATACAGGTGCCTTCCGCAATTTTCAGCATATGGAAATGGGATTTAAACCAGCAGCATGAGCCTTGTCAGTAAGTCATCACAGCTGGGCCATCTGATGATGCAGGGCCTGTGTTGGTCTTCACTGCAACTGTTACACTGCCTCTGCTGGGCCACGAACCAGTGACCACTGCTTGAGTGTCCAACATAGGCACAGGGATGTCGCTCCACTGCCACATGGCCTCCCCACAGTCAACAGTCACCATCCACCGGCATGCTCGGTTAGCCAGCTGTCACTACTGTCCATGGGAAACACCTGCATTGGCATGCTCGTATAGGTGTGCTGGGGTCTGAGAATCCATGTCTGTTTTCATTAGTAAAGGGTTCTGTCAACTAATTCGCTGCCTTCTTTGCCCACTTAATAGCCAACCTCCAGCAGAGAACCACTCGTCTATTTCTATTCTGCAGTAATCACTGTTGCAGGACTGTCTCGATTCCGCAACATGTCGAGTGCCAAGTGTCATGTGATAATAGGTGACACCATACGATTTGCTACGTCTTGTGCATAGATTCTCGGGCGTATTTGTATTGTGTACGTAATTTTTGTGCCGGCCGCTGTGGCCGAGCGGTTGTAGGCGCTTCAGTCTGGAACCGCACGACCGTTACGGTCGCAGGATTGAATCCTGCCTCGGGCATGGATGTGTGTGATGTCCTTAGGTTAGTTAGGTTTAAGTAGTTCTAAGTTCTAGGGGACTGATGACCTCAGATGTTAAGTCCCATAGTGCTCAGAGCCATTTGAACCATAATTTTTATGTAATATCATATATTGTTTTTCATTAGTAACATGATATACTTCAGTGTTCTGTTATGATGTCACCTGCCGATAGTTAGTTCATCAATCTGTGGACGCCAATTAGGTGCCATAAACTACGCATTATGCATTCAATCTTTACGACCTTGTGTGTGCGTGTAAACTGATTAAATTCTGAGTTTTATTATACTCATTGTTGGGTTTTTATCACTTTGTGGACACTATTCGTTACCATAAGCTATGTCTTGTGTTTATGTATGCGTAAATCCAATGAACGTTCATTTCTGACATAACTCAGAAATTTTGGTTGGCGCTTTCTGCTATTGATGTTGCACATTTTAATGTGTTCTCTTTTGTTGTGATAATTTTTTCTGTGCTTGACATTTGACTGAATATTTAAGATTATGACTGATTAACATTTGGCTCATTGATGTTGAAGTTTCAAGTTTATTTTTCAAGATTATACGATATGTTCATGAATTATGTACATATCCTATTTTTCTTGGTGTCTAATTATTGGACAATTACGTTTAAGCAGCTGATGATGTATTTCTTGACATATGTATTGGTTTAAAGAGAATTGAGTGCCGATTTAAGAAAGTCATTTCTAGTGTGTGTGTGTGTGTGTGTAATATGGTTTACCTTCATGAGCTTTGTCTCCTCACTTGTGGCGGTGTGTGTGTGCGCGCCCAACAGGTGAAACTGTTGTGAAAACAGCTCCAAGGGCAGTGCATGTCTGTGGTTGCTTTGGTACTTTTCTCAGGATGTATACAAAGTTAAATTTGTGCCAACTTCAGAATGACTGAGTATGACTGACTGAGAAGGCAGAAATATAATAAAGAAACTTACGCCAAGAGGCACAGCTTTGCATTCCCCATCCTGTCTAACCTCCTATAACGTATGGTATGGACATGTTCACGCAAAAGATTTGCTTGAGCTTGCCGTATTTGGTCTAGTCTTTGTACAACATCAGCATTTCCTTCAATTTTACTGGCAGATGATGGAACACGTCCAGCCGAAGCTAGCCTCATCTCATTTTTTTCATCTAACAAATTAGATTCATGATATGAATGGAGAATGTCTTCCGTAATGGAAATGTATATATAAGACACAGTGTCATTATCCATGGAAGTGTGTGATAATTGCTGCCCTTACGATTTTGCCATCATAGCAAATATGAATACATAGTTTCTCCGAAAGGCCTTCGACAACCCGAGCAATCTCAAGCACCTAGAACAGATAACGCCTCACCACGAAATGGAATACACAGGCAATGAAGGCAATGCTTTGCGTCATGCCATTGGGCCGCTGGTGCCACAATCGTAGACACTGCTTACCCGTAAAACTTACAGAAAGTGTAGCTGGAATGGCTTTTGGTCAGCATTTGCAGCTTTTGTGAACATCAATTTGCCATAGGTCGTAATTTCCAGAATGTGCCCCTAAACATTCTAGAATATGATTGCAGAATTGTTGTAGGAGGACTGCCAATTGGGAGAACTAGACACGCTGCCATTGGTTGTTTCAAAATTCAGTTTTGGTGGGATCGCGTACCAACATAATACAACTTTCTGCCCATTTGGGTGTTCTACAAACAAACAGTTTTGAGTCCTTTGTGGTGATCATTCCGGAGTGCCTTGTGAGCTGTTGATGTAGGAAATCACGCCAGAGTCTATCACTGCCTGCAACCTGCTCACTTCATCTCTCATTCTGTGCAAGTGTCGCAGCAATGTGGAAAGTACAGAACTCGTATATGATGGTAGGTGCATTTTTACAGTTTCATTAGATTCTCTTTTGAGGTGACCTCTCGGTCATGACTTTGCTCTTTGTGGTTCTTATTCTTTATACTCACTAATGCACTGATGCTATCACTGCCATTGACTTAAATCTGGATTTAAATGCAGTCGGAACAATTGTGCACTTTGTTACAATTTCAGTTTATTCATTTTCTCCAAGTCAGCTATTTGTTTCAGTGTTTGGTTTAATTATTACTTGAAATTTGTAATCAATATTTATGTATGATTTGGAATCCTCATCTCATTCCAATAGTCGATACTTTCCAACATTACTCAGTAATTTATTAATGAGTATCAGGGCACATAGCTATGGTATACACGACAGGGACAGCCATCCTTTTCTTGGGCATGGAACCTTTCCATATATCTGGACTGTAGTGGGGCACCTGCACACAGAGGGGATACTCGTGGCCTTTCAGTGGCAAACTGATAAGAGTAGAGCTTATCCCACAGGTATCTTGCAATATACTGTTCGCTGTCAAATCACCTTACGGTACTGACTTTAAACAGTGAAAACTGTGTCAGCCTTTTCTAAGTTGGTTGCCCACTAACTAATTCACGTAAAGATGTTGATTCTTACCCACAGTAAACAAGGAGGAATAGGGACAACCTCTTTGCATCATTGTTTCTTACGTTACTGATAAGGCACGAGACAGCAGACCCATACTGCTGGGTGTTTGTAGTCATATGTCATTGCACTTAGGTTCTGAAACCTTCCTCTTTTATTCCCTACTCTATTGCCGTGTCATTAAATCTATTCTGTTTTTTCTTCTGTTGTTAAGAAGACTTGTTATGTCACTCAGACACCACAAGCTACCTCCCCTTTCCAACCACTGGAGCTATTGCTTCTCCTTGTGACAGTGTCATTTGATCTATTCTCCAAAGATTTACCATGGGGCATGGGCTACCTCTTACGTGATTAGTTAAGCGAGGACTCTGTGCTATTTTTTGGAGGAATAAATCAGTATGTCAGTTATCAATCAATAAAAGTTACCCAACAACAGGAAACTGTGCAACACTTACAGTTGATACATGCCTATATGGACTGGTCTGCTCAGCCTCAGACGATTCTACCATCTTAACCTTTTGGTTCTTGATTTGTTGTTGGATACATGTATGTATGAGGAAAAAGACCGTGCGCTCACTTTGATTTGTATCATAAAAGGCATCTCACATTTAACATCTATGAGGCAGTTCATGTTGTGTTTTTTGTTTGTCCAATATCGCATTCCCTCAATATTTCCAGAAGATGGACACTATGATATTTCTTCGTTGTGCTTCTGTCTGACCTTAACATTTCACGATTGTTGCTTTCCTATTAATGTGCTTACCCCCTTTTCATACTAATATTTTAATTCTGCTAGCTGTTCTTTTCATCTGAGTTAATTTATTTTGGCAAGGAACAATTAGATCCCTGAATAGTTGAGAGACTAGAATTCTTTTAAAAACATGTTGCTAACCCACTACAACCAAGTACATAACACACACTGATGTAAACACCTGTTCTTGTTCATCACATGGTTAGCTACCCAGTGCAAATGTGCGATACACCCAATTGCCAGAACTACAATAATCGAGGACAGCTCATTGCTATTGCTTTCCTAGCTTACCCCATATACCTATTGCATCTTTCTATGTATTCAAATCTAAATCAATTTGTAATATGTTACATACTTTTTAATTATGTCCTCATTACTTAGCCCATCCATTACAAATCTATATTACATTTCTGTAAGTGAGCAACAAACCTGCAAACTTGTGGAAACTTCAGAATTACTAGTATGCCAATATCCTGTAAGTCTTGGCAATTCAGCTAAGGGATTGTTTTGGCCGCATGTCAATCAGATCTCAGTATCCTATTACATTTGCTTTCACATGACAGCTAACTATTACTACTTGCAAACAAAAATGACAAGAAAATACCTCTGTTCTCTCAAACTTTACTCTGTTCCCCTTTCTTAAATTACAGACAACATTGGACTTCTGAATATCCAATTAATTATTTGCGTGCGAAGGCATACCAATACACCGCCATTAATCATTTTATTAGTCCACTGCAGCACCTCATAGATAACATTTTATCTGTTGCCATATGCTTGTGCAGATCCCATTATTATTCTGTTTGAAATACACTGCATGGTCAAAAGTATCCGGACACCCCCAAAAACACATTTTTCGTATTAGGTGAATTGTGCTGCCATCTACTGCCAGGTAGTCCATATCAGCGACCTCAGTAGTCATTAGTTATCAGAGAGAGCAGAATGGGACACTACGCAGAACTCACGGACTTCGAACATGGTCAGGTGATTGAGTGTCACTTAAGTGTCATCCATCTGTGCGCAAGATTTCCCCACTCCTAAACATCCCTAGGTCCACAGTTTCCGATGTGATAGTGAAGTGGAAACACGAAGGAATACGTACAGCACAAAAGCATACAGGCTGACCTCGTATGTTGCCTGATAGACTGCACACAATTGAAGAGGGCCTTTGTGTGTAGTATGCGGACATCTATCCAGACCATCACAACAGAGGAATTCCAAACTGCATCAGGATCCACTGCAAGTACTATGACAGTTAGGCGGGAGATGAGAAAACTTTGATTTCATGGTCGAGCAGCTGCTCGTAAGCCACATATCAAGCTGGTAAATGCCAAACGACGCCTCGCTTGGTGTAAGGAGCATAAACATTGGACAATTGAACATAGAAAAACATTGTGCGAAGTGACGAATCACGGTACACAACGCGGCGATCCGATGGCAGGGTGTGGGTATGGCGAATGCCCAGTGATCATCATCTGACAGTGTGTGTAGTGCCAACAGTAAAATTCGGAGGCTGTAGTGTTGTGTTTTTCTTTTTTGGTGGGGTTTAAGGGCGCTCAACTGCTGAGGTCATTAGCGCCTAGTCACTGTTGTTAGAGCACATGGAATCTAGTAAAACTCAAGAGGATGGGGGGGACACCAGAAGGACCTGACAAAGATGCAGATAAAATAAGTAAAAAGGTTAGATGTCTTTGGACAAGCCAGTTAAAGTTATAAAACGCAGAATACGAGCAGCTGCTCAAGCGTTATCAGCTAAAACATCTGGTAAAGTAGATGGCAGGGACAGGACAACACGAATTGACTAAACCGGGGACACGACAATAAAACATGGTGCACTGTTAATGCATGACCACAAGGGCACTGCGGGGCTGGGTCACCGGAGAGCAGGTAGCGGTGGCTAAACCGGCAATGCCCAATCCGCAACCTGGTCAGAAGGACCTCCTCTCGCCGAGATGGTCGGGAGCAGGTTGTCCAAGCAGTTGGGAGCGGTTTTACTGCCCGTAGCTTGTTTCCTTGGAGGGATGACCAAGCATCCCACCACAACGACACAAGCCTCTTACATACATCCCCACGAACGTCAGATGACGGGACACAATGGGAGGCTGGCCAAGGCAGGAGGACTGCAGCCTAGGCTGCAGCATCCGCAGCCTCATTCCCAGGCACTCCTACATGTCCGGGAACCCACAGAAAGCTGACAGAACCACCATCATCAGCGAAAGAATGGAGGGACTGCTGTATCCGTTGAATCAAGGGATGGACTGGATAGGGAGCTCCAAGGCTCTGAAGAGCACTGAGTGAGTCAGAGCAAAGTACATACGATGAATGGCGGTGGCGGCGGGCATACTGAACGGCCTGATGGAGAGCAAAAAGCTCGGCCGTAAAGCTCGAACATTGGTCGAGGAGCCGGTATTTAAAGGTGGCGGCCCCGACGACAAAGGCACAGCCGACACCATCGTCACTTTTGGAGCCATCGGTGTAAATAAATGTGTGACCGGCAAGTCAAGCACGAAGTTCGACTAACCGTGAGCAATACACTGCAGCCGGAGTACCCTCCTTCGGGAGTGAGCTGAGATCGAGATAAATATGAACCGGAGCCTGGAGCCAAGGTGGTGTCGGGCTCTCACCCTCTCTGAAGGTGGTAGGGAGGGCAAAATCCAATTGTCGAAGCAGGCGACGGAAGCGGACTCCGGGGGGGCAGCAGGGCAGACACATACAACCCGTACTGACGGTCGAGAGAATCGGCGAAGAAGGACTGGTAAGAGGGGTGGTCGGGCATAGACAACAGCCGGCGGGCATACCGACACAGCAGTACGTCGCGCCGGTAGGTCAATGGTAATTCGGCACCGTCAGCATGAAGACTCTCCACAGGACTAGTGTGGAAGGCTCCGGTCGCAAGACGTATCCCCCAATGGTGGATGGAGTTGAGCCGGCGTAAGAGGGATGGCCGAGCGGACGAGTAGACGAAGCTCCCATAATCCAGCTTCGATCGGACAATGGACCGATACTAGCGAAGCAGAACAATGCGATCCACTCCCCAAGATGAACCACTAAGAACTCTGAGGACATTAAGGGAACGTGTACAACGGGCCGCCAAATAAGAGACATGCGGAGACCAACACAGTTTCCTGTCCAACGTGAGCCCTAGAAACTTTGTTGTTTCCACGAATGGGAGAACAACGGGACCGAGATGTAAGGATGGCGGAAGGAACGCTTTATATCGCCAAAAGTTGATACAGACCGTCTTCTCTTGAGAGAACCGGAAGCCATTTGCCACGCTCCATGAGTAGAGGCTGTCTACACAACGCTGAAGGCAGCGCTCCAGGAGGCATGTTCTCTGGGCACTGCAGTAGATCGCGAAGTCATCGACAAAGGGAGAGCCTCAGACATTAGGTGGAATGCAATCCATAATGGGATTGATCGCGATGGCAAAAAGGGCTACGCTCAAGACGGTGCCCTGAGGCACTCCGTTCTCCTGGAGGAAGACGTCGGACAATACGGAACCCACACGTACCCTAAACTTTCGATCCATTAAAAAGGAATCAATAAAAAGGGGCAGGCGACCGCGTAGGCCCCACCTGTGCATAGTGCGGAGGATACCTCCTCTCCAACTGGTATCATAAGCCTTCTCCAAGTCGAAGAACACGGCTACCGTTTGGCGCCTTCGCAAAAAGTTGTTCATGATGAATGTCGACAAGATCACAAGGTGGTCAACAGCGGAGCGGCTGCGACGAAAGCCGCATTGGACATTAGTAAGCAGTCGTCCAGATTCAAGAATCCAGACTAACCGAGCATTAACCATGCGCTCCATCACCTTACAGACACAGCTTGTAAGAGAAATGGGGCGGTAACTAGAAGGAAGGTGTCTATCCTTCCCGGGTTTGGGTATAGGAACAACGACTGCGTCACGCCAACGCATGTGGACCTGACCTTCGGTCCAGACGCGATTGTAGGTACGAAGAAGGAAGCTTTTGCCCGCCGGAGAAAGTTGTGCCAGCATCTGAACGTGAATGGCATCTGGCCCCGGAGCAGAGGACCGGGACAGTGCAAGCACACGTTCGAGTTCCCGCATAGTAAAGGGGGCATTATAAGTTTCCAGATTCAGCGAGTGGAAGGAAGGTCACCGAGCCTCTTCTGCCTCTTTCCTGGGAAGGAAGGCAGGGTGGTAATGGGCGGAGCTTGAAACCTCCGCGAAAAGGCGGCCAAAGGCGTTGAAGACAGCCACAGGATCAACAAGGACCTCATTACCTGAGGTCAGGCCAGGTACCGAGGAGTGGGCCTTAATGCCAGACAGCCGGCGCAGGCCACCCCAAACAACGGAAGAGGGAGTAAAACTGTTAAAGGAGCTGGTGAAAGAGGCCCAACAAGCTTTTTTGCTGTCCTTGATGACTCTACGGCATTGCGCTCGGAGTCGTTTGTATTCAATACAATTCGCCAACGTAGGATGGCGGCGAAAGGTGCGTAAAGCACGTCGTCGAGCACGGATAGCGTCCCTACAAGCCTCGTTCCACCAGGGGACGGAAACGTGACGTGAAGAAGAGGTAGTACGAGGAATGCAACGTTCGGCAGCATTGATGATAACAGCCGTGAGGTATTCAACCTGACTGTCACAACTGAGAAAATTGTGGTCCGGAAAGGTCGCCAGGGAGGAGTAAAGTCCCCAGTCAGCTTGCAGTATGTTCCAGCGCGAAGGACGTGGGGATGGGGTGTGGTGCAGGAGACGAACGACACAGGGGAAATGGTCGCTCGAATAGGTGTCAGAAAGGACATACCACTCGAACCGACGGGCAAGAGTGGTAGAACAGATCGAGAGGTCCAAGTGGGAGAAGGTATGAGTAGAGTCCGAGAGGAAAGTCGGGGCGCCGGTATTGAGGCAGACAAGATTGAGATGGTTGAAGACATCCGCCAAGAGTGAGCCTCTTGGACAGGATGCAGGAGAGCCCCAAAGGGGATGATGGGCATTGAAGTCGCCAAACAATAAAAACGGTGGGGGAAGCTGAACGATCAGGTGCATCATGTCAGCCCGACTAACAGCAGACGACGATGGAGTGTAGATGGTACAAACAGAAAAAGTAAAGGCAGAAAGAATAATACGGACAGCTATTGCTTGGAGTGGGGTGGTCAATGGGATGGGATGGTTATTGACATCGTCCCGAACGAGCAACATGACCCCACCATGAGCTGGGATACCGTCCACAGGGGTGAGGTCATACCGCTCCGAGGTATAGTGGGTAAAGGCAATACGGTCAGTCGGGCGCAACTTGGTTTCCTGGAGACCAAGGACGAGCGGACAGTGCAGGCGGAGGAGCAGTTGTAATTCCTCCCAATTAGATCGAATACCTCTTATGTTCCAATGTAACAAGGCCATCGCTAGTCAAAAAGTTGGGGGAACGAGACGGGGGAAGAGCTAGTCACCTCGACAGCCGCGGAGGGCCAGGTTGCGAGGGAACAATGCTACAACCGGCGGGAGGTGGATCCGGTTCCATCGAGTCGTCGCCAGCTGCGGCCGCTGTCCCTGGTTGTGTAGGAGGGGCAGCATCATTTGCCGACGAGAGGCCAGCTGAGTGCCTGGCAGCAGAGCATCCCGGCGAAACTGAGGACGGCCGGGAGCAGCGACTCACGGATGGAGCGTCAGACGAAACGCGCCGGGGTGGTGAGGGGGATAGAGACTACTTCTTGGAGGCCTTCTTGGAAGGCCGAGGAGGCACAGGGATGGTGGGCTGGACCCGAAGAAGGTCCTCACGCACGGGGTCCGTTTTGGAACGCCGGACCTCGGAAGCTGGAGTCCGGAACGTTTCCCCGATGGACACCTGAGAAGAGGATCGCTTCTCAGGTGGCAGGGGGAGAGGAGGAGGAGGAGGAGGAGGAGGAAGGGTGGCCCCTGGGGCAGAGGGGGTGGGGGCCATGGGGGAGGAGGATTTGGAAGGGAGGGATTTGGGAGGCGGAGGCAGAGCCCCCGATGGGCGGACGAGGCGGAGGGGGGACAGGATAGGGGTGAGGATACTGCGGAAGGAGTGGACACAACTGAGGCAAACAAAGTGGTCAATGGCACGGGATGGAGGCGGTCATACTTCTTCCTGGCCTCAGAATAAGAGAGCCGATCCAAAGTTTTGAGTTCTTGTATCTTCTTCTCCTTCTGATACGCGGGGCAGTCTGAGGATCTAGGCGAGTGGACGCCAGGACAATTAATGCACCGAGGTGGTGGGGTGCATGTATGTTCCTCACGAAGAGGACGTCCACAATCGCCACAAAGGGGCTCAGCCTCACACCGTGACGACATGTGCCCAAAGCGCAAACACCGAAAACAGCGCATAGGAGGCGGGACGTAGGGTCGCACGTCGCACCGGTAGCACATCACCTTTACCTTCTCCGGGAGAACGTCCCCCTCGAAGGCGAGGATAAAGGCCCCGGTGTCGATGCGAAGGTCTTTGGGGCCGCGCTGGACTCGCCGGACGAAATGCACACCTCGGCGCTCCAGGTTGGCCCTGAGCTCCTCATCAGATTGTAGCAGGAGGTCACGATGAAAAATAACCCCCTGCGTCCTATTTAGTGCCAGATGTGGGACAATGGATACTGGGATGTCCCCTAGGCGGTCGCACGCCTGGAGCGCCGCCGACTGTGTGGCGGAGGTGGTCTTGATAAGAACGGACCCTGAACGCATCTTGCTGAGAGCCTCGATTTCCCCGAAGATGTCCTCAATGTGCTGAACGAAGAACGTGGGCTTGGAAGTGGCGAACGTCCCCCATCGGTTCGAGAACAGACCAAATAGCGGGGGAAGTACTTCGCCCCAAGCCGGCGGGCCTGTCCCTCCTGCCAGGGAGTGGCCAAGGGGGAAAGCGCAGGAGAACCAGAACTAGAAACGGTACCTTTTCTTTTGAAAGACTCGGCTGCAGAGCGACCTGATATGTGTTGACATTTCATCTGCGAAACGTCCACCCCAATACCACCCACTCCGACCAGGGGCTCTCCCCATGGGCGCCACCCAGCCGCAGCAAGGGCCACCTGGCAGGGTGACCATTGCCAGAAGTCCTGATGCCCCAAGGAGACGGGCATCTACTCCTTGGCCGACGTGGGGAGGGTGCAGCTCAGGTATCGGCAGTACGATCCCTGTGTTGTCAGGGGGCTACAACCTAGAGGGTACATGACGACCCCACCACAACGGGCTGGCTACCATGCTGGATTTCTGGTGCCATGGAAAGTCCATCATGATTGCTGGTGCAGATAGAGACGCACTATGGACGTAACTTGGACAACCCATCAGGCGTTTAGGCCCAATTTGTGGAATAGTGGGTATGGTTACAACGCCGGTGCAATGCTGAGTGCCAAGGTCTTAGTGCACTTAGGACCAGTGGTACACCACGTAAGGTGTCCTTCCCCAAAAGGCTCGTACTTCTGCAGAATTTTGAAAAATGGAGGTCAAACCCCAAGGGGGACCATCACATGGAAGGCCGAAACGGTTGAAACTCCTTTATACGACAGGCAGGAATACCTCGGGCCTATCCTTACCCCGGACCTGCAGGGGGGTGTGTGTGTGTTATGTTGTGGTCATGTTTTTCATGGAGGGGGCTTGCACCCCTTGTTTTGCTTCACACTAACACAGCACAGGCATACATTGATGTTTTAAGCACCTTCTTGCTTCCCACTGTTGAAGAGCAATTCCAGGATGGCGATTGCATCTTTCAACACAATCTAGTACCTGTTCATAATGCAAGCCTTTGGGATGTTTTGGAATGGAAACTTCGAACCAGCCCTCACCGTCCGACATCGGTACCTCTCCTTAGTGCAGCACTCCGTGAAGAATAGGCTGCCATTCCACAAGAAACCTTTCAGCACCTGATTGAACATATGCCTGTGAGGGTGGAAGCTGTCATCAAGGCTAACGGTGGGCCAACACCATACTAAATTCCAGCCTTACCAATGGAGGGCACCCTGAACTTTTAAGTCATTTTTAGCCAGGTGTCCGGATACTTTTGATCACATGGTGCATCTTAGCTGATCCATTGTAGATGTGAAGCAGCAACTGGTCAAGTATTTACCACGGAAAAAATGTCAAAAAGTCATACATTTTGAGAGTTTATTTTACTTAGACAACCAGTTCTGCATTTCAATATGCTATCTTCAGAACCCATATAAGTCTCATGTATAGACAGAGGTATCAATACTATCATACTGGAACCATCAGTATTTGGACACTGTGAATTCATTATTCGAGTGTTTTCTTCGGAGACTTGGAAAACAGGTTTAACGTCACACCATCGAGGTCATTTAAAAATTAGGCCGAAGTTCGGATTGTGTCAAGGATTGGGAAGCAAATCGACCATGCCCTCTCAAAGGAACCATCCTGTCATTTGCCTGGAGTGATTAAGTTGGAAAATTTTAAAACTTACAGTTGTGTTTTAGCCTTTAAACCCTGTATTTCAGACACTTTCTGACCCTAAATAAAGAAGATTTTCCATCAATTAAAACTGTAAATGAAAAAAATCATGTTAAGTTGAAAAAGCTAAAACTCAGTTTAGTAAACATACAGGTGCTTTAGAAAAATTTCTGTAATTTACAAATACTCAAAAATCAATGCATGTTTATCTTTCAGATTATTAATTAAATAGAAGTACAACATGTAAACAAAATCCACTTACATAAAGAAATGAGAGCCTGTCTTCAGTCTTTTATACAAATATATTTACAAGATTTTCTCATCCACTGCATCTTCTTCCTGGGTCTGCCTCTACCTGTATAATACAGGATCTTCACTGGTGACTGACAATTCTCTATTGAGTGATCATGTTGCACTGTTCGGAGCCTGAATTTGGTTCTTTGAAAAATTATTTTGGGAACATGCTCTTCCTGAGGATAAAGGGTTCATTTTACTGATGATCAAAGCAGTCAAGGTTCCTGTATTCATTCTAACTCAAAACTCAGTACTGTTTTTCCGAACAATACTAAAAACCCCCTCACAGGCAGCATTACTATGGTGAATAAGCAGCAATGCAAGCATGTGCTTGCTCAGTGATGGATACATTTTAGTACCTGATGCATCATACATAGATGTTTTGTACTAAGCAGGATCAGCTCCTCTTCCGCCATTCCAAAGTCATCAAACTGGTATCTTGAAACCAATTCTAATGTGTTTTTTTCACTATCACTCAGAACATCAGGAAATAGCTCATCCAGCTTTACAGCCGATGATAAAGGTTTTCTTCTCGTAGATCCATTATCTGTAACTTCTAAGTTTAAGAAATCATTATATAATTGCATTTTTCTTTGATATAACAACATGAGTTGTTGAAAAATCTGACATCTTCATAAAATTTGTAACTACATTGTTTCAAGTTCAGTATCAAAAATGTAGCTTCTAGTGCCTACACCAATGACAATATCTTCATCCCCTTTGTGACATTTTTTTGAAATTTTAATTTCAGCAGACAACCAGAAGTAGGTACTACAGAAAGAAAATCTCATAGTCAAATCTGCAAATAAGTTATTTACAATGCTATGAAGTCTGAATTACTGGCTCTTCTTTCTGAAGGAATACATTTGGTATATAACAAAAGGATATTACACAAGGAAAGAAGATACAGCTTAGTTATTGAATTGTTTGAACAGGGCACACACTAAATAAATTAATGTTGTTTACATGTTTTTTAGCTTCCTTCCTGGAAAATTTTACAAGAGGTCACCACTGTTCAGTTATTGTTTCTATTAATTAGTGCAGAGAGGGCCATCTTGTTCAAACATACTCTGGTATTTTATGGTGTTTGGTGCCATGAACAAGTTTAAAAGTAGATTGTCTTTTTGAACTATTGGTAAAACTAGAAAGTGTCCAATACAACTTCTTTAGCGTCAAAATACTGTAGGCTTTTTGCATCTTTTTGTGCAGCTAAATGAAGCAGGTGGCAGGAACAAGATCGAATTCTTGTGTGTAGTTTAACTTTCTTCAAAAAAGCCACAACCTCTTTTGTATGTCTCATGGTATTTGCATTATCACGTGCAAATGAAATGCAGTTTGCCACTAGAAGATTAAAAGTTCCTTTGCCAGTATTTAAACTAGATTCCAGCAAGGATCGTATTGTGGTGTCATCTTTTCCTGTTTAACATCAAAGTGACGACAATTGGATATAGCTTCGTGCCTAACATCTGTGCTATCAGTTGCAGGAGACAAGGGGGTCTCCTTTTAAGTATTTTACTACATCGTACTGTGTTCCAGATAACAAAGAATTTATAACTGCAATTGTTTTAGTTCTTCCCCACCTTTTTTAGCAGTCTGAGAATCAGGAAACGTTTTTTGAACAGCAGCAAAGTACGATCTGCAGAAGAAATTGGCAGACTGTGTTCAACAATACATGAACTAAGAAGCATTTCAGCATTGGCAACAGTCTTCCTCTTCAGGTTTTATTCCAAATGATGACTACGATGCATTTGAAGACTTTATGTTTGTTAGGTCTACACGTACTTTAGACAGATTATGGAAATCATGACCAGCATGCTTTACAGAAATGTCTCATGAACACACTGTACAAAACATATGTTGATCTGATTTATCTCACTTTACCAAATCTAATTTTACCAAACACTGCCATTCTTTACTGTATTTTTTCTGAAATTTCTGTTCAGTTTACATTTTTTCATTTCACTGCCACCCACTGTTCGAACACATTTGTGTTCCACAAGATTGCTGCCTCAATTTGGTACGGTATCTCACCCATTTTCACTTGGCTTGTCTTTTGTACTGCTTAATTTCACATTATTTTCGTCAGGTTTTTCTTTATGGATACTTAACAGTTGCTGAAAAAACAAAAATCTAATGACTTGCATTTTTAACAAACCACTAAAACTTTCCTTAGCAGCTATGTCTTCAAATTCTAAATGAATGAATACCACCACCAAACACAATGTAACGATTACCAAAAATATCAGCGCTCTATACACAATGCACGCAGTACAGCCCTGGCAATTTTCAAGCATGTGCACTACATGGAAATACCATGCAAAACCAAGGCAACTGATTTTTTTGTCGAGTCACTCGAATCAAAAATTTCAGAGCACTCAGGGTTCCTATTTATTAAGTAATTGTTTTTATTACATAATATTCGTTCTCTTATGTATCATAGAACTATGCTACGGACATATGCATATTATTGCCAAATAGTACACATGTGCAGTTCCACGTGTGGATGATGTGTCCACCACTTTTCTTAGTTCCACCACTAAGTGCCTGATGCACTAAACTTACATGTCAAAATCATTCAAAGACAGGTTTATTACGTACTCCGCAAAGAAATCATTACAACCTTTACAAAATTTTGTTAGCATATTACTGGCACAAAGCAAACATCTTTTCCACTTTTTTAAAACATGGAATCTGATGTCTATTTCCATAATTTTTTTAGTACCTCGCCATAGCTTCGTAATGAAGGTGATAAATCCATAGTAACTGCAGACCATCTGTAATAGTTGGTAGCTATGCATTCTTTTGCTGTCAGTAATAGAATTAATGACATGAGGGGCTAATAAAATTAATGCTATGAGAGGTACTTAAAGTTTTACTTATTGGCAATTTGTAACCGCGCGTAATTCCACATTCTTGTGGGGTCCAAGCTAAGTGAGCCTAATGACCACTACATATAATGAAACATCAATAATAAACTTTGTAACAGTCATAGCATCCAAAGACAGTGGTCATCTATGTGTGAGCTGTGTTTGCACGAATGTATGTTGTCTAATCCAGGAGGAAGCCTTTTGTTGAGCCTGCCTACGAGTTAACATGTCCACTATATGGGGAGCAACAATCTACCCTTTCCACAATACTTCCTTCCTAAATTTTCCAGTGTTGAATTCAAGGGAGGTTAGAGTGTACATCCTGATAACAAGGCCATTAAGATTGAGTGCAAAAGAGTGACAAAGGACATATGGCTGGCCCCTTCAAAGTAACTATCCCATCATTTTCCTGAAGCAATTCAGGGAAATTGCGAGAAAATGCAAATTTGGATGCCTGGATGGGGACTTCAAAAATTCACCCTGCTGAGTACTAAGAGACTAGGCCAATATTTTGTGTTACCTACTTCCAGGTGGTTTTAGAATATTTTAAAAATATTATGCATGCAGCAGAAGTTAACATACTATCCACCAGTATTTCTTTTTCATGAGAACTTTTCACATCTGACTGCCTTTATACCTACTGTGTGTCAGTAACACACGTCGCCAATGCATGGATTGAAGTGGTCCCAGATCATAACCACCTTATGTGCTGTCAAAAATGTAAAAATATGTATAATACATCTATTTTTTCCTTCATAAACAGAAAATTGATCTCCCACCACTCTCAAAATCAGTGAGATTGCATTTGTTATTCTTGCCAACTCCAATTACCTCCGCCTCCATTCCCTAGCAAACCACTAAAGCTGTCATCCAGAAAAAAAACTTTCTACATAAACAATTCTTATCTCCAGGAACTTACATAGAATGACGAAATTTCACATGGTCTAACAAGAAAATTTCACTGCCGTGTGCTAGGAATGGTATCTTATTCACATTTCATGGTTTCTGGCTATTGTACAATGCACTTCAATGTGCCCACTATCTCTACACCTCTTCCATGACAATTATATCAAATATGAACTTATAAAGGCACATTTGCATGTCGTGTGTGAGTTTCCTCGGAAACGCGAAATCTTAATTAAATAATTAATCTCTGACAAATAAATAAAGCCTATGGCACAGAACTGCAGCGCTATGCCGCTGATAAAACAAAATACAATTATGACACTCTTATGTTTCATTAACAAGGAGGAGGTCTTGCGGAACAACTGGTGCGGGAAGCACGTATATTTTATTAACTGGCACACCGCCATATTTGAAGTTATATAAGAAAACTGCGAGTTGCAATCTCACTAGGCACTCAATTCTGTAAAGAATTTATATTTATGAAAGTAAGTAGAATTATTTAACTGTAGGCTTATTCGTTGAATATATCTGATTTAACTAACTGTGTAAACTTTTTATGTTTACAGTCACCTCTGTACGACGTATTGACATGGCTGGCAAATTATTCTAATTTTGAGATTTAGATTTGAGTCCGCACCTACCGCAGCAGTCTTTGGAAACGATTTAAATACGAAGTCCGATTATTTGAGTCTTATTTCACAGTCAACTACGAGTAACATTGCATTTACGAAAAAGCCATTGTCAAGCGTCTGATACCAAATAATTAAACGTCCACGTTCCAGATAAGCAAATATTAATTACAACCAATCACTATCATACATACACAATAATTAATATTTTATTTATATTTTATTTTATTTATTTATTTTATATTGGCAACCGTGACAGGACTTGTTATTTTGTCATTTGTTACATTGTTCTCTTTGTTTCATGTGAAAAATCAACTTTCTGGACCTGGACTTGAATATATGAGAAATAACAAAAATCTGAAGATATTTGACAATTCTAAAATTTTGCGGGAAGATGCAATGAAGCTTCCAGAAAAATAAGGTAAGACGCAGCATCTTTGCATTGGCAGGCTTGACCAGACGCATAATTCAGTGTATTAGCTCTTCAGTAGATTCTGTAGTATTTCTTTCGCGCATAGCAGTTTTCAGTGATAAATTTCATTCTCAGTGCTTTCCCTTAAACAATAACTTCTGCAACAATACCAATACACAAGTGTACAATATGGCCGATTTCTGTACGATACATTGTAACATGGCCAGCAGCCATTAAGAATAATCCGATATTCAGTTTACATTTTGAAATTAACAAACAGCCGTTGTTCATGATCAACTGCATTTTATTTTAAAACCAGTCTCAAACTTTATTTTCTTGAAGCATGGTCATAACTAGAAAACAATACTCAAAGATGGAACAGCAAAGACATACTATTCAGACGCAATCCGACTCGGACGAGACACAAACGTTAGAAAATGACTTGACGACAGCAACCGGTAGTGACGATTAATCAAATATTGACGCAAATGTTAACGGAAATTTTGACAATAGGCCGCCCACCACAAAAATTTCAAAGTCTCTGTCAGAGCCCATGTTAATACATGACGTCACGTCTAATGACGCGACGGGGGCAGTGACCTTGCAAACAGTAAACATTGCCAACATGTTACAAATGCTAATGAAACAAAACGCAGAAAATATGGCAACCTTAAAGACACAAAATGATGAAATTAAATCTGATCTCATAGCAATCAAGACATGTAATGACACTTCATGTAAACACGTAGAACTTATAGACGCCACACTGACCAGATGACTGAACTCAGTACGAAATTTTCCCAGCTTAATATGATACAAGAAAAGCCTACAAATGACGTAGCACTTTTACAGGCACAAGTAGAAAACCTTAATGTCACGTGTGAAGCTCTTACTGGACAAATTCAAACATACCCTACAGTACATGACTACCTTGAAAAACGAATTACTGACGTGCAGAATAAATTTGACGATGTTGAACAACACCTGACTGACATATTATAATCTGATGCCACAGCTCATTTTCAAAATATTAATAAAGAATTTCATGATTGGGTAGAGAACAAAGACATTTAAACATTTTGATAGATGCATACGTGAAAATTTACCAACAATTGTGCACGACCCCGTAGCAGAATACATCACTAATAACAAACAGCTGATTAGTGACGCAGTACAGTCTGTCACTGCACCAATGACAATTCACCGATCAACCACAGTCTGAATGTAACGAAAATATCAGTCAAAATGTACAGTTCAGAAACCAATATACATACGAGTATGACACACACATACCACATACAACAAACACACAAGAACAAAACACACCATGACAACTACACATACAACGACGTGCGAACACAAACACAAGCTATTATGGTAAACCACAGCAACATTATTGTAATTACTCGCCATCTGAACATTACTGTAATTACAGTGGAACAAATCCATATCATAATGCAAAGGAAGAAGAAAGCTTAATAAAACACAGGCAATTTCAGACTTTTATCCCAGAAAACGAACCATTCATCCTGTGATTTTTCTTAAATCTTTTAGTAACGCATTTCCTCGCACTTGGAGTGACCGGAAAAAGATTTCATATATTGTCAGTTACATCCAAGGCGATGCAGCTGTGTGGGCATACAGTCAAGCTGACGTATGTACCACATACAGTGAGTTTGAGCGTGCCTTTCTGAACAAATTCTGGTCGCAATCCGTCCAGGAGCGACTCTGGAGACAAATTTTAGAACCTGAAACTTAACAGTAAAAATGGTAACTTACGCAGATATTTTGAAAAATACTTGAACATGGGACATTTTTTGGACGAACCAGTCGCAACATGTGATATACTCCGTGCGTTGAAGGCCAAATTGCCTTTCTACATTAAAGAAAAACTCTTACATATTCCAGATGATAATCCAGATTATTTTTTAACAGCTTTAGATTCGGTTGACATGTTACTAGAAGATCAGCGCTTCACGCAGCAAAACAGCAGCCACAATGTTTATACTAGTGGTATGCAAAACATGCAGGCTTGCCAACTCAATTCTGGCGCGCCCACAGTTGGATACGCAGTACAGCAAAAACAGCAAACTCACATGCCGTCTCAATCATCATCTTGGACAGTTTCCAGCCACTGGCTGGGTCTGTCGGGAACACAAGCCTCTCCATCGTGTTCTGTCTTTCCACCATTCCCCTCTTCCACCTTCGTCCAGTTCTCTCCTCTTCTCATCACACATTCCTTCACTCCCTTCACCCATCTATCTCTTGGTCTTCCTCTGGGCCTCTTCCCCTCCAGTTGCAGATCAAACATCCTCTTTGGAATTCTTCCCTCATCCATTCTCTTCATGTGTCCATACCACTGCAGTCTTGATTTTTCTATCCTGTCCTGTACTGGTTCCTCCTTTAGTCTTTCCCTCACATACAAATTTCGCAATCTGTCTCGTCTTGTTACACCCAACCTGCTCCTCTGGAACTTCATTTCACTAGCCTGTATTCTACTTTTGTCGCTTTTGTGCATTACCCATGTCTCACTTCCGTATGTCAATATGGGGACAAAGTAGGTTCGGTATATAATTCCCTTGGATTTCTGTGGCACCTCCTTGCTCCAAATAAGCCCCCTAATGCATTTGTAGAACTGCCCTGCTTTTCTGCACCTTTCATTTATTTCCATTGCGTTTCCCCCCTTACTTTCAATCACGCTTCCCAGGTACTTGAAGTTCTCTACCACTTGTAGTTTTTCCCCTCCACAAGTTATATCCACATTTGGCCTATTCTTCTTCCTTGTTGTGACGATTATTTCACTTTTCTTTGCAGAGAAATGCATTCCATATTGTGCTGCTGTTGCCTCCCATGCATCTAACTGCTCTTGCACCTCCTTCACGCAATTTCCCCATAACATCAGGTCATCGGCAAAAAGCACTGCTTTCATTTTATGATCTCCAATTGCATCTGATACTTGCTGTAGGATTTCATCCATAACAATAATAAACAATAAAGGCGAAAGTGCACTTCCCTGTCGCAGCCCATTTTCCAGCTTGAACCATGCAGTACGTTCCCTCCCCACTTTCACACAACTCTCACTTCCCTCATACATTTTTCTGACTTTTCGCGTAATCTCTTCATCTATCCCTTTTGCGTTCAGCACATCCCAGAGCTTGTCCCTACAGATACTGTCATACGCCTTCTCAATATCCAAAAAGGCCATGATTAAGTCCTTCCCGTACTCATAGTGCCTTTCCTGCAGTTGCCTTACCGCAAATATGAGGTCCGTTGTTGATCTTCCCGGTCTGAAACCGTACTGCTCCTCTTGCAGTCTACTTTCAATACTGCTTCTTATTCTCTTCTCCAGCATCTTTTCATAGATTTTTCCACAGTGGCATAGCAGGGTGATTCCTCTGTAGTTCTCACATCTCCTTTTATCCCCTTTCTTGAAGATCGGGACTATAATTCCTTTCTTCCAATCCTCAGGAATTCTGTTCTCCTTCCACACCACCCTCAGCACTCTGTATAGCCATTGGGTTCCTACTTCTCCTGCTCAATACGGAAATCAAAATGAACATGCGTATTCCAATACAAACAACAGTTACAACAGTAATAACACTTCATGCGGCAATCCATACAAAAGGCACCGTGGTAATAACAACAATGGTAACAACGGATACAAATGTAACAACAAAAAACACAAACAGAAATAGAAATAATAATAACTACGAGCCAAGACAGCATCAAGGCTAGACTCGTAGCGATCAATACTTTCATTCAAACACTGCTTTACCACAGCAGCCACCAGGACAAAATTGGAGCATACCTTACGACTGACACGTAAGTTATAATGCGCAACAGCAACAACAACCGCAAAAGTTTGGAGATCACAACAGGCAATATCCGAATGTGAATTAATAGAAATGACACCTGATACACAACCCCAATCTGTGTCAGTACCTAATGCAAATGCTAATCCAACAAACTAGAAACAGTCACTTCTATGCCCCGGGTCGTGGCTGAAGAATTCTTGGGAGGCGACTTCAATGTTAATCAGTTATTTGACACCACCATTGAACAACAAAATATTGATATGCCTAATAATTGTAAACAAAAACTACCTGTTTTATTTATAAGATACAACCACAATGAGAATATATCAGATGAACTTTTGCAAGACAGTACACAATGTCATTCAAACACAAATGAAATTGTTTTAGTATCTACTACTGGTGTAGTAGGTGGGATTCCAATTACTATTATCTTAGATACAGGTGCAGCTGTGAGCGTTTTGTCTTAATTTCTATAAAAAGATGTGTGAATTGGAGCCTGTGCCTGAGTTTTCTGCACAAAACTGTAAAATAACTACTGCTCTAGGTAATAAGTCATGTAAGGTTATGAAGCAAGTTTTTGTAAACATTAAAATAGGTAATGGAACCGTACAATGGCCATTCCTGGTTGTACAAAACCTTGTGACAAATTGCATATTAGGATTAGATATTATGAGCGAGAAGGACTGCATTATAGACTTCTCCAAAGGTAAATATATTTTAAATGATAAAAGCAGTGTAATTATTATTGATTTGGACAGGAGAACTCTAAAGCATGACAAACACTGTACAGGGTACAAGGTTCAGTTAGTACTTGACAATGACATTCAAGACATGCAAACACACTCATCTGACACAGAGCTAATGGACTTGAAAACATTGCTTGATCATAAGATAAATGAAGCTACAGCTCTAAGTGTACATGAACGTATGAAACTACAGGAAGTGTTATCCAAATATTTACAAGTTTTTACCAAATGATTAGGTGTTAACACGTATGTGTACAAGATTGAAGTTAAGCCTCACAAGATCTTCTACCACAAGACATAACGTACCCTTATCTCAACGACCCGCTGTGTGGCAAGAACTAAAACAAATGTTAGACTGGAAGGTCATTGAACCATCCACCTCACCTATACTTGTCAAAAAACCAAATGGTAGCATTAGGCTAGTGTTAGAAGCACAAGCAATTAATGAAATAATTTTACCGGTTCACACAAAACCCGAAAATTTAGAAGAGCAATTACAGAAATTTCTAGATGCAAAATGTTTTTCCACAATAGATCTCGCTAATTCATTTTGGCAAGTAGGTATCACTCCTGATTCTCGGAAATATACTGCATTTATATTCAGGGGGCGAACCTACCAGTTTTGTGTTCTACCCTTCGGATTGAATGTTAGTTCTGGAGTATTCATTACAGCCCTGGATACCGTGCTTGGCGATTATTTAGTTGAGACAGTCACACACTATGTAGATGATATACTGATAGCTACACAGTCTTGGAATGAACACATTGATACACTTCAAAGAATTTTAGAAAAATTTGCACAAGCTGGAGTCACAGCCAATCTTAGAAAATCAAAATTTGGTTGCAGTGAAATAAAATATTTAGGACATATCATTAATTCACAGGGCATACGTCCTGATCCTAGTAAATTAGATGCTATCAGAAACTTTCCTAGCCCTCGAACAAAAAAGCAGTTAAAATCATTCCTTGGGCTATGTTCATTTTTCAGACGTTTTTTACCACAACCACTTTTGAACAGTAAACATCTGCTAAATCTACTCAGAAAGAATCAAGTTTGGATCTGGTCGGAACAGTGCCAGAATGACTTTAATACAATTAAACATGCTTTAGTGAATGCAAACATATTGAGCCATCCAGATTTCAATTTAGATTTTTGTATGACTTGTGACACTTCATGTTCTGGCTTGGGCTGTTGCTTATTTCAAGTTGTAAAGAATAAAGAAAAGGAACAGATAAGAATTATTGGTTTTGAAAGTCGTACTCTAAGTGAATGTGAGCGTACATACTCCACTACTGAGTTAGAAACACTTTCCATAGTCTGGGCATTCAAGAAATTCAATTATTATTTATTTGGAAAACATACAGTAATTTATACCGATCACCAGGCCCTGACATTTTTGTTAACTTGTAAACTTGTACATCCTAGACTATCACGATGGGCAGTTACTCTTCAGAACTACTCTTTTGAAATTAAGTACATAAAAGGTAAGGACAACACCATTGCCAACGTTTTGTCTAGACTTCCACAAGGTATGAATGAAACCAACAGTGACTTAGAAAATATAAATGACTATAGTATTCTCTTAATGCAAGACAAGCAGTATCACCAATATTATATTGATATGTGCAGAAACATGGCTAAATTACAAAAATCTGATCCTCACTGGTATAAGATAATAACATTACTGGTAGAAAAACACAATCATCCTTTGACTAAGTATTACAAGTTACACAATGATGTATTATTTTATCGACGACATCCAAATGCTACTAACTGGTGTGTATGCATTCCCAAAGAGTCTGAACGTAATTTGATTTGGCACACACACTTAGTTTGGGGCCATTATGGGACGAAAAAGTGTTTGGCAAAGCTCAGCACATACTGTTATTTTAGCAATATGAGAAGAAAAATTTACAGGGAACTGAAAACATGTGTCACTTATCCACAAAAACAGATTTACATTCTATTTTACCGAGTAAACCCCTGGAAATTCTGTGTACTGACATCAGTGGACTGCATCCAGCAAGCTCTGGAGGCGTCAAATATATACGAAAATTGATCTCCCACCACTCTCAAAATCAGTGAGATTGCATTTGTTATTCTTGCCAACTCCAATTACCTCCGCCTCCATTCCCTAGCAAACCACTAAAGCTGTCATCCAGAAAAAAAACTTTCTACATAAACAATTCTTATCTCCAGGAACTTACATAGAATGACGAAATTTCACATGGTCTAACAAGAAAATTTCATTGCCGTGTGCTAGGAATGGTATCTTATTCACATTTCATGGTTTCTGGCTATTGTACAATGCACTTCAATGTGCCCACTATCTCAACACCTCTTCCATGAAAATCATATCAAATATGAACTGCTTTCAGACAGAAATTCAATTTGATTTTTAATTTGTGCAAGCTGTGTTGGCGAGGAAGATCTTTGACAATAATGAAAAGTCCACTAATTTTTATAAAAACTTTATTACATTATATTAAATTTTGCATTTGTAGAGAAATATTGCCACATATAAAAGTCTTGTACAGAGATAATATGAGGATCTACAACCAGCTATCACTGCACGAGTAACGATTTAATCACCAGTTGCCATAAATAACCCAGTGGCCCTCAAGCCACAGTAATGCAATGTATAAATCTGGGATATCAAAGCTTAGCTGTCACAAGTAGCCATTTTCTCGCAATATGAAATACTTATTAACAATATCAGTCCACAAACTCACCTGCACTGAATAAATTATAGTGCAGCATCAGCTATTCAAACATATTCTCATCAATAAATGACAAACATATGCAGTATCAACAGATGCTACAATTTAAAACAAAGATAGACTCCTCGTTACCATGCAGCAGGATGCTCTATTAAACATCACAGAATGCTTTACATTACACTTTAACAAACCAAGACAGTAATGTAAAAGTAGCCATAATTTAGAATCAGTACAGCTATGACTTAAAATATCTTGCATTTTACTTAAAATAATTTAAAGTCTAGTACACAGACACCCGAAAATTCTAAATAAAACAACAAATTTAAGTACAACTCTATTAGCACAAAGGAGAAATGCCATCAATAAAAAGCATCATAAATATAAATTAAAATTGTGGCATTACAAAAAACACAGAATTATCACATTGTGCATATTAAGAATGCAGTGTCAGTGATGACACCAAGTAAACAAGGTACCCACCAGACAATATGTTTGCCGAAGCATACCTGGAAAAAGTTTTGTTCAGCCTTTTATATCAAATATTTGCTCTCCCTTTCAGGCATTTTGCACACAAATTTACAGTCTTTAAAACAAACTCACATGTGCAGTTTGTAAGAAAAGCCAACCAACATTCAAATATTTAATAGCAACGACAGCAAACTTTGAGCGATTAGGCTCAAAATTTCCCAATAACTGACCAATTGCTATTGTTACTATATCTTCACAGAGACACAAAGAGAAAAATTAGCACAGCAACAAAAATTTAGAAACACTTCGGCCAAATAAGCAAACAACTTCAGAAGCTATTGGATATTGATACATAATATGCTACATCTGGAAAAATAGTTTCAAGTTTTTTAGTTCACCACACGAATAGTATCCATATCTTTTGGAACATTGAGATATACGTGTGAAGTTTCTCAGAACTATACGAAGATACTTTTTTTTTACGGTTTAACAACACAATTACATACATGTTAAAAGCTTTACAACAAAGGCCCAAAACTGCAGCACCTTCATTCCAAACCCACTACTTTCACAAAAGTGGGTCTTTTTTCTTCTCTTCTCCCATTCCTGTACTGATGAGTGGAGATCCATTGGCTGTAGGTGGTGTCTTTCCTCCTTTTGCAGTTTGCGGCGATTTCTTTACTCCTACTTTTGCAGGTGATGTCTTTGATGGAGCTGTGCCTATACGACGTGACGAAATGTGTTTGTTTGCTGTCTCTTTGTGCTGCTTTTCTGTAGCTGTCTGATGATTAGTGGCAGATCTTGGAGACTGAGTAGTGCTTGACGTAACCCTTGGCTTTTGAGCAATACCATTTGTCATACCAGGACGCATAGTCAATGAAGTCTTTGCTTGAACACCAGTTTTAGGTACACTTGCAGCAGTAGTGGTTCCAGCAGATTTCGAGACAGTTGTGGTTCGTGATGGTGCAGTATGTGTCCTTGGTGCAATTTTTGATGTGGCAACAGAAGTCTTCTTTACTTCTGCACTTTTTACATCACCATTGGCTAACGGATTCTTTGTTGCCGTTGTGGTAGTTGCACTTGGGACCCGCGGCTTTGGTGCACTTGCTGCTCTTACTGTTTGTGATGGTTTGGTTGTCGATGACAAAGCAGTCTTCAAACTAGGTTTAGGTGCAATGGAAGATGTAGGGACTTTTCCTGTTGTTGAAGATTGTTTTTGGGTAGAAAGAGAAGTTGGCTTACTTGGTACATTTGAAGCTGGTCTTGACAAGGACTTTGCACTTGTGGTTGTTGTAGTAGTAGTAGTTTTTGCTGTAGTCTTTGCTGCAGGAGGAGCAACTTGAGTTCTCTTTGGAGTAGACGTGCGAGGTGTCGATGGTACTGATGCCTTTGTTGGTGAAGTCGGTGATGTCTTTGTTGGAGCTTTTGCAGTCCCTGGAGACTGTTTGACAGGAGCTTTAGTACTGGGTTTCACCTTGTCTGAATCTTTGGCTACAAGTGTCTTTTTCACATCTTTAGAGAGTGGTGTCTGCTTTTTCAGAGCTGGTTCTTTCCTTGAGGTTATAGCAGTAGTTGTAGCTGCTGCACCTGCCACAGCTGCTGAAGCAACAGCTACAGCAGACACTGTTGATTCTGCCTTCATCTCCGATGCATCCTTATTAAGTTCAGTCTGCGATGCTGGGGTTGGTGTTGGAGGTGGTGTCTTTGTAATCATTAGTACTTCATCCTCCCCATCTCCTGCTTTGTGGGCCTCTTTATCAGGCTCACCCTTCTCAGCAGCTGTACCTGAAATATTTTTATCAGAGAAGTCCGCATCAGAGAGTTTCAAAGTTTCATCACTAACAGCTTTTTCATCTCGGGCTTCAAGCTTTTCTGTCGTCTGTTCAACAATAGAAATATCTTTCTTTTCAAATGTCTTTTCACCAGTTTCCTCAGTCTTCTCTGCAATTTCAGTTTCAATACCAACATAGTTGAGTTGAGACTGTAGTTCCTCCAAAACTACAACATCTTTGTCAGCATTACTTGTCAGATCATTTAGTTCTTCCAATTCAGTTTTATTACTTACTTCATTTAACATTGTTTCAACCATATCTCTTTGTTCTCCTGAAAGTGATTCTAGCTTCAACACTGTGGAAAAATCTGTTCCATGAATGTTGTCTATCTCCAAAGCTTCTCGTTTTTCTTCTTGACTCTCAAATGAAGGAGAAATTAATTCAACATCATCTTTCATACTACTTTGTTCAACAGGCATGGGATACACACACACCCGCAGTGCTTCTGGTACACCATGAAGATCAGGCACACAGGTATCACCAATTGTTTGCTCTGCAGATGGTGAAGGCTCTTGGTTCTGAACTGCTTCAGATGGAGGAGAAGTTGTCTCAAATGATAACCTATTTTCTAGTGTTATATTCTGTACAGTATGCATTTCATTGTTTAATTCTGGTGACTCAACTCCATTTAGTTTCATTGTGTCTTTTTGGAATGAAGCTGTCTCAATATCACGAATATCAGTTAAACCTGTAATTGTGTCCAACTTCTCCACTTTTGTATCTCCTGCCTCATTAACATCTTCCATCAGATCATGGTCTTCTCCATGCAGCTCATCCACAACCTTGGCGGGCTCTGCAGCGTCCTTCCGAAGCTCCTCCAGGGGCTCTGCAGCGTCCTTCCGAAGCTCCTCCAGGGGCTCTGCAGCGTCCTTCCGAAGCTCCTCCAGGGGCTCTGCAGCGTCCTTCCGAAGCTCCTCCAGGGGCTCTGCAGCGTCCTTCCGAAGCTCCTCCAGGGGCTCTGCAGCGTCCTTCCGAAGCTCCTCCAGGGGCTCTGCAGCGTCCTTCCGAAGCTCCTCCAGGGGCTCTGCAGCGTCCTTCCGAAGCTCCTCCAGGGGCTCTGCAGCGTCCTTCCGAAGCTCCTCCAGGGGCTCTGCAGCGTCCTTCCGAAGCTCCTCCAGGGGCTCTGCAGCGTCCTTCCGAAGCTCCTCCAGGGGCTCTGCAGCGTCCTTCCGAAGCTCCTCCAGGGGCTCTGCAGCGTCCTTCCGAAGCTCCTCCAGGGGCTCTGCAGCGTCCTTCCGAAGCTCCTCCAGGGGCTCTGCAGCGTCCTTCCGAAGCTCCTCCAGGGGCTCTGCAGCGTCCTTCCGAAGCTCCTCCAGGGGCTCTGCAGCGTCCTTCCGAAGCTCCTCCAGGGGCTCTGCAGCGTCCTTCCGAAGCTCCTCCAGGGGATCCAGATTGGGGTTTTGAAGAACTTCACCTTCAGTGCTAAATGGTTCATTAAGCTCCATTGTTCTGTTCTCAAATTCTTTCATGAGATCTGAACGTGTTTCATGCGCTTCATCCAAGAATTCTGTATCTACCATGTGATCACTTTGCTTCTCATGAATTTCTTCTTCCAACTTAACTGATTTCTCCATAAAATTAGGTTTCTCTGCAATTTCCGTTGATGGCTGATTGAAATTCGAACTTTCATCTGAGTACTGCAAAAATAGATCTTTTTCAGATTTTTCATTCTGACTGCCTTTGCTTAAGTACTCTTCCAATTGCTCACAGGACCTACTCTCTGCTAGTTCACTATCAGCTTCAGCCAACAAAGCTCTCTCATGCTCAGAGGAAAGTGTATCTTTATCTAACTCTGTCAGCTCTGTTTTCACCGTATCTAGTAGTTCGATCGGCGATTCTGAAGAAATTACTTGAGAAATAGGAGCACCAGATGCAAGATCTGATGAAACTTCAGTAGGCTTCTGCTCCACAATATCCACATTTTCATTTGCTTCACCTGCTTTAGGGACATCTGTATTATCCTCCATGTTTTTATAATCAAAAACAGGAGCACATGGGTTAAGAGGTGAACTTAACTCATATTCCTCCAGTGTAAAATCAGGTCCATGTTCAAAGGATTCATTAAGCAGATCAGTTCGCTCATTCTCTGTAATTTGCTCACTCTCTTCCATTGGCATTTCTGCTATTGGTTGCTCGTGGCTGAAAGGATTGATCAAGTCATCAGTTAGTTTCACCCTTTCTGGACATTCTTCCATTGTTGGAGCAATATCTTTCTGAAGTTCAAATGATATTGCACCAGTTTCCTTAGCTGGTGAGAAGTCCGTAGGCAACGAATCATCCAGCCCCTTTTTGAATTCTGTAAATTCCCTTGAAGCTTCAAATCCAAGAAAATCCTCAGACTGCTTAACACTTGATGTTTCTGAAGCCACAAAATCAGTTTCCACAAAAGACCCTTCCACATTAGAAGCACTTGTACCCAAATTTTTCTGCAAGATGTCAGAGGTAGATGTCGTGAAGCTAGCAGCCGATTCGTCACCGTATACTGCTTTTGTTGATGACACTTCAGAAACCTCAAATGGATTGATACTGGTAAAGGCAGCCAGATTTTGTTCAGTTAATTTAAATTCTGACTCTCCATATTTCTTTTTTATAATATCATCCATAACACTGCCACCATTAAGAATATCTGACTGAACGTCTGGTAAGTACGCACTGTTTGATAGAGCATCCTCTTCTGATACCTCTCCTGGGCGCAGACGTACCTCTTGCTGGAACTGCGCCATACTAGGAACTTCTACATTATCAAATGGCAATATTTTTCCTGATGGTGAGTGAGAAATAATTGTATCCTCAAATGAAGGCTTTGAATGTGTCGGCGATGGTACAAATTCTTTTGCATCAGGATTAAGTCTGGATTCCATGTCAAATATATCTTCAGGTTTTTCTTCGAGATTCAACTGCGTGGATTCTGGGCAAACCTGCAAGAAACAAAACGAATGTTTAAAATGCTATAATTTACAGAGTAGATGAATATCTTTGATATAAATAAGATAATTGTATGTTCTGGGTGGAAGGAGCAAAGCCAGCTTTTCTTTCAGAACCCCCAAAACACACACACACACACACACACACACACACACACACACACACACACACACACAAAATCATGACACCTTCCAAAACCAGGCATCTATGCAGTAAAACTCTAATCAAACAAGTCAAGGGTAACAGTGCATAGGAACAGGGGTGGCCAATAGATTAAAAACCCTTCTTTGCCTTCATCCTTAAATGTGTCAAACATATTTGAAACAGAAGTATCTGCACATAATTCAACCTTTCTCATTCTACATATCACTCTGATTGAAGCATCCTATTCCGAAGATTTTAGGCACAACTCTTGAATTCAAGTTTCTTGCACAGGAGTATTTTTGCGACAAAAGTAATACATTTTCTACATAACCCTATCTGTTGACATGCTTCAAAAGTAAACATGTTCTAAATGCAACAGTGCTGCTGATACTAGTTAAGAACTATTAAGAATCTTGCCTAATGAAGTGTACACACTGATTAATGATGCAAGTGGCAAAATGGAAGTTCCTTTCATAATTTAAATCTTTCTGTTGAAAAACATGATGCACAAGTCAAGCAAATTGCAGCATCAATCTACTTGGCACATCACATCCCACTCAACCGAGTGGAGCTTTGAGGGCTATGTATCTATGACAGTGATTGGTGAAACATATCATAAAATCGTTTTCATAAGACAGTCTTGCTTCTGAGGTAATAATAGAGCAGTACTGACGAGAAAGGTTAGAATAGTATTTAAAGCACCTGACATGGATGACCATTACAGGTATACATTTTTGACTTATTCAAGGCTTACAAATATATATTTTTGGTTTAGCCAAAGCTCATGACAGTTTTTACCATAAAATGCTTCTAAACAAACAAAGTACAAGAAGCATGCAGAGTTTAACTAACAATTTGTTCCAGTCACATCTAGAAAATAGATTGCAGAAGGTAGAGCGCCAACACTTCAGATGATGCTAAATTCTTGGTAAAAATGTGAAGACTCTGAAATATTAACATTGGTGTTACTCACTAGAATATACCGGGGTGATTCACGAAGATATGCAAATACATTAATATGTTACTCTACAAGTAAAACTAAAGAAACAAGTTCATATAAACTTAGGTCTGCAAATATTTAGTTACGAAGTTACAGCTAATAAGATTTTGCCTGAAATTTAGCAACTTCGCTCATATGAAGCGATCGTAAAACTGTACGAGGTTAAAGCAAAGCACAATTTCCATTTATTTTGCTCTTATGGGTCTGGTGAATCTAATATGTCCCAGATGTGTATCAGCAGGTGGTTTCCAGGACATTCAGAGAAGCAAAGATTATTACACAATTACATTTGTTTACTTTCCATCAAGAATGTAGAAACGTTTACGTCATTGTTGGCGACCATTGGTGAGTTGTTTCATTGTTGGCGACCATTGGTGAGTTGTTTCATTGTTGGCGACCATTGGTGAGTTGTTTCATTGTTGGCGACCATTGGTGAGTTGTTTCATTGTTGGCGACCATTGGTGAGTTGTTTCATTGTTGGCGACCATTGGTGAGCTGTTTCATTGTTGGCGACCATTGGTGAGCTGTTTCATTGTTGGCGACCATTGGTGAGCTGTTTCATTGTTGGCGACCATTGGTGAGCTGTTTCATTGTTGGCGACCATTGGTGAGCTGTTTCATTGTTGGCGACCATTGGTGAGCTGTTTCATTGTTGGCGACCATTGGTGAGCTGTTTCATTGTTGGCGACCATTGGTGAGCTGTTTCATTGTTGGCGACCATTGGTGAGCTGTTTCATTGTTGGCGACCATTGGTGAGCTGTTTCATTGTTGGCGACCATTGGTGAGCTGTTTCATTGTTGGCGACCATTGGTGAGCTGTTTCATTGTTGGCGACCATTGGTGAGCTGTTTCATTGTTGGCGACCATTGGTGAGCTGTTTCATTGTTGGCGACCATTGGTGAGCTGTTTCATTGTTGGCGACCATTGGTGAGCTGTTTCATTGTTGGCGACCATTGGTGAGCTGTTTCATTGTTGGCGACCATTGGTGAGTTGTTTCATTGTTGGCGACCATTGGGGAGCTATTTCAGTCGTTTCCTGACCTTGAAACAAGTTAGTTACCTGTATTGTTCGGTGAAAGAACCTAACAGTGCATTTAAGTGAAACCACAGATTATCTGACAGTCATACAGTTTCAGTTAACTGTTATTACCATCACTTTTCCAAAATTAAATCCTCTACAACTTCTGTTGAATAACTTTGTGCAATTGTCTGTAACTTAAAACACAAATTGGGCCAAGCAGTTGATAAATTAAAAATTTTACAAAATTACTACTTTGCTTCTCTGGATGTTCTGGAAAACTACTGCAGACGTCTGAGACATGCTTTGTTAGATTCACCAGATCAATAACAAAATAAATGGAATTCGTGGTTTACTTCAACGTGATCTGTAGCAGATGCAGTTTAACTCTGTAGAAAAATTTCCACCACCAATCACAATAAAAGATTATTTATTCATCACATGACTGGTTTCGGGCTTGTGCCCATCCTCAGGTGTTTATGCATTCATGTACAAGTTTATATTGCTGGAGATCAATAAAGATGAAGCATCATAATTACACTTAGCTGCACTTTTTTCCCATAACCATAATTCAATTTCATAAAATTTAGCTGCATATTTCACTATTGCACTGTGCACTTGTGAAATACACTGTGTTTACAAACAAACATGTAGGCTATGATCAAAGAACATAGCCACTGGGAGTGCAAGGTTGTTGCACATACATAAACTTAAGAAGCTATTCTAAATTGCGAAGTTTTTTGATCCACATTATGAATTTTTTTATCCACATTTCTGTCCGAGAACTTTACATGTATGAAATCACATCATTTTACTTCCTAGATCCACATTCTGACAAAAATGTGGATAAAAATTTCATAATGTGGATCAAAAACTTAGCAATTTAGAATAGCTTTTTAAGTTCCTATATGTGTAACATCCTTGCACTTCCTATGGCTAAGTTCTTTGACTACAAGCTATATGCTCCTGTATGAGCAACATCTTTATACCTCCTAAATCTAAGTTCTTTGACCAAAGCCTACATGTCTGTATGTAAAAGTGTATTTAACAAGTGCACGTCGCAACAGTGATATATACAGCTAAATTTTATAAATCTGAAATATGGATGTGAGAAAGACGACAATTGTGCACCTAAGTGTAAATTCTATCACCACAGAGTAATTTTAACAATGGCGCTTCATCTTTATTGATCTCCAGCAATATTAACATGTACATGAATGTATGAACACCTCAGAAAGGGCACCAGCCCGAAACCGGTCGTGTGATGAATAAATAATCTTTTACTGTGACTGGAAGCAGGAATTTTTCTGCACCCTTTACTTCAACCTCTTACAGTTTTGCAACAGTTTCATATTAATGAAGTTGCTATAAATTTCAGGCAAAATATTATTAGCCGTAGCTCCGTAACTAAACATTTGCGGCCTATGTTTATATGAACTTTTTTCTTTAGTTTTACTTGTAGAATAACATGTTAAAATATTTGCATACCTTCGTGAATCACCCTGTGTACAAGGTGTCTCAGGAGGAATAGTCAATATTCAGAAATATGATAAATGATCATTCGAAGCATAAATGTCTAGTACATGTGTATTCTAAATGTTTATAAGACCTATAAGCACTTTTTCACCTTTGCTACTATGGATCATTCCTCCAACTGAAGTCCTCATAAGTTAGTTCTCTTTGCTGATGATACAAGTATAGTAATCACACCTGACAAACAAGAATTAACTGATGAAATTGTCAATACTGTCTTTCAGAAAATTACTAAGTGGTTCCTTGTAAACGGACTCTCACTGAATTTTGATAAGACACAGTACATACAGTTCCGTACAGGGAATGGTATGATGCCATTAATAAATATAGACCTTAATCAGAAGCATATAGCTAAGGCAGAATATTCCAAATTTTTAGGTGTGTCCATTGATGAGAGATTAAATTGGAAGAAACACATTGATGATCTGCTGAAACGTTTGAGTTCAGTTACTTATGCAATAAGGGTCATTGCAAATTTTGGTGATAAAAATCTTAGTAAATTAGCTTACTACGCCTATTTTCACTCATTGCTTTCATATGGCATCATATTTTGGGGGAATTCATCACTGAGGAATAAAGTATTTATTGCACAAAAGCGTGTAATCAGAATAATAGCTGGAGTCCACCCAAGATCATCCTGCAGACATTTATTTAAGGATCTAGGGATATTCACAGTAGCTTCTCAGTATATATACTCTCTTATGAAATTTGTTTTTAACAACCAAATTCAATTCAAAAGTAATAGCAGTGTGCATAACTACAATACTAGGAGAAAGGATGATCTTCACTATTCAAGATTAAATCTAACTTTGGCACAGAAAGGGGTGAATTATACTGGCACTAAAGTCTTTGGTCACTTACCAAATAGTATCAAAAGTCTGACAGATAACCAACAAGTATTTAAGAAGAAATTAAAAGAATTTCTGAATGACAACTACTCCTACTCCATAGAGGAATTTTTAGATATAAATTAAGAAAAAAATATATTTAAAAAATAAAAAAATAAAAAGAAAAAAGAACAAAAAACACAAAACAATAAAGTTGTTATATTAACTTAAGTATGTTGTTAAATTAACCTAATTATGTCATGTATTAGAAAATTCGACTTGTTCCACATCATTACGAAACATCGTATTCATGATCCATGGAACTAGTATTAACCTAATCTAATCTAATCTAATCTGTCAAGACTGGCTCTCCCAAGGCCATCAGTAGTTCTAATGGAATGTTGTCTACCCCCGGGGCCTTGTTTCGACTCAGGTCTTTCAGTGCTCGGTCAAACTCTTCACACAGTATCATATCTCCCATTTCATCTTCATCTACATCCTCTTCCATTTCCATAAAATTGTCCTCAAGTACATCGCCCTTGTATAGACCCTCTATATACTCCTTCCACCTTTCTGCTTTCCCTTCTTTGCTTAGAACTGGGTTTCCATCTGAGCTCTTGATATTCATGCAAGTGGTTCTCTTTTCTCCAAAGGTCTCTCTAATTTTCCTGTAGGCAGTATGTATCTGACCCCTAGTGAGATAAGCCTCTACATCCTTACATTTTCCCTCTAGCCATCCCTGCTTAGCCTTTTTGCACTTCCTGTCGATCTCATTTTTGAGACGTTTATATTCCTTTTTGCCTGCTTCATTTACTGCATTTTTATATTTTCTCCTTTCATCAATTAAATTCAATATTTCTTCTGTTACCCAAGGATTTCTACTAGCCCTCGTCTTTTTACCTACTTGTTCCTCTGCTGCCTTCACTACTTCATCCCTCAAAGCTACCCAATTCTTCTTCTACTGTATTTCTTTCCCCCATTCCTGCCATTTGTTCCCTTATGCTCTCTCTGAAACTCTGTACAACCTCTGGTTTAGTCAGTTTATCCACCTTTCTGCAGTTTCTTCAGTTTTAATCTACAGTTCATAACCAATAGATTGTGGTCAGAGACCACATCTGCCCCTGGAAATGTCTTACAATTTAAAACCTGGTTCCTAAATCTCTGTCTTACCATTATATAATCTATCTGATACCTTTTAGTATCTCCAGGGTTCTTCCATGTATACAACCCTCTTTCATGATTCTTGAACCAAGTGTTAACTATGATTAAGTTATGCTCTGCACAAAATTCTACCAGGCAGCTTCCTCTTTCATTTCTTACCCCCAATCCATATTCACCTACTACCTTTCCTTCTCTCCCTTTTCCTACTACCGAATTCCAGTCACCCACGACTTAAATTTTCGTCTCCCTTCACTATCTGAATAATTTCCTTTATTTCATCATACATTTCTTCAATTTCTTCGTCATCTGCTGAGCTAGATGGCATATGAACTTCTACTACTGTAGTAGGCATGGGCTTAGTGTCTATCTTGGCCACAATAATGCATTCACTATGCAGTTTGTAGTAGTTTACCTGCATTCCTATTTTCTTATTCATTATTAAACCTACTCTTGCATTAACCCTATTTGACTTTGTATTTATAACCCTGTATTCGGCTGACCAAAAGTCTTGTTCCTCTTGCCACCGAACTTCACTAATTCTCACTATATCTAACTTTAACCTATCCATTTCCCTTTTTAAATTTTCTAACCTACCTACCCGATTAAGGGATCTGACATTCCACGTTCCGATCCATAGAATGCCAGTTTTCTTTCTCGTGATAACGACGTCCTCTTGAGTAGTCCCCGCCCGGATATCCGAATGGGGGACTATTTTACCTCTGGAATATTTTACCCAAGAGGACGCCATCATCATTAACCATACAGTAAAGCTGCATGCCCTCGGGAAAAATTACGGCTGTAGTTTCCCCTTGCTTTCAACCGTTCCCAGTACCAGCATAGCAAGGCCGTTTTGGTTATTGTTACAAGGCCAGATCAGTCAATCATCCAGACAGTTGCCCCTGCAACTACTGAAAAGGCTGCTGCCCCTCTTCAGGAACCATGCGTTTGTCTGGCCTCTCAACAGATACCCCTCCGTTGTGGTTGCACCTGCAGTACAGCTATCTGTATCGCTGAGGCACGCAAGCCTCCCCACCAACGGCAAGGTCCATGGTTCATATATGTATAACTAAAGGAGATTGTACAATAAGTATAAGAAGTCCTACGATAAGATACTAGATGAGATGATAGTGTGTTTACAAAAGACACAATTCAGATTCAAGAAGACTGAGGCTCATGCTATGCTCAGCCATCGTAATTTACATTTTCCTAAGTCGCTTCACCCAAATGCCTTCAGGCAGACCACAGACAATCACTTGCCCTCTCAAAAAATGTGTGTATATTCCTTATATTAATCTGATAAAAATCACAGTTGTGAAATGATCCTTGCACCAGTTTTAATACTAATACTCCAACCAACTCAAAATCACAGACACATCATCCACAGTATGGTCTTGCAATTACGTTGGCAGTGAGCTGCTGCCATCTGAATAACCACATCATTTACAAACAAATACACGAACATTTTAGTATTTAATTCATATTTAATTATAATTCTCTAAACTGTCAATATAGTGACATTAAACTATAAACCACAAATGCTTTAACAGAATTGAGAATTTATGCAGAAGTGTATGGCTCAAGTCAGACGTATGTCAGAACAGACAAGGGGTCTCCCGATGAAGGGCTAAGACAGTTATAGCGCGAAGAATGTCTTCTAGTCAGCAAATTCAGAACAGAAAGAGTGGGAAAGTTAAAAATGTAATGGGCATCATTGAATTTTCTTTAAAAACTAGAAGAGATAAGTAGGCACAGCAACAAGTGGGTGTCCTCCTCCTCCTCCTCCTCCCCCCCACCCCACCCTTGTTACAGTGTAGTCAAGGTGTTGAGCAGCTACTATTAAACAGAGTGCTACCTCTAAAATAGAAAATAGGGTTTGGCAGAAAAAGGAACAAACTACATCTAAAATCAATTAAAACTGTAGCAGAGAGATGAAAGGATGAGCTGGTCAAGGAGGTAAGATCAGGAACCCCAAATCAGGCAAGAGACTCCCCAAAGCTGTAACACCCTGCCCTTGCGACAGAGGTAGCTCAAAACCTTGTATCTGAAAATAAAAACCATTTTCAGAAAGATGAGAAGTTCAACCATCCACCAATCATCTATCAGTATTTGAGGAGGTGAATTTGGAAGACCATGTTAAGTATGCAGGACCTGAAGAAAGTGGCTCTCCATCTGGATATGAACTACTGGAGGGCTCCAAAACAATATGGTGATTGCACATTATGTAAAATGGAACTGCAGATTATCATGGTATGACCAATGCGGAGGCGGCGTAACATTGCGGATTCCTTCCAGGAGAAACTGAAGAAAGAGCACCATGCAGTAGTAGTCTGCGTGACAGTGTGAAGCTTATTACAGGGGGGGGGGGGGGGGGGGGGCAGTAGCCAACCAGATGTTGCTCTATATGCAAATGAGTAGAGGTTGTATCTGGACCAGAAAATCTGCACCTGGTATTGATAAAGTGACTGAGGGATTAGTGATCACTTCTCTAGCCAAATGATCAGGAAGTTTATTGCTTATTATACCCACTTGACTTTGGACCCAGAAAAAGAGAGACCTGAGCACTCAGAATGCCGGAGTCCAGCATGAAGGCCATGAATAGAAGTCACCACACCCTGAAGACTGCTCACTGAACCACTGCATATTAAAACGTAGTCAAGGGAGACCAGTTTAATAAAGTGGAGGGCTGATAATGGCTATGAGCTCCACCATAAAAACATTACATGTCCCTGGGAACAAATGTTGTTCAGGATCAAAAAGGGACAAATGTATATTCCATCTCATCTAACAGTGTTAAAGCAGTCAGTGAAAAAGATTGTAGCACCCTGAGACTCCTGAAGAACTGAACAGAACAGATGCCAAAAGGTCATAGGGACAGCATACTTTAGGATATTGAATTATATGTCTGTCCTAATTCATTGCTTGGGTGCCAACCAAAGGGATTTGCATGAGAAAACATGGGGAGCACATTCTGAGAGAAGAGGCAGATATCCTGGCAAACAGCTGCAAAGCGCATTCCAACTGGTAACCACATTTGAATGTTTATATCAGGAAGCTGACACTGCCTTTTACTGATAAAGAATGAAATATGTTGGATAATAGGGGGACTGTCAAATGGCAGCTGGATAGGAGAGCAAGAGTAACTTCTTAAATGAAGGGGTAAGATCCCCATTTCAACCAGAAGACTGTCTGCAGGACTAGTCTGTAAGGAGCCTATAGTTAGTGAACTCCATGATAATGGACTGTGTCTATTTCGAAGCCGAAGGTGCCACCAAGCCATAAACTTGGCAACCAGTTAAGTAGGGATGAGATCAGTGCAGAAAAATACAGAAAAATGTAGCAGAATTTGCACTCCAAGAAGGGAAGTAAAGGAAGCAGTGTTAAGCTTTTTATGTACAAGTCTTTAGTTGACAAATATGGAGCTGCCAAGTCAGTTTCTTATCAAAAAGGCAGTCTAAAAAATGGGATGGCACCAAAATTTTTATGCACTGAGTTCCCAAGCAGAAGTGTGGGTCAGGATGAACTGTGGTATGATGAATGCATGACCTGCAGTTTTGCAGGAGAGAATTGGACACAATGAAAAGGGTTCACGCAGAGGCCCATCACATGGCACTTTGCAGCTGGCATTCAGCAGAGGCTACTGAGAGGATGCTGTACCCAATGCAAAAGTCGCCAACATACTGCACAGGAGTGAATAGCAGCCAAACAGAAGTCACTAGTCCATTGTTAATGATTAAGAGCCCTGTGGGACACTTTTCTATTGGACCCCCAGGCAGCTGAATAAAGTACCAACTCGGACCTGGGACAACTAACAAGATAAAAAACAGAAAAAATTTTTGTAGGAAGCCTCGAAACCCCAGTCATGGAGGGTAAGTAAAATGTGATATCAACTGGTGTCATATGCTCAGAGAGACCCAATGAGACTACAATGAGTTTTGGCATTCAGAAAAACCCTGTCGGACTGTCGGTCGTGGCTCATCCCTCCCTGAACCCTTCCCTCACTGACAAGGCCACGAGACTTGAAAACCCAGTAAAATCTGTTGACTACCACCCTTTCAAGTAGTTTGCAGAGCACGTCAGGGAGGCTAATCTGTCAGCAGCTGATGAGAGATGTTGGGGCAAGAAGTAACACTCAGGCATCAGATAATTTGCTGTTTAATTGAATCAGGACCTAGGGCCACATCGTGAGACAAGGCCAAGTCCCTGAAACACTTCCGAGACAGTGAAGGTTGATTATATGATTCAACTTTTAAGGGAGGGGTGGCGGGTGGGGGAGGAACACACAGAGGACGCCTTCAACTTGTCATTTCTGCAGAAGAAATGCATCTAGATAAGAGAAGGATGTCAGTGCAGTTGCAAAGTGGGTCACGAAGTGCTTAGCAACAATACACACATCAGTATAAAGACCACCCTGTATGACAAGACACTGCTGTCCCATTGACAACTGTGTCATAAAGACTTTAAAAAAAAAGCTTTGGATGATATGTGTATCTCTCAATGAAATAAATGAACACAAACCTTGTGTGTTTCAACGACAGCATAGGCAGCGTAGAAGTTTCCTGTTTTATAGTAAATATTAAATTTAATCTTAGTACCAAGGAGTAAACTCGTAAAATGTAATAACTTCTATGCTATTAAAAGGGGGGAGAACATTCTTAGATTATTGTTCTCTTGCTCTCTCTTCACTTGTTTCTAGTGGCATGAAGTACACACACTGTACCATGAACATAATGTAAGCATTTATACTGTTAACCTTGTTAATATAGTACGTTAAAGTTTATTAGGGAGTTATTTCTATGTATAGTGAGACCTCTGTCACGTTCCTTGCATTGAATCAATTTTTCTTACGGTGTTTACAGATTAAAAATTTTAGTGGCCGTTGCTTCAAGGGACACCATTATGCGTTAACCTGAAAAGTTAAAATCATAGCGGAAGTGCAGAGATCACCCACTTTAACATTCAACATAAATTTTTCTCACAACAAATGAATCACAGCATAGAGCAACATTAGTTTTAAGATTTTACTTTTCATCTTACACCGAGAGCCAGGATTCGACTACCACAGCCTGAATATGATAAGAGGAGTATTCTTCGAATATTGTATGGGACTTCAATAATTTCAATATTTGAGTACAAATATGCCAAGTCTAATTATAATACTGTTATATTTTCATTCTCAAGTAATATTCTTGGAAGTAAGTCTGGCCATTATCTTTGATGATTTTACTGCTCAGTTGTGAGTTACGTAAAAGTAAAACCAATTTCGAAATGATTTTCAAAAATAGTTAAATAACTCGAAAGTCAAAAATCAAAGTGTATATATAAATCTTTTTGAATGATAGATTTCACGTAAAATCATTTAATAATTTTTGCATATTGGACCACACAATTACACTCATGTGTGTTCTTAATGAGACTGAACAAATGAGAAAAATATAAATAAATAAATATACTCCTCCATAAGAGCCACTTCATTTGGTACCCAACTTGGGGCCAAGAACAGCCACTTCAACAACAAATAGTTGATCCTTGGCACTCCAGATACTACAGAGCTTTGCCCACACCTGGGTTGAAAAGCCATACATTCCCAAGGAGGAGACTCATTACAGTGCACTTGAAATTACTTTATAGTTGACATCTGTCACTTGGCGCTACAGTGTTGTCACATCAGCTGCCACTCAGTTAAATATGGCAAGCAAACATGGTGGGTCACTTCACAAGTGCTGGAATGATGTTCACATAATGCAGAGCAATGTTGGAAGCTGCTGCCACCATCAGGTACAGCAGGAACACGAGATGCTCTGCCCACAGCTGATTTTAAGTGAGCGATGACTTAACAGTGGTGACAACGAATTTTGTAGCCCTATATTTACATGTGTGTTGTAAAACTTAACACCTCCTCTTGACATACAATGTAATTGAGAAAACAGCAGTCACCAACATGCAGCAGAACTATTAATCACACTCGATTTGCTGACAGCTTTTAAAGCTGATCTATATGAGCAAGCTCAGGACAGAAAAAAATCCAGTTTCAGTGCTAAAAATGAACTGTAACTTCTCACTTTTGCTACATCAGCTGACACGATACCAACCAATGAGTAGTTTGGTTGGAACTCATTTACAGGTTATGGGCAACAAGCAGATACCGAAAGAAAGAAAAATGATAGAAAGAAAAATAAAAGCAAACAAAAAGGACAATATGACAATGAAACTGATACAATGGAAGTTTATATATGAGTGAAACCAATTAATTGAAAACAGTAAGTCATTTTAGTAAAGATTCAAAAGAGAAAAGTATTATCATTACCTGGTAATATTCTAACCTGCACACTTTTACACAGTAGACCGTGATGTTACCACTGCACTACAGCAGAGCTTGACATGTCGTTTATATATAAACCAGTTGAATCAGTGATTTTCTCCCTTTTTAAAGTTCAGTTTAACACCCGAAGTGTACCTACTAAAGGCCAATCTCTGATAACTGTGAAGCCGAACTGCGTCTCGTGCTAAGTGGCTAGTGGTGTGCGCGAAATCTGCACATTTCATTACCACTGTTTTTTTTCTAAGCTAAATGAAAGGGCTAAACCCAGTATTCAGGTCCAAACACTACATAAAAACTGCCAGACAAGGAATTGGAAGTTAACTGACTGAGTGTTGTGACAGTTTAGCAATGGCAAAAAGTTCGGGCATGATTGAGTACTCTGATTGGAGGAAGACATGTGGAACATGTGAAGGGTCAACCCTTGAGTAATTTTAATCAGAACATAGATAGCAAGCCTTAACACTAAGTCACTTAAAAGCGATAACGTGGTCTGAAGGACACTGCTTGGAACTTCACAGGGCTCTGCTACAATCCTTAACAGCTATTGCAGTATCTTTGGTCCACCCTGGCAATGGGCAGCAGTGGAGGTGACCTGTAGAAATGAGAATAGCAGTTCCAGCAGTGTGGGCGTCCATGTCTAACATCTTGCATAATCTCAACAATTCAACTAGACAGAGGGGTGCAAAATAACAGCAGAGGCATACAACTGCCAGTTGGCTCTTTGAAGCACCATAGTCTGTCAATCTGGTGGCAGCAAAGCAGCAACAGGATCACTAGAACATGGTTACAGTCACTAGAATTGTAATGTACTGAACAGTGCATGAAGCGGTGAGACTGGAGGAAAGACAATTAGATCGATAGCTGAAAGGTGCCATGGGCAGCACTGAAGTGGATAGGAATATCAGGATTGAAGAGAGGGATCATCAGTAAAAAGCTGGTCCATACCAGATGAAGTGGTAATCCCCATAAGACTTGGTGCTCATTGAAACCCCCAAGTAGGAAAAAAGGGGGGGGGGGGGGGGGGGAGTTGTTGGAATAAGGTGGTTCACTAAATATAAGTGGAATGCCTGGAGTAATGTAAATGTTGCAAGGGGGGATCACTGAGGCCGTTTTCACTATCACTGCTTTTACTTCTAACATGGTACCAAGGGGAATCCACTCACTGATTACATCTGTACAAACCAATGTACAGATACCTCCAGATGCCCTCTCAGGGCCTGCACAGTTCCAGCAGTGTGCATAACCACCAAGGAGCGGTGGGGAATTGTGATCAGCGACGCGTTTTTTTTTTTTTTTTTTTTAGAACAACATAAATTGCTGGACAGGAGCAATTAAGATGTAGGTCCAGCAGGTGACTAATATTCATTTCAGTTCCACCGAATCATCACATAGTACAGGCATCCAGGAGAACTGGTCACACCCTACTATCACTGCCTGCACCCCAACATCAATGAACAATGGTTCAGAATCTAACAATGTTGGGAATCTGGAGGAGAGGGGAGGGGGGAGAGGAGGCCACCGCCGCCACCACCACTGGTGGTGGCTAGGATTCTTGCAAGGACCTATCTGCAAGCATGGGGACAGATGAAGAGCAGACAGCCCTGGGACCCACATGTTGCCATCCTTCAGCAGGTATCTGGCCTCAGGAGTGATGGCTATGACTTTCACATGATCAACAGGATGTAGGCATCCATTTTTTATGCACCTCAGTATATGACAGGTGCTCAATACATTTATATTCTTGCATTCTCTATTATTTATTGAAAATTGGGCAAATCACTGTATATGGAAGGAGGAGGATCCATGCAACTGAAACAATGTTGATTGTTCACTAGGACTACCTTCGTGCAGTGATCATCTGCAGTTACCACACTTAGTCCACCCTGCACTGTACACCATTACTTTTTCTGGGAGGACATTCCTGTCAAAAGCTAAGCTGGCACCTATAGTTATTCTATTACCCTTTGAACCTTCCTGAATGTATCTGACAAAACGTACACCTTGTCACTCGAGATTAGCCCACAGTTATTCTACTTGTAGCACAAGGTCTCAGTGTAAGACAATTCCTTGGTCCACATTCAAACCCATATCTGTGGTAATAACGCTGCTACACCACCCAGATGTTTGCATGCTTGAACTGCAGATTTTCCAACAGAGGTGGCATTTATCAACAACGATCCATTTTGTTTTTTTCCCAATGAATCAACTTCAATTTTACCTTCAACCTGTTCCACAAAAAATAACGGCTTGTTGCAATTAAAGTATCCCATCAGTTCAGGTACATACTAAATATTGGATAAATTGTTTCACTCTTAAGACGTCTGGCTTACGTCTCTTCCCATGGGGGTAACCATGGTAGGGAAAGCAGTAGGGTTGTAACTGCCAACATTGTAGTTTCAGTTCCTGCCTAAAGAGAGCTGGATTAGAACGACCATTGTTCCAATGTAATTTAATACATTTCTTGTGTGAAATGTCCACCTTGATGGCACCTACTCTTATCAAGGGTTCTCCCCACAGATGCCACTAGGCCACAGACCCCTCAGAAAGACTGACATCTATTCCTTGACGTGTGGGGAGCTAGCATCTTAGGGCATCAGCAGTGTTATCCCTGCATTGTCGGGGCTAAATCGAATTGGTATGTAACTCCAACACATCCGGTAATGGCACTGGCTTTGAAGCCCATTGAAGAGCCTACACATGTACTGTGCACAGATCTTTAATAATCTATCCAGTAGGTGCTGTTTAAGCTGCTCTTCCCTAGTTGGCCCGCACTACTGAAGAACAGTTTTCCAAGGTCAAACCTTAAAGAAGGTCACAAATTACATCCAAAAGAATGAAAGAATATTCCAAAGATGCCAGAACCTAGACGACACCCAGGTTGACATCAAAGGCTGGCACTATAAGTAAGAGCAGGAAGAATGGTCCAATAAGAGACTGCAGCACAGGAAAGGAAGTAGGTGTTGCAATAGCTTGGGGGCACCATGCTCAACTGAAGAGTCTTGAGCCCCTTGAAAGGGTCGGAACTTTACTTGTACCTTGCATACCAAGAGAGACAATTTTTCTCCCAAGGAAATTAGTAATTCTGAGGGATGATTCGTACTACTGGTGCAATGTTTAGACTTAGGCGATCCAGTGCTCTGCCAAATCAGTCTCACAATATAATTTCTCCTACCTACACTACAACCACTTGCTCCCACTTTCCAAATATTTTCTTTTAGTTTCAGTTCTTTCTACAGACAATCTAAATTTCCTCCATCTTTTATCCTTATATTTTTTGTCAGAGCTTTGTCCTGCTTCTCATTCCTTGAAAGGTGTTATTTTCTCTTGCACACCGTCTGTTTCCCATTCGACAGCTCTGCGTCTACGGCTTTATATTTCCCCATCTAGCCACTCTGACATTTTGCACTTTGTGTCGATTAACATTTACACTTCTGTGCGCTCTTTTTGCCAGCTTCATTTGATACTACCCATTTGTTTTCTATTGCATTCACTTCCTTTGATTCAGTCAGCAACAACCAGTTGTCATCCTATATCTTTTCTATGTATACAATCTTCTTTCATGATTTAATTGGTCTCTGCACAAAATTCTATTAGACAGCTTCCATGTAATTCCTTTCCCCATTGATATTCTGTTTTTCCTTCTCTTCCATTTCCTAATATTAGATTCCAGTCTCCAACCCCCCCCCCCCCTCCCCCCCCAATTCACCACAAATTTTTGACCCTTTTAACATACTATATTATGTCTTCCATTTCACCACACATTTTTTCCTTCTCTCCATAATCTGTGGAGCTAGTACTACTATACTACTGTCATGGGTGCATGTGCTGTAATGTGTTCACATTGTTGTTTGCAGTACCTCACTTCTATTCCCATGTTCTTATTCAGTATTAGATCTACTCCTGCATCACTTTTATCTGATTTTGTGTTTGGTGCCATTATGAGTTTACCTGAACTTTCAGCCATTCAGAGTACCAAATCAGCAATGCTATGGTTAAAATATTAGAAGACCAGATCAATAAATAATTCAGACCCGCCCAGTAATTAATTACTGGAAAGGTTGCTGCCCTCTTTGGGAACTACATACTCCCGCTGTCAGGGAAGTTCCCAGATAGTTTTTTAATTCTAAGTTTGCTATACTAAAAAGAATTTTTTTTTTAATATTATCTAGTATGTGTGCATCCGTGAAATTACCTTGGCCACATTTCCGCAAAAACTCACGAGGTGGCTGGGTTGTGCTTAGCAACACACTGCTTGGGTTCTTGGTGCATTAGTTACGCTGAGACAATCAATGCTGATTGTGAGTGAAGAGTGAACATTAAGGTCTGCGTGAAGCTTAGGAACATCCCTATGAAACGTAGACAATGATTAAGCAAGCATATCCATGGGAGCCACTTTCAAGACAATCTCAGACAGGGTTGCCCTTCTAAAGCACATACTAATGCATACTTTGAGAGTGTAAGGCAATTATTGCAAGAAGACTGTCATGTAACTGTGCTTACGACACCAAAAGAATTTAATTCGAATTGTGATATGTGGCATAAGATCTTGCATAAGATTTAGGGAAATGGAAACTTAATCCAAAACTCCTCCCCCAACACACTAACAGACAAACAGAAAGAGAAAAGATGATGAATTTCTGCTGAACTACTGGGTACAGCCAAACATGATCCCACATCTCTCAGAGATTACAGCTGGAGAAGAAAGTTGATGCTACCACTATGAAAAGCACATAAAGCTTCAAAGTTCTCAATGGCAGAATCCTTGATAACCAGCCTCCAAAAAAAAGTCAAAAAGACAACCTTCAAGAACAAAGATAATATGTAGCCCTTTTTTTTTACAGTAAACTGTTAGTTCACTATGAGTAAGTTCCTCCAGATCAAACAGTGAGCCAAACCCTCTTCATCGAAGTCTTAAAACATTTGCAACAAGCAATTTGATGTCTCCACACTGATTTGTGGCATTCTCAAGACTGGTTCTTACTGCATGACAATGCAAGACCCCAAACTGCTTTGTGTGTTACCAAGCGCCCAGCCAAACTGTTATTGCAATTCCCACATCCACTATAGTTGCCTGACCTCTCGCCTTATGATTTCTTTTTTTTTCCACAAGCGAAAAGGTAACGAAGAAAACATCCAACAAGCTGTGACAAATGAGCTTACAAGTATCACATTTGAAAATTTCTCTGTTTGCTTCCAAGGCCTCCAGAAACACTGGCAAGGGTACTACTACTACTACTACTACTACTACTACTACTACTACTACTACTACTAGAGCTAGGATCATTACTTGGTAAGTGCAATTTCCTATTTTTTTAACAAACCTGTCCTGGAGCTTTTCTGACAAAGGCAATATATTTAAGTGACCTCTAAATATGCCCGAAATATTGCTGCACCAATAGAACAGCTTAACTCTGTGTGCACCCTGATGGAACACCTATATTGATATGGAATCCCTACATTAATTTGCAACTGAGTTACCCTATCTTAACCATCTACCATAAGTCCCTTTAACATAATAATGCTCAATAGTTTGAAGAAAACCCATGTCCCACCTGTCCACAATAAGGGTACCAGAAGTAACAAGACTACCATCGAACATACATTTGTTGTAGAATCTTAGAACATATTCTGAGCTCAAATGTAATGAGGCATTCTATAGAATAACAACCTCCTCAGTGTCAACCAGCCTGGATTCTGAAAAAACCACTTAAAGCTCTCACAGACATCCTGAAACCCTTGGAGGCCGCATGGAGGACTGCCACACATTCGTAGTCACCTTAGTGGCACGCAGTTTGTTGTACGTGCCGAGACAAAGCTGAAAAACCTCGCGACGTAAAAACAAATGCAGGTCAGTTATTGGAATGCCAATCTCCATAAGCGGTTTCCGTGTAGCCTGTGTGGGCAGCCTGTAAGCAAGTTCGTTGCCTGGGATTCAGACGTGTCCTGGGGTCCACACAAACATCACTGAATGACCGGACCTTCCCAGGGCATAGATGGACTCCTGGATGATCGCTACCACAGGATGACAAGGTAGCACTGGTCGATAGCTTGTAGGCTGCTCAAGGAGTCAGTACACAGAAGGAACTGACTCCCCAGGTCATGAACAAATGTGCTCAAGAGCACGAAATACAGCCACCTGTTCAGCAGTGAAAACACTGCAGTCACCGGGCAAGGAATGCTGTTCAATACACCTTCCATAGACATTCACGAAGCTCACGTGACCATCAGCCATAGAGCTGTCAGTGTAAACCACTTATGGCCTCAGTACACATCAAGAATCGAGATGAAGTGACAGTGGAGAGCCATGAGGTGAACTGAGTCTTTTGGGCCTGTAAAAGGTCCAGGCAAAGCCGCAGCCTAGGTGTACACCATGGAGGTGTACGCGATTGGATCTCAAGTACAGATGGTAAAGGCAAGGACTCCAATTCTAATAGAAGGGATCGGGCGCAAACTGCAATTGTACGCCCTGACCTGGGCCGCCAATGCAAGAGATGCACTGCCTTGGATGGGAAAAGGCGACTGTAATTCGCATGCACAGGAGAACTATGAACGTGTGCAATGTAACTGGTGAGCAGTTGTGCACGCCTGAACTGCAATGTAGGGACTCCAGCCTACGCAAGGATGCTGGTCACCAGACTCATCCTAAAAGCCCCTGTTGCTAGGCGAACGCCACTGTGGTGCACATGGTCGAGTAAACGCAATGCTGAGGGCACCGCTGAACCATAAACCAGACTCCCACAGTCAAGGTGGGATTGAGCAAGGGCTCTATATAGCTGCAGCAGCATACAACGATCTGCTCCACAGTTCCTGTTGCTCAGGCAGTGGAAGGCATTGAGGTGCTGCCAGCACTTTCACTTAAGCCGACGAAAGTGAGGAAGCCAAGTCAATTGGGCATCGAAAACCAGTCCCAAAAATTGATACGTCTCCACTACAGTGAGGTAAAGTTCTCGTTCTGGATCAATGGTGTGACACCAACAGAGTTGCTGAACATATGACTTCGCGGCAGAAAACAAAGCTGTGGGCTAGAGCCCATGCCTGCGGCTTGTGGATGGCTCCCTGAAGGTGCCGCTCAGCTACACCAGTACTGGTGGAGCAGTACGAAATGCAGAAGTTGTGTGCATACATAGATGGCGAGAGCTCCCGCTAGACTGTTAATGGTCAGTAAAAATAGAGATACACTGTGGGACCCCATTCTCCTGGAAATGAGGGGGAGGGGTGGAACTACTGGAGGCACCAAATTGGACACGGAAAGTATGAAGCGACAGGAAATTCTGGATAAAACTCTAGAGCGGGCCTCTGATACCCCACTCGTATAATGTGCCAAGGATATGATCTCGCCAGGTGGTGTCATATGCTTTTCATAAATCGAAATCCGGAAAAGGCTGTTCGGATGGCAGACTCGAGGGACAAGATTATCAGCAGTACAGTGACCCAGGTGGAAGCCGCCCTGGCACGGAGCCAGTAGGCCACGTGACTCCAGGACCCAACCCAACCACCGACACACCATACATTTCAGCAGCTTACAAAAAACGTTGGTGAGGCTGATGGGCCGATAGCTATGCACATCAAGCAGGTTTCTGCCGTGTTTTAGCACTGGTATGATAGCACTCTCCTGCCAGTGCACTGGAAAGATAACATCGCACCAGATGGGGTTGAAGATCACAAGGAGATGTCGCTTGTAGTAAGACAAGACATGATTAATCATCTGACAGTGGATCCGATTGGGCCCAGGAGCTGTGTTGGGGGAATGTGCAGGGCCACTTAGGAGCTCCCACTCTGTAAATGGGGTGTTATAGGGTTCACTGTGGCATTTAGTGAACAAGAGGACTTTCCATTCAATCTTTCGTTTGAGAGTGCAAAAGGCTGGGGGTAATTCTCCGATGCAGAGGCGTGAGCATAGTGCTCAGCAAAGCGCTCAGCAGTTATGTTTGCAGCTAACACGTCATTTATGTTAACATTGGGAACACCTGTTGGCGTTTGGTACCAAAAAACTCGTTTGATCATTGGCCAGGTGACATATGGCACCCAATGGTTGACATGTACCTCTCCCAGCACTCCTGTTTCCGCCTTCTGATGAGATGGTAAACGCGGGTGCCGAGTCGTTTAAAGGCTATGAGATGCTCCAGGGAAGTGTGCCACTTATGCTGCTGTAGAGCTCACCGACACACCTTAATTGCCTCAGCGACTGCCGGCGACCACCAATGGACTGTCTTTCGCCGGGGGCCTCACTAAAGAACGACGGGTCACGTTTTTCGCTGCAGAAATGATCGTCGTCGTTACCTGCTCAACCACCACATCGATGTTACCATGTGGGGGGAGATGGTGACAGCAGAGGTGAAGGCTTCCCAGTCTGCCTTGTTTAAAGCCCATCCAGGCAGGCATCTGTGGGCCTGATGCAGGGGCAGTTATAGCAAGATGGGGAAGTGGTCACTACCACACAGGTCGTAATGTGCTCTCCAGTGGATAGATGGGAGAAGGCCAGGACTGCCGAACAATGTGCCGTGTGCCACACTGAAATGTGTAGCAGCCCCAGTATTTAAGAGGCAGAGGTCCAGTTGTGACAGTAAATTTTCGACATCTCTGCCTTGGCCAGTAAGAACTGTGCCACTCCACAAGGGGGTTATGAGTGTTAAATCTCCCGAAAGTAGGAAAGGTTCAGGGAGCTGACCAATTAGTGCAGCCAATGCGTTCAGGGATACTGCACCATCTGGAGGAAGATATACGTTGCAAACAGTTATTTCATGAGTCATCCTTATTCTCACAGCCACAGCTTCAAGAGGGGTTTGAAGGGGCACAGTTTCACTACAGACTGAGTTTAGGACACAAACACAAACTCCAACTGACACTCGAGTATAGTCGCTTCAGATCTTGTAATATCCTTTATGCCGTGGAGAGCCGTGGTACGCATTGCCGAGAACCAGGTTTCCTGGAAGACAATGCAGAAAGCAGGTGTACAGCTTAACAGTTGTCGTAGCCACGCGGTGGAAAAAACTGTCGCAATTCTACTGGAGGATGACTTCATCGTGAGACTGGGAAGGCATGGAGTTTATGCCTCAGGGTCACCTGCTGCCACCTACTTATTGCCTGAGATGTCTATATCCATGGTCTCTGAGGGTCTGGCGAGATCTAGGTCCTCAGCAGATGCCAGAATCTCCACCTCATTCGCAGATGCAGAACTTGTACATAGCAGTGGTGTGGTGCCACCACAATTCCCTCGATCTTGGGATCTTTTTGGATTTCTCTCGCTGCTCCTGGGGTTTCCCTGACTGGGAAGACTTCACTGATTCAGTCTCCGGGACTGAGGATGAGCGCAAAGCCCTACAACTGGTTGCTTTAGGGCTCTTCAGCCACTGGCGGGTGGCATCTTTCCCACTAGCAAAAAACTGGGAATGGAGCGATGCAAGGGACCCCTTCCTAGCGAGAAAAGCTGAAAAAGATTTACACTTCTCTGGCAAAGAAGTGGGGACTGATATCCCTAATGGTTGGGGAGTGGGGGGTATTGCTCCTGAAGCAGGTGGTGCAGGAGCAACAGGGAGGGAAGTGCTCCCACCATCAACGGGGCAGGTGTAGTCTTCTGGCTCAGAGGTGACTGGGTTTGCGGAGCTGATGGGGCTAGAACTGTTTTAGCGGCAGGGTAAGACGATGTCATACGTACAGGATGTATATGTTCAAATTTCCTCTTAGTCTCAGTGTAGGTCAGTTGGTCCAGGGTCTTTTACTCCATGATTTTCCTTTCTTTCTGGAGAATCCTGCAGTCAGGCAAGGAAGGCAAATGGTGCTCTCCGGAGTTGACACAGTTGGGAGACGGGGCACATGGAGTATTGGGATGTGATGGGCATCCGTAATGTAGACATGTGACGCTGGAAGTACAGCGGGAAGACATACGGCCAAATTTCCAGTACTTCAAGCACGGCATAGGGGGAGGGATATAGGGCTTTACATCACAGCGGTAGACCATCACGGGTTTTACATCACAGCGGTAGACCATCACCTTGACATTCTCGGGTAATTTATCACCCTCGAAGGCCAAGATGAAAGCAGCAGTGGTCCCTGTGAATTTTGATACTGTGGACCATATTTAAGCTTTTGTGGGGCATGATGGTTACAGAAACATCTCCCAGTGTGTCACAAGCGAATAACTCCTGTGAGTCAGCAGAGGATGATGATTTGATCAAGACTGACCCAGATATTTTGGACAAGACTTTCACCTATCCAAACCTGCCCTCTAAATGTTCAACAAAAAATTGAGGCTTCGTCATGAAAGATTCCCCATCAGTTATCTAACATACAATGTACCGGACCGAAGAAGAGCTGCTGCCATCCTTAGCCTGACGTTCCTGCCATGGCCTGGCCAGGGAAGGGAACGATTTGGGGGTCGTACCTCTGCGCGTTTAATTGAGCCCGTGAACACTTAGAGACTGCTGGCGTTTGACCACCAGCAAGAGATTATGTACTGCACTTCATCGCGTGTCATCTGCCCTCATGGCACCTACTCCAATCAGGGGCCCTCCCCACGGGCACCACTCAGCCACAGCGAAGGCCACCTGGCAGGATGGCCATTGCCGGGAGTCCCGATGCCCCAGCGTGACTCGCATCTGCTCCTCAGTGTACGTGGAGAGTTAATGGCGCAGGCATCAGCAGGGTGATCCCTGTGAGACCAGGGGGCTACAACCTACATGGTACATGGCAGCCTCACTACAATGGACTGGCGACCGTGCTGGATATCAGGTACAACCAAGTCCATTATCATCGTCAGCGTAGAAACGATACTGTAAAGTTGATAGAGGAGGGTGAACTCACCCGACAGTTGGAGAATGAGCTGAAGTGCAGATCCATGCGGACAAAGGATGCGATAGGTCTCTCAGCTCAGAATGGACACAATTCGCCATGTAAGGCACCCTCCCCAATTGGCTTGCTCTTGGGGAAAATTTTGAAAAAAGGCCGAAACATTTGAGACTCCTTTTAGTTGCAGGAATACCTCGGGTCCCTTCTAACCCTTGGACCTGAAGGGGGTGGGGGTGGGGGACGAGTGTAGAGATGGGTAGTATGAACCGTCACACATTTGTTTAATCCAAAGGAGTGTCACAGGGATGCCGAAGAAACTTGACTGGAAGACACCAAGATACGAGCAATCTACGTCCACTTACGAAGTTGGACACACTAACTTAAAATAATAACAAAGTATACAACAACCCTGTATGTATTGCTCCCATAATGATCACAAGGGGAAAATTAAAGTAATTACAGTGTGCACAGAGCTGTGTTTACACAACCATTCTTCCTATGCTTGATATGTGAATGGAATGGGATGGGATGAACTAATAACCGGTACAATGGTTAAGTACCCTCTGCCATGCAGTTTGCACAGGGTAGCTACAGATGTTGATATTGAGCCTCACAAACTATTCTACGGGCAAATCCACAGTTCATGTTGGGGAGGTGGGGAGAGGGAGGGGGGGGGGCGCAATGACTACATCACAGTGAATAAATTCTACAGAATGTGACTGCCCTTTACCCCCTGCAAATTTTAACTGATTACATGTCCTTAATACACACAGTAATAGTACATACAAAGCTAAAAGAAACCTATAAGATATTTGGACAGATATATGAAACACTGGGCTTTTCATTGCAGCTTCACTCATATAGCTGACATCTCTTCCTCCACCTCTACGATCTCAACGTGTCAGTCTCCTCCGTCCCCTCTATCTGTTCATCTCATTCTCCCCCCTCTCACTATCCCCCCCCCCAAAAAAAACCCTCTGTCCAGCCATTCCCATTAACATATGTAGCCCCTGTAAAAAGATGTTGATAAACCACACTAACAGCATTGCACAACATGCCTTTCATGCATGTTGTGGATATGGAAAACCGTTTCTTGTCCCTGACAGGAATGTTGCACTGCTTTCACACAATCCACTTGTCATGCAGGGCAGTCTATACACCATGTGCTGGGAAAAACGTTTTTTGTATCCCCACTCCGACTGGAGTGAGGCGGTTATAAACTTCACAGTGCTAATACTTGTTAGGCCTGCCGTTTCTGTGACAAATTTGACTGAAGTCACACAGGCGCACAGACCTCTTTGTCTCTATAACGACACAAAAATTTACTTAAAGATGCATAACCAATTAAATTGAGCAAATAATTTAGCATCTTAGGGAATAATGGCTGTAAAGATTAAGATGAAGGGTTAGTTATTTAAAAATGGTACTTACTCAAGCAGAAAAATATGCTGCAGGTACAAAGGTAGCAAAGTGATTAAACATAAATGGAATGTGACAGCTATTGAAGAGAAGATTAGCATGATATAATATGCTGAATGAAATAATAATATTTGGAAATTTAAAGGATGTGTGAAGATGGAATGAAAATTTGCTAGAGACACAACTGAAAGATAGGTTTAAATACAATAAAACAAACATGTTTGGTAGTCATTTCTTCAGTTCAGATGGCAGATGACACTGTAATTACAGACAGGCGTAACTGTCAAAACATTTTAAAACCGTTTTGATATTTAAATCACAAGACAAGAGAAACAGCTGACAATCAAGAGAATGACATCCAATGGAGAAGTCTAAGAAGAGGCCTCGATCCTGCAGTGGCTGTGAAATGGATGATCAATTCTTCCTGTAATCTGTCCATATTACTCATTAAAGCAACCCAGCCACTGCGCCAACTTACTTCAACATGACTAGTACCGCCATGTTCCATTTCAAAGTAGTGCACTCTGTTGCCTCCAGTGAAAGCTCAGAATGTGATCATAAAAACCATTGCCTGATTGCCACATCTGCTTCTTGTCAACATAAACATTTACAGAAAATGAGGAGAAGTACAGAACTGACAAAATATGATGAAACATGTAAGAAAAATGTTATATTTGCATAAGTCAGTGCATAAATTACAGCATGAGGGGGACAATACCGAATGAAGCGAGATTCAATACACTACATCACAAAAAGGAGGGAGAATACTAAGTTGGGTTGAGTTGTTTGGGGAAGGAGACCAGACAGCGAGGTCATCGGTCTCATCGGATTAGGGAAGGAAGTCGGCCATGCCCTTTCAAAGGAACCATCCCAGCATTTGCCTGGAGCGATTTAGGGAAATCGCGGAAAACCTAAATCAGGATTGCCAGATGCGGGATTGAACAGTCGTCCTCCCGAAGAATACTAAGTTTGTGAAAATGTCACAGCATACGTCACATACAATGTGACTTCAGGGCTAGCAGGGAGACAGAAAAAAATTGTTTTGTCTAAGGTAATTGGTCTGAAAAGATGCCACCATAAACTATACACATTTTTATCTGTGTTTATAATGTGTTAGAATTTTCTTTACTCCTTAGACAGGCTTAAGAGCTTGTTAAACTGAAGTCAACAATGATCAATAAATGTTAACATATACTTTATGGAAAGCATCAGTAATTATTCACATACCCAGCAACAGTGGCCAACCTGCAGCTGCGAAATCAAAATTTTAACAATGATGCTGCAATGTTTGCAACCTAATTTAATTTCATGCTGGCACAAACATAACAGTTTCTACCTTTTAACTGTCAACTGTCTTGGTGGTCATGTTAGTGTTCACCAGAATGGATTTTTCACAACAAAATCATGCCAAAGGTTAAGAAGGAAAAGGTGTGCACTTTCAATAGCATTAAACAGTTTCAAAACTGATAGCAACATTCTGCAATGTGGATACTGCAGATCATGAAAGCATCAAAGAAGCAGAGTAAACCAGCATATCCAGAACATACATACACTTAAAAGAACATTCGAAGTTGAAATTTAAGCAAGCTACTCTCCTACACGCATTCACCTCTGGATCTGAAAAGCAGTGATCACTGAATGAGTTTAGTGTGGATCTTGCCATGGCATTAACCCAGTCAGGGATTCCAATCCACAAGATAAACAATCCCGCATTCACATTTCTTGAGAAGTACACACAAAGGTCAATACCAGATGAAAGAATTCTGAGAGAAAGGTCAGTTTATGAGAATCATTTTACAGAATATAAAAGCAGCTGTTGGCAAACATGAAGTGGGATTTGTTGTAAATGACACTACTGATGAGCTGCAGAGATATATTTCGAATTCCTTGATTTTTCCATTACGTGGTGATGGGTAAAACCAATGACTTAAAATTTACAAACTCGAGAAGACAAATGCCTGCATGATGATGCAGTTATTCAGTGATACTTGTGAACCTGTGTCCAGGGCACAAGAGACATGAAAAAAAAATCAGCTTCTGGTGACTGATCAAGCACACTACACGCTTTTGGCTTTCCAGTAATTGAAGGGCATGTACGCGAACTTCAACTATGTGGCGTGTATTACATGATCTACATACGGAGAATTACTTCAGAGTAAATTACTTCATTGCTGGTCTGAAAATTCTGATTGTCTCCTAGTCATCCAGTTTTACAGTAAGAAATGACAGGGCACCACATTCCACAGTTTCCAGTCATTACAATGCGCGGTACTTTGATAAGATGTGCAATTTTGTGCAAAAACTGAAAATTATTCATTTGATATGTGCCCTACATTCAATGGATACAGCAACCACCAAGCAGGTCAAACAATTAGTCAACAAATACCTACAAGTTGGGACCTTTTGCAGGATACAGCTACAAGTATTTGCCTGGTGGGATTCAGAGTTTGGAAGAAGATGGTCTGGAGGAGTAGGAACAGTGAAAGAAGTTTATGAGTGTTGGGGACATTTGATGGATTTTCTAAAGACAAACTGGAGTTAAATTTGGAGAAGCGTTCAAATGTAAAAACCTTTGCAACTTTTACTTCCTTTACAGATGCTAACAAGATATGCTCCATTGATTTACTTCCTTTACAGATGCTGCCAAGATACACTCCATTGATTTCCGTATGCGTCTAGTAGAGTTTCTCCATATAGAAGGAGCTATTGGGCTCAAAGTGCCAGTGACGTGGTGTCAAAAACAATGAAATGATGTGTGTTAATCCAGTTTAATAGAAGCTCGTAAATAGTACTAAAAGTTAATGTAGCTGGTTTAAACCCAAAATAATTTCATCAGCATCTTTTTGTATGTAGTTTCAGTATCTTTTCCCCCTTTCCTGATCATAAATTGCACCTTAAAACCACTTCACTACTCAATGTCCTGACCACATGCGGAGTAGGTTGTAACACAAAATGACGGTTCACAAAACTGCCGAACCTGAGCAACACTGGTGTCAGTATTGGTGATGACAGTGGGCAGATCTCCATCGAAACTGAGGACTGCCCTGATTTCAGTATACAAGACACACAGTCAAAACATGCTGAAATGAAAGTGACAGGAAATCACATGTTAAAGGCTACGTGCTACGCACAAATAGGAGATCAGCATTTCCTCGCATCGGTGCAGTTGGCATTAAGTCCGCCATGCCAGCATGGTCGATTGAGAGACCACTATTTCCCACCACATTTTCCCACTGACACACGATTTGTACATCAGATGAGATGACAGCACACAAGGGAATAGCACACTGATGTACACCACCATCCCAGCATGCTTCTTTGGCGGCTTTGTTGGCTATGTTGTTTCCCTGTATCCTGATGTGTCCAGGTACCCAGCAAAAGATCACCACCTTGCCACAATGTTTGAGCCACTGTAAGGAGTCATGGATGAGCTGAATTAACAGTTCTACAGAATACATTTGGTGGACTGCTTCTAGCGCACTAAGTGTGTTACAACAGGCAAGCAACCTTGCACCATGACACCTTCAAACCTACTACAGTGCTATCATACTGCCATAAAATGCCACACCATAATTTTTTAATTGTTCTATAAGATGCAACTCTCCTATCAGAGAGAACAGCTGAACAAGAAAGGGCATTTGCTTAGTAGGATCAAACTGTATAAATGACAAATGACGATGCAAATAAAATTGAAGAAAAAGAGGTGTGAAAACGTAATCGAGTGTTCAAATTTTTCTTGTATTGTGTTATGCTTACAATCATTTTGGCCTTCTGAAGACACCAAGGCGGCAGCTTGTTCCGCCCCTATGTGTATTCTGAAATATAATACATCCAGATCTGTGAGACAGTCAGTACCATGTATCCTGAATGGGTTTGTCACATGGGGCCAATATTCCTAGAAAACCACTCTAAGTTAGGGTGGATCACCGCACCAAATGACTGACTATGAGGCAGTGCTGAGATTTTCAAGGTATGTTGTGTCAGGAGGAGGTGCTGCAGAATCCAGACAGTGGCTCACCAGCCACTCCATACACAATACGAACCAACCTGGTATAAGAAGCTTCAGTCTATAACCGAATACTCTCATTGTGAACAGTGTCTAACGTCCTGAAATAGGAAATACAAGCTGAACCATAAGCCACGCTCCTTAAGCTAATTGATCTGACAAATGCCCTCTGAAACTGCAGGAGGCAAGAACTGGCGTCAGCTCCCCATGTCTTTATGCTGAGACATTTTAAAATATTCAATTACTAAGTCCTTTATGTGCCACTCTTTGTAAAATATTGTTCTCATTGTGAGCTCTGGTTCGTTAAAACTTTGATGATCATGGTTAAAATAACGTCTTCTCTGGTGAGAACCCAAAACCAGTTTTACTAGCCTCAGCTTGGAGCCTCCTGATGGTCAGTTTTAGTTGCCTCAACATTTTAAGAGCATAAGACCAGAAGCAGAATACACAAGTTGGGTATAATCTGAACATTAATATCAACAAATTATTCCATTAGACTTTCACAAAGAAAGAAGCATAATCAACCCTCCAATCATGGGCAATTTTCCGATTTACTACGATAATGATGGAAGCAGAAGAAATGAATTTAAATTTGTGCCACCGCCAGGACTCTGAACCCAGGTCTTCTTGCTTACTATGCAGAAATGCTAAGCATTACATCACCGCAGCACTACAGTCAACATTTATGCACGAACTAGCCAAGTCAAGTGCCCTCCCCAACACGAACTTCAACTAATATCTTCATACAACCCCATTTGAATCCCAGCTGTGGCATAAATTTTAATTCATTTCTTCTGCTTCCATCATTATCGTAGACAGAGATGAGACTTAAATGCCTCAGGGAACATTATAATATATATAAAGATCACCTATGGTACAGGACTTCCCCAATACGTCCAACGCTGTGGTGGTATTCCAATGTCAGAAAGCCCTGGCAACAGTGACAATGTAGGGGGGAAATAAACGGAAGATATGAATTGAAGAGTGTGCTGGGGAGCGCATTTGACATGGGCAGAAATGTTGACCATAGTGCTGTGGTGGTGTAATGATTAGAGTTCATGCCTAGTATGCAAGATAACCCAGATTCGAGTGGCACAAATTTTAATTCATTTCTTCTGCTTCCATCATCACCATAGACAAAGATGAGAAATGTCTCGGGGGAAATTTAATTATAAGATCCATTTATCTGCATAGAATCACAGCCAATTTTATTCAATAATTAGAATAGTTATAAGTAATGAATTACAGGAATGTAACATGAAAACAAAAAATTGAATTTAAAAATGATTTTTAATTGACACATAGTGTACATGATTCAGGAAACACAAAAATCACATTCTGCGTTTCTCAGTGTGGTATGTAGCAACGGTCGACACAAAGGCTTGTGAAAATGGTTACAAAATTGCTGGCATACGAAGGTATATGTATAAATGTGTGGGTGAGATTGTGTGTAACCCATGGCTTCTGGTGCACCTGAGCAACAAGAGAAAATTGAACAGGAAAATAATGACTACTGACATACAAACAGCCCAGAAACACCGTGTCAAAAGGAATCTTACAGAGCCAAACACACACGCACACACAGCTGGAGGGATCAAGTGTCCTATAGTTTATTCATACAAAACAGTTTATTCTGTATTATACTATGAATAAATGTGTTTGAGACAGTATACTAGCTGTGTTGTGAAACAAAAGCAGTAGTTAATGAATTGCAGTAGTTAATGATTTGCTAAGTAGGCACTGGCATATAATGTGACATTTCCTCGCCATGCCTGTGTGCATTAGCGCTGTTCACTAAATTGGACTATGCGACCACTTTCCAGTTGCCGGAGCAAGTAGGGCAACAATCTAGAGATAATGGACTGGTTTTTCACTGATCACTGTAATGGATGGTAGTCTGGTCATACTAGACCATTCGAGGAAAAGTAATTTTCCCATGGCATATAATATTTCTCCATTGGAAACAAATTTTTGAAAGAACCAGCAAGAAGCTTCACTATACAATAGCGCCAATAATGGAAGCAGCAAAAGGTCAATGAATAAGCCTACTTCTGCTCCTGTTGCTGATTGTATGAAAGGGCTAAATGTTAAATAATTTTGTGCATCTGTTAGGAGCTCTCGAAATGTAGTCAGCAGGCAGCCCTCCTGCAGTTGAGATGGCTAATCAAGACACCCTATGAGGAGGTGAAGTGTATATCATGTGAATGAATGGTCTTTAGTGATAAAGTTGTATTGTCAGTATGGAAAGTTTAGAAAGGGTTGGTAAGACGTGTCCCATGAATGGACATGGAATTCAGTACCTTCAAGGTTTTCCTAACCGACTGTACCCTTTTTGAGACAGTGCAAGTGCTTGTTAAGAACAGGAATCTTACAGCTGAATTTAGAGCTATTAGCTACGTAGAGGTAGTGTTCAGTTAATGAAGTGAACTTCATAAGGTTCACTTAGCACTTGAACTATTTTTCCAAGGAAATTCTTTCGACCTGCTGACAATTGTTTTCTTGCTGTAGGTATTACCAGAGGAAGTTGCAGAGAACCAATGCTGTACATATTCCACTAAAGTGGTCAGTCTTAAAATAAACTTTGAAGTAAGAGTGGTAGCTACATGGCTTTCAATTATTACAGGACTTATGAAAATTTGAATCCTTTGTGGGTCAACGAGACGTGCAATTGTGAAGAGAACTACGTGAGGTCTGTCAATACATTTCCCATTATATCTTCACAGCAGTATGTAGTGTGATTTGCCCTCATGCACAACATATAGATAAGAGCAGATTAATTATGGCCACAGCCAGAAGTACGAATTCGCATAGTCACAGACCCTCTGAGAAGGTTGCTTTTGCCATGCAGTAGTCTGGTTTGATGCAACTTTACAGAACATTCTCTCCTCAATTTCAACTATTTTATATTGAAGCCTTGGTCCATCTTTATAATCTTAATACCCACACTGCTCTCCACTGAGTAGTTGTGTTGCCTTCAGTCCACACACCAGTTCAATGAAGCTCCCCACACTAACCTATGCTGTGTAAGACTGTCTCTGCATAATCAAATTAAACATTTGATGCCTCAGGGTGTATCCTAGAAGTATATCCCTTCGATTCAGTGAACTGGGACATGAAATTTTCTTCACTCAAATTATTTCAGCACCTATTCCTTCATTACTCTAACTACTCATACAACTTTCCCTGGTTTCTGAAGCTCCAAATTTCAAAAGCTATCCCATTTTACGAAGTATTTTTTGTTGTTCACATTTCCCTTCCATATAATGCTGTACATGTTATAAATAATTTCTGATTTCAGATTTATATTAGATTATTTGAAACACTTTAACAAGCACTTCTTGCTACTGTCTCTTAAAACTTAACATCCCATTTACTTCAGTCATCACCATTTATTTATGCACATTAGTCATCTGAAAAACACTATGTAATGGTTGCCAGAGAATTGATTGGCTTTACCAATACACAACCTCATTTGGTAGGGGGGGAAAAAAAAGACAGACATAACGCACCTACATTTAAAACTTTCTTGTCCCCATTAATATATATCAAATCTCCATTCACACAACTAATGAGAGAATAGATGGCTCTTTCTTATTTTCAGAAGGCAAAATTATTACTACTGCTAATAAACATATATGAATTACATGAAACAATATTTGGTTTTGAAACTTAATATTTCATTCCCGTTCCACAATAACTTGCTCTTCTGCAAGGAGCTACAAGTACACACCATTGTGTCCAGGAAATAAAATTTCTTCCCACTACAACCTACATTTTTTATGTTGGCAAGACTATTAACCCAATGTCCACTCAAATGACCGCCACCCAGGTGTGACCATGAGCAAAGTTGATCAGTGGCAGAATATACCGTGGCACACGATATTCTTTACTTTAATGGATGAATCACAATCCATGCCATGTGAAGCCTCCAAACTGCAGCTTCTCTGAATTATGTAGAAGTGAACTACATCTTCACAACCATCTGCAATCCTCCTGGTCCCATTCTTCACAGAATTGTCTCACACCCACCTTTCCTTATGTTTCCCAATTCACTCAATCTACACTCTCACATTGCTCTCTGCTGTCCCTACATTCTACGCTATTGCTGTACTACCCCTCCTACTGCCAAACCACAAATTATGGCACATCACCATGTACCAAATGCAACACCCCTGCATGGCCAGTGAGAGCTCTCCTGTTCCTTGCAGCCTCTTCCTCCCAACCTTGAGCCACCCTCCTGTCCAAAATTTATCTCCATGGAATGTGTGCCAGAACAACGTAAGTGGGGGCCTACCACGAACTTTCACCTATTCCACCCTGATACTTTAACTCCCTGTCACATCTACTATTTCAACTTCACAATAGTCAAACGAAGATTTCTGCATACTTGCAATGAGGTGTCAAAACCAACTGTGTGTACAATTGCTAAAATCTATCTGAACTACAAATCTTAAGGCAGTCATACATTTAACTGTGTGCCTGACGAGAACATTTGCCCAAGCATGCTCGAGTGTGTGTAGGATACACTTGCACAAGCATGAGGACTGTACAAGCAGCTTGACATTTGACTGAATTTCAATTATGCTTGCTTGTGCAAGCTTTCAACTGTGTATTGCTTCAGAGTGTACCAAGAATATGGAGCCTTAAGCACCCATCTGTCAATAGTTCTCACAGCATGTCTACCGCAAATATTTAATATGGCAATCATATTTTTGTTTCTTTAATCACTATATTCCACTTTGTTTCTTCGTAACCTGGCTGCCAGCTCTACTTTTTCTGGTAAACAAAAGGCTTGTACAAGCATGCTTTATCTGTATGTAAAACATTCGCATGCTTGCTCAAGCAAGTGCCACAAGCGTGCTTGTCAAGCAAGCATGCATGAAGCTACATGTATGGATGCCTTTACACATTGAAAGTAAGACAAATGCTCTCCGAGACTGCTAGAGAAAAGTGAGTCAGTGCTTCTGTGTTCAGTGAAAAGTGATACCGTGGGGTGAACCAGATTGTTTTCTGATATTTTATTACAATATATGGAAAAAAATCACACATGGCAGCTGGTTTGCACACAACCCTAACATCTCTGCTGTCAGAGGAATATGTCACACCTGTGTGCATGTGTTAAGTATCATGTCAAGAAACGGTCATCCAGGGCCAACATTTGTTAAAAGGCAACAGTTATACTGTCACCAAGAAATGACATTTGAACGTTATTCTGAGTTTGTGTAGTCATGGATGGAAACACTGGCATCAGACTCCACATGCCTAACAGCAAGTCAATACGTCAGCCCCACACAAGCCATAGGGTATAAAATTTTGTCAAGACAGCTTTTTTTTGTATAGCTAGAGCCTGACCTCCCAAAAGCCAGAATTTAAATCCCCTGAACTATCAAGTGGACAACACCACTGAAAGTGTTTTCAACAAACCTTGAGATCCTAATGTGACATCATGAAGGACTGTTATTGAAGCACCTTTCACTGACATTTACTCAGATACATCACATTATGCATGACATGCTACAGAACAAAACTGAATGCCATTTTTCTACATGAAGCAACAATGGCAAGGAAAAGGGTATCTGTAGAACCCTGGGCTTCTGCTCTTTGTAGAAGTCTTAACAGATAAAATCACTGTTAGTGAATCAGGCTAACAGAACATTGACTTATTAATTAACATTTTTAGTTTCCCAGGTAATCAACTTCTCAAAAAGCTATAGTCAAATTTACATTTTCAACTTAGTTTAGTATTACCTATCTTGTGTTGTCACCAACAAAGCTATGTGGCAAACACATAATTGCGGTCGAGATAAATTTTGGTTGATTATTGACTAAACAAACAAGGTTGACAATTTAGGCACATATCAGACCAGGGCTGGCCACAGTGTGCCAAACACCAGTGCATATGATCTGATGGCCAAGCCTCAGGTTGGTCACTCCTTCCCAGAAGTACTCTGTACAGTGTGATGTTTCATTTATCATTGTGCTTTGGCTTTTTGGCCAGCACAACACTCTTCAGTTCTGCACAACTGTGGTGTCAGCACTGTTCATTTGACGTTGCTTCTCTACAGTATAACTTCCAGATGCACTTCATAATGGCCCAATACGAAGGCCAAAACTGGACAATGTGTGAACATAATAAAGTTTCAAAAGGAGAACTGGACAGACTTTTCATTAATTAAGGTCCTGTTACATTAAAACTGTCCAGGATGTCTACCTTGTTTTCCTCACTGATAGTTTCCACACCTCCAAACAATGAGTTTGCAAGTGTGATGAAGTATTTTGATCACAAGTGTGTGTGTGTGTGTGTGTGTGTGTGTGTGTGTGTGTGTGTGTGTGTGTGTGAAGTTTGCATTAGTGATCTATGTTGTTGACAAATATGAAAATATGTTGTATGCAGTACAATTGCAATGCCAATCACATCCAGTGCATTCGCCATTTACCCCTCTTCCCACTCAAAGAACGTGGTATGGCTGTGGGGGAAAAGCACAGTCTAAGCACTATGGCACAGCTCATGAGCAAATTTCTTGGCCACCCTCATTTTCGACAAACGATCAGTTGCTTTCTGGACTATTATCTGAGATCTGGAAACTGGTGCAAGTTCCCAAAGATTTAAAGTTTGTATTCAGCATTGCAATTTGTACAGTGCCCTTTAGCATCAAAACACTTCAAAATACTACACACACACACAGCATTAGAGCTGCTTCAAATTTAAGTTAAATTTGACAAATTTCACTGGTACATCTGCATGCTTGTTTGAGAAACTAGTGGATGGTAAACAAGTTTGATTATTTACAGGGTCCTTTACTTAATAATAAACAAAATTATCATCTACTGTTCAAAGTACTGAAATTACTCTTGACAGCCTACCCATTCCTCCTATGCCAAATAAATAGCAAATGAGCAAAAAGATGCAAATGAAAAATCATTCAACTAAGAACAGTTGTGACACTTATAGCCAACTTCTGGTCCAGTCAGGACTACCCAAAAACAACTTTAAAAAATTTAAATGAAAGATACATGTATACGGCACTACTTTTATTAAAATTAAGTTTCTACTTATTAGAAGCTGTAATATTCCTTCCTTATATTAACAAAGAATTTGATAATCACTTACTGGTTGTTTAGTCTGCACAAGAGATTCCACATTAACAGCTTTTTCTGTAGGTTCAATTTTGTAATAGTTCCACTCGTCTTCAGAATCTTCGCCACTGTCTGCTACATTGTCAGGTTCACACTGCCCTGGCACTGAAACACAATACGCTGCAAATAGAAATTGTAGGGAGGTGAATGCACGCACGCACGCACGCACACTTTTCACTTACTGGTTTTTACCATTTCAAATGTTTTGAAACACTAGCTCTCATTGCCAATCCTTATCAGTGCCTTGAAGTCAATTTGCAAGTATGGCCAATGCTTGTCCCAAATTTTACTTCCACTATTTTTTAAAAAATAGCACGTTCCAGACTTAATGGATTATCAACTTCAGATCTACACAAGAATAACACTTCCACATTTTTCGATGTTGTCTATCAACTTCCTGTTTGATGAAACATTTTTGCTTCTGTTATGGTATACTTCCAATGGTGTACTTTTTTCTACTACTGATGATATAACCTAGATCCAAATTTTGCACTTTTGTCCTGCTGGTGTGCCTCGCAGCTTGATACCTCAAGCAGTCACTTCACCCTCAAGCCAACCCTGGCCAGCAGAGATCTACGGTCACATGTAGTCAACCAGAAGGACGTATTCACCTCACCTTTAAACACATTTAACTAGGATTGTAACAGATTTACTCCTCACACTATCTAGAATGCATTTTGGTGAGAAACAATTCCCAAAAAGCTGTATCAAGGGTTACTTTGCATGTATTAACCATTGGAAGAAATGAAAATGTGGATTGGACATAGGGTAGATATAATGAAGCCCTTTAAGTTTATTATAGTAAATGTAATTAAAATAGTTGAGACAATGAGAAAGATGACATCTTAGATGGCTGGCAATTTTATGTGATATATGTATTGTTTAGAGTAATAAATGTGTTAGTCACCTATTACAATGGAGAACAACTCTGCTGTGCAGTACTTCCAATTCTTAAGAGATTCATCTTTAATAAAATTAAATCTGGTCTTTACAGAGAACATCTGATCAAAACTGCACATACAGACCTTTTACATACATAGTCACAAAATAATTTTGTTTAATAAAAATTACACGCACTTTAAACTGGCTACTCATTACACCAATTTACAGTTTAACAGAATCAGTAACCAATTTATACCAAATGTATTGTATACTAATTCTGTAGCGTGCAGCAGAAACCTGGAGAGTGAAGGACGAAGGAAGTATGGTGCTACCATGAAGTTTTTGAGAAGTGCGATAGGAAAAACAAAACTGGAAAAAAAGAGAAACGAAAGTTATTTCCCAGAGAACCTCTACTAGAGCAGAGCGAGGATTATAAAAAAAAAAGAAAAAAGGTGTGGCTTGTAAAGAGAACATATGAAGAGGTACCCTAGAAGAATGCAAAAATTGGTTGGTCTTGGGGAGGAGACCAAACAGCGAGGTCATCAGTCCAATTGAAGTAGGGAAGGATATCGGCCATACCCGTTCAAAAGAACCATTCCAGCATTTGCCTGGAGTGATTTAGGGAAATCATGGAAAATGTACATCAGGATGGCTGGAAGTGGGTATGAACCAGTGTCCTTCCAGATGCGAGTCCAGTGTGCTATAGGAGACAGGGACAGTGTAGCAACAGAAATTACGGCAAGATCAGAAAAGAGGCTTGGCACACCACACCAAAGGCTGGAAAATTTTTAAAAAATTGCTGAAGAACCAATCTGCAGACTCAGTTTCAATCCAGTATAACTCCACAAATTACTAATTTAAAACTACTAACTTATCAATGAAAATTTTCGAAACTATTTAGTAATTGGAAAGATAAAAAACCTACTTACAAAGCACTGGTGGGAAAATACACATATGCTACATTGTGAAAGGTATTTTGTATGCAAGCTTTCAGACCCAGTGGCAACTCCTTTTGGCAGAGGGATTGAAGAGGAAGGAAGAGGGGTGAAGGGAAAGGACTGGTGAAGTTAAGTCTTTGGATACACAAAACCATTTTATATATGTGTTCTCCTGCCACCACTTAGAAAGTATAATTTTTATCTTTCCAATTACATTCAATTTCAAACTACACTAATTTACATGTAGATCTGGAGTCCAAACCAATTATGTACAACATTAATCTCCTTGGAAGCTGCTTCTGCAAAGGATAACCATCTGCCACAAAGTCTGCAGTCTAAGGAGGATACTTTGATAATTTAGCTTAACTGCATGAAATCTTAAGTAGGTACAAAGTTGTACCAAATGGACCCCATTCACGTCAGAGTTCAAATTATACCTTTCAATTCTCTTGATCTTAATTACACAATGTTTTTATTAACTTATCCATTGTTGTTGTTGTTGTTGTCTTCAGTCCTGAGACTGGTTTGATGCAGCTCTCCATGCTACTCTATCCTGTGCAAGCTTTTTCATCTCCCAGTACCTACTGCAACTTACATCCTTCTGAATCTGCTTAGTGTATTAATCATACAGTAAAGCTGCATGCCCTCGGGAAAAATTACGGCTGTAGTTTCCCCTTGCTTTCAGCCGTTCGCAGTACCAGCACAGCAAGGCCGTTTTGGTTATTGTTACAAGGCCAGATCAGTCAATCATCCAGACTGTTGCCCTTGCAACTACTGAAAAGGCTGCTGCCCCTCTTCAGGAACCACACGTTTGTCTGGCCTCTCAACAGATACCCCTCCGTTGTGGTTGCACCTACGGTACGGCAATCTGTATCGCTGAGGCACGCAAGCCTCCCCACCATGGTTCATTTATCCATTGACGTACAATAAACGCAACTGATATAAACAGTATATTAGCTTCTCTTAAGTTTTATGTTCTCTTTAATTATGTTGTGTCACAATGTGCTATTCTCATGTGAAGAGACCTGGTACAAATGCTATGTGTAATGAAATCATAGAAAAGGGCATAGAGTGTCAATTACCAATTCACAGATTTGGCGACAGTGTGACCATTTCAAAAGTCTACCAATACCCCCTGCCGATAAGAGCCACCAACAATTTGTAATCTTTTCAGGGAACAATGCTAAATTTTGTCTTCAGATAATACCAAAATCATGATATATAGAGATCAAAGAGAGCTGCAGAGCAACTGGAAATTATACCTTACATTAAAGTGAATTGTTAACTACTACATCATACAAAATTCCCACGACCGTACGTTACAAACCTACACTTGACTGTCATGCAGAACACATCACCCCTTGCAAAAATTTCAAGTTTATATCAAATATGTGACCAAGTTAACATACAGTACTGTGACATTTTATTCCTCATTTTTCCTATTCTCTGTGTGTAGTGGCAAACAGATTAGAAACAAGTAGGAATGCACAAATAGGTTGATCTATGTCCCTATAAGTATAAAATTTCACGAACCAATTAAGATCGCCACACAACAACGGTTTGGCAGCGCTAAATGAAAGCAACAAAAACTTACCACCATGACATCAATCATCAGAAATGTGTCAACGGATAAGTCTTAAATAATAGAAAAAGCAAACTACTACATTAATTTCTGTTCTATTTTCGTAGTATGCCAATGCAACCATTCAAATGGGTGCTAAATTATTTTCCTTTCGGCGTCAGTGAAACCTTCACGTTGGTATACCAGTGCTGTAACGGTATTTAAGTCGAAAACAACGTAGTACGTCGCCTTCCGTTTTACACCTTATACTCATTCTGCACTGCATTTACTTGGTTGACAATTTACCATCGACTCAAACGAGTTCAGAAAACAGTACAACCCGGCGGGGCCACGCCCAAAAACTAAATGATCGATACCTAAACCCAAACAACAGGTGGAGTTAACTACAAGAACCGCGCGTGTACAAGACTTTCATTTTAGTAATTCTATCGACACAGAGTACAGTAAACAAAACCAGTTTAAAATACGCACTACATCTACACGTTTTAGAAGACGACGGAATTCAAACAAACAACACTTAAACAACTGTTTCGTCGCTTATAGTGCAATTCCAAATTCAAGCTAATAGTTTGACAGGTTGAAAACCTACGACGCCTGAAATTTCATTGACTGTAGATGGGATACACATACCTAGCAGTCCACAAGAACGTTTGGCCTGTTCACTAACACAATGACGGCTCTGGAGGCGTCAGCGGAAAACAGAAATTGGCAAGAAGTGATGGTTCAAAAATAGCACAGTGTCGCAGCTGACGAAGATAATAGAATTACACAGCACCATGAATGAAGATAAAATCTGTGCTCTCTTTCGCTTTCTTCGAATTACTGTATTAACATACTGAACTTCCTTCATTAACATGCCGGAAACTCACAAAATACAGTATCACTGTGCATCTCCGCTGCAACATATTTAGCACCACCTTATTAACGATTGCTTCTGTCAACATTGAATAGACCTTTCAGCAACTGTAGTAGAGATCTAACAACCAGTACTACCAAGCGACTTACAAAAGCAATCCACTGGCACAACTTGTTCTCTGTCTAGGACCACCTCTGCCAACTGCCTTCGGCTCACTGAGTTATTCACGGAATGGGGCCCCGACGTCTCGCTTTCCTCCCGTAAGATACCGCCACCGTCGTTTGAAAACAGTGGACGCGCGGCCAATGACAATTCCAGGTCTGTGTAGCCTACACATTCCCGCGAAACTAGTTACGACGCCAGCTGGAATATTATTTCTTACTGCAGTCACAGTTTAGTATATTACATTTAACAGACTGTGCTGTAGTATGGACGTAATAAAAATTTATACTCAAAGAAATGTGACAGAGAATAGAAAATAGTGCATTGAGAATGGCTAGCCACTAGCCGAAATCTGGATTTGCGTAATAAAATCTGAAAAAGGAACGACTTATTGCTGCACTCTATAATTTAAGTCACATAACAGTCGCTGAGTACACCCACTTTCCGAATGGAAGGTAACCTGATGATAAAAATTTATATATATGGATAACACAACAACGCGGAAATCTAGATTTCAGCCGGGTAACAGTCAAATATTTATTTAATACGCTAGTCGAAATCTACTGGCAATGCACGCACAAACCTTTTTTGGACATTGTACAATGTTTCCATTACAAGTGGAATGTTATTTCTGCAAAACATGAGTTTCAAGATGCAGAACATTCTGTAAGGGACCCACTGAGTTATTTCAAACCACGAAAAATCCATCTGCATTTGTTTACACGACGACCTGTTTCGATTGTCTCGTTACAATGTTACAATAACTGGAATTTATCTGCCTGTTCCATTCACAATCTTCGTGGTACCTCTGTGTCACATTTCTATAAATGTTACGCGGGCTAGTAGTAACGTTCTCGAGGTAAAGGGGCAATAACTTTTATGCACGTAGCATGCTGAATAACAATGATTGTAGAGGAAGTGTTCCTTGGTGACTCAAAGTGTTACATTACATAATGTAAATATCGTTATTTTTCTTAGATTCCATTTTGAGAAACTCTTGGAAGGATTATTTTAATTTAGACATCATCATCATCATCTTTGTCATTGGGTCGGTAATTCATTGCATAGTTTGTCCATCGGGCGTTTATTGAAGAACATGTTGATATTGCCATGGTGATATTGTGGCCTATAATTGCAAAGTATTATTCTGCTAATTTCAGTAACCCTGAAAAAAATTTTTCATTATGGTGTAACTCGAAATACCCTGTCCACTTTTGAAGAGCTGAAGGCATTTTAAAGACAATTTCGTTTTTTCTTTGTTCCACGAAATCCGTGAAATTCTGCAACTGATTAAGAATTTTCTGTCAGCTTACGTTTTTTCCCCCTCCTAATTATCAAGATATTCCTGGCGCTTAAGTCATCAGCTTGAAATTGGGTCTAGTTGTGGGTTCTCTATTTTATCACTAGAAGTCCTAGCAAACGCCAGATAGGTCGGAATTTATTACCGGATGGGTTAAAGAGAAAGAAAGATTTCATTTGTTTATTACAGGTAAACTATAAAAGATACACATTGCGCATGTCACCGTATAGAGTAAAGTTCAAAGTTTTGACACAACTGCGCTGCTGTGTGTAGAAACATGGCGACTACACAATGATTTTTTTTTTTTAATTTGAGCACGTATAACGTGCATTCCTCCGTAGATTCAGCAAGACGCCGCCACTGCACAAGCTTCGTAGGTTGTGTTCCATAAATGAACAGCATGGAGACAGAAGTGATGACACTTTCTGCAAGACCTGGCCATCATTTTGCAGGACAATGCTCAAGCACGTACAGTGCAAGCTGTTACTGATTTGTTTGAATAATGGGGCTGCTAAATGCTATACCACTTACTGCACTCCCCTGACTTAAGTCCTCGTGAGTTCAACTCAGTTTCTAAACTGAAGGACACACTTCGCGACATTTGCTTCAGAGCTGCTACAAATTCGTCGGGCAATAGACCGCGCCTCTCGAACTGTCAACACTGCTAAGAACGTCCTACGACTTCCACATCGCTGGCAACGGGTTACACACAATGCTGGTGACTACTTTGAAGGTCAGTAAAACTTTGAAACACCTATCTATTTTGTACGAGCTGTAAATAAATAGTTGCCACTATTAAATTCCAACCCTCGTATATGCAAAGGAAAGAACTGGTCGGCCGCGCACATCTAATGAAAATGTCGAGTGTACCCGTGAATGCGTTCACATGGAACCCTCCACAAGACGGGCAGGCCAGGAACTTCAACTTTCTCAAACAATGATACGACATGTCCTGAAACGGCACCTGCATATGAAGGCTTGTTGCTGTTACTGCAGCAACTGCGTCCCGGCAACCGTTAACAGTCTGTACGAATCTTAACCTTCGCTGCTCCAGTATATAGCCGAGGACACTATTTCCGAACAACTCATCTTTTTAGACGATTCAACGTTTCATCTATCGGGGAAATAAACCGCCATAATGAAATGTTCTGGAGGTTAGAAAACTTGGTGCCGTCGTGGAACATGAAAAAGACCCACCGAAACTGAATGTGTTTCGTGCTGTTTATGTCCACAAAGTTTATAGGCCTTTCTTTTACGCGGAGGGAAACTGTGACATGAATGTCATACCTGGCCAGAAAGCAAAATTGGTTCTTTCCTCAACTTTACGTAGATTCCAATGATTTTATTTTTATACGTGAGGGCGCCACGCCTCACTTTGATGGTGAGGTGCGGCGTTATCTTAACAACACCATCCCACAAAATTCGATTGGAAAATATGGACAATAGGATCATCTTTGTCCCGCCTATGGCATCTACTCTTCAAGAGCTGAGAAATTAATTGTTGAAGCTATCGATTCAATAAACAGTGACCTGTTGATTCGTCTGTGGAATGAAATGGACTGCCTCGAGCAACGCCTGGTACTCATGTTGAGTGTATGGTATAGTGTCTGTGCGAACATAAAATTCTGAACCTTTCTCTATCCAGTGACGCGCGCAATTTTTCATAGTTTGTCTATAACAAACAATTGAAATCTCCGTTTTTTGATCACACTGTATATTTGGGCCGACATGACCGTAAAAAATGCCGACACCTGGGAACTATAGGCGGGGACAGTGCTTTGTGTAGCTTAGGTGCCAACATAGTACGAGCAGACAACGCTAGGCTTCCATTAGTAAACTGCGTTTGACAAGTAATGGAATAGCGATATGCGCATATACAGATGGCGGTATTATCGCGTACACAAGGTATAAAAGGGCAGTGCATTGACGGAGCTGTCGTTTGTACTCAGGTGAGTCATGTATAAAGGCGTCCGACGCCATTATGAGCGCAGGACGGGAATTAACAGATTTTGAACGTGGAATCTTAGTAGGAGCCAGACGTATGGAGTATTCCATTTCGGAAATTGTTTCGAGATCCAAAATCTCACGAGTGTGCCGAGAATGCCAAATTTCAGGCATTACCTGTCACCACGGACAAAGCAGTGAGCAACGGCCTTCACTTAACGGCTGATAGTAGCGGCGTTTGCCAAGAGTTGTCGGTGCTATCAGACAAGCAACACTGCGTGAAACAACCACAGAAATGAAAGTGTGTGTACGACGAACGTATCCGTTAGGAAAGTGCGGCGAAGTGTAGCGTTAATGGGCTACGGCAGCAGACGACCGACGCGAATGCCTTTGCTAACAGCACGACATCGTCTGTAGCACCTCTCCTGGGCTCATGACCACATCAGTTGAATCCTAGACTGGAAAACAGTGGCCTGTTCGGAAGAGTCCCGAATTCAGTTGGTAAGAGCTGACGATATGGTTCGATTGTAGCACGAACTCCGCGAAGCCATGGACCGAAATTGTCAATTAGGCACTGTGCAAGCTGTTGGTGGCTCCATAGCGGTGTGGGCTGTGTTTACATGAAATGGATTGGGTTGTCTCGTCCAACTGAAGTGATCACTGACTGGAAATAGTTATGTTCGGCTACCTGGAAACCATTTGCAACCATTCATGGTCTTCATGTTCCCAAACAATGATGGAACTTTTATGGATGACAGTCACCAGGCCACAATTGTTTGCAATTGGTTTGAAGAACATTCTGAAAAATTCGAGTGAATGATTTGGCCATCCGTCGAACATTTATGGGACATAATTGAGAGGTCATTTCTTGCACAAAATCCCGTACCGCAATTATGGATGAGTACAGAGGCAGCGTGGCTCAATATTTCTGCAGGAGACCTCCAATGACTTGTTGAATTCGTGCCACGTCGAGTTACCGCACTACACCGGACAGGAGGAGGTCCGACACGTTATCAGGTTTTTTTTCTTTTTTTTGTTGGGGTTTAAGGCGCTCAACTACTGAGGTCATTAGCGCCCAGTCACTGTTGTTAGAGCACATGGAATCTAGTAAAAATCAACGGGATGGGGGGACACCAGAAAGACCTGACAAAGATGCAGATAAAATAAGTAAAAAGGTTAGACGTCTTTGGACAAGCCAGTTAAAGTTATAAAACGCAGAATACGAGCAGCTGCTCAAGCGTCATCAGCTAAAACATCTGGTAAAGTAGATGGCAGGGACAGGACAACACGAATTGACTAAAACGGGGACACGACAATAAAACATGGCGCACTGTTAATGCATGACCACAAGGGCACTGCGGGGCTGGGTCACCGGAGAGCAGGTAGCGGTGGCTAAACCGGCAATGCCCAATCCGCAACCTGGTCAGAAGGACCACCTCTCGCCGAGATGATCGGGAGGAGGTTGTCCAAGCAGTTGGGAGCGGTTTTACTGCCCGGAGCTTGTTTCCTTGGAGGGATGACCAAGCATCCCACCACAACGACACAAGCCTCTTACAAACATCCCCACGAACGTCATATGATGGGACACAATGGGAGGCTGGCCGAGGCAGGAGGACTGCAGCCTTGGCTGCAGCATCCGCAGCCTCATTCCCAGGCACTCCTACATGTCCGGGAACCCACAGAAAGCTGACAGAACCACCATTATCAGTGAAAGAATGGAGGGACTGCTGTATCCGTTGAATCAAGGGATGGACCGGATAGGGAGCTCCAAGGCTCTGAAAAGCACTGAGTGAGTCAGAGCAGAGTACATACGACGAATGGCGGTGGCGGCGGGCATACTGAACGGCCTGATGGAGAGCAAAAAGCTCGGCCGTAAAGCTCGAACATTGGTCGAGGAGCCGGTATTTAAAGGTGGCGGCCCTGACGACAAAGGCACAGCCGACACCATCGTCACTTTTGGAGCCATCGGTGTAAATAAAGGTGTGACCGGCAAGTCGAGCACGAAGTTCGACTAACCGTGAGCAATACACTGCAGCCGGAGTACCCTCCTTCGGGAGTGAGCTGAGGTCGAGATAAATATGAACCGGAGCCTGGAGCCAAGGTGGTGTCGGGCTCTCACCCTCTCTGAAGGTGGTAGGGAGGGCAAAATCCAATTGTCGAAGCAGGCGACGGAAGCGGACTCCGGGGGGCAGCAGGGCAGACACATACAACCCGTACTGACGGTCGAGAGAATCGGCGAAGAAGGACTGGTAAGAGGGGTGGTCGGGCATAGACAACAGCCGGCAGGCATACCGACACAGCAGTACGTCGCGCCGGTAGGTCAATGGTAATTCGGCAGCTTCAGCATAAAGACTCTCCACAGGAGTAGTGTAGAAGGCTCCGGTCGCAAAACGTAACCCCCGAGACGGCGTAAGAGGGATGGCCGAGCGGACGAGTAGACGAAGCTCCCATAATCCAGCTTCGATCGGACAATGGACCGATACAAGCGAAGCAGAACAGTGCGATCCACTCCCCAAGATGAACCACTAAGAACTCTGAGGACATTAAGGGAACGTGTACAACGGGCCGCCAAATAAGAGACATGCGGAGACCAACACTGTTTCCTGTCCAACGTGAGCCCTAGAAACTTTGTTGTTTCCACGAATGGGAGAACAACGGGACCGAGATGTAAGGATGGCGGAAAGAACGCTTTATATCGCCAAAAGTTGATACAAACCGTCTTCTCTTCAGAGAACCGGAAGCCATTTGCCACGCTCCATGAGTAGAGGCTGTCAAGACAACGCTGAAGGCAGCGCTCCAGGAGGCATGTTCTCTGGGCACTGCAGTAGATCGCGAAGTCATCGACAAAGAGAGAGCCTGAGACATTAGGTGGAATGCAATCCATAATGGGATTGATCGCGATGGCAAAAAGGGCTACGCTCAAGACGGAGCCCTGAGGCACTCCGTTCTCCTGGAGGAAGACGTCGGACAATACGGAACCCACACGTACCCTAAACTTTCGATCCGTTAAAAAGGAATCAATAAAAAGGGGCAGGCGACCGCGTAGGCCCCACCTGTGCATAGTGCGGAGGATACCTCCTCTCCAACTGGTATCATAAGCCTTCTCCAAGTCGAAGAACACGGCTACCGTTTGGCGCCTTCGCAAAAAGTTGTTCGTGATGAATGTCGACAAGATCACAAGGTGGTCAACAGCGGAGCGGCGGCGACGAAAGCCGCATTGGACATTAGTAAGTAGCCGCCGAGATTCAAGAATCCAGACTAACCGAGCATTAACCATGCGCTCCATCACCTTACAGACACAGCTTGTAAGAGAAATGGGGCGGTAACTAGAAGGAAGGTGTCTATCCTTCCCGGGTTTGGGTATAGGAACAACGACGGCGTCACGCCAACGCATGGGGACCTGACCTTCGGTCCAGACGCGATTGTAGGTACGAAGAAGGAAGCTTTTGCCCGCCGGAGGAAGGTGTGCCAGCATCAGAACGTGAATGGCATCTGGCCCCGGAGCAGAGGACCGGGACAGTGCAAGCGCACGTTCGAGTTCCCGCATAGTGAAGGGGGCATTATAAGTTTCCAGATTCAGCGAGTGGAAGGAAGGTCGGCGAGCCTCTTCTGCCTCTTTCCTGGGAAGGAAGGCAGGGTGGGAATGGGCGGAGCTTGAAACCTCCGCGAAAAACCGGCCGAAGGCGTTGGAGACAGTCACAGGATCAACGAGGACAGCATTACCTGAGGTGAGGCCAGGTACCGAGGAGTGGGCCTTAATGCCCGACAGCCGGCGCAGGCCACCCCATACGACAGAAGAGGGAGTAAAACTGTTAAAGGAGCTGGTGAAAGAGGCCCAACAAGCTTTTTTGCTCTCTTTGATGACACTACGACATTGCGCTCGGAGTCGTTTGTATTCAATACAATTTGCCAACGTAGGATGGCAGCGAAGGGTGCGTAAAGCACGTCGTCGAGCACGGATAGCGTCTCTACAAGCCTCGTTCCACCAGGAGACGGTTGGTTGGTTGGTTGGTTGTTTGAGGTTAAAGGGACCAAACAGCAAGGTCATCAGTCCCTTGTTTCAAATAGACTCCATTCTGCTAACGGGACATCTCAGTATAGTCAGAAAATAAAACGGAAAAAGGGGAAACGTAAAAGGGCAGTCACGTTGTCATTAGTAAAAACAAATGAGGGAAGTTGGCAAGAGAACGAACCCAACACTATGCTGAAGCAGCATAGGCAAGACCACCCGTGACTTAAAAGGTACAACTGCTATAATGCAGAAAGTACGTATGGGAATAGAAAAACTAACCAAGCCTTAAAAAGAAGGGGTAAAAACAGAGTAAACGGGAAAGAAAAGAGGATTCCAGTCAGGGAGGTGAATCGGGAATCTCTGAACACTGCCTACAGTGGGAGACACCCAAACACTCACCGCCCTGCCCCAACACCAGAGGGAGATTAAAAACTTTAAAACTGAGAATAAAAACCACTCTCCCGGAGGAAACCTAGAACCAGAGAGACCATCCGGGAATCGTCAGCCAACATCAAAGGTAAAGTGTGGGGGAGTCTGTACTTAGCACGCAGAGGGCCACTGACTGGAAGGCTCCACAGCCACATAGCGGGGGTGGCTCATCACGCAAAAGGAAACCATGGGTCAGCCTGGTATGGCCAATGCGGAGACGACACAGTGTGGTCGAGTCCTTGCGGGAGAGGCTAAAGGAAGAACGCCATGGGCCTGGATTCACCTTAATGGCACGAAGTTTATTAGACAGTGGAGTAGCCTCCCAAGAATTGGCCCATGACTGTGCAAAGTGGGATTTGATGTGAAGCCGTAAATCCGCTGCAGGAGGGGTTACAGAAAACGGGGGGTAAGTAACTGCTCCCCCAGCCAAACGATCAGCGAGCTCATTACCCGGGATACCCACATGGCCCGGGACCCATAGGAAGTCAATGGAACAAGCAGCACGGTGAAGATCAGCGAGATGGTCATGGATGGCAGAGACCAAGGGATGGCGCGAAAAACACCGGTCAATAGCAAGAAGACCACTCAATGAGTCCGTACATAACAAAACGCGGTTGTGTTGGGATTGTTTAATAAAGGTAAGGGCCCGGGAAATTGCCATCAATTCTGCAGTAAACACCCCACATGAGGGTGGCAGTAGATGATTTTCCGTTCCAACAAAGGACGTGAAGGCATACCCAACATGATCAGCAGATTTAGAGCCATCAGTGTAAAAAACAACAGCATCCCGAAACTCCCATAAAATTTGGCGGAAAAAGGAACGGAACACCACCGGGGGGATGGAATCTTTCGGACCGCGGCGGAGATCCATCCGAATTCGAGGCCGAGGAACTAACCAAGGAGGGGTGGAGGGGAGGGAGCGAGGAAGACAGGACAAAGAAGGAAGCCGAAAATCACGGTTAAGAGACGCAAGGCGCAGCCCAACCGGTAAACCCGCCCGAGGGAGGGAGTCAGGCGGGCGACGTCCATGGTCTGGGAATAGGATAGAATAGGAAGGATGTGTGGGAGAAGAACGGATAGTAAGGGCATAAGACACCAGAAGCTGGGACCGCCGAACAGAAAGGGGGGGGGATCCCAGCTTCAACCAGGAGACTATCAACAGGGCTAGTAGGGAATGCACCGGTGGCCAAACGGATACCACGATGGTGGACTGGATCCAGCACGTGCAGCGTGGAAGGAGCAGCTGAACCATACACTTGACAACCATAGTGACAGAACTAGAGCACGATAAAGACGGAGGAGGAGGGAACGGTCCGCACCCCAAGAGGAGTGGGCAAGGAAGCGAAGGACATTGAGTTTACGGAAACATCCTACCTTCAGGAGTCTGATATGGGGCAGCCAAGTGAGCTTGTTGTCGAAAAGAAGACCTAGGAAACGAAGCTGTGGAACCACAGGCAATCTTTGTGCAGCGAGATAGAGCTCTGGATCAGGGTGGACCGTAGTACGGCGACAGAAGTGGACCACCCGCGATTTTAAAGGAGAGAATTGAAACCCGTGTGAGAGGGTCCATGCAGAGGCACGCCGTATAGCCACCTGGAGCTGCCGTTCTGCAGATGGCATCGAGGAGGAACTAACCCAAATGCAGAAATCATCCACATACAGGGCAGGGGCGACCAAGGGACCGACAGAGGCCACATGTCCATCGATAGCAATGAGGAAAAGAAGGACACTCAAGACAGAACCCTGTGGGATGCCCGTCTCCTGGGTCCGTGGAGAACTAAAAGCAGTACCAACTCGAACTCTAAATGACCGATGGATCAGGAACTGGCGGATAAAAATCGGGAGTGGGCCCCGAAGACCCCACTGATGAAGGGTTAGTAAGATGTGATGGCGCCAGGCCGTGTCATAGGCCTTGCGAAGGTCAAAAAACACTGCAACCAAATGGCGGCGCTGGGAAAAAGCCTGCCGAACTGCGGATTCCAAGCGAAGCAAATGATCGATTGGAGATCGTCCCTCTCGAAAGCCACACTGGTAAGGGGACAATAGATCCCGAGATTCGAGGACCCAAGTGAGCCGACGGGCTACCAGCCGTTCAAGTAACTTACAACCAACATTGGTCAAACTAATTGGCCGATAGCTGTCAACAGATAGGGGGTTCTGACCAGGCTTAAGGACAGGAACCACAATGCTATCCCTCCACTGAGAAGGGAAGTCACCCTGGAGCCAGATACGGTTAAACACCCGAAGAAGATGGTGCCGTTGTGGAGCACTGAGATGTTGAAGCAGCTGGTTATGAATGGAATCTGGGCCAGGGGCCGTATCATGAGAAGAAGATAGAGCAGAAAGAAATTCCCATTCAGTGAAAGGTTCGTTGTAAGATTCTGACTCACAAGTGGTGAAACATAAGGTGACAGCTTCAGCCTGCTGTTTTTGATGAAGGAAAGCAGCTGGATAGGAGGCCGACGCTGATGCCACTGCAAAATGGGTCGCAAGATGTTCTGCGAGAACTAATGGGTCCGTACAAATGTCATCTGGGAGGTGAAGGCCTGGGAGGGTGGACTGCCGATGGCAACCTTGGAGAGAGCGAAGTGTAGCCCATACCCGTGACAGAGGGACAGTGGAACCAAGGGAAGAAACGAATCGTTCCCAACATATCCGCTTGCTCTGTTTGATTAAATAACGGGCTTTAGCGCGAAGGCGCTTAAAGGTAGAAAGGCTGGCTACAGATGGGTGCCTCTTAAAGTGTTGCAAAGCTCGACGGCGATCACGGATGGCAATGGCAATGGCTGTACTCCACCACGGGACTTGCCGACGACGAAATTGTCCAGATGAGCGCGGGACAGCAAGGTTAGCAGCGCGAACAATCTCGTCAGACACGTCACGTAGGATGTCATCAATACTACCCGACAAAGAGGGAGAAAACTCGACCTGTGCAGTATATAGAGGCCAATCGGCGCCGTGGAAAGACCAACGAGGTAACCTGTCCATCGGGGAGCGGGAAGGGAGCGTGATAATCAACGGGAAATGGTCACTATCACAAAGATCGTCGTGTGGCGACCAGTGTAATGAAGGGAGGAGAGAGGGAGAAGAAAGAGAAAGATCAATGGCAGAAAAGGTACCATGACCAGCACTGAAATGAGTAGGGGAGCCATCATTAAGAAGGCACAGGTCGTGGTCTGCAATAAATTGGTCTATAAGACGACCTCGTCGAGATGGAAAGGCACTGCCCCACAAAGGATGATGAGCATTAAAATCCCCAAGGAGGAGGAAGGGAGGAGGAAGTTGCTGAAGAAGGGTGGTTAAGGCAGCAGGTGTAAGAGTCCTGTCAGGAGGGAGATAAAGATTGCATACTGTGACTGCAGAGTCTAAGTGGACCCTAACAGCAACCGCTTCCAATGTAGTGTGGAGAGGAATCCACGTGCTAGCAATGTCTGTACGGACCAACGTACAAACGCCACCAGAAGCCCGCAAGGGTCCGACCCGATTTCGACAGAAAACACGGAACCCACGGAGGGTCGGTGAGTGAGCATCAGTAAAATGAGATTCCTGGAGAACCACACAAGCTGCTGAGTAGGACGAAAGAAGGGATTTCAATTCCGGAAGGTGACGATAGTAGCCATTACAATTCCATTGGAGAACCACAGAACGATGGTTTAAATGAGGGCTGAACACGCTAAATCCAGTCATACCGCCGGGTCCCCACCCGTCACCGACAAGGAGGGGGCGACATCCATAAACGACAGGTCAGAATCCGGTTGTGAAGCCGGGGAAGGGACCTCCGGTGACACCAGAGGCTCTTTGTCCCGGGACTTATGTTTCTTCTTCTTTTCAGGCTGAGATCGAGGAGGGCTGTGTGGCATAATGGAGCCAGCTGCAGCAAGATCAGGAACAGAAAGAGACCGGGCGACCGGGGGGCGATAGACCGCGGCTCTCGCGGTCGCCGCGCTGCAGCAGACCTTTGACCTGGAAGGTGCCGGGAAGGGGCATCCCGGGGGAGGCGCCCTTGACCGGCAGACGCCGAAGGAGTGGGACACTTCTCCGGCTGGGGAGGGGGAGCAGCGCCCAGAGGAGAAGGTGTGGGAGCCGCAGGGGAGGGGGGAAGGAGAGGGGTCCGGGATGGGGGTAAGGAAGGGGGAGGAAGGGATGAAGATGTAACCAAGGCGTAACTAGATGTCATGGACACAGGGTGCAATCGTGCATATTTCTTACGGGCCTCTGTGTAGCTTAAACGATCAAGGGACTTATACTCCTGTATCTTTTTTTCTTTCTTATAGACTGGGCAATCTGCTGAACGTGGAGAATGACTACCATGACAATTTACACATACAGGAGGGGGAACACAAGGACTCCCCTCATGGAGTGGACGTCCACAGTCACCACAGAGAGGGTCCTGGGTACAGCGAGAAGACATGTGGCCAAAACGCAAGCACTTAAAACACCGCATAGGAGGTGGGATGTACGGCTTCACATCACAGCGATAGACCATAATCTTAACTTTCTCAGGAAGGGTATCCCCTTCAAAGGCCAGGATAAAGGCACCAGTATCAATACGATTATCTTTAGGACCCTTCTGAACACGCCGAACAAAGTGAACACCCCGCCGTCCGAGATTGTCCCGAAGTTCCTCATCAGTTTGAAGGATGAGGTCTCTGTGAAAAATCACACCTTGTATCATATTTAGAGACTGGTGAGGGGTAATGGACACGGGAATTGTGCCAAGATGGGTACAGGCACGAAGGGCCGCAGATTGGGCAGCCGAAGCAGTTTTTATCAGTAACGAACCCGACCGCATCTTGCTCAGGGAGTCCACTTCGCCGAACTTGTCCTCAATGTGTTCCACAAAGAATAAAGGTTTGACACTGGTGAAAGTATCTCCATCAGTCCTGGTGCAAACTAGATAACGGGGGAAAGGTTTTGCCCCTAGACGACGCGCCTGACCCTCCTCCCAGGGGGTAGCCACGGAAGGGAAGGCCGAAGGGGCAAGAGAAGCAGCACTTGAGGAATCAGTACCACGCAGAGAGACGGCCGCAGAAGAGCGGCCAGAGTTTTGGACCCGTATGCGTTTCATCTGCATAGCGTCCGCCCTGATACCACCCACTCCGATCAGGGGCTCTCCTCACGGGCGCCACCCAGCCACAGCAAGGGCCGTCTGGCACGGCGGCCATTGCCGGGAGTTCCGATGCTCCAGGATGACGAGCAACCACTCCAAGGCATGCATGAGGAGGTCACAGCTCAGGTATCAGAAGTGTGATCCCTGTGTGTTCAGGGGGCTCAACCAAAAGGGTACATAGCGACCCCACCACACGGGCTGGCTACCGTGCTGGCTATGCACCCTAGCATCAGACAACGACGTAAAAGAAAAGGTGGAATGTACTAGGAGGGCACACGTCGGAGACACTAGGTAAGGTGCTCTTCCCCAAATGGCTCACACTACGGAAGAGAAATTTTGGAATGGAGGTCAAACCCCAGAGGGGGACCAAGGAATGCAAAAGAAGGAGATGATTACGCAACAAAGCCGGAGTGTAAAACCAACAGAACCAGGAGGATAGCGGGGGCCAACATAAGCAAGGACACCAATAGAGGGAGAGGAGAGGGCGAGGGGAAAGGGGTATGGAGGGGAAAGGAGGGGAAGGGAAAGGAAATGCAGCCCGGGGGAGAAAGAAGGCTGCAATGGCTCGGGGCCCCGTGCTCGCCACGCACGTATCCACGAAAGAGTTGTGGACCCCCTGGGGGGACCAGGAGACGGAAACGCGACGTGAAGAAGAGGTAGTACGAGGAATGAAACGTTCGGCAGCATTGATAACAGCCGTGAGGTATTCGACCTGACTGTCACAACTGAGAAAATCGTGGTCCTGAAAGGTCGCCAGGGAGGAGTAAAGTCCCCAGTCAGCTTTCGGTATGTTCCAGCTCGAAGGACGTGGGGATGGGGTGTGGTGCAGGAGACGAACGACACAGGGAAAGTGGTCGCTCGAATAGGTGTCAGAAAGGACATACCACTCGAACCGACGGGCAAGAGTGGTAGAACAGATCGAGAGGTCCAAGTGGGAGTAGGTATGAGTAGAGTCCGAGAGGAAAGTCGGGGTGCCGGTATTGAGGCAGACAAGATTGAGATGGTTGAAGACATCCGCCAAGAGTGAGCCTCTTGGACAGGACGCAGGAGAGCCCCAAAAAGGATGATGGGCATTGAAGTCGCCAAACAATAAAAACGGCGGGGGAAGCTGAACGATCAGGTGCATCATGTCAGCCCGACTAACAGCAGACGACGGTAGAGTGTAGATGGTACAAACTGAAAAAGTAAAAGCAGAAAGAGTAATGCGGACAGCTATTGCTTGGAGTGGGGTGGTCAATGGGATGGGATGGTAATTGACATCGTCCCGAACGAGCAACATGACCCCACCATGAGCTGGGATACCGTCCACAGGGGTGAGGTCATACCGCTCCGAAGTATAGTGGGTAAAAGCAATACGGTCAGTCGGGCGCAACTTGGTTTCCTGGAGACCAAGGACGAGCGGACAGTGCAGGCGGAGGAGCAGTTGTAATTCCTCCCGATTAGATCGAATACCTCTTATGTTCCAATGTAACAAGGCCATCGCTAGTCAAAAAGTTGGGGGAACGAGACGGGGGAAGAGCTGGTCACCTCGACAGCCGCGGAGGGCCAGGTTGCGAGGGAACAATGCTACAACCGGCGGGAGGTGGATCCGGTTCCATCGAGTCGTCGCCAGCTGCGGCCCCTGTCCCTGGTTGTGTAGGAGGGGCAGCATCATTTGCCGACGAGAGGCCAGCTGAGCGCCTGGCAGCAGAGCATCCCGGCGAAACTGAGGACGGCCGGGAGCAGCGACTCACGGATGGAGCGTCAGACGAAACGCGCCGGGGTGGTGAGGGGGATAGAGACTACTTCTTGGAGGCCTTCTTGGAAGGCCGAGGAGGCACAGGGATGGTGGGCTGGACCCGAAGAAGGTCCTCACGCGCGGGGTCCGTTTTGGAACGCCGGACCTCGGAAGCTGGGGTCCGGAACGTTTCCCCGATGGACGCCTGAGAAGAGGATCGCTTCTCAGGCGGCGGGGGGAGAGGAGGAGGAGGAAGGGTGGCCCCTGGTGCAGAGGGGGTGGGGGCCACGGGGGAGGAGGATTTGGAAGGGAGGGATTTGGGAGGCGGAGGCAGAGCCCCCTGATGGACGGAAGAGGCGGAGGGGGGACAGGATAGGGGTGAGGATACCGCGGAAGGAGTGGACACAACTGAGGCAAACGAAGTGGTCAACGCCACGGGATGGAGGCGGTCATACTTCTTCCTGGCCTCAGAATAAGAGAGCCGATCCAAAGTTTTGAGTTCTTGCATCTTCTTCTCCTTCTGATACGCTGGGCAGTCTGAGGATCTAGGCGAGTGGACGCCAGGACAATTAATGCACCGAGGTGGTGGGGTGCATGTATGTTCCTCACGAAGAGGACGTCCACAATCGCCACAAAGGGGCTCAGCCTCACACCGTGACGACATGTGCCCAAAGCGCAAACACCGAAAACAGCGCATAGGACGCGGGACGTAGGGTCGCACGTCGCACCGGTAGCACATCACCTTTACCTTCTCCGGGAGAACGTCCCCCTCGAAGGCGAGGATGAAGGCCCCGGTGTCGATGCGACGGTCGTTGGGGCCGCGCTGGACTCGCCGGACGAAATGCACGCCTCTGCGCTCCAGGTTGGCCCTGAGCTCCTCATCAGATTGCAGCAGGAGGTCCCGATGAAAAATAACCCCCTGCGTCCTATTTAGTGCCAGATGCGGGACAATGGACACTGGGATGTCCCCTAGGCGGTCGCACGCCTGGAGCGCCGTCGACTGTGTGGCGGAGGTGGTCTTTATAAGAACGGACCCCGAACGCATCTTACTGAGAGCCTCGATTTCCCCGAAGATGTCCTCAATGTGCTGAACAAAGAACATGGGCTTGGAGGTGGCGAACGTCCCCCCATCGGTTCGAGAACAGACCAAATAGCGGGGGAAGTACTTCACCCCAAGCCGGCGGGCCTGTCCCTCCTCCCAGGGAGTGGCCAAGGGGGAAAGGGCAGGAGAACCAGAACTAGAAACGGTACCTTTTCTCTTGAAAGACTCGGCCGCAGAGCGACCACGTTATCAGGTGGTGCCCCGTGACTTGTCACGGCTGGTACGAGCAGCGCAGCCGCGGAGTACTCACGGAGAGAAGCGGCGGGCGGCGTGGGCGCCTCCTGGCGCGGCTCTGCGGCCGGGTCCAGGTCGGACAGCTGCTGCCGCTGCAGCTCGCCGTCGTCGACGCTCGTCTCGGGGCCCAGGTCGTCGTCCTGGTCGTGCTCGTGCTGGTGGTGGTGCTGCTGGTCGCGCCGCTCGTGTCCGCGGAGGCTCTCCGGCGGATGCAGCAGCGCACCCCCGCCCATATCCATGTCTCGTGCCGGTCGCAGCAGCGCCACGATCACGCTGATATTGTCCGTAGAGCCCTGCTCCTTGGAGAGGCACACCAGCTGCTCGCTCAGTCCGCTCACGTCGTCTGTCAACATTCCACAGGCAGCAGTCACTACACTGGCACTCTTCTAACAACTTGAGTCAGTCGAGTTTTTTTATTTATTTTTAATTGATGAAAGAAGAAAGTATAAAAATGCAGTAACTGAAGCAGGCAAAAAGGAATACAAACGTCTCAAAAATGAGATCGACAGGAAGTGCAAAATGGCTAAGCAGGGATGGCTAGAGGACAAATGTAAGGATGTAGACGCTTATCTCACTAGGGGTAAGATAGATACTGCCTACAGGAAAATTAAAGAGACCTTTGGAGAAAAGAGAACCACTTGTACGAATATCAAGAGCTCAGATGGAAACCCAGTTCTAAGCAAAGAAGGGAAAGCAGAAAGGTGGAAGGAGTATATAGAGGGTCTATACAGGGACGATGTTCTTGAGGACAATATTATGGAAATGGAGGAGGATGTAGATGAAGATGAAATGGGAGATTTGATACTGCGTGAGGAGTTTGACAGAGCACTGAACAACCTGAGTCGAAACAAGGCCCCGGGAGTAGACAACATTCCATTAGAACTACTGACGGCCTTGGGAGAGCCAGTCCTGACAAAACTCAACCATCTAGTAAGCAAGGTGTATGACATAGGCGAAATACCCTCAGACTTCAAGAAGAATATACTAATACCAATCCCAAAGAAAGCAGGTGTTGGCAGATGTGAAAATTGCCAAACTATCAGTTTAATAAGCCACGGCTGCAAAATACTAACGCGAATTCTTTACAGACGAATGGAAAAACTGGTAGAACCCGACCTAGGGGAAGATCAGTTTGGATTCCACAGAAATGTTGGAACACGCTAGGCAATACTGACCCTACGACTTATCTTAGAAGCTAGACTAAGGAAAGGAAAACCTACGTTTCTAGCACTTTTAGACTTAGAGAAAGCTTTTGACAATGTTGATTGGAATACTCTCTTTCAAATTCTGAAGGTGGCAGGGGTAAAATATAGGGAGCGAAAGGCTATTTATAATTTGCACAGAAACCAGATGGCACTTATAAGAGTCGAGGGTTATGAAAGGGAGGAATCGTTAGCGCCAGGATTTCACCCGGAACAAGTCCCGCCCACTCACCCCCGGTCTTTGTTCGGCGCCTGGGCATCGTTTCAGTTGACCCACGTGGTTTACCGCGTTCAGCTGCACTCGCTCGGCGTGAATGTTAAATTAATATCTTGCTACGTCTTAAATTTTGCCACATAGTTAAAAGACACGTTACAAAAAACGTGTACAGTTGGCCTCAGCTGTGCCAGGTACTTCCACAGCAAACATAAGAGAAAACAATTTAGCACTGAATTCTTTGAATGCGAGAACTCAGTATTCAGATGAATAGCCTATGAAGAAACATACTTCTGTGTGAGAAGAAGCACCCAAAGGTACAACAGGAAAAACCTACCCTGAAAGAATACACTGAATAGTTTTGCTGAAAAGTTTTAGGGGTGGAAGAAGAGCTAGCACAGCACGAAGAACGTTTTAAAGCCGTCAAACACTGCAGCATTTATTTACTCCATAACTGCTCTGTGACAAACATACACATCATCATCATTATCATTTTTAAAAAATGGTTTGAATGGCATTTATGAAATTAATAAATCTTTTGGTTAAAAATAGACAGGACAAAGAATAACAACAGATTATTTTCCTCAGACGTTTGCAACAGCGTATAGTACATTAATCACACAGAAACAGCCACAATTCTTTATAACCTCGTTTATAATGCGCAGGTATGGCATTGGAAGAATTTACAAATTAAAATTCACCCATTACCCATGCAAATGCTAAAGAAATATGTCATATAAGCAAATATCTTACTGCTTTCATTAGGCATTTCTACTTTATGGCATTCTTATATTCTTTAATTTTCGTGAGTTACTATGAGGGCCTACATAAACAAAACGACTTTCACTTATTTCTATGTAACGTTGATGTTAGACAACAGAGTTAGTCGACTGCACCCGTGGCTTTACTACCGACATGACAGATTCAAGACCATTGTTTTCGCATTGTATGTTTGCTCTGCTGTTTCCCTCAAATGAATGTATTATAATAAGTGAATTAGTTAATGAAAATTTGTCCTTATTGCCCTTAAATAACATCACGTTATTTTTTGTTTTCTATTGCTGGCGATGCTTTCAATTCTCTATAAATATTTTTATTTCTTTAATAATTCAAATTCATGTTATATAACTATCCAGAAAAACTTAAATTTCTTATCATTACTGAATTTCATCACAGTGTAACATGTGTTGAACAGTGACGATAACAACTCTGTTGTATCTTCCAGTTTGCGGAACTGGCGCCTGTTAAGGGGTGGCGCCTTACACTACGGATAGGCGTGGAGGGGGGTGAATGGGCGGGACTTGTTCCGGGTGAAATCCTAGCGCTAAGGGCACGTATGAAAGGGAAGCAGTGGTTGGGAAGGGAGTGAGACAGGATTGTAGCCTATCCCCGATGTTATTCAATCTGTATATTGAGTAAGCAATAAAGGAAACAAAAGAAAAATTCGGAGCAGGTATTAAAATCCAGGGAGAAGAAATAAAAACTTTGAGGTTCGCCGATGACATTGTGATTCTGTCAGAGACAGCAATGGACTTGGAAGAGCAGTTGAACAGAATGGACAGTGTCTTGAACGGAGGATATAAGATGAACATCAACAAAAGCAAAACGAGGATAATGGAATGTAGTCGGATTAAGTTGGGTGATGCTGAGGGCATTAGATTAGGAAATGAGACAAAGTAGTAAAGGAGTTTTGCTATTTGGGGAGCAAAATAACTGATGATGGTCGAAGTAGAGAGGATTTAAAATGTAGACTGGCAATGGCAAGGAAAGCGTTTCTGAAGAAGAGAAATTTGTTAACATCCAGTATAGATTTAAGTGTCAGGAAGTCGTTTCTGAAAGTATTTGTATGGAGTGCAGCCATGTATGGAAGTGAAACGTGGACGATAAATAGTTTAGACAAGAAGAGAATAGAAGCTTTCGAAATGTGGTGCTACAGAAGAATGCTGAAGATTAGATGGGTAGATCACATAACTAATGAGGTGTTGAATAGGATTGGGGGACAAGAGAAGTTTGAGGCACAACTTCACTAGACGAAGGGATCGGTTGGTAGGACATGTTCTGGGGCATCAAGGTTCAAAATGGTTCAAATGGCTCTGAGCACTATGGGACTCAACTGCTGAGGTCATTAGTCCCCTTGAACTTAGAACTAGTTAAACCTATCTAACCTAAGGACATCACAAACATCCATGCCCGAGGCAGGATTCGAACCTGCGACCGTAGCGGTCTTGCGGTTCCAGACTGCAGCGCCTTTAACCGCACGGCCACTTCGGCCGGCAGGCATCAAGGGATCACCGATTTAGTATTGGAGGGCAGCGTGGAGGGTAAAAATCGTAGAGGGAGACCAAGAGATGAATACACCAAGCAGATTCAGAAGGATGTAGGTTGCAGTAGGTACTGGGCAGATGAAGAAGCTTGCAGAGGATAGAGTAGCATGGAGAGCTGCATGAAACCAGTCTCAGGACTGAAGGCCACAACAACAACAACAACAACAACACACTTCAGTTTCAGACTGACACTTTATAACATAGAATGGAATTATTACACGATTATTCGCAGTGGCAAACGGTGGCGATTATTCTAAACAACAGCACGGTTCCACAGCTGGATCAGTTTTTAACCTTTTTGCAGGTTCGGCACTTAGACCTTTTTGAAACACCTGGAATTACATATCAGATCAACACTCAACTGAAGAAAGTTCTGTCAACACACAGATCTGTGCAGTTTTAGTGTTATCTGTTAGATGTCTGGCTGCACTATCAGTAAATTAGGAATGGTATTGTAAGACTCATCTAGGTTTTTTTGGAAGTTTTATCCATTATGGCAGTGGAACGCTGCAGCCGTGACGAATAAAGGTTTCCAGAAATGTCTGCTACCAGTAGCCTTTTGTTTTACACTTCAATTGTTATTTTCCATTATCGACTATGAACTTATCAAAATGGTTCAAATGGCTCTAAGCACTATGGGACTTAACATCTGAGGTCATCAGTCCCCTAGACTTAGGTTACTTAGGTTTACGTAGTTCTACGGACATCACACACATCCATGCCCGAGGCAGGACGACTGTAGCAGCAGCGTGGTTTCGGACTGAAGCGCCTAGAACCGCTCGGCCAAGGAATCCCGGCGGCGACTTATTAAATAGTAATATTTATTGCACGTTTGCATTATCGTGGGAGTCGTCAGCGATTCGAAACGGAAAATAAAAACTGAAGAATAAAACGAAAGGGGACTGGCTGTAGCAATTTCTGGAAACCTTCAAACAATGTATCCCCTCATGACTAGACCTAAGAACTTAATTTTTTATTGGGACACTAATTTGCTGACAGAACTTACTATTTAATGTTATTCTCTTAAGTAATTTCCAGGTCTTTGTAAATGGCTAATAGCCAAACAACAACGAAAGTTTCAAATTCAGCCATTTGAGGAATCCATTTAGTCATTTATACAATTCATACAAACTGAGTGCCCACAAACACAATTACAGACAATTTTTTTCCAGTAAAGCCAGGGGCTTCCACCGTCGAAACATAGCAAATTAATAAAAAATCTGCCTGCCTGCAGCTATCAGTAGAAGCTCTTAACGTATGGTGCATAAGACGAAGTCTGCATTTTCAACACGTAAAAATCGGCATCAGGTAAACCGGATTGGCACTATATTAAATCAACATAACTTACACCAACAGTTTACTCCAGACATTTTACACTGCGCGATCCAACATACCAGGCGCAGAAACTTACACCAACCCGAGTGAGGTATACATCCCGCCGTGGCCAGGTGTTGTGGGGTCCTTTGGCGGCAGACAGGTGAAGCCAGGTGACTCACAGGGCGACCTGTTTTCTCCTCGGCCTGTGCCGAGTTCGAAACCTGGTGACTTTCACAGTACTCACTCTCCGCCTGTTGAGTAACTGCAGTTGCCAGTTCCTTTGCAGCCATCCATTTAATCCCAGCAACACTACCAAACTTTCAAAGCCACAGTACACACTGCGGTTACGCTAAGCATCGCACCCAAGACGGCTATTCAATTGAATAGATGTATCTAAAGCTAGAAGTTTGCTATTTTCCTAGCTTACGAAGTGTCACAAGATGTGAAATGCAAATACACTCCTGGAAATGGAAAAAAGAACACATTGACACCGGTGTGTCAGACCCACCATACTTACTCCGGACACTGCGAGAGGGCTGTACAAGCAATGATCACACGCAAGGCACAGTGGACACACCAGGAACCGCGGTGTTGGCCGTCGAATGGCGCTAGCTGCGCAGCATTTGTGCACCGCCGCCGTCGGTGTCAGCCAGTTTGCCGTGGCATACGGAGCTCCATCGCAGTCTTTAACACTGGTAGCATGCCGCGACAACGTGGACGTGAACCGTATGTGCAGTTGACGGACTTTGAGCGAGGGCGTATAGTGGGCGTGCGGGAGGCCGGGTGGACGTACCGCCGAATTGCTCAACACGTGGGGCGTGAGGTCTCCACAGTACATCGATGTTGTCGCCAGTGGTCGGCGGAAGGTGCACGTGCCCGTCGACCTGGGACCGGACCGCAGCGACGCACGGATGCACGCCAAGACCGTAGGATCCTACGCAGTGCCGTAGGGGACCGCACCGCCACTTCCCAGCAAATTAGGGACACTGTTGCTCCTGGGGTATCGGCGAGGACCATTCGCAACCGTCTCCATGAAGCTGGGCTACGGTCCCGCACACCGTTAGGCCGTCTTCCGCTCACGCCTCAACATCGTGCAGCCCGCCTCCAGTGGTGTCGCGACAGGCGTGAATGGAGGGACGAATGGAGACGTGTCGTCTTCAGCGATGAGAGTCGCTTCTGCCTTGGTGTCAATGATGGTCGTATGCGTGTTTGGCGCCGTGCAGGTGAGCGCCACAATCAGGACTGCATACGACCGAGGCACACAGGGCCAACACTCGGCATCATGGTGTGGGGAGCGATCTGCTACACTGGCCGTACACCACTGGTGATCGTCGAGGGGACACTGAATAGTGCACGGTACATCCAAACCGTCATCGAACCCAACGTTCTACCATTCCTAGACCGGCAAGGGAACTTGCTGTTCCAACAGGACAATGCACGTCCGCATGTATCCCGTGCCACCCAACGTGCTCTAGAAGGTGTAAGTCAACTACCCTGGCCAGCAAGATCTCCGGATCTGTCCCCCATTGAGCATGATTGAGACTGGATGAAGCGTCGTCTCACGCGGCCTGCACGTCCAGCACGAACGCTGGTCCAACTGAGGCGCCAGGTGGAAATGGCATGGCAAGCCGTTCCACAGGACTACATCCAGCATCTCTACGATCGTCTCCATGGGAGAATAGCAGCCTGCACTGCTGCCAAAGGTGGATATACACTGTACTAGTGCCGACATTGTGCATGCTCTGTTGCCTGTGTCTATGTGCCTGTGGTTCTGTCAGTGTGATCATGTGATGTATCTGATCCCAGGAATGTGTCAATAAAGTTTCCCCTTCCTGGGACAATGAATTCACAGTGTTCTTATTTCAATTTCCAGGAGTGTAACTCCACATAAAATGTGCAACGGAAACTCTGGTGTTGGATGAGAGTCCCCACGACACTTTCGCGCTTCTCTTCAGATGTTCTTTTGTCACCTCTGTCAATACTACTCGGTAACATGCCGGACTGAGAAGCAATTTGAAGTTTCCCAGATATGTAATGGATGTGGCTGTTTAAGTGGTTTTTCGGCAATTTTATAATTAAAAATTGGAGGGTCTTAGCCACATTTATGTCCAAAAAGTTAATTTGTTTATGCTGATGGTGAACTGTTCCTCACTGCACCAATCATGAATGCTCTCCAGGTGTTGCAGTATTTCACTGGAATTTTCTAGCGTTGCAACTTCTCTATACACAACATCTATAAACAGCCTCATGGAGCTTCTGACATCCACTAGGTAATTTGAACACATTGGGGACAGTAACGATTCTATAACACGACCGTGGTGTAGGCCAGTAACTAGTTTTACATATGAAGATTTCTCTCTTGTTGTTGTTAACAACGACAGGATGTGCTTTACTTGCTCAACTCTGTTCAAATAAGGCTGATCTGATATTCCGTACGCTATTATTTTATTCACTAGGCGAGACTCCTGAATTGTGACGCCTACCGGAAGTCGATTAACGCTGATTAAGCCTGGTCGCCATTACCAACTGCCTTCTGGGTCTCCTGGACGAAGAAATCGGTTCATAAGATCCTGCAGAATGTCAGCTGATTCCCACAACGGAGATTTTTGGCTTCAGAAAGGTCAATATGTGATCAGAAAACTTGTACCAAAATTCGACAACAGGCTATATAGGCCTACAGTTGTGTGCATCATTTGGATGACACCCTTTGAAAATTAGAATGCCCTGCGCATTTTTTCAATCACTTCAAACACTTCGTTCCTCCACCGACCTACTATAGACTGCAATTGTTTCGTTGTCTATGAAGTACTCCATATGTCATTTTGGTGTTCGTGCGACGACTGAAAGAAGACGCTGTAATACAACCTTTCTCGGTGAAGCAATTCTGTAATACGGAAATCAGTATTTCTATCATCAATCATCCGCAGGTTCAGTGCCAAAATGGTCACTGAAGTACTGGATAGATGACTGATCTGTTTATAAAATTGACAAACCACAACTTCTGTGTGTTTTGCCACAAAGCTACAACAAACAGAGCGCCTGAAGCCGTGTAGCATGGAAGAATGATTTAATAACCAGTTCTTTAATGTTAAATGCGCGCTTTCCACTGGAACTTTTCTTACGGAGCACCTGCAAGATGTAAAGCTGAACACTTATCCAATGAAAACGCGTTAGTCTCATTGCGAAACCGTTTCCCAGCCCCTATGTACTCGAGGAGGAAGATCTCAGTGACCGAATAAATTAATGATTTGCGGCAAACTAAGTTTCTTTGCCAACTATACAACATCCTTCAGAGGTGCTCCCTTACGTTGGCTACAACCTATCCATGAGGCACAGCCAGTTTGGTCGCCATATGGTGCAGTGGCCTTTTCGCGTCGTTAGCGTTCTACTCATGGCAGGCCAATGAGAACACAACGCTCAAGCTGGTGGTGTCCTTTCGCGTCAAAACCATCTGAATGCTGTAAGCACGCATTGTTCCCTTGAGAAGTGCAATTCTTGCGTGAAACAATGAGCGGTGGTGTCTTGTTTAAGGGTCGACCTGCCCTGCAGAGCCATTGCCCCGAGTCGCTCGCTGTGAAAGTGGTCCGTGCAGTGAAAGCGCAGGGAGCTATCTTTAGGTCGGCTCCAAGTAGCTCCACGCGGAACTAAGTTAGGTGTGCTAAGATGCGACTGGAACTCTAACCTCCCGAGAATGAAGAACGGTGGAGACCTGATTGCCGACTGCTCCACTTTTCACAACTAATCCGAGTGCAGTGATTGATCGAAGAGTTTTTTTCGCAGCACATGCGACCACAGTATTTCTGGTATCCGAATAACGGCATAATATGTGACATTCAGGTCAAAATAAATTGAAACTGCTGTGCTCCATCAGTTTCGACATAGATGAAAATTCAGAGAACGTTTCCGGGGCAGGTCCCTTGTTGAGATATTGTTTTAGTTGGATACACAGCCGGCCGTAAAACTTAACATTTTTTCAAGGAATGCCATTTGCTAACAAGGGAAGAATACACACAAGGGGTCGCCCATGTTGCTTGCCTTTCGCACGAGTGTAGTATACTTTGATGTAATAAGTGATGCTCTAGTACGAAGTGCAAGAGTTAACGAGAAATCTAGGTTCAAAGTTTTGCGAGTCTAATGAATACTGTACGCGAGCGCCAGATGTCGAGCAGCGGCGGTTAACACAATCGGATAAGTAGGGAGATCGTAAGTGAGCGTGTTTCTTTTCTTTCACCAAAAACTTGTCTCGCTACAACGGATGTTTTTTTCGGAAAGCTACAACAATCATTGTGGTATATTCCTGGAATCGGTATGAAATGTATCGCGAATACAGTATACATTACTCAAAGCAGCTACGGAGGGCCCATTGTGACATCACTGCAAGCCGTACATTGATGTATCAATTAACAGTTGTACTTTTTATCACGATACCTTATTATGCCTCCACTATAAAACGCCACGAATGTAAAAATTATTTTCACTGTTCTTACTTATCCTTTAGGAAGGAGGACGATTCGTTTTAACTGTAGAAATGTCTATGTAACATATGAAAAAAATGGGCAGGTGCCAGTAGGACTAGCGCTCTGGAAGTTACTGTACATTTCGCTCTTCGATCATTAATTTAGTTACATTTTCGGAAAAGTATTATTTTGGGATTGCGGAAAATAAAATGTGTTCCCGGAGACGACTGACGAGTTTAGGCACTTTTAGTTAGCAACGAAACTACCGAGTATATGTTCACATTTTTATGAACAGCACCAGAAATAAGCTACAGTTAAGATGGAAGCAAATATATCAACCATGGTCTCAAGTGGATTGGCAAAATACATTCTAAACCACGACGTGCAGATCAAAACAGTTCAAATGGTTCAAACGGCTCTGAGCACTATGGGACTTAACTTTTGAGGTCATCAGTCCCCTAGAACTTGGAACTACTTAAACCTAACTAACTAAGGACATCACACACATCCATGCCCGAGGGAGGGTTCGAACCTGCGATTTTAGCGGTCGCGCGGTTCCAGACACTAGCGCCTAGAACCGCTCGGCCACCCTGGTCGGCTACCAAAACAGTCACAACCGCAGTCTCTACCTGAAATCTAGTCTGTTGTTTTCTGCCATTTCCCTCCCCCTCACTCGAATGGTGTATGTATCACTACCCAAGATTGGCAGAAGAGTAGCAATGAAATACAGGTAACTACTACAACAGAAGGAAGGAAGGAAGGAACCACTCTCGAATTCACCGTAGGATTTTGCGAAGCCACGGAAAAACTCAATCAGAATTATCAGATGCGATGCGAATAAGAACCCCCGCTGTCCCCGAATCCACTGCAGGATCTCGCTCGGCTGGAAAAGAAATAGACCCAGCCATCCGAAGCACTAATGACAGGAAGTCCCAGTTTTAACAGCTACGCTTAAACATGATTCAGAAAATCTTTGTGCTATTCAGCTTAATAGCCTAAAATCTGTTGGGGCTGCTATTCTTTGGCCTTAACAGGAGCAGCCTTAGTTACTTCACCGTTGCGACAGTAATAAAACAATATCACTCTCCGCTGAATCATTCGTCGCACCTGACGAATGCATCCAGTTATCTTGGAGAGCAGGCGGCATCTTCTGCTTCGCACATGTCCCGCTTGACAGGGATGTCCAAAGCTGAGGGAGACAGCATCAAACGCTGGCAACTCGTCCAGTCGTACTGCGCTGAAGTCAGCAGCGCTCCCAGTGAAGATCAACTTGCATGGCCCGCTAAGCAGTAGCGAGTTGTGCGATGTAACGCATTCTAAGATACGAATCTTGGTTGCACTATCAGACACTTCCGGTCTGAGAGCCAGCATCAGCTAAGTCTCTGGCAGCAGCGGCGATGTTTTCTTGGCACGCCCGCGTCCGCGGCCGGCAGTTGTTCCCGCGCAGACGGCAGCAGGCGGCCGGCCGGCGTGACGTCAGCGCACCGCCTGACTCACTGGCGGCATTGCCACGCTGCCCCAGCCCATGACGCAACGCCGTGCGTGCTAAGGTCACCAACGACAGCCGCCACTTCTATCGGAACGCATCCCCGGAGGTCACGTCGCAGTCACTAATCAAATTCAACATTAACTTGTCACCACAGTGTCCTTATCCTCATATAGGGCAATCGCTTTGAGACCGAACACATGTACCTTAGTGCTACAGCGTGTCACAGTTCTTTTTACACGGCCGAATCGACCGATATGGTGCAGACACAGAAACTGATTACGCATTCGGCAGTGTTAAAATCCTCGTCCGCCCAGATTTAAGTGTCGCTACCTAAATTAAATGGGGTTGTTAACACCCATTACCAACTCGTGCTCCGTTTCTGTTGACGTCGACGAGGCGTCAACAGTAATTTTTTTTTTGTGTGCATCTAATACATTGATAAGCGGATACGCGGAAGTGGGAACTAGGGGTGTTGATTGAATATCGATACACATTCCAAGAAGTATCGATAGATATCGGCGATATATACTCCACGAACACATCGATATATCGGTATCAAACAGGCAGCGTCGAGTGCCGATATTTTGATTTTACATATTTTTTCGCAATCTTCGATAAATATTTGAAATTGTTTTTGAAATTGGCTTAGTTCATAGTTTTACTTTCTCTGTGTCAAGGAGTCTTGCTACTTTCTGAGCCTTCGTCATGGCACAAAGAAGTAGTCCGATTGTACTGGGTGGGGGGTGGTATGAATGCAATAAGACATCCGATGTAATGAAATAGCACACCACTTGCGTTAAGAAACAATTTTTAACGCAAGTAGTGTGCCATTTCTTCACATCGGCATACCTCAAAAACAGTTGCTGAAACTGATCAAACGAAACCTAAATGACAAAATTGGTCTTTGTGGAGAAGTGGCAGAGAAGTGTGAGGGGAAATGCTGACATAATCGGCGCTCGGTGGTAAAAACAGAAACTGCAACGTTTAACTAAACTACACAATTTTGACACTACTGCTAGGTCGCTGGCGTTCGCAGAAATGAAAAAAGGGAAGTCGTTGACTTTAAGAGTTCCAGACAAAACCGACGCGTGATGAAACCGAGCGAACGGACCCATCGGACACCTTTTATTGTGCCACTTACCTGCAGTTATCATTGTCGGCAAAGTGGTTATCGCTATGCGTGAACGTGCATGGTTTCCCTTTCAATTCTTTCTCTAAGGGGGGATAAGGAGGCTGATAAGTTGATGTACAGAATACCCAATAATAAATCAATACTTACACATACAACTCTATAAAACTGGCATTATATTTACAATATGTAGGCGATCTTTAACAGCCTGTCAATACTTTCTCGTCTACATATCGATATTTATTTCGATATATCGAGGGACAATAATGACATATCTATTTAAAATATCGATATATATTGATATCTGATATTTTTAAAAATATCAGCAGTCCTAGGCGAACCGAGTCGACGCATACCTTATGTTTCATGTCCATCTCACGTAATGCCCTCGCTACAGCTGTGGTACGTTATTGTGCATCCAAGACACTACTCTAACACTTAATATCTTAAAAGCCGTAACCAGCTAACCCATGCAAGTGCAACGTAAAAACAGTGTTTACTGGCTGTCTTCAATTGCCCATACTGTCGCTGCGTCCTTCAAGGGAGTCATCTGGTGGAGTCAGTCTTAGCTCATGAGACGAAAGGACGAGAATTGCTGATACCTAGTATTCGACCAGGAAATTTTCCAATGGGCGTAAACACTGGGAACTATGATATCTGTACGTGCGAAAATCGGCTGTTGACCTTAAATAATGGGCGAGTGTGAGGTCATCCACATGAGTGCTAAAAGGAATCCATTAAACTGCGGTAAGACGAAAAATCACTCAAATCTAAAGGCCGTAAATTCAACTAAATAGCTAAAAATTACAGTTACGAACAACTTAAGTTGGAAAGAACACACTGAAAACGTTGTGGGGAACCAAAGACTGCGATTTAGTGGTAGAATACTTGAAAGATGCAACAGATCTACTAAAGAGACTGCCAACACTACGCTTCTCCGCTATCTTTTTGAGTACTGCTGCGCTGTGGAGATTCTTACCAGGTAGGATTGACGGATTACATCGAGAAAGTGCAAAGAAAAGCAGCACGTTCTGTATGATCGAGAAATAAAGGAGAGAGTGTCACGAACATGATACACGATTTGGGATGAACATTATTAAAACAGGCGTTTCTCGCGGCGGCGGGTTCTTCTCACGAAATTTCTATCACAAAGTTTCTCCTCCCAATACGAAAATATTTTATTGGCGCCGGCCTACAGTGGGAGAAACGATCATCGTAATAAAATAAAAGGAAAGCCTTTTTTTCCGCGAACTGTTCGAGAGTGAAATAATAGAGAATTATTGTGAAGGTTTTTCGATGAATCCTCTGCCAGGTATTTAAATGTGATTTGGAGAGTATCGATGCAGATGTACATTACGCATCTGGGATTTTATTTGTTGACATGTCGCCCAAGTTAAACCAGTCTTCGTGTCTTCGCAAAAGGTACATCTCCGTGTTCATGCTGTATCACGACAGGCGAAGAGCGCATACTACAGACAAAAATCAGCACGAACAACTCTTGAAATCACGACTATAACAGCACGAAGAAGCAGTTTGCGCCTTCACTGTTAACTTTTTCTGAAGTTCTATGGCCACTGGTACTACAGATGTGTGCATCATTCTATCAACAAATTCCCTGCTCGTCTGCATGACAACTGTGCAAGCCCCAGATAGCTCTAACGCTGACAACTAAAAAGAAACAGAATCACGTCTTGACACCGATGAGGTAATAAGATATACAGCACATTGTGTATGCGGTTATTCTGTAGTTGTTTCTGCGCTCGTCTTATTTGTTCGTCTACTCTCTCTCAAAAGCTACACAATTCAGGGTCGGTCGATACACTACAGCATAGAAGTATCCAAGTGATTCCCGGAATTCTCTCGACTTTCTCCGATCCAATAAGGGCGCCAGATAAGATTGCAGATCCATTTGACAGGCTGCATAAAACAACGCGCCACCTGGCGTACTGCTGCCCTCGCCCTAGCAGACATTTGCCGGCCGAAACGACACAATTTGGCTGCACGAGGCGCTGCTGGCTTCAGTGGGCTGCGTTGGTTCCCGCAGCTTAGGCAGCCACTTTCTCCCGTGCGCGCTCGAGCGGGCGTGCGACAGTAGCTGCCCCATTACACACCCTGCCCCAGTGGCGGCACAAGAAAGCCGGCTCCCAGTCGTGTCAATGCGCAGGGCACCAGCCATCTGTTCGCCAACGGCCTCTCATCCGTCAATCCCCTACAGATATTATTAAGGAATTCATTTTGACGTCATAATTTCTGCGATTTAAAATCTTGGTAGCATGCAAGTATGGGAAAATGTTTCTTTCAGTCTTTACCTCCCACGTTCGGTAAAGTGTTTTTCATAGCGGTGGGTATTTTCCTTTCTACCCTGCCTTAACTCAGCTCCCTGTTTTACAAGTGCTCTGCGTTAAACAAAGCTCGTAATTTTTCATAATTTCTTCCTATTCTCGAGACAATTTTCATGCCATTCTGTTCTCCAAAAGTCAGAAATTTGGAAGCTGATATGTAAAAATTAAAAACGGCTTTAATGAAATATTTTTTGTGCGTGTATGTGGGGGAGGGGTGTCCTGTCATATTCCATCACACCGCTCTCCGCCGTCTTTTGCATCCGCACCGGAATTAAGGAGCTCCATATAAATTGCTTTATTTGCACATGACAGTTGGATAACAAAGCAAAAGAAGGCAAAGCAATGTACTTCAAATGGAAGGTACGCAAGTAAAATATTAACAGCACTGCGTCATGAGCGCCGGCAGACGGGACGCTTTATGGCCGAATGTTTTAGTCACTCTTCCGTAGCTCTTCGTACTTAAATTTGTTTTGCGCCTGAGTATCTCCCTTAACAACATGCATTCAGAATTTACTCACATTTTTCTACGATGAATTTCTCCCTTTCCAAGTTTAAATAGAGACCCGGTCGGAGGAAACAACAGATGTAGTCGATCTTAAAAGTTTCAAGCGGTTGTAACTCTTTAAAAATTCCATGACTATGCTCACTGTGACAGGTGGGGTGTTCTACCTGTGTGAGCGCAATCCCTTTGGGAGACAGAGCCAACAGACTGCGTAACATTTTGATTTTCAAGTCCACGGCCAGCTGGATGGCAGGGCTAGATAACGAACGCGCAGGTTGCGCAATGTTTCTGCCCACAACCGGCGTGCACATCAAGCGCGGTGCGTTGCTACAATCGCACCAAAAAGTATTGGCACACGTGCGTATTTATCGTTGCTGGTTACAAACGCCGCACTTTCCGGTACACAGTACATGTACGTGCTACCTCACATACCAGACATTACAATTCTGCCCATAGTGCCTACCATTAACAAAGAAATGCAGTGTTATGGGCAAACACGTATCTCCTCTGCACACAAAAAGTATTGGCACAGAGCATGGCATCTCGGTATATTGCTGGGTTTTCAGGTACCGGAACGCCATCTGCTGACACATTAGACACTGCGTGTTGTTGACGGCCCGGTCGCCAGTATGTTGCTGTAGTGCGCGATAGTGGTCAGCATGGGGCCGAAGAAGAAGGAACATTCAGTGGCGTTGCGTGAGAGAGTGGTATTGCTCCATTCACAAGGGAGAAGCTATCGACAAATCGGAGCAGAGGTGTCTGTGAGCTACACCACGGTAAGAGCCATCATTCAGAAATATAAAGAGACTGGAACAACAGTGAATAAGTGTCGTCCTGGACGTCCAAAAGTGCTTACAACCCGAGAGCGTCGCCATATCATCGCACTTGCTCGGAAGGAACCTGCTACAAGTGCAGCAACTATTGCTGAGATTGTTCAGACAACGTCCGACAAGACGGTTAGTGTTCAGACTATACGAAATGTGTTGAATGAGGCTGACATGCATGGACGTTCTCCCAGGAAGAAGCCATACATTTCGGAAATTAACCGGCAGAAACGCCTGCAGTTTGCCAAGGACTACATCAGCAAGCCGATGGAGTTTTGGAACACTGTGATATTTAGCGACGAATCGAAGTTCAATGTGTTCGGATTTGATGCAAGAAAGAAAATTTGGCGCAAGCCGAATACGCACCTCGACATCAAACACATGCATCCCACAGTCAAACACGGTGGGGGCGGTATCATGGTCTGGGGCTGTATGGCGGCTTCCGGCGTTGGAAATCTAGCTGTAATTCACGGCACAATGGATCATATGAGATACATTGACGTGTTGCGAGGTAATTTACACGCTAGTGCACAGAAATTGGGCCTTACTGGGGTGTTTCAGTTCCAGCAAGACAACGACCCAAAACATACCGCCATGAAAACCCGGGAGTGGTTACTGTACAATGCCCCCAGAAGGGTTCTAACACCACCTCAGAGCCCTGATTTGAACCCCATTGAGAACCTGTGGGCTCATCTTGACACACAAGTCAGAAAAAGGCGTCCGTCCGGTAAAAACGACTTGGAGAAAGTGCTCCTGGAGGAATGGTCGAAAATTACCCCTGATATCACCCGGAATTTAATACAAAGCATTCCTAGGCGTTTACGTGCTGTTATAGATGCTAAAGGGATGCACACTAGCTATTAGATGGTGAACATCAATGAAGAAAACGAACACACTGTCCGATTCATATGCGTGTGCCAATACTTTTTTGGGTGCAGAAGAGCGATGTTTTTTTTCATGACACTGTATGTTACTTTAAGGACAGGTGATTTTGACATATTTGTAAACTATGTAATGTAAGGTGTCACATGTATGGGTTCTGTTCTGAAATATATGTTTCGTTTAACCTACAACCACTAAAATGTAACTGTGCCAATACTTTTTGGTGCGATTGTATATACAAGGGCGAATAGTTTTCGTATTGTACAAACTTTAATAAATTGCTAATAAAGTTGAATACAGTTTCCTAAATAATACTTAGACGCCAGCTTCTCTTCGAGAGTTATACAAAAATGTGTCAACGATCCAGTTACACCGCTAATTACAGTCCTCGAGTCACTGAGCGTCAGTCAAGACGACAGACAGCCCCAGGTGCTACAGATTGATGTCATATTTGGTTCTTGCAGGTCACGTTATCGATTCTATAGTGACGGGCGTAATATCGATTACTCTGACCAGGCTGCGTGCTGGAAATTCTCCCCTTCCAAGCGCGTGCAATTCGCAGTTACTTCGATTTCTTACAGTGACTTCGATTTCTTAACACGTCATACAAATAAGGGCACGTTTCGAGAGCGTAAAGCCTAGGGTTAACTTACATTTATTTATCTTTTTCCACTGTTGGTATGCCTGACGCTGAAACAGAATTCGGAGGAGTGGATTCAAAGAATAGCAAACACCGACACCTTAAATAATTAAAATCACAATAAATGGATTCCGTGTTATCCCTGGTTAGGTGTGTGTAGCAAGGAAATAAATGTACAGCTCTTTGCCACTAAGGGTACCATCAATATGTTATAATAACGAAACAGACATCTCAGAGATAGAAACACTGTTTGTACACGAGTAGCATCTCCGTCAAGAAGAAATGGAACAACGCGGTTTGTAAGTTCTATTGAAGGTCAAATGACAGGAGCCAAAACAAAATGCAAGGAATGCAACCTTTAAACATGCAAAATCAATTGGAGAGAGAACAATGAGAGTTATTTCTGGAACAACGATGGCGGGAAAGCATGATAGCACAGAAGCCTGCAGCCGAGCGGAGAGAGAGAGAGAGAGAGAGAGAGAGCGCGCGCGCCCGCGCGAGTCGTAACGAAACGATACGCAGCGAAGTAAATACTACGTAGGTGTGTGCGCTGCGCTCTTATCGAATGCAGCAGTCAGCAGCTGACTGCGATAAGACCACTGTCAGGAAAGACACTTATCGCTGCACGGGGGGATCAATAGATGCTTGAGAGCCCAAACTGTTTGGCGGTTTCTGTGGTCCCTGCATCTCTGAACATAAACTTCAGAACCAGGTTGAATACAACTTCGACGATAGCTTTTACCCATCAGAGTCTTACGTCTACTAGTAATGTACAAAGTTATATAAGTCTGTAGCCTTCGAACGAGATATTAAGTCGTGAGTGTACATGTTGTGCCCTATTGAGAGAACTGCGAACTGATCGTTCTATTAATTTCGTGTTTTTTACCAATTAAAGCAGCGGCAAAAAATTACCATGAATTGGATTCTAACTGAATCATGACGTAACACGGTTGCTTTCCGGCCTGTCGACTACGGCAGTAAACTACAGAGAGATACCTACTACCGCAACATCGAGAAATTTCTTACCACTATTCCGCTCTCGTCTCCATCTCATATCAACTGATTTCCCTGATCTTATAAGGCTGAAGTGGCGATGTTTTGTGTCTCTTCTGACGCTGAGTCTCAAGACGGTGCTATTTCTCACAGTACATACACAATTACAAATGTTTACTTTGAGCAGTAATATACAGACCTTCAAACGTGATTGGTTCCTGCGTAACATTGTGGCTAGTCGAAATTCGAGTTTTGTCAATTGTTATTGTACCTCTCTCTCTCTCTCTCTCTCTCTCTCTCTCTCTGTACGCACGTTACGACGGCACAGCAAGTGAAAAGTATGCGTCGCAGCCTCAACAGGAACACGCTGCCCGTGTGTGGACAATAGGCCATCACCTGTCTCAGCTACTCGTACTTCAGTGTCCGTTTAATAGCGCGGCATCACATCCCTAGCTCATGGCACGAACAGTGATTGTAAGGCTGACGAGAGAACGTCTACAGGGGTAACTTCCCGAACTTGTGTTTGAACACCAACGATGTCAAAACTTCCTATTAGATTAAGACTGCGCGCCCGGGCCTCGAACTTGAGACCTTCGCCTTTACCGTGCATGTGCTTGAGCGACTGAGCTATCCAAGAACGAAATGAGTCAGTACCCGCCCTCAGTGCTTTACTTCCACCAGTTTGGAAGGCAGAAGATGAGATACTGGCGAAGTTCGAAAGGTATAGGTTTAAGTGCCGGTGGTTGTAAATCTGTGAGGGCGAGTCGTGACAGCATATATTTTACTGCCAGTTTCAATGTGCGCGCACGAAATATAACATATGAGACTTACGTAGTAAGAGCTCACAAGGAGTTTGTAATTTAATCCAAAGAATTTAGTGCATCGTGTGGTTATGTGGGAACACACTGCCGAAATATTTAATCTTCTCTGCCATCGTAATTAATAAGAATTTAATATTCGGGAAACCGAAAAATCAGAGTCCAGGGAGAGAAGGTGGGCCTCCTTCGGCAGCAGATGCTGGCTTAAGTGTTTACTATCGGTACTGGTTATTTAACAATTCTGACTATATTCGCGACGCATGCCGCGCAGGGTAGCCGCGCGGTCTCACGCGCCTTGTCACGGTCCGTGCGGTTCCCCCGTCTGAGGTTCGAGTCCTCCCTCGGGCATGGGTGTGTGTATATGTTGTCCGTAGTGTAACTTCGTTTAAGTTAAATTAAGTAGTGTGTAGGGTTAGGGACCGATGACCTCTGCAGTTTGGTCCCGTAGGACCTTGTCATACATTTCCATTTTTTAAATTCTCCCCCCCCCCCCCCCCCCCGACGCATCGCTGTGTCTTGTGATTTGCTTGCATCAGCCTAAGCGGGTGTTGGGTCGTGGTTGCAATCACCTCTGATATATTTCCAAATCTGCACGTACAGTCCACTTTGCGCTGAAGCCCGAACGAGGCATTCGCAAGCGCAGCCACCGTCCAGAAAAAACATTTCAAGCGAGATGGTGCGATAATCTGGGTCTACTCGCACTGAGGATGAGCCTCGCTTGGCACTGTCTGGCCGGTATCTCATGTCTTCATTTCTCTAAACGGTTTGATGCGAATGGTACACTGGCGAGTGTTACCTAGAAAGTAAGTTCGCCACATAAGCGATGACAGACCACACACTCCGAAATACGAGAGCAAACGTAGCCATCAATATCATATACAACGATAAGCACTTACCGAACGTTGGTACGGCGTCTGAGAATTGCAGTGCTGCTTCTCCCTTCTCCCAGCTAACAGTAAAGCTCCAGGAAGTAGTTTTCCGAACACGGAATATGGCGCAGATAGAAATTGACGTCAGCTCTGCATAGCTTTAAGATCCTGACGTCTTGCGCAAGTAGTGCACCGAGGATGGGGGCTATTTTACTGTGGTTTTTAATATAATGAAAGATGAGCAGCCCTCTCTCAATGTTCGTGCCGACGTGCTGATCCGCGACATTACTTGCCAACATTTCGGCCAGCACGATGCAGATTTTCTGTCGGCGTTAGGTACGGAAATGGGTAATCATCCACAAAATGGTAGAGTTCCGTCATGTTTTATACCCAACGTATTCTTACTGTAGTTCGGTGGCTCATTGGTTACAATGCAGGCTACGAATCCAATTGTACCTCGTTACAACCGAGTCAGTCCTAGACACATGTTTTCACTTCTTTCGCCTCTGTTCATGCTCAATGTTAAAATCCCAGGCTACACCGTGGTTCGAAGTCCTCGATAAATAGTAGGAATCTCTATAACTAGATGAGTAAATCATTTCAAAGGTCAGGGGAAGGCAAGACCATACTACCACCTCCAATAAGACCATGCCGAATTAAGCACTGTGTTCAAATCAACCTTTGGGTTGTTGATAACAATGCATTCCTACCGGTTAAGGATTTTTTACAGCGACGAAAGGTTGTCACATATAGGTTCCAAAACCAAACAGCAAACTTCAGGGACACTGAAATACAGAAGTTGGTCTCACGAGGTATGAGAATTACGGTCGTATGTTGGGAAGCAGATAAATATTTTACTTTTATTTCAAATAACGCTTCCGGGTGACAATGTTTAGGGCTTGAGTTCAGCCTGAGATGATCAGCTTATCGACCCGCCTCTGGCACAGCTATAATGGGACTGCCGAAGGAAGCCCAACGTGCCCTCGCTTCCGTCTTGGAACGCCCAGGCGACACCAACTTGCAACGGCAATGGCTTCACGCGCGAGCTCTCCTTGTCATTAAACCCTACACAATGTCTATGTTCCAGATCGCTTCCATATCACATCTACATGAAAATTTAAATGAAGACAATTGTGATTTTATAGTCCATGAAATATTAATTCATTTTACCCGCAACCTGTTAGCGAGGAAACTATTTTCTAACAATTTAGTCGCAAGATCGCTGAGCTTGTTCCTAAGCACGACAGGACTGGCACTAACTAGTGGTTACACTGCAGCGAGACGCGAATGAAAATTATTTTTGTTTCAGGCCCACGATTTCAAGGCAAAGCAGAAAACTGCGGACACCCCAACGTCTGCGATGCCTGTCATGCTAAAAACACCTTTCAGAACCATGGCCCGATTGCAATTAACACTTTTAACGTGTTGGACGTCTCTTAATTGTTTTGGAACACCGAAGATTCCTGTCTTCAGTTGACAGAGACAAGAGTTACTTTCTGACATGAGGTTTGGAATGACCTTTAATTCAGACTGTTAGGCAGTTGCAAACGGATTTGAGGAGTTCCGCTTCACAGCATCCAGCTTGAAATCTCGGCGTAATATGGCAACAGTAAATACGCTAGGCGCCAGAGTAGCTTCAAAGACAAATACCAGAACGGGTCACAAAGCTGCATGTAACAAAAAAGGCGCAGGGAAAACGAGATCAGCGTGAAGAAAAGCAGCAGCAAGGGGGGGGGGTGTTATATATCTGCTGCCCCTCCAATTATTTATTTATTTATTTTTTAGTAGGAATGCTTAGTCTGACGGTGAAATGAAGTAGAAAAATTTTCTCCGCAGCATGGCTATGTAAGGGCAGAAGCACCAAGCACTCTACAATCACGATCTGACAATGGCCAAGGAGCACTTGTCCAAAAACCGGTGGATATTTAACCATTTCATGCATCTGGAAGCTCGAGAAAATTTTTATTCGTAATTTTGACGTCACTTTCAAGAATTTTAACTTCCGCAATTTGACGCTCTTTCATCAACCGGAAATTACAATTTAGACAGCATTCTGTTCATTAAGAAATACTGTTTCCGTCGAGAATGGGCAACGTATGAAACACCGCTGTCCCACGCTCCCTACTTTTTCCGAGGAATTTTTGTCTGAGCTGACTCAAAAAAAAAAAAAAAAAAAAAAAAATCATAGAACATGAGGCAAGTAGTCAACACTTCTGTTCAATACGGTGAAATGTGAAATTCGTTTAGGATTACTCTGACATAAGGAGGAGTAGAATGCCAAATGTTTGTGGTGCTGAATTTATCTTTAACTCTGCAATGTAACGAATAGCTAAGTCATAAGAGCACTGCCCGCAAGGACCAAGGTTACGGGTTTGAGGCCCGGTCCGGCACAGTTTGAATCGGATGGGAAGCTCCAATCGGCATGGTAGTCGACATCCCTAAGTGACTGCGGGCATTAGGGACTGAGAAATGATCCAGCCGACTAATGATAATTGTGATGTACAGCTGGCATGTTATGGCTGCACCGAAACACTTGTAATATGACGTGTAAAATGTTACGGACGTCAGAGGAGGAGAATGGGGAAGGGGACCGACAGGGAGTTACCTTTATTAACGCGCATCTCTCATTTCACGTTGCACTGTGAATCTTCACTATTTTATCGCCAGCATTAATTATGAATCTGCCCAGTCTTGCGTATAGGGGGATAAGCTGGAGCCAAACAGTTGCTGGTTAATGTCCTGGCGGTGGCCACACAAACAATTTAGGAAGTTCTCGGTTTACTCGCCGAGTCAAATTCGTCGAAAATTTCCAATCTTTTAATGAGTACCTTCTGTATTTGAATTTGACGCACCAAGTAACAAAGACCCCGTCCCTGACACTTCGTAGCTAGACTTTGGTAGGAAGCTTGCCACGACTACTCTATATTGTTTGTAGCGCGGGTCTAGGTTGTTACCAGAATTTACGCGGGGTCAAGCTACAGTACAAACTACGCGGGATCATTACGCAGTGTATTTCTCACGCCTCGTCCTCACAGGTTGTGGCTAAGCCATGTCTCCGCAATATCCTTTCTTTCAGGAGTGCTAGTTCTGGAGGTTTCGCAGGAGAGCTTCTGGAAAGTTTGCAAGGTAGGAGACGAGGTACTGGCAAAAGTAGAGCTGTGAGGACGGGGCGTGAGTCGTGCTTGGGTAGCTCAGTTGGTAGAGCACTTGTCCGTGAAAGGCAAAGGTACCGAGTTCGAGTCTCGGTCCGGCACACAGTTTTAATCTGCCAGGAAGTTTCATATCAGCGCACACTCCGCTGCAGAGTGAAAATCTCATTATGGCAGAAGTAACTTGCAAGATACTTAGAAATTGGTCTGTGCCAAATACTGCTACAGCTGCGTTGCGGTCCCACCGGTTCGTAAGCGTTGGGCAGACAGGAGGGTGCAACGACGCGGTGTTGGGTGCAGTGTGGGCGGGCAGAGCGGCTGCGACCGCGCCCACCTCTCACGCCAGTACGCGGGCCTCATATTGCTTTCTGTAACGCGCCTCTACGTTCAACGCCTCACCTCCTGTCTCCATAACGGACTCGTGTACGGACTATACAAATCTGAGTGGCAACTCGTGTAACGATATGGGGCAAACGACTTCAGCCTGCAGGTTAGTTTCAGAGGTACTGTAAGTAAGAAGAAAGTAATGACCGGTTGTTGCAGGTAATGAAGACGCAGAGGATTATGACATGGATTATAACAGCTATCTGATGTTACAGCGTGGCGCGGAAGTTAATCCGTTCTCAGAAACTGAGGACTTTCAATAATAACAGCTGAATTAGGTTATGTTAACAGACAAGTTCCTTGCTGGAGAGACGGCCGTGCTATTGGGTATAATGAATGATAGTAAATGTAGTGATAGCTGGGTGCAGACTGTGCTGCAGTTCGTTCAGTTTCACGGTGTCCATGAAAGCATTAAAAACGAGTTACAGATCTATATTACTATATATCTATCGCGATTCACAGTCAGTGTTTGGGATTGCCTATCTAACGGCTCCCTGGGGCAATAAGATTTTGGTTTTCAGTGTTTCATATAATTGAAGAAAGAATTTAAAAACATTTAACACTGCGCGCAAGTTATCCGTGTTACATTCATCCAGTATTTGAGAATGAGAGCTCTTCTACCGACCTCCAAAAAACTTTAAACAATTTCGAATACTTTATGAGCTTTTTCTCAATTCCAAGCTTAACCTCAAATGTTTACGACACGAACTCATCTGTCACATAATTAGACGTCTGAAGCTGTTTTATAGTTGGGAGTTCTATTCTTTAAAGAAGTTGGGGGTTTACTGGTAATGGTCTAAATTAGGGGTGACCAACCTTTTAGCTTATCCGGGCTCACTGGAAGAGTATTTTTGGGTCGCACATAGCATACTTAGCACTAACAGTGGAGAAAAAAACAGGATGGACGGATGAGGGAATAGCATCGCGTGGCGGAGTTTGAAAGTATTCGGTTTATCTTATCTTTATGTAAACGGAATTTTACAGATTTTTCCCTTTTTTTGCCGATTGTGACAGATTCTCACTTCTTGGGCCGCACTGATACTCGCTTTGGGTGGCGCACAGCAGGTTGGACATCGCTGGTCTAAATGCTGTTCCTATCACCTTCGCTCTTAAGTAGCGACATTTTTTTTTCTTCAAGACAAAAAATTAATGATTCCGATGAGCCGTGTAGTGGGCGACTGAGGACATCGCTAACAGAATTGGTAATGTTTCTCCAGATAATGGAATCTAAATAAATTCACAATACTATTTCGAGAAAACTATCCCATACCTCATGTAGGAAGGGACAATGGGGCACTGTGTAAGCTGCACACCTACTGCATGTACTGCTGGTAGATCCAAACAGTACGGATGTACGTTTGCGCCACACTGCGTAATAGATGCATCTCTGCTTGTTGTTTCCGGAAAACAGCCGGCTGCCGGCGTCTGCCACCACCTGGTACAGTTAGGACACGCCTACGGGCCGATACGAGCGTGGCTGTGGCGGCATGGCCCGTGAAGTCTGCGCGCTAATCAGCGGCGAAAATACGCGCCGCACCTGGCGGCCTTGTCGCCGTGGGCGTGGCGCGAGCGCGCCCTGCCCCAGCCCAACTGTCACCTCAGCTTATTCGTAACGGTCCAAGGCGCAGTGCACTCTACTGCAGCCCGTACCGGTACTCACTAGACTGGTTAATGTTCAGTTTGGAGAGGCTTGGAAATGCACTACAGCGCAGCATCGGGTTCGACGATACCAATAGAATCCTACAGCTCCAGCCTGTTTCTGTCCTCCATCCGACAGGGATAGTGTATGCTATGTCAGTTCAGCATTTCCAACGGCTACTTCGCAGGGCTACAAACCGAAAAGCAATGGGACCCAACAGACACTGAGGCCGTACGCGGATTCCGAATGCCTAGTTACCTGACGGATGTTCCGTTGTATCGGCAACCTCCCTCTGCGCTCGACGAATTTCTAACCAATTCCGACTACCCCTCCCTACTTTTTTACTCACATCGCTTAAGACGCACTATAGAAAAGTTTCTGTTCGGTAACTACACGGAATACCTCCTAACATCGTGTCGGACCTCCTTTCGCCGGCGTAGTGCAGCAGCGCGACGTGGCGTGGACTCAACAATTCGCTGGAAGTCCCCTGCAGAAATATTGAGCCATGTTGCCTCCATAGCCGTCCACAATTGCAAAAGTGTTGTCGATGCAGGATGTTATGCACGAAGTGGCATCTCTATTATCTCCCATAAGTGTACGATGTGATTCATGTCTGGCGATCTGGATGACCAAATCACTCGCTCGAATTGTTAGAAATGTTCTTCAAACGAATCGCAAGCAACTGTGGCTCGATGACATGGCTTTTTTTTTTTTTAACATGAAGTTAAGGATGGCTGAAAATGGTCTCCTCATAGCAAGTAGCTATTTCCTGTCAATGATCCATTCAGTTGTGTCAGAGGACCCAGTCCATTCCATGTACCAAAGCACACCAATATGGAGCCGCCACCAGCTTACAGTGTTTTGCCGCCAACTTTGGTCCATGGCTCTGTGCCACATACGAACCCTACCACCAGCTTTTACCAACTGAAATCGGGACTCCTTAGACCAGGCCACGGTTTCCTGCCTTCTGGAGTCCAACCGATATGGTCAGGAGCTATGTGCTGTTAGCAAAGGCATTCGCGACGGTCGTCTGCTGCAATAGCCCATTAACGCCAAATTCCGCCGCATTCTCCTAACGTATACGTTCGTCATACGTTCCACATTGATTTCTGCGGTTATTTCAAGCAGTGGTACTTGTATGTTAGCACTGACAACTCTACGCATTTCCGCTGCTGTCGGTTACTGAGTGAAGGCCGTCGGCTACTGTGATGTCCGTGGTGAGAGGTAATGCCTGAAATTTGTTGTTCTCCGCACACTCTTGACACTGTGGGCTCCGGCTATCGAATTTCGTAACTATTTCCGAAATGGAATTCCCATGCATCTAGCTCCAACCACCATTCCGCGTTCAAAGTCCGCTAATTTCCATCCATGACCAGTATCAAGTGGCAAACGTCTTCACATCAATCACCTGAGTAGAAGTGACAGCTCCGCCAATGCACTGCCGTTTTATACCTTGCGTACGCGTTGCTACCTCCGTTTGCATATGTGCAAATCGCTATCCAATAACTTGTCACCTCAGGGCTGTGTTTTCGAGGTATTTTAATGTTGTATAATGTTATAAATAGAGACGAAGTCTGGTTGTCAACAGTGCATCGGCTAAACAGGATGGAGTCGAGAGAAGACTCGATGGGAAGGTTTCTAACGGTAGTACGCTCCAATGCGTTAATCTACATTAATTATGGAGTGAGGGGACGTGACACTACTATGAAATGCTCGAAAGAGTGGATCAATAACCCGGTGGGTCCTTTGATTACTATTTGCAAAGCGTAGACAATGTCTCTGTTCTGGAATGCAGTGTCGGTAACAGAATACAACCGATACTCAAGACAGTCGATTAAACTAGACGTAACATACATACGTGAGATGCGTAGTGAAGATGTTCATTTGGAGAACGTCTGAAGGTGGTCACAGTGAAATTGTAAATCACAATATGCTGGAATTTAGTATCGTTCATTGCTCTTCATAAAACTGTCCCACAATTTATACAAATAACATGTGGAACAATGCAAAGTGGTTTTATAACACAGAAAGGTACGGATTTTATTCGGTTAAATGTAAGTATTTAGGAGTAACGGTACGATACGATATGAAATTTAACCGACACAAAATCAGTAGCGTGATCTAGGCGGTACCTGGTTGAAGGGGTCTGGGAAAATGCGGCTCAACTGTAAAGGAAATTGCATACAGGACGCTAGTAAGACTGACTGCACAGCATGGTTCTGCAGTAGCTACCAAGTAAGCACCAAACGATTTCAGAGACACGCTACTTTGAAAGTAACAGCTTACGCTCAGCCTCGCGAAACCCTGGTGAATGAATTTTGAGAAGCGATACTCTAAAACTGTCCCCGGAACCTGCTGACACTATCTTTCGTATCGCGTAGAGATCACGAAGAGTACACAACAGGGATTGAGGGCGCATATGGAGGAATAGATAGTCGTTTCTCCCCAGCTCAATATGCGAATGGAATAGAACAGGAAAATCTCATATTGGTACAAAGTATCCTCAGGCCTGTACAGTACAGTGGTCTGCAGAATACTTATATGAAGATGAAGATCGATATTTGCTGATGACTGCTACGCACTTATTTTCGTTCAAAATGGTTCAAATGACTAAGCACTATGGGATTTACATCTGAGGTCATCACATCAGTCCCCTAGACTTAGAAAGTACTTAAACCTAACCAACCTAAGGACGTCACACACATCCATTCCCGAGGCGGGATTCGAACCTGCGACCGTAGCAGGCGCGCAGTTCCAGACTGAAGCGCCTAGAACCGCTCGGTCACAGAGGCCGGCATTTATTTTCGTTGGCGTTCGTATCGGAACCTCATACATCACAATTTCTAATAAAGTAATTGTTCAGCAGATTTAGCTTACAGATTTTACGGGCTACGAGTGAAACAAGTCCCACACAATGCGCAGCTCTGTGCTCTTTGTACCATCTCCTTCGGGGCAGAATACGTCGGAACTAAGTGAAATGACAATGGGAACAGTAAGTAAAGCTGACGTTCACAATCGGCACGTTGCAGACGGCAAACACCCTATGCCAGGGAGAAGTAGGCCTATTTCCGTCAAACGTAATGTGGGGGTAGGTGTTAGGGAACCGTGCCCCATCCTCCGTATGAGAATGAAAGTCATGCAGGTGAGACGCTGGCCAACCTCGAACGCTTCGGGGAACGGTACTGCTGGCGGCGAGGACGCGGTGGCACTCGAGGGCGCGCCGGTCACCGGTGCCAGCCAAGAGCGCCACCCGGGGCCAACTGGGTTATCGCGATCACGCGACCGGCAGGGATTCCATCGCGCGCCCGCCGCAAAACCGCACCGGCCCGACTGTATCTAGTAGCACTCACGGCAGACGCTCAACTCTCAGTGTGGCTAGCGCCAGAAACAAAGGCTAATCTGCCGTCCACGACGAGGTCATGGGAAACTAAAGACGAACTCGGACTGGCGAACGGGGAAGAAGGAAATTCGCCGTGGCATTTCACAGGAGTCATTCCGATACTTGTTTTAACACTGAGGACTGAGCGCGAGTGTAGACGCTCAACCGGCTGGTATTGAGCGATTTTACAATTTTTCTGAGTTTTCTACAGCAGATTCTATACCACAGAAAATAGATTGCTCTTTTGCATTAAAAAACTACGTCCATTCCCTTCAAAGTACTGCAAAGAAATAAACATTTACGTTAGTGACAAGGGTTGTATATTAATTTGAGAGTATGCTGTTTTCACAGTGAAAAAAATTTCTTTTTTTAGGTTTTAGGGCCTCTAAGGGACATAGGATTGAAGCTGTTAGTTTTAAATGAGTAACTGTTGAAATATGAACTTTTATTTTATTAATAATCACACAGTTACATTCGCTTTTGAATGAAATATTTCGAGTGGGGAACGAACGTATCGTCATCTGTCCACTCGCCAGTAGAATATGGCAAATTGCAATGACCAGTTGTGTTTGTTGTGACAACGATGTCAACAGCCTCATCTTCAGGTCTTCCTGACGGTTCACCGTCTGAGGGATCGTTTTCATCTATAAGAAAATTCGTAAAAATTATCTTTTTTCTGACCAGGAATCAAACCACAGAATTACGGAAAATTCGGACAAAAAATTGCTTACCATCACTAATGTCAAAATCTGCAATTTCTTCATCTAATTCTGAACCACTATTGTTCAATAAAAACTGTATTTCTTCATCTCGCAAGGCCATGACGAAAATAAAGCGCAAAGCTATCAGCCGACAACAATCTAAAGTTTCGAACTGCCGTGCGCCTGTTGTGAGTTGAGCGTGAGCGCGGCATAGCAAATGACTCAAAATATACTCCTGTACCACCTCCAACAGTGACATATGCTGCCATATATAATTTTCTCTTGGTACTAGGATAACCAGAGTGTACTTTTAAACCTACAGAACATGAAAGTCATGCGCTGCGAGTCGTTAACATCACTGATAATCGACCGACGTAGGAGCTACGTCGATCGTCTTTTTGGGGTACTGTCGGACCGACGTAGGAGCTATGTCGCTCGTCTCTAAAGTGTTAAGCGATTTAGCAAAATCACTGAGAACCTGAATCTGGATAGCCGGACAGGGGTTTGAGCCGTCGTCCCGAACACGATCGAGTGTCTTGCCCCTGCGTCACGCATCTGATGGAAACACGCTGAGAGATGGGGCAAGTGGCGTTCGTTAATCTGAACACTGACGGACTGCAGCATTCCTCTGACCAGACCAGCATGTTGCCTCATTTCTCGTTTGTGGTTTTCTCACCTCAGTTTCGACGAGTTAAAGCTGCAGATTAATCACAAAGTTCTGATGTATTATCAGCATGAGGTCATTTCCACCGGTTTCTTTAATTATTTGGAGACTGATTGAAACTGGTTTGGGTTAGACTGAACTAATGTTATGTAATTCTGCAGGCTTTCGTGGCCGTTGTCCCCGTAGTTAAAATCTTCTGGGTTATTAGGCCGCGTCATATTTCTCCTAAAATGGTCGACGTTTCGACCCCTCTGGTGGAATCTTCGTCAGGATCTTCTGGTGTCCACTACTGCTAGAACTACTGTTGCTCGGCAGAGTGTATCAGGGCATGCAGCTGCGATAGGACGACGTAGTCGCGGAAAATCAATATTTCGTTTCATGGACATCATGCACTTTGGAGAGACTGGCTAGCAGGAGAGTGCAAGGGATCTGCTGTCGCCATGTTGGCAAAATCATACCAGTATTCAAGAGAAGTTACTTCGGAATTGCACTGAAATCCTGTACACTGCTACTGCTTCTTGCTGAAGCACCTAAACAAGTCTGCATTTGCGGTGAGAATTACGTCAGATGTATGAGGTATAAATATAAAAAACTAAAAAACTTGCATAACTTCCTTAATTTCGATCTATTATGTCATAACGAATCATATTCTGAGATTACTCGTCAAACCGAGCAAAAGATTTTAGCGTGTAATAAGACTCATCTGTGGTGTAAAGTCAAGAACATCTTGTACAAACCTGTTCCAGGAACTTTGTATTCTAACCACTGCTTTCAGTATATACATTCCTTAACGAATTTTTTTTGCAATTCAGACATGTCTATTTCAAACCAATAGCTCAACACATAGTATCAATTCTAGGAATAAGAAAAATCTACACGAAGACTTAAAATCACTTTCTTTGGTCCAAAAAGGGATCCAATATTTAAGAACACACATTTTCAATAAATTGCCAGCAACCATTAAAAACTTAGTTTCAGATGAAGCGCAGTTTAAACAAAGTCTGAATGACTTTTTGATAGACAACTCCTATTGTAGAGAGACCAGCGTAAGTAAAAATGGCTTAGATTTCAGTTTTGACAGCACTGGGTCACAACAGTCAAGATTAGGTATTTTGTGCATGATAAATTCAGTAAAATTGCATAACTATGTTTCATTCTGACAGTGTATTAATTTTGTAAATATTAGCAGTTCCAGTTTACTGTAATATATTCATCTATTTTTCCAATCTCCTGACAAATTGTCAGAGAAGTGAGTTATTTTCAAATGTTTTTTTTTATGTTATACTTTCTGACTTGGTCCACATCCCTGAGAATCATCCCATTTTTGGGTCTATGGAATGAAAACAATCTAATCTCAATACTTCGCCAAATCGCTCGGTGTTACAGTAATATAAGGGAAAGCTTCTATACTATGTACAACTGAAGTATGCGCCGCCTCTTCAGGTTTGTGTAACTGTTGAAATTACACCCATTTGAAGCTGCTTGCTAAAACCGAGCGTTTGCCTTCCTCAACAGTCCCCCCCCCCAAATACACATGCACGCGCACACACTCTTCCCTGTAGACATTGACAACCCCTTGCTGCCTCATGCTGTGTCCTGCCAACATATACGAGGCCTGTTCAGAAAGTAAGCTCCAATTGATTGCCAAATTGAAACCACAGTGAACATCAGAAATGTTTTACTTGTAACAATTAGCTACACCTTTCAGCTACGTCTCTACGTAGTCGCCGTTCTGACTTAGACTTTTGTCATAGCGTTGTACCAACTTTTCAATAGCCTCATCATAGAAGGCAGCCGCCAGTGCTTTCCGCCAATTCTCCACGCTGGCCTACACCTCGTTGTCTGTGTCAAAATGTTGTCTTCAAAGACAGCGGTTCATGTGACCAGAGATGAAACTCAGGGGGAGACAATTGCGGACTGTATTGTGGGTAATCTCACATTTCCATTTGAAAACGATGCAGGAGCATCTTCATTGCCCCTGCAGAATGCGGCTGAGAATTGTCTTGAAGAAGAAACAGCACGGCAGTTATGTAATGTTAGCTGCATAGCTTCAGGCGAAATTTCTCACCAGGCCCACGTACTTGGCGGCAGACAATATTTTCTAGACATCTTTACGCACTCACTGCGAGCTCAGAAATGAGAAGAGCGACGTGATGCTAACTGGGGTTATACTAGAGACACTACCCAACACATCTGTGCAAAGCTTTATCGGATTTTCATAGTCGTTTCCATTTCGCGACCGATCGGAGCTTACTTTCTGAACGCCCCTCGTACTTTCTTTTAGTCACAGTATGCTACAAATTTCTTTTATCCTCAATTTGATTCAGTAGCTCTTCTACCCATCTAATCTTCCACATTCTTCTCTAGCATCACATTTCAAAAGCTCTTATCTTCTTGTCTGGTATGTTTGTCGTTCACGTTTCAATTTCTTACAAAGCGACACTCCAGACAAACACCTTTAGAAAAGACTTCAAAACATTTATATTCGTTGTTAAATTTATATGCTTCAAAAACCCTTCTCTTAATATTGTAAATCCGCATTTTATACCTCTCTACGGAAGTCATCAGTTATTTTGCTTCCCGAAACTCAACCGCTCTTAGTGTAATTTCCTGGTCTACTAACCTCAACACCGCTAGTTCAACTTTCAATTACCCTTGTTCTACTTTGATATTTATGTTACAGTGTCTTTTCAAGACACTTTACATTCTGTTCAACAACTCTTTGCAAGTCATTTGCCGTCTCTGACAATTGTAATGTCACTGGCAAACCAAGTTTTCAATTCTCCCTGGATAAATTCACTTTCCAAATTTCCCCTTTGTTACCGAGGAGCTTTGCACCGTTCACATATTGTTTAACATTTGGGAGAGGCTGCAACCGCGTCTCGCTCTCTTCTGAATTACTGTTCCATTTTATATATTTCGACTTTGCGAACAGATGTTTTGCTCCTTTAGATAACCTTTCGCGACCTGTATTTTATCTCTGTTACCTCCACAATTTCAAACAGAATATTACAGTCAATACTGTCTAAAGTGCTGTTTAATTCTGTAGGTACTATATAAACGTATATCTGCTATCTTCAAGCTATCTTCTAAGGTAAGCCGTGCGGTCTTTACTACCTCGTCTGTTCCTACATTTCTCCAGAACCCAAACTGATCTTTCCAAGGAGACTTCTACCAATTTTTCGATTCTTCTGTAAATAATTCTTGTCCGTATTTTGCAAACAATATTTATTCAACCGATGGTTCTGTAAAAATGTATGTCAGCACCGGTATTCTATGGAACTGGAACTATTACAATGGCTAGCTTTGGATTTTCAACTCTTCTTCGTTTTTAATATTTGGTCCATTTCTAGGCAATACAAATTCACCACTTGACAATAGTTGAAATATGATGAAAATTCACTAAAATCAAATCTGACGATTTCAGACAACTTGGCACTTTGGTTAATTTACCTGCGCAGGGCAATGCCCTACCGACTGATCGGAATGACTGATGGCGAATGGCAGAGCTGATCACTGCCAGCTGTATTGGTTTTGCCTGCGTGTGGCGCCGCAGGTTGTTGTCCCGGCATTGTGCAGTACGTAGGTTAGGCTTCAGCTGCTGCATCAGATAAGAGCTGTCCGGTTCCTGTGCTTTATTCTCCGCACCTCGCCTAGTCGATATCATTTGTTTGTGGACTCGCACAAATCGAAGTAATTCTGACGTGATTAACGTCTAAGCTGAGAGGTACTACAAAGCTTCGAATAATTGATGCTAGCGGGTCACGGCGGCTTTATGCAAATTTAAGCGCGAATTAAGACTGCTTTCACGACTATTTTAGCGGTTTACAAAATACTCTAACTAGCATACTGTAAGCACGTATTACACGAATAAAGCTTATTCAGGTGCATAGACCTCAGATCTCTGAGCTTTTAATAGATAGCTACGATACTGTGACATGTGCAGAAGTATTTCATTTAAATTCCAAGACAATGACTGCTCTCTGTGCAGGCATTTTGAAGCCAAATGACTGCAAGCGATGTAGATAACGTACTTCAAACACAAAATATTCAGAACCTGAAACCGTCCGAGTTCAATATGGACAGAAACTTCGTACAATGACAGTAGACAGAAAAGGCGTTCCAGATGAAAGTTCAAACTCCTGTCCGGCCATACTACAGATTTCCTCGAGTTGTTTATGGCAAAAGCCGAGATGATTCCTTTACAGGGGCACGGTCGATTTCCCTCCACGTGCTTCTCCAATCCAAGCTAGTGTTTCTCCTTTAATGACTTGTCGCGTCAAACCCAATCTTCCATCCTTCAACCCTAATTTTTCTCTTTTCCCGGTCAGCTAACACTAAATTTTGATATCTTGCTTGCTCTTCTAAGAGTACTAGCCGAGTAAAGTACGAAGATCAAATCAGTAAACAAACACCACATACGACTTTTCCTTCTTGACTATGTAATCAATCATTCTTTTTATCACTCACCAATCAGTTGTTACAAAAAAAAACTGATTTCAATCAAATACTGGTACAAACCAGAGGCTGTAATGAGTTTTGTAGCACTGATGGGAGTATAATGAATGTGTACTATTACTTTGAATGTTGTCACTCCCAAGCACGTTTATGTCGTGCTTGAAATTTAATCTTTCTCCAACTTTAGCGCATATTGCAGAATCTGTATCGAAAAGGAGATTATATTCACTGCATATTGCATAAATATTCAGAAACAAATGAGTAGGTTGAATAATCAAATTAAAGCCCTATCACGTTACATCAGAGTAGTGAAACCGTGTATGAACTACAACTGACACGAAATTACACGTTAACGAAGGCATATAATAACTGATTTGAATTTCAGTCTTTAGATACCACATGGCAGAGGGACTGTCTATAGACATGTAGTTATACAGTGTGTATAGAGAGACTCAGAAACTGTCACGTGTATTCACTTTGCATCAAGTAGCTAACAGAAAAACTTTCAAATGCGTTCGAGGGAAGAAAAAACATGCATCTACATTCAGTCAGTTGCGTCAAATAATTACTTTAGTTGGCAAGTCATTGTTAACACAGGCGCAACAACTGTTCTCAAAGAACCCGACAAATGCAAATGGAAAGCAGGACGCTGAAGTTAAGACGTGCCTTCCGAACGTTCAAATAAAGATTGAGTTGCTGCTAACATCACGAGCTTCCACACTACGTGTGGCCAGTCTGTGTCGCACTACGTTTATCGCAGACGGGAAACATTCCATTGACGGCAGGTTGCGCGGCGTAGATTGGTCAGCGTTTACTATTGGCTGTCTCGATAAGGCACCCTCCGCTATTATTAGACGCGCGGGTTCCGCCACCTGCTGCCGCACTCTACTCTCACCAGGAGGCAGCACCGACAAGGTAGCCGTTTAGTACTGTACCTGCCACCATGGCGCTGCTTTCATTCTGTCTCGCAGCATCACTGGTGCCACCTGTTGCCGCCAAGGCATTCTCGCTAAAACTAATCCAGGGGTAATTAACCTTTTCTACCTACCGCCCACTTTTGTGTCTTAACATTTCCTAACCGCTCACCAGTTCCACGGTAATAGTCATTTATAAATTAGGTAAGTAACTTATTTATGATGCTAGTTAAAGTATATGAAGGCAATTACTTACCAACTGCTCGTCAAAATTTTCTGAAAACGTAATGCAAATAAATGTCTTTAAAACTAGCTCCTACCCACACCAAGAAAGCTGGGCGGGAGGGACCAGGTTGCTCTAGTATAAATATTGAGATAACTAACAGTCTGATCAAGTCAGTCTACCGTTCCGTAACGTCCAAATTTCACACTTTAAGCAATGTTAAAAGAATTCTATTACGATCGTGCAGGTAACAATGTGCAATTCGAGAACTAAGCATCACCACGTCGACTTACTGTAATTTCCAAACGCCGGTTTTAATCTTCAAAAAACGTGAATTAACTTTTGGTTTTCGTCCTCCCTAAGGAAGGATTAGTTCTCCCGGCTGCAGTGTCGCGAGTGATCTCTAAGATTCAAGATGCTTCTGCCACCTAATTAAAAAACTAACTAAATACAGTAAGGCAACATGATGTGCAGACTAGATATTAATCAGAAAGGTATCAACACCTCTCCTATTCTGTACTAATTTTGACGCATCAAACAAACAGTTCCGTAATTATTTAAACGCCTGCCATGCCATGTCATACTAAAATTTTGTCGTAGATCTGAATTCGATAGTAAACACTATCAACTGTCGTGTCATCTTGAAACGATTATTTTGCCAGCGAGTTTAGATGGTGTACAAAACGAGAAGAGGGGGAAGATTCACAATACAGTTATATGACGTAACCGCATAAAATTAAGTCTAAAATGTTTTCGTCATGCAAATTTTGTTAGGTATGTGAGCCACTCAGGATGAACTTCAAGTGGGAAACAAGACGTTCCGTGTCTTACACTAATTCCACGGCCCGGTGCACGATTTGGTCCGTGTTCTTAGATGCAACAGACTGAGTTGGTACCTAAAGAATATTCCTAGCGGCACTTTTATAGGCGGAAGATCCTGACGTTTCAAATTATTTGGAGACTGGCATTTCGCAGCGGCCTCACTGAAAATGGTTCGCTGGACACCTCTATTTAGTAGTTGGCGTCACTACCAGCATGTACTGTAACGCATCTACTGCATTTAAGAGTCCCAGCGATTAACTGTGGGTAGGCATACTAAGTTTCGCAAGGTTAACAAAGAAGCTGATCTAAAGGTAAGTACACACTCGTATACAAATTCGAACAACTGCCTATACACATGGCAGAGGGACTGTCTACAGAGATGTAGTTATACAGTGTGTATAGAGACTCAGAAACTGTCACGTGTATTCACTTTAATGCCTTGTTCTTCGGTATTTGCTAAATATGGCTGACCTTGTGATCGTGGCTTGTGTAATGGTAGTGAGGGATAGTGAAATAAATAGAATAATAAGGCGTTTGTGGAAACATGAATGAGAGGCATCGTTTCGACTGTAATTTGCTTTCGACTTTGAAAGTAGAAGACAGCATAGGTTTCCGAATCTTCGCCCACAGAAGTACATGTGACTTTGATGAATTGCTTCAACTCCCTGATTCGCTGTTTCTTTCCCCGTCATTCTGAACCTTGCAGCAGAAATAGGTGTTCTCATGCGAACCAAACATTGGATATAGGAGATGCTCACTCAGCTTCGCTCGACTGATTTCTGTATGTCCCCGATGCTAAGCTGTTTTCATTTCCACATCACTCACAGATACTTTGTATACTAGTGTGTACAAGGCCTAAAGGATACGCAGCGACACTGACACCGATGTGCGGCCCGGCGGCAGTCTCACCACACACACACACACACACACACACACACACACACACACACACACACCATGATCTGCGAAAGCAGCGCAAATAAGCATTGGTTTTGCGCTATTAGCTACATTCAGACAACTACCCGCACTCTCAGAACTATTAGCTACCAGAACCGCCCGCCAGTCAATTCGCGATACTACAGATATCAAGCGTTAAGTGGGGACTTCCCAAGTACCTTCTGATGAAAAAGGAACACTTGGTTGCAGTTGCTCTATTTACTGCTTTCGTATCACTGTAATTACGGTCTTTTAAATTTTCGCAGTCTGAACAATCGTTATATACGTGGCACGACTGATAGCCGTTAGATTTGGGAAACGGCAGCCACGAAAGATTGCGTTAAACAATGTAGTTTCAGTTCTAATTGGTAGCTGGATGTTTGGCAATGTTTAATGAGCAGACAGGGTTTACCATCACGGAAATCTTGGAATCTTGGCCGCGGATAACTTAACAAACGTAACTTGTGCACAAAATAATTAAGATGATGTACCTATTCTGGTAATAAAAGGGAGTCAATATTACATTGTCTATCAATTGTCTTCACTTCAACGACCGAGTTACAGCTCTCCACAGTTTTCCTGTGCAAGTTTCTTCGTATCTGCACGAGTACTGCAACTACATCCCTTTGAACCTGCCCCTACCGTATTCAAGCTCTTGTCTCCCTCTACAATTTTTAAGCCCAGAAACGTCTAACTTACCAAATTAACTGTTCCTTGCTGCCTCACTATTTCAAGCAACCTATCCCTCCTTTAAGTTGTGGCACAAATTTGTTCTTCGATTCAGAGCTTCTTCATTAGGTATGAGAGCTAACCGATCAAGTCCTCACCATTCTTCTGCAGCACATTTCAGAAGCTTATATCTTCTTAATGATACACATTTCATTTCCATAATTTGGCTACAATCCAGGAAAGACTTCCTACCATTCAAATTTATACTCTATATCAAGTTTCTTTTTCAGAAATGCTTTTATTGCTGCTCCCAGTTTGAATTTTATATCGTCTCTACTTCGATATAATCATTTATTTTGTTGCCTAAGTAGCAAAACTCCTCTACTTCTAGTGTCCTATTTCCTAATCAGTTTCCCTTAGAATTACTTGCTTTAATCCCACAACAAATCTTTACCCTTATTTTTGTTCTGTTCGTGATCTTTTTATCTCTTCCCAAGAAATTATACATTCCACTCAATTGATACTGAAAGTCCTTTCGCCGTCTCCTGTTATTAGAATATCATTGCCATCGGCAAGCCTCTACGTATGTACACCTCTCGCAAGACATTAATTCCCTTATTGCTTTCTTTATGCGCAGTAGAACAACGTAATTAGAAACACTCACCTGTTCCGTAGCTGTGTTTACTATAGTGTGGATCCTGCCCACACTTTCTAAAAGAATAACAACCTCTAGGTATGAAGTTTGGAGTCTAAGATATAGTCGTCCGTTCCTACAGCTGTGATGCGGGTATTGTACAGCTCTGGTTGCAACAGTTCCGAAGACTGCTTAAGCTACATTTTAGCAGAACAATGCTCGTCCACGTGGTATACGGAATGTTTAGGGGTAGTCGTATCAAAGAGTGATGAATTCTTCTCGGGTTATCAGCCGAGTGGTGGCGTCGTCTTGTTGCAACGTTTCAATGAGTTTCGTACCCATCATCTTCTGGCTGATAACCCGAGAAGAATTCATCAGTGGAAAATGCCGAGAAAGATTGCAGTCGCACGTATCAAAGAGGTCATTTACCGGATGTTTCCGGCAGTGTACACATGGCCAGGGTTCTATGGATTGGCAGATGGGCTGTTAACACTGGTCTAATGCCCCGTGTATAGAATGGTGTTAGTATCATTGCAGGTGATGCGCGGGAGGAATACTATTGGCAGTGTTAATAAAAAACTTGCATCGAAAAAACTGTATTCTAAGGCGGGAGGCTTATGTTGACCAGTGCGCCTGCTCAATATGTGTACAGCAGACCCGGGGCGCTGCACTCATGTCTGTGACGTCAGCGTGTGCTGCAGTGGGCCACCCTCACACTTCATCTCAATACAGCACTACTCGCCAGTACATTAGAATGACTAACATCAAATCATATCTGAAGCCAACAGTACGTTAACAGATGTTAACAGCGCACAAAGCTTCACGTTTTAGTGTTGCTAGCACCGGCAAATACATATTTATATGATGATTCAAACGAAATAGTTTTTGAAACATTTTCGATAAATTTAGCGAATGACTTTTTGGAACATTTTAATAAAAACTAAAACGTGATTATGCTGTATAAAGGCATAACAACATCAGTGTATGGGGTCATTTGGGCTACACGAAAATAGATATTGTCCAAAAAGGGAGTTTATGAAACTGCGTCTGCTGACGCTTTGAGCATTATAACTGCAGTAGGGTCGATATTTCGAGTCTCGGAACAACAAATTTTCCATAAATCCTCGATTCGTGCCCCCCCCTTCCCCCCCAGTCCCTCAAAGCACACCAGTGAAACCACACTCACTCCCCTTCGTGTTTATGAGCCCACGCATAAGCTTCTCCCGATGTTTAATTGTTTACACAGGCAAACCTTTTGTTGAACGTGGTTTTCAGGTTTATCAGTATACTATATTGTTGTGCTTCGTTTTCTTTGTTGTTGTTTTACTAAATATTAAGCACTGAAACCACTTGACAAAGGAGAGACAATAAAAAAACTGTTCTCGAATACAGTGTCGACCAAGCTACTCTTGGCGACTGGCGAAGAAATTGAGTTGAATTTGAACAGATTTCTTCTAGGAAATGCTCTGAAGCATAAAATCATGGAGTCGGAGTTTGGAGGGGAAAAAAAGGACAAATGAGGCTTTATTCATCTAGTTTATTCTTTTCAACATCGTTTCATTTCTTTTCCCAAATAAATTTCGGTAGAGTTTTCAATAGACCTTGGTGGTCCCGAGAGACTACTGAATCACTTTGTACCACTTCGATAAACACAGAACATTTGAGGTCAACAGTAACTTAACTGCAAAGGTGCCATACCTCTAAACTGGCGCACTTAGTTAATGCGAAATGCTCAAAATACAAGATTACATCAACCAACACCGCCCTGATCGTCTTGTTACTCTGCTGCGCTATTCCACAATGTTAAAACAGAACAGACTTTCCGTTTTTTTAAAATGTTCCTCGAGTCACCCTTTAATTTAACCGTAATATAAATGGGGCAGGAATAAAAAAAAAACAATTACCAGGTAAACGCCCACGGTTAGTTTTTCCGCGCTTCATAGCCTATTTCATCATTGAGATGGTGAGTGGCTAATGGTTGGTTGATAAGAGCTACAAAAATTTATGTCCGTTGCCTATGCCAGTCCTTAAGACAGTGCACGGACTGCCTCAAGACTGTACTCTTAACGATTTTGCTTAAACGCCGTGAAACATGCATACACACTGCGGATGGTAGCTTCAACTCTCATGCTAAAGCAGACCCTGCTGTGCAAAAGGGAAACCGGTCGCCTACTTTGACATTAATGTCTCGATACCAAGTTAATAGCCTACCGTGCAAGATCATTGTCCTCGCGAAAAGATAGATACTGAGGAAACATCACCGAGAAATCAGAGAAGACCGCCCTTAAAAACAGACAGCAGTTGGTAAAGGTTTAATAAGATATTCAGGAGCAACACGTCTGCGGCGTCTCAAAATACCTATACGGGAGCCAGCTGAAAAGTTCGGACTACGAACGCAGTAAGAATGAGCGTCTTGCGCCGTTGCCGGCCCCCTGACCTAGAGGTGCGCTTCCAGCCCACTGCCCCTCCCCCTCCCCCACACCAACCAATCTTTGTCCCTCACGCACTTGCACGCACGCACATTCACAGCGCGATGACGGACAGCTTCCGGCGCTACGCACGTGGAGTCTCGCCACCACCCGCATTGCTGCCATTCTGCCAACACACACTGCTCCAAACTATCTCTGACAAAAAAAAACAACAGCTTCGTGGTTATCATTTGGGCCGGATATTAATGACAAACCATATTTTCCCCTGAATTTTAAGTTGAATTTCACAATTTATGCACGAATTCACGTATTTTAGTGTACAAAAATTTATTTTCATTGACACAAAGTCATGTTTACACTTTCTTTAGTAACACGTCATATTTCGGCCATCTTCTGCCAAAAATGAATATACCTGTCATATTTAAGAACACAAGAATGAAAACAACAATTACTACTACGCTTTATTTACAAGACTATTGTAGTGTGCTGTCTCTTGCACATTACGCGACTAATAATTCAGAATTATTTTCCTTTTATGTTGAATGTCAAGGAATATGTTTATTCTTTTATCCAAATAATGAAAAGGGGAACTATCAATGAAAATAACGGAAATCTACGATTTTTCTCTCTTTCTGTAATAGGAGTATTTTATGTCACTGGAATCCGAAGCCTCTTTTTCATGGTTGAGAATTATCAGTGAAATACATGAGCTGTGCTTGAAAGCATATTTATTTCACTGCATTGTTTCCAGGCTTTTGAAGCAACATTTTTAAACAGGCCTGCTCTGTCAAAAGTATTTTTATGGTTTGCGAGAACTTAAATACTCATTCTAAAAACCTAGGAAAAACCTAGGGAATTTTCCCAACATCCCTCATTTGCCGTGTTGTTCGGGGGTGGAATATTCCAGAAACAATTTTACATTCACAGTTTTTCACACAACCCATGTAATACGACAGTAGACAAGTAGCGTACCATACTAGTCGCTACACTAACTTAATACATTGTTGCTCAGCGTCGACAAAGCGCTCTCGAAGCTAACAACGGAGACTTCCTACATAATCGCATTGCACGCGTAGTCACACTATTCAGTCTGAATTCAAACTTAGTCTGGTTCAGTATACCGGAAGTAAGTGGTCAGTTAGCATGACATCCCGAGGTTTGTTCCTTATTTTGGAGAGAACTTCAACACAGAACGGAAAATATTTTTCAAGGTAACGGCGGTTCAAGTTAGTGCAGAAAAGCGCTCCAATGTGCAACTCTAATACCACCAAACACAGCAGCTGTTTGAAGAGAAATACTGAAGGTGAAAACAGACAAACACTTATTTAGGCAGACATGTCTATCTTCAACACTAAACATTCTTCCAAAGGCCCTATCTGAGACGGTGTCTTGCAAGTTGAAAAACCCAGACAGTTCTTGGAAAGGTACACAACAAATCCGGTTCCAGATCAATCTACATTGAGAAGGAATTATTTATCAGTGTGCTATGAGATGGTGCTCAAAAAAATACGAATTAATGTTGCTGACCGAAAGGTCTGAGTGTCCGTACATGAAACCACCAATGTGGCTGGGTATTATGTTGCAAACGATGCTGTTCTAAATATTGACGGGCCTGGAGAAATATTTCTCCTAACGCGTCAAGCTCTCGCGAGAGTAAACAACACTACAATTGCCGTTTTGTTGGAGTATTCTATGAAGCTACTGCGGCAAGATGGTGTGAGCAGAAACAACTTTTTGCTGCTAGTAACATATGGTACTTCATACATGGCTAAAGCAGCCAAGGGGCTTCAGATTCTCTGCCCGAAGTATGGTGTAAGTCACTTGTCTTGCACATGTGTTACAGTGTTGCAGAAGAGGTGCTATCAAACTGCCCTGATGTGGAATAATTTCCTGTGGCAGAAAATCTACGTGAAAGCTCCGCTATGGGTGCACAAATTCAAGGAGCAAGCAGCTTCACTGCCCTTCCCACCTCCAGTCTTTTCTTACACTATAGGGTTATTGGCTTAATGCTCCTCAGTATTACTGCATCAACTGCACCAAAATAAAGAATCTTTTGTGAGCTTGAGAGTGATGAATCAAGTGCTATCAAAAATTTGAAAGAGGTCTTTACAGATACCTTGTCTGGCAACTTGGCATGTATCAGCACTAACTTTTGAGTGGTATCAAAAGCCATCATACAGCTGGAACCGCTGGTACTCAACTATGTGACGCTATAGATATTGTGGAACATGTGCAGTGTGGGTTGGGTCGAACTCGTGGTCGTGTCGCTGACAGTCAACAACAACAAATTGCTAAGTGTTCTCTAGCGCAATCCTTTATACTTCACGATGTGCAAAATCAGTGAGTCTTTTGGGAATGCCACAACATATGAAGTTGGTCTACAGTGACCTCGCCGCCTTACCTGTGTGTCCAGAGGAACTTTTCCAGGTACAAAAATATCCTCAGCGACAATCATAGATCTTTGAAAATGAAAAACCTGTAAACATACATTGTGATCCGAGGCTATTCTGCTGAAACGGAACATCGACAGGTCATGTTAACAATATTTGAATACTTTAAGCAAGTGGTGTGCCGTAGTAAAAACACGGTTTTATTGTTTGGACAGGTGTTATTGTCCTCCCTGTGCTTAGTGTTTTTTCATACACACTAGATATTTTTAAAAAATAAGTGCTTAGTTTCAAATACTGCAATAAGTACTTATTCAATTTGTTGAAAAGAGAATTTTGCATTACATAGTATACACCAAAATCAACGCCAATGTTTTTAAACAAACATGTATAAAATGATTTTATTTTTATGGTCATATTTGTATACGTTTTAGGTCATAAATGCTTGCATATTTCGCTGTTTTTAGGCCATTAACATCACGACCCTACTTATTACTGTGCACGATATAAATAACTTGCCGATACCATCCGTCTGCATTACCAACCATGATTTCAACAAAATGGAAAATAATAGTCGTAAAAAAGTTATAGTCACTCATGGCACATTCATTGTCTTAACCAACGCGCAAACCGTCACTTTCAAACCATACCTACACGTCGAATTACACTAAAGAACAGTATGTCACCACAACCTAAGTAAATATTTTCTGTGTTCTGTGTACGTTCATATGATGTCATAGTCCACATGTTTTGTGTACGTTCATATAATGTGCTCAAAAAACGTGAAGAGTCTAAGGTCAAAAATACCAAACTGTATTCTCGATCATTGCTGATCAGTAAAAGTACTTACATGTGAAACGGTAGAACACTGGCTCAGCGGAGTCTGATGATACTGCAGTTCGGCTCGTGGAATGTCACAGAAAGTTCTAGCTGACGAACGTCAGGTCAAAATATATTTAGCGTATGTGGAAATACTTTTGTTGCATTATTAGTTGGATTTTTTCGTACATCGGCCAATCGTGGTGTGTATTTGAGGTATCTGGTCAAATGAAGGAAACTGAAAAGTAATAGTAGCGTGCCAAATACAGTACCGTAGTGTTCGAACACTTTGGATATTGTGCAACATGTGCAGTGTGGGTTGTCTTTCGTACTACTGTATCAAACTTGCCACGTCAGTCGAACCAATCCTTTGCCATTTACTGCAGTCACAGCTTAACTTAATCTGGTAACGGGTTGCAAGTAGAAATTGTACGCAAAACATGTTAGCGACAATGTAGTGGACCTACTTCCCTTAGGAAACATTTTAATTTAACAGAATTCCCACACAGACAGCAACTTTTTGAGCATGTGTGAATGTTTTCTAACTCTGCGGAGTGAGAGCTTCATCCCAATGAAAAAAGGCGTGGTGGTATAAAACCAACGCTCACTTCGTGAAACGCAAATAGTTATCTCCAATGTAGCATGACGTACAATGCGTTACCGACCGGCTGTTGCAGGTAGCTGGGCCCTGAACAGGAACTACACCGCAACATGAATTTGGCTTTACTGGAATGTCGAACTCCGCGTATTCTCAACAATACGGATCTGGCGCCAGAACTCTTGTACGACAGTTCTAATTCTGCAAAATACCCACCAAGCGACGTGATATCAAACGGGAAGGCTACTCGTACGTAACTTACTTGATGTGAGAAAACCGTCGCTGATGCCACTCTGACAACGCCGAGGGAGCAAGGAATATTAATTTGCAGCCTTGGCAGCACAAATGACAACTCTAACAGCCCAGATAACGTAATAATCTGACATTATCCTGTGGAGATATGACGAACGCTTGAACTGCTGTCTTGCAGAGGAGTTGACGGAGAAGGGGGGCAGTAAACATGAAAGAAATTAAGCAGTTTAAACCGCACTAATTATCAGCACCGTCAATTAACGCGACTTATTGATGCAGCTAGAGTGCATTTAGCAGCAGAGTGCCGAATGTAATAAATACACACACAGGTTACCATGCGCCATTAGTTTTAATGACGAGATGTCAAGCTATGCACAGCTGGGGCAGGTGTTAGCAACTGCGGACAGCAGAAGCCTTGCAATAGCTTGCAGATGAGAGTGCCATGTTATATCGGGCAAAGCTTTTCTCACCTGTAGGACTAAGAGTCACAGAGGTCTGTATGTAGGCGTGCCTTATTAGGACTATTTACAGAATTGCAGAACAGTTACCTAGAAAGCGTCCAGAAGTCCGACTTCAATAACATTACACTTCTTAAAGGACACCAGAACTGCTTTTCACACAACATTCTGTAAACTCCGATACTGATGTCGATGCAATGTCGTGTGCAGATTATCAAACTGTGAATCTTTGCCTGAGGAGTATTAGCAACAACGTTTTTGATTATCTGCTGCAGCTTCTCCAGTGAGTGACAATTACATTTGACCATTAAACGCGCACCCTTGCAGAAAAAAAACACGAAGAGGGGGAGAGATCAGCCGATCTTTGATAACAGAAAATTTTACTGCCTTTGATAACGGCTCTCACCGAAGACGCCATGAATTTTCTTTTAGAAAATATTCACAGATTCATTCATTTTATGTCGGCCGATTAGCAAATGGCGATTTTATTTTGACCACTATCTTGCTGCTCTATTTTGAGCTATTATTGTTATCATAAAAGACAAATATACAAGAAGCTGCACGGCAGACGTACTATCCACTCAAACAGGTACTGCTGTTAAAAGTTGTCAGTGAGCTCGTAGTAAACAAGAGCTAATTACATAGACGATGCGAAGTATTATCTTTCTGGGATATTAAAAATCAATAGAAGCCGTTTTCCTAGGCTTGACCAGGATATACATCGATAACAAAAGCTATGTAAGTAACGTGCTGCTTCGTGTTTACAAGATTTAAGCCATCACACCGGCGTCTACGTGCTATTCTGGATTGCCTACATACCAGGCGCTGTGCTTTCTGTTCAAAGATTGCTCCTCGGTAATCAGTGGATCACTAATACCGACACAGAACAGCACGAAAAGCACAGTGAAACAAGACGCAACGAAATCACGTACAATTAGGTCTCATCGTTTTACGGCGAACTTTCAATAAGGTTTCTGCATTACAATGTTTCAATGATGTGAACAGTAGGTGCAATCTCTCGAAAACCTCTAGCATAATACCGCTACTCTTTTCCTATCTAACGGACTATTCTGTCTTAAGTAGTTCATGTAAAATGGGCGTTTAGGTTAACTGATCTGTAGGCTAAAAACAGACAAGTCTATCTCCAAAAACGTGCGCGCAATTAATACCGACCTCCTCCTAAATCTTAAAAGTGAATGTAAGTTACCAGGAATATGTAAATACTTCCAATACCAACTGATTAACTAGTTTCACATTAAGAAAGTCGATGAAAAACTACCAGCTGCCACGTCAAAGTGGCATCTAATTCCTGTACTAGAGAGATTCGAAGAGACCAGGACACGTGACGCCCTAGTTACATACGTTAAGCACATGTATGCATAGGTATCTGAATTGGTTTACCGCAAAGAAGGGAGGAAAGTTTTTCTAACTGCAGCCGATGACGGGGAGACGTGGCTTGTGGCGTGAGAGAGCAGCCGGAAGTCCGTGACTGCGAGTTTTACGGTCTGTGGCAACGCTTCAGCTGGAAGTCAAGTTCTCTGCTGGCTCGGCTCTACTTCCAGCTCCAGGGCGTGCAGCCTCCAGGCGCTCAGTAAACTTTCATACCTCCACGTCGCTATACTCAGGCACTTTATGTGCCACGGCGAGTCGTCTAACATACGTACAACCGGTGAAATTGCTCAAGGAACACATACGTCGATGGCGCTTCTGAAAAAATCTTCACAAATAATTTAAAGTGCGCATAAAGCCAGTCACACAGGGCTCTAGCTACGTACAACCGAGAAGATAGTCATTTCTTGCATTCTTGGCGAAACTTCAAATCTGATCAGCTTATTACTAACCACTACCAATTTTGACTTTATAGTGGTGACTATTTTACACGGTGGGTACTGAGAAGCAAAATTCCCAACGATGGTTTCTATTACGTACAAATCAAAACCAATACAAAATTTGCCAACTGTTTCACAATGGGTGGCTCTTGCAAGTGCAGTATAGCACACCTGGCTGCATGCTGAGACCACGTTAAACGGACCTGCTATTAGGGACTTCGTACAAAAACTATAAGCCAGGATTTTGGCACTCATATGAGGTTTTCGTTAGGTAGACTTCCATGCTAACAGCAAAGGATTGTCGCAACTGTATAGTGATACCCCCCTCCCCCCTTATGACAGATGCTACCAGCCGTTTTCCCTAAGCAGACTTACAGTGATTATTCCTGGATACAGTAGTTGGTGTTGTCTTCAGTCTGATGACTAGTTTGCTACTCTATCCTGTGCAAGCCTCTTCAGCAACTAGCCAAAAATAATAGAACAGGTGCTGACTACCACAGGCGTCGATAGACGCCGTTTAACACTTGTCACCGACAATAACTTGTGCAGTAGTCATTTTTATAGAACTTATCTCTGAGGGCCGGCCGCTGTGGCCGAGCGGTTTTACGCGCTTCAGTCTGGAACTGCGCTGCTGCTACGGTCGCAGGTTCGAATCCTGCCTAGGACATGGATGTGTGTGATGTCCTTAGGTTTAAGTAGTTCTAAGTCTAGGGGACTGATGACCTCAGATGTTAAGTTCCATCGTGCTTAGAGCCATTTGAACCATTTTTTTTTATCTCTGAGGAAGAGTTCGCGAATTGTGATTATGGTTCGGCATCAGCTGTAGAATACTTCAGAACAAATGAAAATTTGTGCAGCCTGATCCGGCACAAATCATTTGTTCTGAAATATTACAGCTGATGCGGAACCATAATCGCATTTTGCGAACTCATTCCTAACTGAATGCAGCTGTTTAACGTCAACGCAGTGTCAGACACTGCACTGCAGTAATCTCTATGTCACAATGCTAACTTCAAGGTGGAGTAGACAACCACGCAGGAAAAGGTGCTCAAGAATAACAGTTGGTTCGGTAAATGTTCTTATATTTGGTTTATTGGCTGTGTGGCAAGTTCAAACTACATCGTGATTCGCATGTTAACTGTACGTGGAAAGCGCTACGTTGCATCGTGGTCCTATTTCCATACAAAACAATGATTTCTTAAGTGCATCGGCAGATTCACATCACAGAACGTCTAGGACACACTGGGACCAAGAGACCAATGTTTAGTAGATTATGGTGATCTACAAGCCGCTTTCGAAATGTGGTGCTATAGAAGAATGCTGAAGATTAGATGGGTAGATCACATAACTAATGAGGAAGTATTGAATAGGATTGGGGAGAAGAGAAGTTTGTGGCACAACTTGACCAGAAGAAGGGATCGGTTGGTAGGACATGTTCTGAGGCATCAAGGGATCACCAATTTAGTATTGGAGGGCAGCGTGGAGGGTAAAAATCGTAGAGGGAGACCAAGAGATGAATACACTAAACAGATACAGAAGGATGTAGGTTGCAGTAGGTACTGGGAGATGAAAAAGCTTGCACAGGATAGAGTAGCATGGAGAGCTGCATCAAACCAGTCTCAGGACTGAAGACCACAACAACAACAACAAGCCGCTAACTTAACCTTTACATTCCTGACACGAAGCTCTGAAGACTGACAAAGCTGAAGATAGGATGAGAAAGGCGACAATGTTCGGAGCAGGCATTTCCCCTGTAGCTGGACCAGTCTGCAGCAGTCACTTCATACTTACCCGGTCCCAATAATGTTCAGAACTGAAACAGCCTGATCTCTGAAAGCAGTCAGAAAAACTAGGGGAACCGTTACACTACCTCAACGTAAATACGAGCACTGTCACATTCGACAGTAAGATACTAGAAGTAAAAAGCCTGTTCCATCGGTTTCGATTTAATAGAACCAGAAGTGGGCAACCACGGGGAATTTCTGTGGACTCAAGTACTACAGCGTTTAATGAACGTCAGGTTGTCTACAACTCCCGTAGGCCTCGCTTCGTGGGCAGTGGAGCCTCGTCAGTCCACTCGTATGCAGATGACCGATTGTCCACAAAAAGTCTAATCCTTGGTGGATCCTCCAAGACTGGAATATTGGGTCCCGCTACGCAGGCCATGCACGCCCCCTCCCTCCCCCTTACCGCAGTCGGTCACCTCGGGGCGTGACTCACGCCACGCGCTACCGGCAGTGACGTCACGCCGCTTCCGGCCGGCTGGGCGTGGCGCCACGCCGAACAGTCCAGAAGGCCCGGCCCACCGCACGCGCCCTCTCGTTGTCCGCGGTTCGATACCCTCTTCGTACATGCAGGGGAGAGGGAATGCTCTCCCCCACCCCACCCCCGACCGAGACATCTACACAGAGGAAAGCCAACAAACCAGCGCGTTCCGCCGCTGTCCAAAATGGCCTCGGTAGTTGTAGGATGTCATAACGTGGAGCAACGTTCATTGAAGGCATTCTCAAACTATTATCCGAATAAGGTTGCAACAAAAACACTAGTATTTGGGTCCACGTCAATATATACACATTGAAGCGGCAGCGAACGGCTTTGTGATAAATGCCAGTTGCCTTATGATATTCCCTTTCACAAGAGGCAGAGTACGAATGTTATACGCCAAATTATCGATTTCACGCATTTTTCACGGAAGAAAGTGCTTGTATCGTAGCCTTAACATAGAATCTTAACCAACTTTTCTCAGCGGGATAGAGAAAAACATCGGTAATCTTCGGATTTTGGTTTGCAGGCTGTGCCTTAAAAAAAACGCAGATTTCAATTTTCTTAGGTGCAAGAGATCAATCTTACCAAAGCACATCTACCGATAACCGACAATGACAGCGAATGTTTTGGGAAAAATCTCTCATGATCTGTTCTCTCGAATCTAGCTCTGGAAATCCAAAAATCACTATTTCCGAATTTGCAACGACTCATGTGGACGCGACGCAAAATAATTTATTTATTTCACGAACATTTCTCATGGATGAAAGCTGACGTGGAAATTTCACTTTAATCGGCAGCCGCCGTAATAGAAGAAATAGTTACTGAAAGGGCTCTTTCACCAACGAGTGTGAAAGAAGTAAATGCGACAAGACAGAAGGATACAATGTTGTGTTCTCTATAGAGTGAATGTTTCGAAATTGCAAACTATCGAGGAAAATCTTTATAGTGGTGACTATTTTACACGGTAGGCACTGAGAAGCAAAATTCCCAACGATGGTTTCTATTACGTACAAATCAAAACCAATACAAAATGTGCCAACTGTTTCACAATAGGTTGCAAGTACAGTATAGCACATCTGGCTGATTGCTGAGACCACGTTAAACGCACGTGCTATTAGGGACTTCGTACAAAAGCAACACGCCACGATTTTGATCCTCATATAAGGTTTTCGTTAGGCAGACTTCCGTGGTAACAGCAAAGAATTGTCGCAACTGTATAATGATACACCCCCCCATCCCCCTTTTGCGACAAATGCTACCAGCCAGCTGAACACATTCCCGTATTCCCTAAGCAGACTTACAGTGATTATTCCTGAGTATAGTTGGTGTTGTCTTCAGTCCGATGACTGATTTGATGGCACTTCTCGATGCTACTCTATCCTGTGCAAGCCTCTTCAGCTCCGAATAACTACTGCAACATACAGCCTTCTGAATCTGCTTACAGTATTCATCAGTCTCCCTCTACAGCTTTTATACCCCCCCCCCCCCCCAAAAGACATACACACTTCCCTCCAATACTAAATTGGCGTTCCCTTGATGTCTCAGAATGTGTCCTATCAATCGACACCTTCTCGTCAGGTTGTGCCACAAATTTTATTAAAATGGTAATTTCGAAGAAATTTAGCATCTTTGGGCAATCCACCAATACGAAGTAAACGGCATGATATATAACAGGTTGGCAAAGCCTGTAGATAGAGGTAGGGGTGCAACATGTCCCTTTGCCTTGTCCGAAGTACTATGACATATATTGGCGATAGCCGAGAAGCACAGTGTCCGATTTCTGCTTTGGACTTACACAACGTGTTTCTGAGTAGGTACCAGCTGCAGGAGAAGAACATTCTCTTAATAATTTGAACCAGCAAAACGATGGACGATAGCTATTGGTAACAAACTCGTGACGGCAGAAAGCTGATAACTTTTGTGTCTAGAAGAACTGTTTGCAAAGCGAAAATTGGCTTTAGGACACCACCAGAGATTCTATACCCTGGCCGTCCTACAGGATATCTACGCATCCAGCCAATTACAGGGTAACCTGTAGTTGAACACACAATGAATGCAAATTACGGCGGTATTCGAATAATTTTCAGACATACGAAGCGTTGCTAATTGTGACAACTTTAAGTACCAGAAAAATCCTATGATGAAACCCTGGACTTCCCGGAGCTGAAGCCTCGCTTTTAACGATGAAGACACTACTAGCACGTCCGTAAGAATAGTTGGCAACGTTACGAAAAAGAACATTGGTAGGTACACTGACTACACGTCGATAAAAGCACTGCTGTGCAGACAAATGCACAAAATTGCAGTGCGAATGCTTCCTTAACAGAACACTTGCGCCGTCTCGCCCGATGTACAAAACTTCAAACTCACTAGTAAACGTGTGGAGTGGACTGCGATCCGTTTCCGACGATAGAAATGCGTGACTGGCCACAATCCCGGCGTCGACTGTAATATACTAGAGATGATTTAGACTATGATTAGATGTGGATCAAGAACGGACGCGCAGACAGTGGTTGTCTGCGAAAGGACGAACGTGTCGTCCACTTGAGTCCGGTATCCAATTGGTATTCCGCTGTCCAGGCAAACTCTGCGCGAGTCTCCGCCGCTGTAAACACAGAACTAAGGCAACACAGAACGGCGCTCCTCTGCCAGGCTCGGCTCGAACAGTCCCTGTGGCACCACAAGTGAGGTACTCACCGTCCCCGCCAGAGGTAGTAGCACTTGGCCTGCTGGTTCCCGCGGGAAGACTGAAGCCAGCCTGGTCGCGCCGCGCCGCCGCTGCCTGCGCTGACTCACCGGCTCCCTCTCTCCCCCCTCCCCGGCTCCTCCAAATCCCCACCCGTTCCAGGAACACAGGAACAAGAAACCACCCGCTCCTCAGGCGACTGCCGCCGTACGGAACGCCGCACTACTCTATCAAAACAACGCACTTGCCGATCAGCTGTTGTTTTATGTTACCACCAAATACAGTGCGCATATTACAGTACCTTCAAACCGAAAACCAACTCCAACAAACTTGCTCGGCAAATGTTTCCAACTCACACTTTGATTTGGTTTTCAACTGTTGTCAACAGTTGTTTGAAATTGCGACTTCGAGAAACTAGTTGAGGGAACAGAATGAGATTTTCACTCGGCAGAGGAGTGTGCGCTGATATGAAACTTCCTGGCAGATTAAAACTGTGTGCCGGACTGAGACTCGAACTCGGGACCTTTGCTTTTCGCGTGCAAGTGGTCTACTTGCCCGCGAAAGGCAACGGTCCCGAGTTCGAGTCTCAGTCCGGCACACAGTTTTAATCTTCCAGGAAGTTTCTTAGTTGACGGAAGTTTTGTCTCGAGTTTTTAGTTTATGGTCACTGAACAAAAACACAGCAGAGTTGGGTGGCTGTCTCATACACATTGCCGTGTTGTCCGCCTGTGTTTATACAATGGCAACTCCCGAGCACTTACTTTTGCAAAATCCTTCAGTACATTTGCAATAACTCAGCACGATCTAGGCATTGTTTCAAGGATATTAGCCAATGATATTCGATGAGAGTACATTAAACTTGTATAAATGCCACCTGTTGCCAAATACCGCAGATTTACAGTTAGTTGTTCTGGTGGTGATACTGCAGCTCTCAAATCTGTCTCTTTCCGCTGAGTATGTGGTGCTACTAGCCTCAAGGGCTTTCCGAATTACCCGCAAATCATTCTGACTAAATTCTTGAAACCTTGCCTGTCTTTAATGTAGAGCTCTGCCACTACAGAATTCTACGTTCCATGGGTTTCTCTTTGTAAAACAAGTTCTCTGGACGACGTGCGTCTTTTTTTGGTTGATCTTCGTGATGCATCTTCATAGTCAAAATCCATTTTCTTTTCAGTTATAATAATAAAACACACAGAAAGTGTGAGTTCACAAGAGTTTGAAGCTGTTGTCAACATAATGCAACAGCTGGCAATAAATGTAAGTATCCCGAACTCACAAGTTAGGTGTTTGCCAAACTTAACAACAGTTGTCTGTTTTTGTTTGTTGGAGTCTGTTTTCTGTGTGAAGGCATCTTTAAAGTAACACGACAAGTTAGCACGGCATGTAGGTGTTAATTTCGGAATACCGAGGCACACAATTTGAAACAGACACGATTTCTCGCTGGAAGACTTCTTTAATTAAACTTCACTGGAAGCCCCCCTGACACCGCCGCTATCACCATCTCCAAATCTGCTGGTCACTAAGGTACCGTACTACAGGACATCTTACTTGCGCCGGCCGGGGTGGCCGTGCGATTCTAGGCTCTACAGTCTGGAGCCGAGCGACCGCTACGGTCGCAGGTTCGAATACTGCCTCGGGCATGGATGTGTGTGATGTCCTTGGGTTAGTTAGGTTTAATTAGTTCTATGTTCTAGGCGACTGATGACCACAGAAGTTAAGTCGCATAGTGCTCAGAACCATTTGAACCATTTTTTCTTGCTTGCGTTAGAAGTTCCTGATGCTGCTTTTCCGTCTTTGCAAATTGTATATGGGTTTTTAAACTCTGCTTCAGCATAACAAAATATTTTTTTTTCCTTTCTGTTTGCTCTACCCAGACATGTTCGTCACCCACGAGTCATCTTCAGTGAATCGTTTTATTTCTGTACGATGTTATACAAAACTTTTGGTCGACTCTCAATTTTAGGCCCAAAAACGATAACTCGTGCAAATTTATATTGTTGCGATTGCTTACCTGAAATTCTATTAATTTTAAAGGTGTAACTGTACAGGCTGACCTGTTTTTATGCGCTTTATGGCTTGATAACACGCCCTCTGCAAAGCAGTCGGAAGAATATGTTTCTTTGTTGTACAAGTTTCTCAACAGTAACAGTCGTGCATGTTCCGTCATTAAGTTTTCCACTGTATTTTACTTCCTTAGTGAGCTTCTCTGTGATTTATAATTATAAACATTGTTTTTCACAGGTTTTCACTTCATTCTCAACGGGTTTAGCAAAACCGAGATTTAGGAAAACTTAGGTCTTGACAAGCGTAGCGACAAGTGAGCAGACTTGATATACTTAAATACGCGTATGTTTTAGTTTTCTGACCTAAAAACATCTTTGGGTCCAGAAAAAATAAAGGAAAAAAGTGTTTTGCAGAAGGCGAAAATTTGAAAATCCAAATTACAACTTAATTTAGAAGATTCTACCGTCATCTGCATCTCCCCCAGTCACCAATTTTTGGTTAAGACAAATATTTTTCTTGAACATAAATTTGTCTGTCTATTGTGAATCAGTATTCTGAACTCTTAATCTGTAAGATATTTAAACAAAATCAAAAAACTCGTGTCTGCTGGAATTGCCATTCATAAAGGTTCAAAATGAATTTCTACATTAAAATGAAACTGCGCAGCAGACAAAACATTTGAACAGCGAAATGTTTACCATAACTCACTCCCTGTCATACAGCGTAAAGAACAGCTGTCTACTTCACAGGCATTGTATTCTGAAATTGGTTGTGTTGTAATACTGCAATCCATGAAATGTGCGCTTGTAACGAAAGTGGTAATTACTGTGTCGGGACACAGTCTGCCGCTTTTGGATGTTGGAGGAAGTGAACCTGTGAGAACTTCCGGAGACCAATTAAGTTATATAGCCTTTCATTTGCATTCTCGCACTGCAAACAGAACATAGCTACGCCACTCTTGTGTCAGCCTCTTCATATTACAGTAACACCTGTACCCAAAGTCTTCAGTTTTTTGCTGGATATGTTATAATCTCTTTTTTCCTCTCTACAGCTCCTTCAAGTACCATCGAAGTCACTCCTTGATGTCTTAACACATGTCCCATTATCTTGTCCCTTGTTCTTCACAGTGTTTTCCCAATATACCTCCTCGCCAATAATGCGAGGAACATTTAGTACGTCGTGACAACTTGCAAAAAATAATCAAAAGCTATGTTTATTATGCTGTTTGCATGACAAGTATAAAGTTGATATTTTCAGATGACCTTTTATGACATGCAGTTTTAGATATCGAACATGCAAGTACAGCGCTTTACAATGAACCTACTCGCAATCGTTTCGGGTTCCAACTGGTCTAGGGTGGCCCATAAAAAAGTATTACCTTACTTGGTATGGACTGATGACGTACTTTCATGACAGCCCGTTGCCAGTTGAGGCAAAAAGATATGAGTGATGCGTCACAGTATAGTCAATCGCTCACAATGTGTCAATAACACATGGAAAGAGCATTGAAAATGTACTTAAAAAAAACTTTCGTTACCACACAGGACATAAGGTTATTGTATTTTGTAAAATGCTTCCCCGCCACTAAACAGTGTACACTTTTCAACAAACGCAGCAGACGGGGCAGTAGTCGCGGACGTATGACTTCGTACTCGATCGTGGGATTGCCTCACCCACGTGCTGTGATTTACGAATACATCTCTCGATCACGATCTGCTAAACTGGAAGAAAAATATGAAAGAAAATTTCAAAAATGTTCCTTGTTATTTATTGTTTGATCATTTCAGCCCCCTTTCCTTTCTGTGTCCTCACTCCGAAGACTTATTTGATGCAGCTCTCCATGATACTCTATCGTGTCCAAGTCTCTTCATCTCCGATTAACTACTACAACTTACGTCCTTCTGAATCTGCTTACCGTATTCATTTCTTGGTCTCCCTCTACGATTTTTACCACCTCAAACAGCTCTGCAGTACTAAACTGGTCATCCCTTGACGTTTCAGAATGCGTCCTATCAACCTATTCCTTCTCATAGTCAGACTGTGACACAAATTCCTTGTCTCCCCAATTTTATTCAGTGCCTCCCCTTTATTTAGGCGATTTACCCATCTAATATTCGTCCGTAGCACCACATTTCAAAAGCTTCTATTCCTTTCTTGTCTAAACTGTTTACCGATCATGTTTCACTTCCACGCACGGTTACACTCCAGGCCTTCAGAAAAAACTACGTAACAGTGAAACCTATATGCAATTCGATGTTAACAAATTTATCTTCTTCATAAACGCTTTTCTTGCCACTACATTTCATATCCTCTCTACTTCGGCCATGATCAGTTATTTTACTGCCCAAACAGCAAAACTCATCTACTACCTTACGTGTCTCGTTTCCTAATCTAACTGCCTCAGCATCATCTGATTTAATTCCACTACATTCCATTATCCTCGTTTTGCTTTTGTTGATGTTCATCTTATAGCCTCCTTTCAAGACTCTGTTCATTCCATTCAACCGCTCTTCCAAGTCCTTTGTTGTCTCAGAGAGAATTAAAATGCCAATGGCAAACCTCAAAGTTTTCATTCCTTTCCCCTCGAATTGACTTCCTACTCCAAATTTTTCTTTGGTTTCCTTTATCGCTTGCTTAGTGAACCGATTAAATGACACCGGGGATAGGCTACAACCCTGTGTCACTCCCTTCTCAATCACTGCTTCCTTTTCATGGCCCTCCACTATCATAATTGCCGTCTGGTTATATGTACAAGTTGTAAATGGCCTTTCACTTCCTGTATTTTACCCCTGCTACCTTCAGAATTCAAAGAAAATATTCCAATCTACACTGTCAGAAACTTTCTCTACGTCTAAAAATGTTATTAACTCAGGGTAAGAAAAAGCAAACCTATCTTCTAATACAAGTCGTTTGGTCGGTATTGCCTCGCGTGTGCCGCAATTTCTCTGGAATCCAGACTAATCTTCCCCAAGGTTGGTCTCTATACTCATACTTCGAGGAGGATATAGTAATCCCAATTCCAATGAAATCAGGCGCTGACAGGTGTGAATATTACTGAACTATCAGTTTAATAAATATTGGTTGCAAAATAGCATCACTAGTTCTTTATAGAATTCTTTACAGAATTTGTGTAAGTATTTTGCAACCATGATTTATTAAACTGATATTTCAGTAATATTCACACCTGTCAGCACCTGCTTTCTTTGAAAGTGGGATTACTACATTTTTCTTGAAGTCTGGATGTATTTCGCCTGTTTTATATATCTTGCACACAAGATGGAATGGTTCCGACATGGCTGGCTCTCCCAAGGTTATCAGCAGGTCTGGCGGAATGTCGTCCCCTCCGGGGGACTTGCTTCGACTTAGGTCTTTAGTGCTCTGTCAAATTCTTCTGGCAGCATCATTTCTCCCATCTCATCTTCATCTACGTCCTCTTCCATTTCTATAATATTGCCTGAAAGTTCACCTTCGTTGTACAGACCCTCCATATACCCCTATAACCTTTCAGCTTTCCCTTACTTGCTTAGTACTGGTTTTCCGTCTGAGCAGCTTCTCTTTTCTCCGACGGCGTCTTGTACTTTTCCTGTAGGCAGTATCTATCTTTCTGCTAGTGACATTTGTTTCTAAATCCTCTTGTCCTCTAGCTATTCCTGCTTAGCAATTTTGCACTTCCTGTCAATTTCATTTTTTAGACGTTTGTACTCCCTTTCTCCTGCCCTAAGGACTGCGATTACACGAATACTGTGGTTATCATTAATAATAATAATTGTTATTAATATATGTCCCTTGTCTAATACGCTGTGACTGCTGGTAGGCGTCAGCGGCCTCAGCCGAGCACGAGATGCTGCCTGCAGCGGTCACCATCTTGTGCTGTGTGCACAAGTGTGGAGCAGCCGGCGATAATTGCTGGCAGCTGCCCACAGCGTCGGCAATTACCACCCTCGCCACCGCTGCTGCGCGTTCTCACCGCCTAAGCTTACACAGTGCGTTTCGGATGGCTAACCCAAAGCCGCAAATGGTCAACATAATCTTTCCCCCATTCCAACTGCCTCCTCCCTTTCAGAAGAACATCGTTGAGCCGCATTGCACCTTTCCTGTTTTCAACTAACAACAAAACAATGAAAATACTTTTATAGGCTATAATATTGTCCCCCCTTAGGCTCCAAAGTGCTTCTCGACTACCTTTTGTTAGATAGATATTTGCGCTATGACGTACGTAGTTTATTGCTGCCCTCCACCTGGGACAGACGATGTGCGACGCACACCATTTCTTTGTATGAAGTAGTTCCCATAGACACAATCTAGTTGACCGGATTCAGTATAACATATCCTACTCAATTTATTTGATCAACTAGGCAGTCGAAATAAGACATGTTTTCAACACGATAAATACGTTTACGAAACAGAAGTACACAAAAAATAGCAAATTTGTTACGTAACACACAATAGCTAGCCACAACACACGTAATATGATAAAACTTAGAAACCATAATGCTTCGAGTAAAAACAGGGATTACTGCGGCTGATAAACGAAAAACGATAACACACGACTTTAGCACAATGTATAAGGCTTAAGTAATTCTTAATATTATTTTCAAAACGTCATAGGTTATTCTATTTTGTGGAGCAGCTGTGTCGCAATAATAAATCCATTACTTTATACCAAGGTCAGTACTAGATCAGTAAACTTTTTTTAAGATAACTTTTTTCTCTGACGGTAATTTTGTATCGGAAAATACTATCTTGTAGAGTGTCTATTATTCTCTTTATAAACATGTGAGGTCAGACAGTGCAAGAAGCTCACGTAAGTTATTAGAATCGAACAAACCTTCATGAGTCACACTGTATAGTGTCGATACGGTACAAACGCATCACAACAACATCCCATTAATTTTCACTATTGATGGGAAAGAAGTTCAGCAGTCAAGTTGTAAAGTAGTTGTCTCAATGACATTGCAAGTACACGAATCCCTTATCACCAAAGAAAATTCTGTGTTCCGCCATTTTATATAAAGTTTAAATGCAAGTTACAGTGCAGTGAATGAGTTACACAATCAAGCAATATTTTCCACGCGATATTGCAGCGACATATACTAGCACTAAAGCTACGTTAACTATTTTAAAGGTTAGGGGTAGATCATGGCTGAAATGTTTTTCACGAGAGCAGATCTTAAGCTATTCCGCAAGCTCACTACCTGGCTGACTGGCAACTCTCTTTTTCCACTACTCAAGGACAGGCGCCTCGTATTTGTCGCATACTGCCGAGTCGTTCCGCTCTTGCAGCAGCGGCTTGCCCAGACCAAAACACAAACCTAAAGCGGAGCTTGGGACGTTACATGTCGTAAGTGCTCTTAAAACTTCAACAGAAGTTATCCGCAATGTGGACCTTGGAAATATCAGATCATACAAAATATTCCGCAGAGATTGCATTCACACATCCAAGTTCAGTACCCCAAATATCATAGACCCAATGTGACTCTGTAACTAAAAGAAATTATATATATAGTGTCCCTGGAAGAATGATCACTTGAAGCAAAAAAGGGTAGTAAATGTGGGCTCTAAAATGCACACCTCAGGAGCTATGAGTACTTGTTCAGATAGAAGATGTGTGTTTCACAGTAGCGAAAATGATCAAGTAGGCATAACTCTTACGATATGCATTTTAGAGCTACGTTTCCTAGACGTTATTGCTTCAAATGACCGTTCGTGTCATATCCTCGAATACTGCCCATTCCTCCTTGGATATCCTATAAACCTATGTATACAGGAATTTAGAGCGCTTAGAGGAAATGAAAGACCTTTAATATGACAAAAATGTCACAGGAGCAACGTACCCCCCGCTAGAGGCCTACAAAGGTTATGATGCTACCGATGTTCAGAGACTCCGTTCAAACTGTCCTGTGGTGAATATTGTTTTAGAGTTTTTGCTGAAAAGTCATTCGTTTACACTGATGCACAGCTAGCATCTGCCGCCCGCGGTGACCGAGCGCTTCTAGGCGCTTCAGTCCGGAACCGCACGACTGCTACGGTCGCAGGTTCGAATCCTGCCTCGGGCATGGATGTGTCTGATGTCCTTAGGTTAGTTAGGCTTAAGTAGTTCTAAGTTCTAGGGGACTGATGACCTCAGATGTTAAGTCCCATAGTGCTCAGAACCATTTGAACCATTTTTGAACTAGCATCTGCGTACTAATGACACTCACTTCCAACTGATTCGGTCGCTTACCGTATATTTCTTCGTGAACTAATACTGGATGAATTGGAAAATGTCAGGAAATGATTATTGTTCCAGCATGACGGGGCACCATCGCACTCTGCCAATGATATCAAAGACCATTAGGCAATGTTGTCCTCAATTGTTGGATTGGAAGGGCTGGGTGAACACCGTAGCAACCACGTTCTCAACGACCGCACACCTCACTGCTACGGATTGCTTTTGTGTGTGTGTGTGTGTGGGGGGGGGGGGGGGAGGTGGAACGTTTGCTGTACGAAACACAGAAAGACGCTCCAGAAGAATTGGTCGCCCATTTGGTTGAAGCTGCAGCCATTTTTCGCGAAACTCGTATCTGTCGTGAGCGCGTTTAATAAGTGCAGAAGAATGGTCAATATTCAGGGATATTACAGGAAAGATCACGTGTAGCAAAAAAAGTCTTGTAGACATGAGCTATAAAATGCATACCTTAAGAGCAGTGAGTACTTGTTCATCTTCGGTACTGAGAAACAAATCTCTTCTACTGCAAGCTTTTGCTTTCCATATTTTGGAATGATGTAATACGGAGCAAAACAAGAAAAAATTTCCGAGCAATAAATACGGTCTCCAAAGAGTCCCGAGCACTTGTTCAGTGGAAGAGATGCGCTTATCAGTAGAGAAGACGAAAAAATTCTTGTCGCTTTTAAAGTATCCACTTTAGTGCCCAATTTTATTAGTCCTTTTTGCTTCGAATGATCTTTCGTGTTACAGCCCTGAATACTGATCATTCTCCCTGGGACACCGTATGCTTAGTGACTGAAACAATCATTTACCTTCATAGTCAAGTCCACCGTTCTGGTACATTAAGGAATGACACGCGTAATCGCCAGCCATTCACGATGCCAAGATTAATTTTATAAAAATAGCTAAATGTCAGAATCAACCCATCGCAAAAATAGGTAGGGATTCCGTCATACGATACATGTGAACACACTTCGTTTTTTCCCCTCGTATGATGGACATGAGACAGATCCCTACAGCAAGTTGGCAGACGAGCTAGTGGAAAGCTGAAGCTCGGAGTCAGACTACAAAGCGTGTTCGCTTGACATCACTGGGAGAGAACAATCCGACACACAGTTTTACATTTTCAGATTTTCAACACGGTCAATACTCCACCTCAAGAGCAAGTGAAAAAGAATTCCAAATAATATATGCAATAGAATCTGCAATAGCAAATATAATTTTATTTCTCGATCCCCACAGCCTATAATAATCAACCAACGTTAAGGATGTTGTTGCTCCAGTCCTGCTCGATATGGTTCTGTTGGTTTCCGGTCTCGCAACCCCCGCGTTAGCCCCTGAATATACAACTAATGTAGATTTCTCCCAGAATCTGCACTGCGAAATTCATTAATCAGTTAATTAGTCATTACTAACACCTAGCCATGATTTAGAACGCTGGACACTTTTCCAACTTTATTAATAAAGTAAAGCAAGATATTTGTCAAAGGCTGGAAAATAATTTGCATCTGGCAGCATTTTCTCACCTCGGATTAAATATATGGAGCCTTGGGACTTGCAACTATTCACGTCGCTCATGATACGCCATAGAGCATCATTTTATGAGAAGCGGAACGTTATGTACACGTATTGTATGCACATGGATAGCTAGGTTGCTACAGCTGTAAGCCTGTCAAGCTACAGCCGGCCTCGGTGGCCGAGCGGTTCTAGGAGCTTCAGTCCGGAACCGCGCGGCTGCTACGGTCGCAGGTTCGAATTCTGCTTCGGACATGGATGTGTGTGATGTTCTTAGGTTAGTTAGGTTTAAGTAGTTCTAAGTCTAGGGGACTGATGACCTCTGGTGTTTTGTCCCACAGTGCTTAGAGCCATTTGAATAATTTTTTTGTCAAACTACATACAAGCTAAGTAAGTAGATACAGAATGCTATCTATAAAAACGTCTGGTAACTGCTAAGGATTAAAAAAAATCAAAAGAGCGTATGGCATCGTTGGCCGGGAGGCCCCATCCGGGGAAGTTCGGCAGCCAAGTGCAAGTCTTATTTCAGTGGACAACATATTGTGCGACCTGCGCGTCGGTGATGAGGATGAAATGATGATGACAACAACACAACACCCAGTTCACGAGCGGAGAAACTCTCCAACCCGGAATCGAACCCGGGCCCGCTGCACGGGAGGCACAGCTAAGCAGGCGGACAGCTAAGTATAAGCAAATTTGGTAACAACTCTCCCCCAAGCATGTCTCTAGACACGCCTCACAGATACTAAGAGAGGTGGCGCAGTGGCAATACAGTTGACTTAAGTTTGAAGAACGGCGGTTCAAATCCCTGTCCGGCCATCCAGATTGAGATTTCCCTTCGTTTCCTTACACCGCTTAAGCCAAAATGTTGGGATTGTTTCTTTGGCAAGGCGCAGCCAATTTCCTGCCCCACCTCACCCTTTCCCCATCTAAGCTCATTCTCCGTCTCTAATGTCGTCGTCGACCGGATTTTAAATCCTGCTCCTTCTCCTTTCCTTCCCTACAAATGTGGCCAAGCTAACGCACACTAGTACCACACGCTAGTAACACAGAGACACGCTTGGGCTGTATCCAGGTCTGTTGGAGGACGCAGCTTTCGCTGATGTAAGACACTTTCCCACATCTCTTGGAATAGCAAACCGTTAGTCATGACCTTTGGATGGAGACCAAGTCTGTGTCTAACAGCACGTGCCAGGATGTGGAGATGCAATACAAGTTCCTGCCTGCATACGTCTAACTTAACAGATTTAGCTCCATGCCACGACATCGTATGCGACTAGAAGAAGACGTTGTAGCGACCGTATACATCACAGGTTCTAGACAGTTTTTAGCGCTGCTCTCATTCCACTAGCGAGTGCATGCAGTTCTATTTGCGTTTCGATAACGTTGATATGTGTTGCTAAGTGATAACGCCAGATATTTCACTCGCCACTATCACTGGTTTACAAACATACTTACAATGACATTGCTATTGGCGGAAATCTATCCCTACAGGGAAAATTACAGATCTCTAACAGTAGAGCAGCAGCGACAAACACTGCCGATTCATTTCTAAGTGATGCAGAAGATAAAAAACCAACATCGCTCACGACAATAACAAACACAGACGAGAACACTTTACTGAGTCTCGATTAACTGATACTGAACGACCTATCCATGTCGCCTCTGCTTTCAGCAGTACATCATTGCCAGTTATATATAGTATCCTGAGAAACTGCTATAAAAGTATCTTTGCATCTATTTGAATCGTACGCCTGTTTGATATTCCTATAGTCCACAGCTACATCCAACAGTAGTATGTTAGTTGTTTATCCATAGATCATTTAAAACTTGTCAGACACGTCATCTTAATTTAAAAAGGAAACAATCTTAAATATTAAGTAACTTGTGCGTGCCGTTATATTATTTTAGCACAAATATTTTAACATCATTCATTTGGATCGTATCATGGGTCTTTGCCTGCAACACACACACACACACACACACACACACACACACACACACACACACACACACACACACAGAGAGAGAGAGAGAGAGAGAGAGAGAGAGAGAGAAGGGGGGAGGTATATCAACGTTCACACGACAAATCCAAGTACGCAGAACTAATAGGGTACACAAAGCAGCATAGGTCAGGTACTTGCACGTAGACAGCGGGTACTTTGTCATAAATTTAAGTGCTTCATTGTGATTCAATACTCAAAATAATTGCAAACTTTCTAATATAACTCCTGAGACCATAACTGCGCAAAAATTCTCCTGATTAAACGACTCATTATGCTCAAGGCCAATAGTGCTCTGTTGCAGAAGTGATCCGTGAATTTATCTGACTGATCGATGTGGCTACTAAACGAGTGACAACGATAGTAAAGGCTCAAACGTTTAGCGAATGTAACCACTTCCAGTAAATGTGCAATGCTTAGTGAGTATACGACTTCCAATAAATGTGGAATTGCGACATGAAACACTGCACTCCTGATTGGCCTGACGTATCCGAGTTTACATTATATATAGGGTCGGCACAATGAATGAACATCAGACAATGAACGGTTTAGATCTCTAGTCAAAAATATGGAATCTGTGGTGTTGCCTCACGCACAAACATTTTAGTTAAGGCGACCTCACAAATTTCATATTGTTTACCTGCGTATACTGGCCTTTAGGAAAAGCGGCACGACTCTGGCAATCTTCTATACCACCTGCCAGATCCACTGCCCATTTTCTGTACTTTCTCAAAGAAGGGATGAAGACGGGCGAGGGAGTGGAAAGGTGGGGGGGGGGGGGGGGTTATAAAGGCCGGTAATCGCAGGAGTACCTTATTAAGTGCCACAGCTACAGGGTATTCGAAGCTGAGTAGGACTGTGTCGCAATCACAGTCAAACAAATAATTTATATCAAGAGATGACGTAGTTAGCGCATAGCGTACACTTTAAGCCAATTCGGCAATAAATAAAGTAATGGAAGATTAACGAAGACAGCTGAATCGCGTACACTTTGAGGAAAGTGAACTGTGAAGTTGTAAATCATTACAATTTACGTGGACACGAAAGAGCTCAAGCCCACATACAATCTTGTTTGCAATGTGTAATATAACAGGACGCTCCTGCCGATAAATTACGCCAGTGATTGTAGTCCTTCTCGTACGAAGAAATTGCGAATAGCCTAAAATGGAAATAATAAATGGTGGTGGCTTGACAAATGTAATTTGTCACGTCGTATAGAGGCCTAGGCCTACATCAGCTGGTTCTACTCCACATTTTAAGAAATTTACGTTTTCGATGAACGAAAACTCTTGTACAAAAAGGAGGAAAAGTAAAATGACAAAATTACGTTAACACGTTTGTTTGTTCGTGGCAGACTCAACCACTGTGATTTATGGTCAGAGAAAGAACAAATACCCCAAAGAATTACATCAATCGCACTTTTAATGTTTAATGCCAAAAAACGAACATCAATAAACGTACTATTGTGTAATATGTTTTACTAGATTCCTGAAAGGAACAAGCTCCTGATAGTCAAAAACTAGCCGTCTCCGCAGAGTGAGTCACACGCCCTGCATAGCTCGACGAGGCTGAACATTACATTATGTAATTAAATAAAATTTGCTAAAATCAGTCTATAATTTCCTAACTCAATGTCAGGCTGTTAATACCGTCAAGTTACTGTACTTCAGTAACTGCAAATTTCTCAGTTTATAAGGATCCCAGTCTGTATATTGAATCCAATACCTTCTGAATCGCGATCGAACAGCACCAAAGCAGACTCTAGTCTGCTGTCCACAAAGCTGTCAGAAATAATTTAGTGCACACAGTAATGCAGTTTGAAGAGGTCAGTAATCACCAATAAACTCAAGAAAAAGGACTTTTACCAAGTCGCCTGAGACTGAAGTAACGGTATGATATATAACTGAAGTCGGTACGTGCTATATTACCGTTGTTATGAAGAAAAGTAAAGTCATGTACGTGATACTCATAATTACAAAGGCAGAAATGGTTATTTTGTATTGAATCTGCATGTAAGATAATTTCTCGTGTTTCCTGTGTCAAGATAAACTAAAGCCCCCTATTAACGTTGCCGCACATTCAGTTTCCTAGCTGAAAAGTTCGCACAGCCCAACGTACAGTCCACTAGGATGCACGTCAGGCCCCCCACACCTGTTTAACAGTTGGTTTGGTCGACCGACCACGCTGTGTTCGATTTTAAGATGGTTTCCACGCTCGACTAGGCACACACTGGTCTAGTTTCCCACCTACGTCATGGTTAAAACACACAAAATCAAGATGAGACTAGCAGACAGATGGATCACACCCGACTGTGCAGCTTTAGGATAACTAACAACTGTGGCAACAGGGAAAGGTGCCCAGACACAGACTAAATACAATAACAAAATGGTTAAGTATCGGCAGGACCTGACACGTGCGGACGAACGTTGTGTTTCAGAATCTTTTGTAGGTGTCGCAGGTACCATGGGACTTGGTACTCCAATCAGAGCCTCCCCCACTGCTGATTTACGCCAGTCGTTCACCAGGAGCGGATGTGTTGTAACCGTCAGAAAGGCAGTGCCCTCCCTGACAACCTTCGTTTCGTACAGTTTCGTAGGCTTAAGCTACTTGCTTTCTACACAATTGAGTGATGGAAATAATTACAACAAAGAAAGGGAAGCCGTTTCTTCTCAAGGATGGCTTTCGCAACCGGATGCACAGAAAATGTGAGGATTATACGAATTTGTTGTGTGTGAATTCCGAACGGAGTAAGTGTCGAAACTGTTTCAAAATTGCGAATGGTAGAGTCACGGCTGAATAGCAACATTTTTCCCACCTGACAAAGCAGACGTATATAACTGCACGAAAAAGAATCCACGAAGAAAGGACAGTGCCTGTTTTTCAAATTTATAAAGAGGAATTCCTAGATTTGAAAGATAGATTTCGTAACAAACACGCTAAATTATGAGCACTCCTAGACTGCACTGTGTAAAGCAGAAAGGGAATTTATAATTAAATAAATAAACAAATAAAAATAAAATTTAACAATAAGAAAATTAAACATGCCTATTTACTACTATGGACATAGGACAGTCCTAAGCTTGGGCCGGCTGCTGTGACCGAGCGGTTCTATGCGCTTCAGTCCGGAACCGCGCTGCTGCTACGGTCGCAGGTTCGAATCCTGCCTCGGGCATGGATGTGTGTGATGTCCTTAGGTCAGTTAGGTTTAAGTAGTTCTAAGTTCTAGGAGACTGATGACCTCAGATGTTAAGTCCCGTAGTGCTCAGAGCCATTTGAACCTACGCTTGGATAAAATGTGAAGGGATATTCCTACTACAAAACGGTCGGCAGAGCTCCCTCATTATTGCAGAGTCTTCCGACGGTCGGAAAACCCACGGATAAAATACAAGCTGTTCGGAAATACCCATTACAGACTTCTAGGACTTGAAGATGGGAGTGAGTACATAATATTTTGAATAGGAACCATTTCCGTTCTACGACTGTTTCAGCCCAGATGTTTAACTCATCCACTTGTGCTTGAGGAACAGAATTAGGCATGCCGCAGTACAATTATTAGGTAACACGTCGACAGGAAACATAACGAAACATCCATTTATCACTTAAACATTATGTGTTTATATTATTCCAAAAAAAAGAGTTCAGCATACGGTACTTACAGAACAGTAATGATGCATTACAATAGCGAACACCAACGTTGTCGCAGACATTGTATCTACGAAGCATGTTCTGGTACACACTCTCCATCCAACCTGGTGTGTCTTCAGTTTCTAGTGCAACTCGTGCCAGCAGATATTCCTCTCTTTCTGCCTCGTACAGCCGGCCGCGGTGGCCGAGCGGTTCTAGGCGCCTCACTCCGGAACCGCGCGACTGCTACGGTCGCAGGTTCGAATCCTGCCTCGGGCATGGATGTGCGTGATGTCCTCAGGTTAGTTAGGTTTAAGTTCTAAGTGACTGATGACCTCAGATGTTAAGTCCTATAAGTGCTTAGAGCCCTTTGAAACCCTCCCCCGCCTCGTACATTAAACTTTGCATACGACTCACAAGGAGTAGTCGGTAGGATTTAAATCCAGCGAACGCGGCGGCCACGCATTTGGACCATCTCGTCCTATCCATCTTTCATTATTTCGTTTGTTGTTGAGACGTCTATCCTCCTAACCGAACGTGAGGAAAGGTGGTGCACCATAACGGTGAAACCGCATTTCCTGACGCACATTCAGTGGCACGTCATCCACTCTACCCTACTGCATACCAGGACAAGCAAATCTGAGACTTTTCACTTCCCCTCAGCATACGTGGAGGCGTTACACACCTGAATTGAAACCGTCATTGAACGGAAACGGTACTTTTCTGGACATGGGTTCCTATTCAAAATATTATGTACTGATTCTTCTCTATAAGCCCTAGAAGTCTGTACCGGGAATTTCCGAACATCCTGTATTTGTAGTCGGAAAAACCACGTTGACGTCGTGGGTCGCAAAGCCCACGGTCGGAAAGCTGATGACGCCGAGTAAGGCGGGGCTCCCTGCGTGTATGAGCTTACAGCTGGCCGTCCGCACGATCGGCACCGGAAGAGCAGCGGCAGGTCTGTGGCATGGTGACGTCATCTGTGCCGGAAGCACGCAGCCGCAAGCCGCGTTTGGTTGTGGGCCCGCGTTCCGTACAGAGCCATGCGTCAGACGTCCACAGCTGCGCGTGCCTCTCCATCGGACGGGACCTTCACAGCACTGTCACCCATCAGCAACGGTGTGTCCGTATTTTTCTCCAAAACATAGCCTCAGTGATCGAACGGAGACTGGAATTACTTCATTATTGCTGCTGTCAATCGCTATCACTATTAATTCCTATGAGGTATCACTTAGCTTCAACATCGCTCACTGCAGCAACTCATGTTCATCCCGGGTAGTTGGTGAAGACGTATGAACCTGAATCTTTTGATAGCACTAAAGCTATCTATATTCCGTAATTCTGGATACCAGGAAATGTTACTGAATTGTGAGATGAGACAGTTACCGAGCAGACCTCAACCAATTGAAATGGACTGCTTGGTATTGTGTGGAATCGGTTCAGCGCCCTCAAATTGAGCGTCATGAAATAGTGCCAAAAATGTGCGCTGCCCTGCCCATTTACAATTTTCTAACGACCGTTCATGAACAGCACTGCGGGTGCTGTCTCGTCAGTAACGATGGTTGTGCTTCTTCACGTTACCTTGTAGATGAAAACGAGAAAACATTTAGAATTTGATAAACACTCATCTGGTTGAAATAATTGCAATTGTTTATTGCTAACCGAACACTGTGGACCGTTAATAAAGTATTGGTCATCATGTCGATTTCTATTTCGAAGCCAGTCTTCCAGAGCTAGTAATCTGCCAAAAAAGAGAGAATGAAGCAGAAAGAGGAAGAGGGGAGAAAAAGACGCCCTATGAAAATACTCCAACACATCTTCCGATCTAACATCATTTTGGAAAATAATTTTAACGTTAAAATCATTGTCCTCACTGAACAATCGTTCCTTCTTTTATAAAAAGGAGAACTCGTCAGTCGGTCACAGACTGTGTCCTGTAGTGTTACCAGCGGTTCATGATTTCCACAGCGCGTTTCAAATGTGCTTACGTTTTTGCGTGTCATGTCCAATTCTGCAATGGATTCGATGACAGCGCGCTTCTTGGGAACACAATACAAGTGATAACACTTTCGCCATTTGAGTGCTCTTTTATTTCCTGGATATTACTTTTACTCGGACATTATTGTAATTTTGGCTCTATAGCCAATTAGAGCGGTTACCTGTTATCATATGGTAATCAGTCACACTGAATGATCAGCGGCGCCCACGGAAGGTCTAAGAAACTGTGAAGGGAGCATCGGCTGATTACTAACTACCAAAGTGGCACCACCTCCGGCAGCGCCAGAGGACAAGTCCTTTGAATGTGTCGCAATGGTTCAAACCTGTGAAGAGAAGCACTGTCGCCGCCCACTGCAGTTCACCGTCATAGCAGGACGCCTTTCGCATAATCGAACATCCAAAACTACATGTTTGCATCCAGAGAAAAATATTCTAGAAAATTCGAAGATTTTGTTGATTTCTGCATAGTCTGCGAAGCATGTTTTCACTGTTGACAAACTACTGTTTTTGTATTTCACGCAAGTCGCAACCAGCGATGCACAAGAGACGAGCACTGTTCAGCTAGATAATTATGATTTCTGCAGCACATACTGCAGTTGGTGCAGCTGGAACACACTTCAGTACGTAATAATAAGTCTAAAACCACACTGCCTGCATTAATTCCATACCTGTTCAAGTTTCTGTAGTGGCGGATTCACACAACAAACATTGCGATCGAGGTGATTCCACAAACCATTCGAGTAATTTAGGAACCAGAGTAGAAACCTGAAATCTTCCAGGCAGCAGCGAATACTTCTAGTCGTCTGGCAAGGCGGATCTTATTAACATGTACCTGTGTATCAAAAGAGAATCGTCGTGAACAGTGAACGTGATCTCTAAGGATGGATTCGACATCAAATCATTCATAGTCTTTCACACCGTTACAGAATGCTACATAGTGTGACTTGAACCTTGATCTAGCCACACCGATGTTCCCACCACCTTTTATTCCTCTAGCAATTGTCGCACTGTGTTTGTTCTCCTACGTTTCTCGCGGGACATGATACATCTCCGTTTCTATCTAGCAGCAAACGTGATTCATCGCAGAAGGCCATCCATCAGCGATCAGCAGCCCAGCCTCGGTATTGCCGGACAATTCACGTGTTTTCTGTCGATGTACAGTCCCCACCGTCCGATTACCTCTCAGTCATGTAAGCAGCACGATTCGTTGAAAGTGCTGCGACAAACACACAACTGGATGGATCTTATTTTATTTTGACTGTAACAAGCAGCATATAGTGTGTCGATTGGCGACGTACTCTCGTCGTTCACGTTCAGCTTGGCCATCAGTGGCGCGTGGAGTTCAGAGGAGTAAAGACACCAGTCAACCACAAAGGCGCCATTAGAGCACTTGTGATGCAGTTTCACCACTGAGTTCTGCGAATAGTTCACAAACTAGGTTGTTACAGAAATTCTGTCCTCATGTCGCGGAAGTATACACTGTCGCTCCTATTCGTGATTCGGACAAATCGGGTCCGTTAGTCAAAACGGCAGTGAGTTAAATGCGCACAGACTAGCCCGTCGGTACCTGAACATACCTACTTGTCCAGTACACACCAAATACGGCTGGGACAACATGTCTACGAGAAGGTCACAACAATGCGAGTCGACAGGATGTTTGACATGACGAGTGCAGCTGCAATCTCGTGGAGCGGCGCGGCAGTGGTTATTTACGGTAACTTGCTGGTGGGCAGCGCCTGCGTCTCCCCCACCAGCCGCGCCAGACGGGCGCCACCCGCTGGAGACAACGCCGTAAATCTGGCGAGGAGCGGCGTGCACGCCCCCCCCCCCTCCCCCCCCCCGCCCACTCCCAACGCAGCGCAGCGCAGAGAAATCAGCCACACAAAAAGATGGAACACAAGATAACCAGAGAAAGTGTGCATTCTTAACAGGACCCCAGAGAAGACGTATTACAGATTTGGGAAAAGAGTATATTACATCACTGGATATGCAAATTATTAACATTTCAGCGCCACGGCGCAAAGAAGGTAGGAGTAACGCCATCTGCATGCTGTCTACAAAGAAAGTTTAGGCAGCAAGTTTCTCATTTAGAAATCGCATCTGAATGTTGGCTGTTTGTGAGAAGATGGTGTTATGCCTCCTCTACGACGAGGAAACGTCTACCATCACGTGCCTGAAGTCGACAGACGCAGAACAAGCTCTATCGAGAGTGCGGTTTATCGTTCCACGGTATTACCGATCGACCCCTCGAATCTCATACGAATAGAGAATAGAAGCCATGCAGGATCTCAGCGGCCTTGTTCTTCTAGCGCCCGAGAGGACAGATGTATTGTTCAGTCTACATCTACATAATTATTCCTCAAGCCACCGCACGGTGCGTGTCGCAGGATATCATGTACCACTACTAGTCATTTCAACGACAGTACAGTGTACATGCCTCCGTTTGAGCCCTCATTTCTAGTATCTTCGTGGTCCTTACGCGAAGTGTATGTTGGCTGCAGTAGAATCGTTCCGCAGCCAGCTTCAGATGCTAGTTCTCTAAGTTTTCTCAAAATTGTTCCTGGAAAAGAACGTCGCCTTCCCTCCACGGATTTCAATTTGAGTTCTCGAAGCCTCTCCGTAACACTTGCGTGTTGTTCGAACTACCGGTAACAAATCTAGCAGCCAGTCCCTGAGTTGCTTTGCTGTCTTCCTTTAATCCTACCTGGCGCACATCCCAAACACTCGAGCGGTACTCAAGAATAGGTCGCACTAGCGTCCTAAATGCTATCTCCTGTACAGATGAACCACACTTTCCCAAAATTCTCCCAATAAACCGAAGTCTACGATTCGCCTTCCCCACAACAATCCTAACATGCTCGTTCGATTTCACATCGCCTTGCAACGTTATGACTAGATATTTAAACGACGTGACGGTGTCAAGCAGGACATTACTAATGCTGTATTCGAACATTATGGGTTTGTTCTTCCTACTCTCCATTTAGAGCTAGCTGCCATTCATCGCACTAATTAGAAATTTTGTCTAAGACATCTTGCATCCTCCTAAAGTTACTCAACTTCGGTACCTTCCCGTATGCCACAGCATCATCAGCGAACAACTGCATATTGCTGCTCACCCTGACCGCCAGATAATTTATGTCTATAGAAAACAATAGCGGTCCTTTCACACTTCCCTGGGGCACTACGGACGACACCCTTGTCTCTGATGAACACTCACCGTAGAGGACAACATACTGTGTTTTATTACTAAAGAAGTCTTAGAGCCACTCAGACATCTGAGAACCTATTCCATATGCTCGCGTCTACGTTAGCAGTCTGCAGTGGGGCATCGTGTCAAATGCTTTCCGCAAATCCAGAAATATGGAACCTCCCGGTTGCCCTTCGTCCATAGTTCGCAGTATATTATACGAGAAAAGGGCAAGTTGAGTTTCTGACGAGCAATGCTTTCTAGAACCGTGCTGATTCGTGGAATCGGTCGTACAGGATCGTACGGCCACACAACGTACCTTCAGTTAGAAAACGGGCTTGTCTAGAGTGTTACGCACCGAGATAGCAAGGGAACAGAAGAGAGAAAATTTATGTCCCTACAGTCCGACACTGCTCAAGCACACCGAAGTATCAACAAGAGACAGCCGCTAGCTGTAAACATTTCGACACAGCTATTCGGTCATCAAGGGTGCGATATCAACACTTCTGTGTGTGAGTGTGAGCGAGCTCGGCGGAAAAGTGTAAGCAATTGCAAAACAGCCTGCCTCCGTTACTTTCTTATATGTAAGAAGTGTTAGCTAGGTCACAACAACACCTATCAGGGGTTTGACGAAGTAGTTATGATACTGACGCAGGTTGATTAAGCCAATACAGCATAACTGAAGACTGTTGACAACCCATAATGAGCGGGGCTGATTCGGTCATTACAAATGACGTCTACAAAAGGCGCTCCTCGACGACTTAAATACTCCATAGTGTTAGCCTAGAGTCAGTAAGGTCAATGGCCTTCATGTCGTTCGCTCTCGATTCTCCGATTATTATATTCTAACATCTTGAGCAAGACTGTTCCAGTATTGATCATACCCTTGGTGCTTGATGTGACGACCACCGATCCAAGCCACGGATAACTACGAACCAGCATCCAGTACTGAAGCCGCCACTGACGGGTAGTCACGAGTCTACTAACACTGTTCCATGTCAGGGCACCAACTGCTGGATCAGCATTCAACACGACATTCCGGTACCCAACATCGCGGTCTGCCTGATGGGACAATAGGGACAGTGACATGAGTGGGACAGAGCACTCTCAGGACGGCGTGTGAGCCAAGCTTACAAGCGCCGCGGTCACAGTCTCTTCCCTAGCAGACCAGCCGACGGCAATCACTTTCCGAACCAACGGGCGGGCAGCCCGCGACACTCTCTGCGCTCTGGGCTGATGCAACGATCTTCGGCAGTCTGAGTCTGCCTCTGGAGTCAGCTGATTCCACTACGGCTTACGTAGCCACCACGGAAAACACTGTGAGAAGATGCATTCTGAGGAATAAAAGAAGTAATATTTAATTTTGTTTTACTGGGTCTGACGACGCCATACAGTTTCCTCGGCCCCCATCCTGATGAAACAGTACGGGTTTCCAGCCAGTAATGGACGACCCCTAAAAGAGCAATACAGGTATCCACAGGGACAGTGCGATGACGTCTGGAGCACAACGGTTGTCAGCACAGCGACAAGTGTCAGTGGCTTTCCTTGACGCTGCAGCTGAGAGAGGTGCGCCGACAGTGATGGACCGAACAACAGTACTGGACACAGGAGCAGTTCCACACCGTCTTTTCAAACGAGCCCCGGTTCTATGTACAGCATCACCATGAACGTATCCATGTGTGAAGGCTCCGGTGACAAACGCCGTAGCCAGATTGCACTCGTCATCGTCATACTGGCCCAGGAACTGGGGCGATAGAATAGTGTGCCACTGGGTAAATAACACGATCGCCCCTGGTTCGCATACTCGGTCACTTGGATAGCAGGTGTTATATTTCTGACGTGTTACGGCCCGTGCCTTATTTATAACTGAAGGTGGATGTAGTGCGGTACTCTTTTGTTATTTTCTCGTCGTAATACGAGTTTCCATACTCTGCAGATAGGTTCTTTATGCATCTGAAGCGTGACAGAACTTACAGGGGATCAGGGATAAATAAAACTGTTTAGATGGCTCTGAGCACTATGGGACATAACATACGAGGTTATTAGTCCCCTAGAACTTAGAACTACTTAAACCTAACTAACCTAAGGACATCATACACATCCATGCCCGAGGCAGGATTCGAACCTGCGACCGCTGCGGTCGCGCGGTTCCAGACTGAAGCGCCTAGAATCGCTCGGCCACAATGGCCGGCAACTCTGTTTAGAGACAAACAGCCAGCGATATCCTCAGTTTCAGTCTGAGGTAAATGTCGTAATTACGGCGAAGGAAATATAAAGTAACTAGGAAGAGGCGATCATTTCTCAATAGGCGCTCTATGGGACTGGGGATGACGCACGGAGGAAGTGCAGGCACAGCACGCCTTCCGTGACGTAGGCCAGGGGTTGTGTGAGTCACGCGGGCCACAGGGTAAGTATAGCACGCAGGCAGGCAGGGTACCTGTGCACTGCGGGGTGAGTCAGGACGGCACTCCGGGGAAATACGCCCCCGCATCGACCGCGACGGCTGCGAGGGGCCGCGTCGCGTTCCGACACCTTGCCTCGCCCCGACGCGCCACACCGTCTGGCGCACCCGCTGCAGCCCATCATGTGAGAAGGTAGTCTTACACCAACGAATCGACTGCCTCTCTAGGATTGCTCTTCTGCAACCTGCAGCTCCTTACCAAATGCGCAAAGGTCATAGCGAAGTTAGTAGCAGAGTGTTCGTTATTTGTTATTTTCTTGCCGTCGATTTACGATTACTCTGATGTGACGAAAGTCACGGAATACCTTCTACTATCGTGTCGTACCACCTTTTGCCTGACGTAGTCAAAAAAAAAAAAAAAAAAAAAATACCGATGTGACATACACTCAACAAGTCGTTGGAAGTCCCCTGCGGAAATACTGAGACATGCTGCCTCTACAGCCGACCATAATTGCGAATGTGTTGCCGGTGCAGGATTTTGTGCACGAACTGACCTCTAGATTATCTCCCATAAATGATCGATGGGATATGTTCAATGGGATTCATGTCGGGCGATCTGGGTGACCAAATCATTCGCTCAAATTGTCCAGAATGTTTTTCAAAGCAATCGCGAGCAACTGACACCTGGTGACTTGGTGCACTGTCACCCTTAAAAATGCCATCATTGTTTGGGAACATCAGCTCCACGAATGGCTGCAAATGGTCTTCAAGGAGCCGAACATAACCATTTCCAGTCAGTGGTCGGTTCAGCTGGATCAGAGGACAGCCCACTTCCTTATGGAAGCCCTGCCAGCTTGCACAGTGTCTTGTTGACAACCTGGGTCCATGGCTTTGTGTGGTCTGCGCTCCTAAACTCGAACCCTACCATCAGCTCTTATCAACTGAAACTGGGAGTCACCTGACCTTTCTAGTCATCTGAGACACAGCCGATGTGGTGACGAGCCCAGGAGAGGCGCTGTAGGCGATTCCGTGCTGTTACCTACAGCACTCGCGTCGGTCGTCTTCTGCCATAGCTCGTGAACGCCAAATTTCGTCGCATTGTCCTAAGAGATACGTTCGTCCTGCGTCCCACGTTGATTTCTGCGGTTATTTCACGCAGTGTTGCTTGTCTGTTAGCACTGGTAACTCTACTCAAACGCCGCTGCTCTCTGTCGTTAAGTTGAAGGCCGCCGGCCACTGCGTTGTCCGTGGTGAGAGATCATACCTGAGAAAGCATGACAGTTCCGTCAATGCACTGCCTTTTTATACCTTGTGTAGATGCTACCGTCATCTGTATATGCACATATCGCTATCCCATAACTTTCGTCACCTCAGTGTACTGGCAGTACTGAGAGACAGAGTGCTGCTGAGAGCTTACTGTCAGGAAGATATATCTAAATCTTACCCAACGTATGTAAAGTTTATATGCTTCAACACGAGGCTGGTGCGGCATGACCCCAAACTTTTGGTTCAAGATGGGACACGTGATATAAAGGTCCAAAGTGTGGGTTTTGGGACAGAAACCACAAGTGCAACTACAAGGTACAAGAACACAAGCACGTAACATACTCAAACAATCGAAACAGTACTAGACATTAAACGATCGCTGTAATATACACAGACTGTTGGCTAACGTAGACACCTTCCTCACCAGCAATGTGACATGTGCTTATTGTCAGAGACTCGACAACGTGATACGAGACCATCTCTTCTACAACCTGACATGGTGAAAAAGATCACCGGTGAATTCTGGAACAACGCAGTGAAACATTATAGTTTGCTACTACTAAGTAGGAAACATTTGCTAACGCTCTGCAAAATAGTACTTATTTGCTCACGAACCGACACTTGGTTTCTTACGCTGCGTTCGGGTGATAACTGAATGTTGTGAACACAGACAAAATGAGGTGAGCCATGCACAGATATTATTTACACAGACGATACAAAAGGTACAAATTTGACATGTAGTGTGTTTACATACAAAATATTTTTTTGTCACGCCTGAGTTTCCTATGTAAGCACTCTACACGCCATCGTTTTTGTATCTTTCGTATCTTCTCCGTAAATATTATCTCTGTAAGTCGCACGTCATTTTACTTGTGTTTACGACATTCAGTTGTTACTTCAAGATGGCATAAGAAGCCAAAAGCCACTTCGTGACCATTTAATATAATTTTGCAGAATACTAGGAAGTGTTTCTTATTCAGTATTATCATCATGTTCTGCCAAGCACCGACGGAAAATTCAGTTAAAAATAAAATGTGTCTTACTCATACACAGAGAAATGACTTCGTTCCACCCTGAAAGATAACAAGGCTCAGTAACGGCCTGATCACAAAACACACACACACACACACACACACACACACACAGACAGAGAGAGAGAGAGAGAGAGAGAGAGAGAGAGAGAGAGAGAGAGAGAGATTGTTCGGGCGAACAATAACTCTGACATGCACACAGTTTACCGCGTAGTATCCAGACCAATTTTCCTTTACATCGATGATCCATTCCCCCACAAACTCATGTCGTTCTGGATATAAACTCGAATGGCTCCGGTTTCGAAACTTCTGTGTGCACTTTATATTAATTTTGAGCAGCTGTCACTTCTCTCAACAGAACAGTATTTTAATTTCATTTCGCATTTTTTACGCCTTCTTTCCCATTCCTGACATACAATTCACTGAACTGAACAAGTTCCGTAATTATACTCTCGTTTCAAAATACTCAGTTTTCATCACACGTTACCTTCATAATCTTTGTATTTTGGGAGACACTGCAAAGCGCTCTAAACTTTTTGAGTGTCTCTATTTTATTTCTGACCCTGCAGCTTCAATAAACAGAATGGTTATACTTACACTTCCACAACTAGCGCTGGCGTAGACGTGAAACTATTTACCGTATAGGTACTCAACTTAATAGGAATGATGTTTAGACTGTTGCTGCAGGATTTGCGTTTTTAGTCGTGTCAGTGTCTAGACCCACCGTTAGGCGCCGTTGCTTGGTACGGTAACGTATGGTTGACACACAAACATCAGTGTGAATTACAGTCGCTGTCAGTCAGTATGGGTCTGGCCAAAGTGAGTAAGGCTTTACACGTAAGACTGTTTTATCAGAACAACAGCAATAGTGCAGCTGCTCTTCGGGACGAGGCCCACGAGAAATGAGGCACCCGCAACGAGATCGTGACGTAACAGCAGTTGCTTTGCCCGACATCACCGTGAACGCTCGGTTACGTCCGGTGCCAGACGAGGAATTATAATGTGAATGGAAAGGTACCGAGTAAAGGTCTTAACTTCGTCATTTTTATGGAGGGCTTGACTGTATTTAAAGATGCATCTACGAAGTATTAAACTGGTGTGATATGGCAGTAACTCGCTTCCCGCCGGAAACGGTCGCTGTAACTCGTTTTGTAGTGTCACGTGCTGTGACGCGCGCCACAGGGCCCGTATATCTCGTTGGCCCCGCTTCGCGAATATCGACGCATTAAAGAAATACGGAGAGGTCATCATTCCGAACCGGGGTTGAAGAATATCATCCGCAAGTTCGATGTAACTGGCGATTTGGGAACGGCTCCTGGGCCCACGGCCAATTGCGCCACAAATTGTTGAAGAAGTTACTGTTGCCATGGCTGAAACTGCTCGACGCAATGTGTAGTCTTCAAGCACTGCACAAGTTGTGTCACGACAGCTGAACATTCCACGGTCCACTGTTCGAAAAGTGATGCGGACAACTGTGAAATGGTATCCGTCGACGCAGATGATCGTCACGCTGAGCAACGTGTGTAACCTGGAACGTAAACATGGTTACGGAATTAACAAATGTTACCCTCTAATGTGGAAATAAGAATGTGTTTTTTTTTCCAATGGCTTGTTCGTTATCTGTCTTCCGTACGCCCTTTAAAATGTTTCCACGAAGTTTCATTGTCCTGAGATCAGCTGCTTTTGTGGGGATCTCTAAAGTAACGAAACTTTAACTATAACTGTCCTGTACTTCTAACGTCCCTCTATCCCTCTTCAAGGAATCAGCTGAATGGGCAATTCTCTGGCACCATATTAAAAGAATTCCCTCTTCGATAACCACAAAGCGTCTCTGATACTTCGGCTTCGTTGAAAGAGGCGTATATTGTACGCACGCGAGGTTCACGTCAATGAAATGTGCAATACGATACAGAGTACAGGTGGATGAGAAATGTGGGATGTATGTTCGCTGAACAGCGGTTAAACAACAAGTACTTTGTGCGTTTAGGCGCGTCAGTCCGGAACTGCGCTACGGTCGCGGGTTCGAATCCTACTTCGGGCATGTATATGTGTGACGTCCTTAAGTTGGTTAGGTTTAAGTAGTTCTAAGTCTAGGGAACTGATGACCTCAGATATTAAGTCCACCAAACCGCCAGTCAATGGTAAGCCTGAATCAGCTAACACACGAGGCGGAGAAATGCGAGGGGAGATGCAGCGTGCGAACGATGTGTGCTAATTGGGACACTAAAGCGTTCCTGCGACATACCAGGAATCGGCGTTCCACGAGGCGGGCATTTCAATTGGCTGGGCGCGAGCGGCTACGTTACCGAAATACCGCGGCTTGTGACGCAGCCGGTTGAAACGTCACAGCGAGGAGGGGCCTGAATCACGCGAGCTATGCAACGGGCCACGAATAGGCGGCCACCTCCGGCAGTGAATAAGCGACTGGACTGTGCGCGCCGTCTCCAAAATAGCGTCCCCTGCCGCTGTAAACACAGGCTTCCTCCGGGGCGCGCCACCTGCTGACAGTCGCGCTACGAAATCCTCCTTTCCTCTCCTCCTTGCAGCCCCCCCTCCCCCCCTCCACCAACTTTGAGTATTTGCTGCTATTTGAGGGTGGCACGAATTTTTCTCGAAAGCGCCATCGCTTTTAATGGTGAATTCATGTCTTTGAGCCGCCATAATGCGTGGCGCTGGAATTTCGGGTTTACCTTCTTACTTGGTTCTATGTCCTTCCATTTCCTTAATCACTTCTCTAACGAAAATGTTCTGAAACACTAAGCGAACTCGTCCCTGGCGGCTCTCCAGCGGTTACGGCCTGTAATGACGCCTTTCCTGCAATTAATGTACCCGTTAGAACGGACGTCGCAGATCGTACAATGAGCCCACTTACCTCTGTGTAATGAGCAAGGTCGTAACGGACGTGGTGCACATAACTTGCGCCGTAAAATTTTCGCACCGCCACGAGACAAAGACTTTCCTCGGGGCAATTCGAATAGACACCTTCACGTTTGTAGACTGGCTGAAGACCAACAACTTGGTCATTGTGCATCACGCACGGCACACACTGGGTTCTCTCAGACGGACTAGATATAGAGTTCCTCCCCAATTGGAGCAATGAAAAGTATCATAACTTTGCTTACACAGGGTGTCTCTCCTAAGAGTCGCCACGTGCATTTTGTCTGCTGTTTTGGCAGATATTTGCAGTTTAGTTTTTGCAATGTGTACCTGGAGTCAGGCCAAACAAATACTGCTCATCACGTCTTTTATGCGGCGCCCAGAATCGATGGAAAGCATCCGTTTGCTTGCAGTTACAAACCAAATTATTTTTAAAGTGGAATGTTACGAGCCCGTTCGACGGAGCGCTCCCAAATTAGTCCAATACGATATTCGTTTACTTGATACGCATTAACAGGGACAGTAAAACACGACGAATAACCAAAACTCCAGCAGAGACAGCACTGCCCTGTCCCGCCTAACTGCTAGCGTCATGCAGAAGCGCTGCTCAGTCGCTGGAGCACTGATTGTTCTTCGAGTCTTACTGTTCCTGTTCATGCATATCAATTAAACGAATGATGCACTGGACAACTCTGGGACCGCTCTGTCGAATGGGCAGGCAACATTCCGATTTAAAAATAATTTTGTTTATAATGGGGAACAAATCGAGGTTTTCGTCGACTCTGGGCGTCGTATGAGAGACAAGATGATTTGTTTGGGCTGGCTCCAGCTACGCGCTACGAAAACTAAGTTGCAGACATCTGCCGAAACATCAGAGAAAATGCGCCTGACGCTCCGGTATAGAGAACAGACGCATAACAGCCCTCTCGCCTGCCTGCAAATGGCGCTGTGCGGCGTGTGACGTAGGTGTCATTCACTACAGGGTGTCATTAAATATCCTCCCTACCGCGATTGCAAAGAGCACCGCAAAATCGAGTCTTATAGACTGCGGTACCTATTGTATTTAAATTATTGCTCTCCTCACCCTCTATAATATTAAGAGTTTAAATGAATGGGATTCAATATGGACACACGGTTTTGCATAATTATAAGCTGATGTGGGAATATCGGTGAGTGTGACTTTTCGAGTGAACGTTAGCTGTTTAGCGGATATGATGCGGCAGCGTTTATCATCATCCCAACACTAGTAAGCTCTGTAGGACGGTTAGTACTGACATATAAAGCCAGCCTGGGCGTGCTGTGTCCAGTGCATGCAAATTTAATAGATGTCTCTTGACTCTATGCAGAAAAATTTGAGGCAAAATTATTCTGTAGAGTACACCACTTACGTACAGAGTCAGGACACCAGACATTTTTGTTAGTTTTGCCTAGATGTAAGCTTCACCGATGTCTAGTTCATTTCCTCACACACTGTTACTCCCAATAATCTGCACTTCCCTGACACTTTCTTGAATTTAGGGTTAGTCCTCTGTCTTTACACATCCTTTCTTCAGTATTTATAGATCACTCTGGATGTTAAATTAATTTTTCTTTCATTATTTCTTTCTTAATAAAGGCGCTGGCGCCGGCCGGAGTGGCCGAGCGGTTCTAGGCGCTACAGTCAGGAACCGCGCGACCGCTACGGTCGCAGGTTCGAATCCTGCCTCGGGCATGGATGTGTGTGATGTCCTTAGGTTAGTTAGGTTTAAGTAGTTCTAAGTTCTAGGGGACTGATGACCACAGCTGTTAAGTCCCATAGTGCTCAGAGCCATTTGAACCATTTTCAAACTATGAATGAGCATGCTCGTGTGTTCATGGTTTAAATGTTGAATGAGACAATTTGTTTTAAATCTAATAATACTAGAATGAGGTAACACTTAGAGCTTCACTTGAACGTTGCAAACTACGTGACAGTGTGTGAAGGTACATGGCAAAGATTTAGCCTGGATAGGAGAACAGACGCATTTCGTAGACCAGTAGTTACGGCCGATTGAAATTTCAATAGGGAAGTAAGTGGAGAGGGCGCATGGGCACATGCAAGGTGGAGGAACACGATATTAAAAGCCAGCCAGAGTACGCAGAAGCGATGAAGTACCAGAATTAATCTTTTACTCTGCAGTGGAGTGTGTTGTCTTGAAACTTCCTGGCAGATTAAAACTGTGCCGAAACCTTGCCTTTGACGACCCGAGTACTGTCCTCACAACTTCACTTTTGAATGTTTTGTTTACTTTCATTCGTCTCTCGATGTTTTGTTACGGTGTTCTTTCACCTAAGTGTCGCGCGCACTTACTACAGTCCGCATTGGTCACCAGATGTAGACAGGTCAGTAACACTGCCACTCTCCACTGCGGCGCTGCAGCTGCGTAGATGTCAGTGAGTCAGCGTGCAGCTGCAGGCTACATTCAGTGTACATTGTGCACTGCGGAGAACGCGGCGGCTTTCAGTGAAAGTGACGGCTTCACAGGCTCAGCCGGCGCTATTCACAGGCTGTCGCGCTTTTGCTTCCTACTACAGCGCAGCGCAACGCAATGTAACTGCTGTGAAGGTCGTTGACCTTTCACCCTCCTGAGGCGCTGCTCTGCTGAAATCGCGATAGAGCTTTAGCGACAGCCCAATGCTAGTCTTAATATGGGCAAGCAATATCTGTTTTATTCAAAGACTATTTGTGCATAGCAAACTGAGTTACTAGTTATAACACATTTTACCCTTCCATTCGAACATTTCCAGTAATATGCAGCTGTGAAAGAACATTTATGGGCCGTCTTTGTACACGACAAGGTTCAGCAGTATGTCGGTATTTCCTTATTCAACTCTGTGTAACACGAGCCTTCCTAGTAACGCGTTCATCCTCACAATGAACCCTAAATAAATAACAGTCGTGCGACTAGGGCCTCCCGTCGGGGAGACCGTTCGCCAGGTGCAAGTCTTTCGATTTGACGCCACTTCGACGACTTGCGAGACAACACCCAGTCCCTAAGCGGAGAAAATCTCCGACCCAGCGGGAATCGAGCTCGGGTCGTCCGGTATGACATTCCGTCGCACTGACCACTCAGCTAACGGTGGCGGACACGATGAATGCTTAAATCTTTTCTAGGAAATTCTGATTAGAAAGTTTAATCTTGAAACTGCAACAAATATTTGCTTATTGAGTTTAAAGTCCCTACATGCAAAGAAATAATAGCGTTTGCAAGGCAACAAAAAAACTGTTTGTGGGTTCTTAGAAATTGTTATTAGCAGAACTTAATAGCTATATCATGACCACAAAGTACGACCGAACAACACAAATACAAAGACCCTGAATCAGTAACGAAGCACGCTCTTTGATAGCTAGCACTACCTGATCAAAACTATGTGGACACACTATGCAACGAAGATCTAATGTCGCAAGAGGCGGACCCGCAAGTGTTTTATAAGGAAATACCCGACCTATTGCTGAAGTTGGTCATGCACAAAGACGGCCCATAAACGTTCTCTCACACTTGCGTAGTACGGGAAAAGTCGCGGTTTCTACGTGTTGGTGCTGGAGAAGCGCCTCAGGAGGATAAAAGGTCAATGACCTCCACAGAGGCGAGGTGTTCCAGCAGCACAGAAGCAATAAAAGCAGAATGGGGTCCGTCAGGAGAGCTGAATGACTTCGAATGTGGACTAGTCATTGGATGTCGTCTGCGTAACAAATCCATCACGGACATTTCAACTTTCGTAAAGCTGCCCAAGTCGACTATTGGTGACGTTTTCCATTTCACAAAGTGGAAAACACGAAGAACAGCTAAATCACACCAAGGAGAGCTCGTATACTGATCGACTGGGTTTTCAATTCAATAAACTTTACCAACAGCCGTACACTTTAAGATATTTTATTTCGAAAGCAACTAGTTTCGACAATTCATTTTGCAATCTTCAGGCCCCATACGTTTTTTTTTCGAATTCACGAGCTTATCGTATAGCGCCATAAAACTGGATATCATGAATCCCAATCGTTGTGCAGTTGATTCATATGAAAGCGTGACAGTTGCTACATCGATTCAAGTTGTCAGTGAAACAACACACACTGGATTTACTTATATCTAACTAAAAAACCAGTCGTTTAAACTCTAATGACATCGTCGTTGACTAGACGTTAAACGCGACGGAGCTGCATGTGAAACAAAGTCTTAGCCATTACTGGTTTCTGGCTACGAGCGAACTGATGTGGTGTGGTCGTGACAGTTGAATGGTACTTAAATCATTTTCGGGAGTCTAGTTTCACGTTTTCCACGGTTTCCTTAAATAATTTCAGGCGAGTACTGCGATGGTTCCTTCAAAATGGCCACGCCTGATTTCCTGCTCTACCCTTATCCAACGGAGCTGATGCTTCGTCTGTAAATGATTTCTACCGAGAGAGGTTAAGACACTGGACTTGGATTCAGAAGAATCACTGTTCAAATCCCCGCCCGGACAGCCAGATTCAGGTTTCCCGTGGTTTCCCTGAAGCGCATAATACAAATACTGGGACGCTTACATTGAAGAGGACACGGACGAATTCCTTCCCCAATCCGAAGTTGTATTTCGTCTCTAATGACCCCGTTCTTGACGGGACATTACGCCGTAATATTCTTCTTTTCACTAGTGATAACGGCGTAGACAATGCGTTACAACTCCTCTCGAATGTGCTTTTTTGCTGACAAACAATGTCGTTTTTTGTTTCAGCACAATCGTCTGACCCTTTCAAAAGCAAACGGTGCAAGACTAAAGCAGACATCAACCAGAAGATTAATTTGAAGATTACAGTGCCTTACGACGTTTCGTGGCGTCAGGTGTAGTGTTCTTGCCGTCTCTTCTGGTTAGAGAACCATCGGGATCAGTTATGGATGACCTCCGATGTAACTTAATATAAGCCGGAACGACCTATAATCTGTCGCATGCACACAGTACTAGAAGAGCGCCAATGTAATCTTAGCACTCAGCAGGAATTTAAGCTTCGGCCTTTATACTGCTATCTGACATTTTCTCAGCTGGAATACACAAGGTGACATTAGTCATGGGACAGCGATATGGTATGCACAGATACAGACAGCGGTAATATCGCGTACACCTGTTATAAAAAAAACAGTGCACTGGCGGACCTGTCATACGTACTCAGGTGATTCACGTGAAAAAGTTTCCGATGTGATTACTGCCGCACAACGGGAATTAACAGACTTTAAACGCGGAATGGTAACTGGAGCGGAAATCGTTAGGGAATTCAATATTCCAGACCCATAGTGTCAAGGGTGTGCCGAGAATACCAAATTTCAAGCATTACCTCTCACCACGGACAACGCAATGGCCGACGGCATTCATTTAACAACCCCGAGGAGCGGCGTTTGGGTAGAATTACCAGTGCTAACAGACAAGTAATACTGCGGGAAATAACCGCAGAAATCAACGTATCCGTTAGGACAGTGCGGTGAAATTTGTCGTTAACGGGCTACAGCAGCAGACGACTGACGTGAGTGCCTTTGCTAACACCACGACATCGCCTGCAGCGCCTTTCCTGGGCCACGACCATATCAGTTGGACCCAAGACGTCTGGAAAACCATGGCATGGTCAGATGAGTCGCGATTTTAGTTGGTAAGAGCTGATGGTAGGGTTAGAGAGTGGCACAGACCCAACGAAGCCACAGACTGAAATTGTCACAGGGCATTGAGCAAGCTGGTGGTGGCTCCACAATGGTGTGGGCTGTGTTTACATGGAACGGACTGGATTCTTCGGTCCAACTGCTACCTGGATACCATTTTCAGTCATTCATGGCCTTCATGTTCTCCAACAACGATGGAATTTTTATGGATGACACTGCGCCATGTCACTGGGCCTCACACTATGGGACATAACATCTGACGTCATCAGTCCCCTGGACTTAGAACTACTTAAACCTAACTAACCTAAGGACACCACACACATACATGCCGAGGCAGGATTTGAACATGCGACCGTAGCAGCAGCTCGGTTCCAGACTGAAGCGCTTAGAACCGCTCGGTCACAGCGGCCGGCCATTCTGGGAAATTCGAGCGAATAATTTGACCGTCCAGATCGCCCAACAATAATCACATAGAACGTTCATAGAATAATCGGGAGTCAGCTCGTGCACAAAATCCCACACTGCCAACACTTTCGCAATTATGGACGGCTGTAGAGGCAGCATGGCTCAATATTTCTGCAGGGACTTCCCACGACTTGTTGAGTCCGCACCATGCCCAGTTGTTGCACTACCCCGGGTCCGACACGTTATTAGGACGTATTCAATGCCTTGTCGTCTCAGTGCATAACTTCTGGGAACATGTGTCCACTGATTCGCCTTATCGGACGAGTTTAAATCAGTCTAATGATCTTGTTGTGGACGCTGTGTAGTCCTCGAGCGAAAGCTTTGGAGACATTTCTAGGCGGCGAGTTCTTGCGTGGCGTCGGCGGTGGCGGTGACCTGTGGGAGCGGAGACGGACAGCTGAGGGACGCGACAACCTGTTGTGGCCGCGCCATATACAGTAGGGGCGGGACAACCCGCCGCCGCCAGACCTCACCGCGACCGGCTCGCTGTGCCGGAGTCTGCCGCTCTCGCTGAGGCACAGAAGGACCAGTCGGCCAACTCGTCCGCCGAGCGGATCTGTTCCGACCCGTTCCCCTATGTGTTGGCGATCGGTTTGTCGTCGGGTCCGTGGTCCGGCTGCGTTCTGTCTCACCGGCGAACCTCTGCCTGCTCGCCCGGACCGCTACCTGCCAGCACACAATCCGACAGTGCAGATAGCTGGAGTCCGCCAAGCAGTCGCCGGTGTCCACATACAGTCGGACGGGTCCTCGGAAAATTTGGCGGACCGGTCGGGTTCTGAATGGGCAGCGGGAAAGATGAAAGCAAGCTGCACAGCGCGCCTTAGTGCTAGTTGGCACAGTTCGATACGGAACCAGCAGGTCCCGAGTCTCGAACCTAGTCTGATATCAAATTTTGTTATACACTACTGGCCATTAAAATTGCTACACCACGAAGACGACGTGCTACAGACTCGAAATGTAACCGACAGGAAGAAGATGCTGTGATATGAAGAAGATGATTAGCTTTTCAGAGCATTCACACAAGGTTGGCACCGGTGGCGACACCTACAACGTGCTGACATGAAGAAAGTTTGCAACCGACTTCTCATACACAAACAGCAGTTGCCTGGTGAAACGTTGTTGTGATGCCTCGTGTAAGGAGGAGAAATGCGTACCATCACGTTTCCGACTTAGATAAAGGTCGGACTGTAGCCTATCGCGATTGCTGCTCGCGTTGGTCGAGATCCAATGACTGTTAGCAGAATATGGAATCGGTGGGTTCAGAAGGGTAATATGGAACGCCGTCCTGGATCCCAACGGCCTCGTATCACTGGCAGTCGAGATGACAGGCATCTTATCTGCATGGGTGTAACGGATCGTGCAGCCACGTCTCGATCCCTGAGTCAACAGATGGGGACGTTTGCAGCAACATGGACTATCAGCTCGGAGACCATGGCTGCGGTTACCCTTGACGCTACATCACAGACAGGAGCGCCTGCGGTGGTGTACTCAACGACGAACCTGGGTGTACGAATGGCAAAACGTCATTTTTTCGGATGAATCCAGGTTCTGTTTACAGCATCATGATGATCGCATCCGTGTTTGGCGACATCGCGGTGAACGCACATTGGAAGCGTGTATTCGTCATCGCCATACTGGCGTATCACCCGGCGTGATGGTATGGGGTGCCATTGGTTGCACGTCTCGGTCACCTCTTGTTCGCATTGACGGCATTTTGAACACTGGACGTTACATTTCAGATGTGTTGCGACCCGTGGCTCTACCCTTCATTCGATCCCAGCGAAACCCTACATTTCAGCAGGATAATGCACGACCGCATGTTGCAGGTCCTGTACGGGCCTTTCTGGATACAGAAAATGTTCGACTGGTGCCCTGGCCAGCACATTCTCCAGATCTCTCACCAACTGAAAACGTCTGGTCAATGGTGGCCGAACAACTGGCTCGTCACAATACGCCAGTCACTACTCTTGATGGTATCGTGTTGAAGCTGCATGGGCAGCTGTACCTGTACACGCCATCCAAGCTCTGTTTGACTCAATGGCCAGGCGTATCAAGGCCGTTATTACGGCCAGAGGTGGTTGTTCTGGGTACTGATTTCTCAGGATCTATGCACCCAAATTGGATGAAAATGTAATCACATGTCAGATCTAGTATAATATATTTGTCCAATGAATACCCGTTTATCATCTGCACTTCTTCTTGGTGTAGCAATTTTAATGGCCAGTGGTGTACATTACCTCATGGTGAACGCCCAGCTCAAGTTGTTCTCGCAGCATCGGACGAACCCTTACCCAACTCTTGTCCAAACTGGGAAACTGCATCGCACTTATGCTGTCACTGCCTATGGGAAGTACACACTCCCTCTCTCGCAAAGAAAATTTGAAATAAAAACGAATGAGACTGTTTACAAAATTATTGGACGGCATGTGCTGTAGAACTGCTAGGGGCGAACCAATAGCCACAAGCACGTAGCACCATGAGAGTACTACTGTTAAAGAGGCATATTACTCCTGGAACACACTCGAATAAGTCGGCCTAAAATCCTAATCAGAAACTTTCACCGAAGGAGTGCTGGAATGCCTCCTGTTGATGCGTACGAGTTATCTGCTGCAGAAACTCCGGCAGTCTTTCTCCGGCGAGGGTTGCTATCTCCACAGTGCGGTTAAGAGCGGTTATAGGTCGACGGCTGATGAATAAACGTGGCGTCTCAAGAACTCAAAGTGCAGCCTTACCTGACTTAATAGCCGTATCTATTCCGCCGCAATCCACAAACTCCATCATAAATTGCTGTCTCTCTTAATGCATAGCAGCTGAGACAAGCAATTTGCTACATGCGAGACATTACACTGCGAGAGAAAGCTGCGTGTGGCTGGCATTAGTTTCACATCGGACGTAGATGGTACGTAGATGCATCATACCAATGCATACTCTATACGCCCAAAGATTTATTGTTTCTGTTTTCACATACTCGGAATGTTTTGAGGTCAGGATCAGAAACTTTGCAAAAACTGCCGAATTTTTAAAGGTTCGCGCCCTCTCGCTACTGTTGTAGGTCGTACTACTACACATATCCCCAGCATTCATTAAGAGTGGAGACAATTTAATGGGGTAGACCAGGGTACAATTTTTAAGCCTAAATTTTCACTGACTTAAAATGTTCCTTAGAGCGTCTCTTTTTAAGATCCATTCGGATAAAATGTGCTATAACTGTTAATAAATGTTAAAGCCGCGATTTACTGCATGCGGGTCTGGCGCATTCGACAGCTCTAATGAAACCGACGCAGTATTATAATAGTTATCCACGAAATAGCGGTCCTTTTAGTATCGGATAGTATCAGAGAAGGAACTAAAATACTATTCTCAACAATAGTTCTCTTCGTGACGTGACATGATTTGTTTATGCCAAACAGTCTGAAAGCATATTCTTGTCTTGCCTCTGCGTAACTTGTCATTTCGCTTGTTTTTTATACGAAACAAAACGTGAGTGCTTAGAAATGGCAAACAGATGTTTTTATACGGATAGAAAAGATTCGAAAAGTAATTCCAATCGTGCAAAATGCTCTTCGGTTGGTAAGCGGGAGCCAGTCTACCTATACAACTTCGTGAAAAAGCCAACTGTATACTGCTGGCGTTGCCGATTCAAGTTTGTTTGGTTTCAATGACAAAAAAAAAAAACACTTTAAACGCTTGTTTTTAAAAACTACATTTTTCAACCTGGCTGGAGCTACAACTCATGAAATATAATAAACTGCCTGTTGGCTTCTGTCTCGGGTTCTTCGGCCGACGTTCGTCTGATGATTTTTCTGACGTTTCGCCAGCACGAGTCGCTGGTATTGTCAGAGTTTCACCCTCCATTGCTGGTGGCGCACTGGAAATATACATGCAATTACATCATACTTTTTGTAACTTGGGACACGGTGTTTTTTGCTACAGTATTACGTAGGATTTTTCCGATATATTTTGATTTCGATTTTTGGTGCACGTTTTAATAACGACTTCATTGTCGAAAAAATTGACTTTTATTTCACAGTGCTGTCATTTTGTTAAAAACCATTTTTAAATATCCCTACGTACCAAGTTAGACAACATCATCAGTTTCAAAGCAGTTTTTGAAATATTGTTCTTCGTTGAAGATTGTGGTGTCCAGAGCTCTCACTAAACGCCCTTGCACTACGCGAAGGCGCTTTTCGTCAACGTCGTGTAGTGTCCTTTCGGTGCAAGTTTTTTCACTAAAAAAAAAAAAGATAAATAATATCATCTTAAGGATGTACATAAAGCTATAAAGTCAGTTTTGTGCTTTTTTGTTATTTTATTGAAAAAAAAACTCATGAATATCGCTTCCAAAATCGAGCGCTACCCTGGTTCACAAGTCAGTAATATGGCGGTACATTTAAGTATCACTGTGTTTTACGACAGAAAGGCAGATTACGGGACGTCAACGACATTATTATTAGAGACGGAGCACGTTGTTGGAGAGAGCAAGGCTGGTGAAAGAAATAGGTCATGTTCTTTTCAGATAAACCATCCTGGTCTTATTCGACTTAAAAAAAGGAGAAACCTAAATTTGGTTTGCCCGGTGCAAAGGTGAACACCGCTTCTCTGAATGGAAGTACAGGGTTATTACAAATGATTGAAGCGATTTCAGAGCTCTACAATAACTTTATTATTTGAGATATTTTCACAAAGCTTTGCACACACATACAAAAACTCAAAAAGTTTTTTTAGGCATTCACAAATGTTCGATATGTGCCCCATTAGTGATTCAGCAGACATCAAGCCGATAATCAAGTTCCTCCCACACTCGGCGCAGCATGTCCCCATCAATGAGTTCGAAAGCATCGTTGATGCGAGCTCGCAGTTCGGGCACGTTTCTTGGTATAGGAGGTTTAAACATTGAATCTTTCACATAACCCCACAGAAAGAAATCACATGGGGAGAGCGTGGAGGCCATGACATGAATTGCTGATCATGATCTCCACCACGACCGATCCATCGGTTTTCCAATCTCCTGTTTAAGAAATGCCGAACATCAAGATGGAAGTGCGGTGGAGCACCATCCTGTTGAAAGATGAAGTCGGCGCTGTCGGTCTCCAGTTGTGGCATGAGCCAATTTTCCAGCATGTCCAGATACACGTGTCCTGTAACGTTTTTTCCCCAGAAGAAACGGGGCCGTAAACTTTAAACCGTGAGATTGCACAAAACACATTAACTTTTGGTGAATTGCGAGTTTGCTGCACGAATGCGTGAGGATTCTCTACCGCCCAGATTCGCACATTGTGTCTGTTCACTTCACCATTAAGAAAAAATGTTGCTTCATCACTGAAAACAAGTTTCGCACTGAACGCATCCTCTTCCATGAGCTGTTGCAACCGCGCCGAAAATTCAAAGCGTTTGACTTTGTCATCGGGTGTCAGGGCTTGTAGCAATTGTAAACGGTAAGGCTTCTGCTTTAGCCTTTTCCGTAAGATTTTCCAAACCGTCGGCTGTGGTACGTTTAGCTCCCTGCTTGCTTTATTCGTCGACTTCCGCGGGCTACGCGTGAAACTTGCCCGCACGCGTTCAACCGTTTCTTCGCTCACTGCAGGCCGACCCGTTGATTTCCCCTTACAGAGGCATCCAGAAGCTTTAAACTGCGCATACCATCGCCGAATGGAGTTAGCAGTTGGTGGATCTTTGTTGAACTTCGTCCTGAAGTGTCGTTGCACTGTTATGACTGACTGATGTGAGTGCATTTCAAGCACGACATACGCTTTCTCGGCTCCCGTCGCCATTTTGTCTCACTGCGCTGGCGGCAGAAACCTGAAATGCGGCTTCAGCCGAACAAAACTTTATGTGTTTTTCTACGTATCTGTACTGTGTCGTGACCATATGTCAATGAATGGAGCTACAGTGAATTTATGAAATCGCTTCAATCATTTGTAATAGCCCTGTACTTTGCACTGACCACTAGGCGACCTCGCATTACAGTGTATTACGATGCCTGGTACTGCTGGAGATCGTACACTCCTGTCGTATTCCAGTCTTACAACCAGTTAATGCACTCAGCTTAGTTTCATGCGACACAATAACCGCAGTGAAACATTAGATTTTGCACAATCATAAGAATACTGAAAGATTTTTAAAAACAGGCGTTTAAAGCGTTTTTTGTCATTGGAACCAAACAAACCTTTAATCGGCAATGCCAGCAGTGTACAGTTGGCTTTTTCACGAAATTGTATAGGTAGACTGGCTTCCGTTTACCAACCGAAGAGCATTTTGCACGATTGCACGACGAATCAATGGCGTCGGTCGGGAAGTGATGCTGAAGCGTGCACTCACCGTATCATACTTCACCAACGACACGTCGACTGCAATAGTCACAACCCTATCTGTTGAGTTCTGCCATGGGTAAAGCAGTAAAGTCGATGGAAGCAATGCTCACATAATTTCGTTTTAGATAGTTCCAAAAAACGTAAATCTGGCCGTCATTCAATTAGCGTTGATATCAAAGAAGGTATAAGGACTCTGCTCAGTCAATAAAAGTACAGCAGTTGGAGAGTTTTTCGAACGCCCGAAGTGAGACTGCCATGCTGGACTGCTGTCGTGCGAAGTTTCTCACGAACTACTGCGCGGAAAGGAATTTTCCAGTCACGCCGAACGTTTCTGTTTCACAATTACAGCGGAACACACAATACTTTTTTATACGAAATTCCGGGAGCATGACCAAGCGGGCGAAGCAGCCAGCCGAGTAACAAAAACCCGCCAGGCCTTATTCGAACATAAGCCTGTTAAGACTCCCCGACGCTCCTGTGTGTGGCCTGCTTATTAGATAACCGTACGCACAAATGTCCACGAAAGCTAGTACATTCTTGTTTTTGGTAAGAGATGCCTGGAACATTAGAGCAGAACGCCAGTCTCCAAGCAAGTACAGCACATAGTTATACACGCCTGTTTCTTTCTATTCCTAGTACAATCAGAGGATTTGCATTTCGTAAGCCATTGCACTTGCCCAATCCATAGAGCTTATTAAAGTCTACGGATATTAAGTGTATGACCGAGAGGCAGTACGACCACTTCGGAAAGGCACAGCTACGAACGAATCGTCATTGTTTCCTCGTCATCTCGTTCACTCACTGAGTGTGTGGACCCGAACCTGTCACTCTCCATCACCCCTCTCATCTCATAAGAAATCAATATGGCGAAACTCTCACTGTTGCCACAGTTGAATGAATTTGTTCACAGCGGTGCAGAGTGCCGTTGCTCCAAGGCATGCAGTGTGAGGCTCACGAATGGTGATAGATATTATTTACAGCGGCAGAATTTTCGTTTTACTGGTTCGAAAACAGCCTTGGGTTAAAACTTGAAAAAGTCTTGAGGGAATAAGAAATCTGTTTACCTTTCAAACGCTCTCTTAGTTGTCTACTAGGTAGGGAACTACATAACCGTATCTTGCGGTTCCACAAAATAAATGTGAAGGCTCATGCTACACTTCCACAGACCGTACGCTAACAAAAGTCTGAATGATGAAAGCAGTCCAGAATACGTGGAGGGAAGACAGTAGGAGCAGGAACAAAAACAAGTGTGGGATTTGGATTTTTACGTGTTAGTTGCATGCATTGAAGTTCACAGAGACATTAGTAACAGACGAGAATAAGCACAATTTAATGCTTCCGACGCAGCATTTTTTTTTTAAATAGCCTAGTACAACACTTGCTCCAACCATTTAACGGCTTGGACTACTTTACATGTTGTGCTGTTTTGAATTAGTTTCACAACAATTTCCGCAATCTCTGACCATGAGCTTTCGTATTTCATTTGTCTTCTAAAAATTATTAGGTTAGGTTACGTCAGGTTGAGGGGAAAGCTTCCATCAATTACTCCTGCAATGAAACGTGTTCATCTTAATTTTGACACTTTCTTATAGAAACCTTTTGAGGCAGCTGGGGTGTTTCTGTCGAAGCTGGAGGTCAAGGTACCTCCCTTCTGACAACTAGTTTTACTTAAAAGACGATACATCAATAACTTTCACAGTACTTTGCCTAGACGAAATCCAATTACAGTGTTTAATGTAATCCTATAATCAAACGGAATCGTTTTATGTACATCATGATAACATTTCGTTTAAACTTAACTTAGCATTTTTCTACTGATTTCTGTTTTTGTATATTTTTGCCATTTCTACCCCTTTCAACCCAGTTAAGTCACGGTTATAACAGGGTGTTCTTTTTATTTTTCAGTAACAACCGAATGTGTGTGAATTCCTAAGGGACCAAACAGCTGAGGTCGTCGATCCCTAGTCTTATACACTAATTAAACTAACTTATGCTAAGAACAACACCTCCGGCGGGAGGGGCCACGAAGTCCGTGACATAGCGCCTCAAACCGCGCGGCCACTCCGCGCGGCACTAACAACCGAATAAAAAACTGAAACACCTATTAGCAGTACCAGCAGTGAAAATTTCTCGCTTTTAAATAAAACTTTACAAAAAAAGAATAATTTTTATTCGTAAAATCTGTATTAGCTTGACATATTGCGTTATTACAGAAGATGGGAAAAGCGAACCGTGCTATTATAACAACAATGGCGACAGAAACGAGCAACAAACACATGGCATAAGAATTGGTACAGCATTGCTCAGACAGTAACATGCCTGTTACCGTGCGTCGTGTCTTAAGGTACGCATGACGTACAGTGTGCAGCACTTGCCCCCGCCAGGTCCATAAGGTAGTTCCTCTCTGTTATCGCCGGACATCCGTTGTATTGCAGAATAGCACCAACCTTAGTTTGGAAATATTTTTACGAAGTGACGTAGCAATAGAGTACTATGGTCATTTGCTTTAAAACCATTTGTCTGACATTTACATGAAATAATAGAACAGAAAGGAAATTATGATAACAGTAATAAATCATAAAGTCGACAACAATTCATTCATAGTATACAATAAAAAAAGAAAGCAGCTCATCTGCTGTCTGTGTTTACGTAATATGCCCTTACCTGCTTGTAGTCCCTGAAAACAAACAAATTAACACGAAAAGCTGAGTTCTTCAAGCTCAGTTCTGACAATTTAGCACCGCTGAAGGGTAAATACTGATTTTTCTGTTTTTCGTGTAAATTTGTCCGTTTTCAAGGACTACAAGCAGGTAAAGGCATATTACGTAAACACAGACAGCAGATCAGCTGCTTTCTTTTTTATTGTATACTATGAATGAATTGTTGTTGACTTTATGATTTATTACTGTTATCATAATTTCTTTTCTGTTGTATTATTTCATAGAAATGGCGGACACACCTTTAATCTTTTAAACGAAATTAAAGCATTGTACTTCATTGCTATACAACTGATGTCTGGCGACGACAGCGGGAGCCTACCGTACAGCCGGTGGGACGTACACGCTTATCTTAAGCATTGGGAAGGACGACGGTTCAGAACCACGTCCTGCCATCCTGGTTTAGCTTTTCCGTGATTTCCCTTAACTGCTTCAGACAAATCGCGGGGTGGTTCCTTTGAAAAGGCACGGCAGATTTCCTCCCCCATCCTTCACTAGTCCGAGCTTCTGCACAGTCTCTAATGACTTCGTTGTGGAGGGGACGTTAAAAACTAATCTCCTCCTTCTCCCTCGTACCTTAAGTCACGACACACGGCAACAGGGACATTATTGTCTCAGCAATATTGTGCCGATTCTTATGCCAGCACTGATAGCTTTTCCCATTTTCTATAATAACGCAATATTTCAAACCAAAGCTAATTTTACGAACATAAATTACTCTTTTTTTAAAAAAAATTTTTTTTTATTTAAAAACGAAAAATTTTAGCATTAATACTATGTCTAACTGATATTCCGGTTTTTTACTCGGCTATTAGTAAAACAAAAAAATCTGTTATAACCTAGCCAACGAAATACGGTAAAATACCGGTCATTCAGAACTAAAATACCGGCATCGGTCTAATCGGTCCATTCTTCCTATTTCTAATTTAGGGTTCTGTGTTATTAGTGGGAGCTCGATTTAATGCCGTTTAAAATAAGCAACCGGTGTATCTCAACTGGGACTTATCGATTCGCGGTATGGCCGATCCCGTTGATCGGGATGCCACGACTGTGATACGGATATGGAATAGATGAGTTCAAGAATCATTGAGTACTTCAGAGTCACCGCCAACTAGTGCCCGTGAGGAGAGGCATATTGTTCGGCCGAAGAGGATCGTACAGCCACGTCACGTGCCTTGAATTAGGGAATGGGTTTGTTGTTGTTGTGGCCCTCAGTCCGAAGACTGGTTTGATGCCGCTCTCCATGACACACTATGATGTGCAAGCCTATTCATCTCCGAAAACTCCTGCAACATACATCGTTCTGAGTCTACTTACTGTATTCATCTCCCAACACGATTCCTCCCCCCCCCCCCCCCACTTCTCTCCAGAACAAATCTGGTGATATGTCTCAGAACGTGCTCTGTCAACCTATCCCTTCTTCTAGTGTCAGGCTGTGCCACAAATTTCTTTTCTCCCCAGTACCTCACATTAGTTACGTGATCTAACCATCTAACCTTCAGCATTCTTCTGCAGCATCACATTTCTCATCGCGACTAAACTGTATAATCGTCCATGTATCACTTCCACATTTGGCTACACTCCCACAGAAATACTCTCAGCAAAGACTTCGTAACAGCTAAATCAACGTTCGATGTTCACAAATTTCTCTTCTTCAGAAACTCTTTTCTTACTACTGTCAGTCGTTGCTTTTGTTGGCGTTCATCTTATAGTCTTCTTTCAAGACTCTGTCCATTTCTTTCAACTGCTCTTCCAAGTCTTTGCTGTCTGACAGAGAATTGCAGTGTCAATGACAAACCTCAAAATTTTGATTCCTTTCCCCTGGACTTCAATTCCTACTCCACATTTTTCTTTGGTTTCCTTTAATGCTTGCTCACTGGGCTTATCTGCAGCAAAAGAAGTATCCACGTGGACAGTGCGACCGCGTGCGAACCAACACGGGCAGTCAGTATAGCGAACATTGTTTTGGATTGCTATGACGCGGCAGCAGAGAGGGGAGCCAACGGAAGTGCGCCCAACGACAAAACTGGACAAGGGAATGGCGCCACGTCGTCTTCTCAGACGAGTCCCCGGATGTGTGTCAGCATCCCGATGACGTGCGGATTCTCCGAGAAGAACAAACGTTGCCAGACTGCATGTGTTACCGTTATATGGACCGAATAACCCGAGTGATGGTATGTGTACACAACACAATCGCCTACGGTTCACGTAGCCGTACTTTTGGAGTTACATTTGAGACGCGTTAAGGCCGGTGACGGTGCCCCGTCTTCTGAGGGGTCAGCGACCTTAAGTTTCAACAAGATAACGCAAGCCACAATGCTGTGCTGACCTACCTCGTATAGAGGGCTGGCTCAAATGGCTCTGAGCACTATGGGACTTAACTTCTGAGGTCATAAGTCCCATAGAACTTTTAACGGACATCACACACATCCATGCCCGGGGCAGGATTCGAACCTGCGATCGTAGGGGTCGCGCGGTTCCAGACTGTAGCGCGTAGAACCGTTCGGCCACCGCGGCCAGCCGTATAGAGGGTATTGGAACGTTTATGTGATACTCTACCCGGCGTTGCAATTTTAATGGTCAACAGCAATTTTTTTGAATCATAAGTCTTCTGACTGCTTTGATGCGGCTCGCCACCAATTCCTCTCCTGTGTCAACCTCTTCATCTCAAGCCGGCCGGAGTTGCCGAGCGGTTCTAGGCGCTGCAGTCTGGAGCCGCGCGACCACTGCGGTCGCAGGTTCGAATCCTTCCTCGGGCGTGGATGTGCGTGATGTCCTTAGGTTAGTTAGGTTTAAGTAGTTCTAACTTCTAGGGGACTGATGACCTCAGAAGTTAAGTCCCATACTGCTCAGAGCCATCTGAACCATTCATCATCTCAGAGTAGCACTTGCTACGTTCTCAATTATTTGCTGGATGTATTCCAATTTCTGTCTTCCCCTACAGTTTCTGCCCTCTACACTTGCCTCATGGAACTCATTCCCTGACGTCTTAAAGGGCGTCCTATCATCCTGTCCCTTCTCCTTGTCAGTGTTTCCCACATATTCGTTTACTGTCCGATTCTATGTAGAACCTCCTCATTCCTTACCCTATCAGTCGACCTAATTAGGTCAACAGCTTACCTGTACACAAACTGATACAAGTAGACAGACTGCAAGGGGTAGTTCTCACTAGTATTTTCCTCAGATTTGGCTGGTCGCTGAGCGAACTTGGCAGCGCGTTAATGAGCGCGGTCTCTGGCCGCGGTGGGAAGGAGGGCGCGCGGTGCGGGAGGCGGCGGCCCAAACAAAGCCGCCATTCAAGCGGGCCGCGGCCGCGCCCGCCTCGCGCCTTCACGCCCCACTGCTTCCAGAACGGCGAGCGCGCGACCAGCTGCCGGCTGCCGCAGCACACACCCGGCGTCAAAAGGGCGGCCGCGGCCACGCTCCACACCGCCTCCAAATGCACACGGCTCCGACTACAGCGGTTGCGGTGTCTTATTATAGTTACGTACTTGCAACTAGGATTTTTTAAAAATATCGGGAATTGGATATATCGATATCTAAAAAGAATTATCCTTTCACGTCCTCGATACATCGAGGAAAGATATCGATTCATCGACGGAGAAAGTATCGACACACAGCTCTTAAAACAAAAAAAAATATAGGCTGGACATTGTAGATATACTGCCAGTTTTAGAGCTGAATATTGAACCATTGATTTGTTATTACATATACTGTACATCAACAAGTTACCAGCCTGTTAATCCCCCTTGGAGCAATAATTGAAAGGGAAATGATGCACGTTCATACTTGGCGATAACCACTTTGCTAACAATGGTAACTGCATGTAAGTGGCACAATAAAAGGTGTCCGTTGGGTTGCGTCAGTCGGTTTCGCCTCATATCGGATCACTCTGGAAGACTTTTTGTCGACTTCCCTGTTTATTCATATTTGCAAATGCCAGCTAATTAACGGTCGTAGTGTCAAAATTGCGTGGTGTGGTTAAACGATTCAGTTTCTGCTGGTAACACCGAGCGCCGATTACGTCAGCATTTCCCTTCACATGTCTCCATCCGCCGCAAAAACCAATCTTGTCATATAGGTTTTTGTTCATCAGTTTCAGCTATTGTTTTTGAAGAATGCCGATGTGAAGAAATGGCACACTACTTGCGATAAAAAATCGTTTTAACGCGACTGCTGCGCCATTTCTTCACATCATAAATCTTGTTATTCCATTCACATTGTCAACGCCGCCGCCGCCCCCCCAAAGTGCAATCTGATTTCTTTGTGCCATCTATCATACCTCATACCAATATTTTATCGACAACCCTACTTCAACCGTGTCTGTTGACGACCCACATCCGTGTCTCATTCTCCTTCCTGCGGGAATCAAAGTAATGTTGCAAGCATTAAATGATGAATTTAATGGACTACGATATAAGGAACTAGACGGTGTGTCATACGCTCGTGCAAAATTTTACTAATGTGCCACACTGTGGTGGCCTATACGCATTTGACTTACAAGGCTAGTAATAGTAACTAAGTGGGATATATTAATTTTATCTACATTAACTGAAATCTTTAAATAATAATAATCCACTGGATATGGAAACCAATAATTCTAGAACAAAATGAAATACTGAACTGTTCTCAGTCTGAAGTAAAACATTGATATCTTATCTACAGGTCGAAAACAGTAATGTATGGGTCACATCAACTATACGCACAGTTTATGCAACACTTTTTCACCTCTCCAAACCCTTGAAATTTTCGCGCAATACTTTACGTAATTTGATGCAGCACAGTAACTACGATGAATAACGAAAAAGAAATTCACTCCTTTATCGAGCGAAGATATAAGACTGTAAGATGTGCAAAAAAAGAAATTTTCACCTTACAATTTTCTTAAAATCAGATAAGCATCCATAGCAGTCGGAAAGTCCTCATGGACAGAACTGGGCACGCAATGCGTGATCAAGAACAAAATGAGATTATTGCTCTGCTCTCAATTTGAAATAAGATTTCGTTTTTTATATACATTTCATACACAGCAAAAATGTATGGGCTAAAATCGACCATACACAAAGTTTACGCAATGCGTTTCTACCTCTGCAAACTTTGGAAAATTTCGTAGAATGCTATACGTAATTTGATGCAACATAGTAGCGGTCTGAGGCGCCTTGCCACGTTTCGCGCGGTTCAAAAAAAATGGTTCAAATGGCTCTGAGCACTATGGGACTTAACTTCTGAGGTCATCAGCCCCTAGAACTTAGAACTACTTAAACCTAACTAACCTAAGGAATATATTAATTTTATCTACATTAACTGAAATCTTTAAATAATAATAATCCACTGGATATGGAAACCAATAATTCGAGAACAAAATGAAATACCGAACTGTTCTCAGTCTGAAGTAAGATTCGAACCTGCGACCGTAGCGGTCGCGCGGTTCCAGAGTGTAGCGCCTAGAACCGCTCGGCCACTCCGACCGGCTTCGCGCGGTTGCCAACGTCGGAGTTTCGAGTTCTTCCCCGGGCGTGTGTGTATGTTGTCCTTTGCATACGTTAGTTTTAAGTTAGATTAAGAGTGTGTAAGCCTAGTGAACGATGACGTCACCAGTTTGGGCCTATAGGAACTTCCCATAAATTTAAATTTAACTGTGGTAAATAATGAAAATAAATTCAGTCCTTTACCGAGTGACGATATCAAAACAGTAAGATGTGCAAAAATCTAATTTTTTAGCCGAATAATTTTCTTAAAATCAAGTATTTCATAGTGGTCAGGACGCTGCCTCTCAGCACAGGTAAGTAGCAATTAGGCTGAAAGCAAAGGCGCTCTCAGCACAGAATGTAAAGAGCACATCTGTAGCAGTCAAATGCTTAATTTTTGTGAAAATATGTGTGAAATCTTATGAGACTTAACTGCCCTAAGCTTACACACTACTTAACCTACATTGTTCTAAGGACAAACACACACACCCATGCCCGAGGGAGGACTCGAACCTCCGCCGGGACCAGCCGCACAGCCCATGACTGCAGCGCCCAAGACCGCTCGGCTAATCCCACGCGGCCTTAATTTTTGTATATAACAGTTGAACATTGCGAGGATTAAAAAAGTGCAAAGAATGATGTTAGCTTTGGGAATCGGACTCAACCCGACAAACTGCCAGTTGGTGCACTCGACCACTGGGGTGTGGTACTGAGACATCAGCTGCTCCTCTAAAATCTCTCATACTCTGTTCTTGCAAAATACTTTACACGCAGTGCTCAAAGGAAAATAATGACCTGGTGCTGTGAGCAACGTAGCGCTCTCAGTGCCAGCAGGGATGACGTCACATCAGAGCGTGTGCAGTGGAAAACAAGTCTGCTGCGTCCCCTCTCTGAGTTGATCGCGGAACGGCTGACCGTCATTTCTGCAATCGCCACTGGTTTCTAATCATCGCGGAGAAAACGCTACAAAACATGCTTTCGTCCATTGTATTCACATACCAGCATGCAGTCGATGAGAAATAGCGTAATTTTAGTGCGATTTCCAGCTTGCATTTGAAAAGAAGAGGCATTTATTTAGTGTGACATTTACGTGTGCTGCAGCACATTAGCAACTATTCACCGGCCACCAATGGACATACGGGAGTCTCGGTCGGTCTGGGGAGCATGCACGGATAGCCGAAGTTAAGGCGATCGCTTGCGATTAGCAGGAAATCTGGGTGCGAGTCCTGTCTGGCACCAACTTTCATACGTCAATATTGAGTAAGAGATTTATCACTAATACAGGCGATGTCATGGAATTCACAATCAGCGAATTAATTTCGTTTTATTACAGGTCTGACAGTTCTGCTTCCTGAAGGAGAGGGAACTTCATGTATTCACTGACTGAGTGTTTAGCAATGTTTCTATGACACACATGAGATTCGCTAGCGGAGGTGGTTAGTCACTGACTCCTGCCCACTGGCGACAGTACGGTGCATTTGAATGTAATACGGGTTTGCGAATCGCGGTATGGTTTCTTGTGCAAAGGATAGAAACGAAGAGATTAATCTCCACAAATGCACGCGAAGGGGATTGGATGCCATCACTCTACAAGACACGGCGGGAAAGATATCGGCACGCGTTACAGTGGTTTGCGAACCTTACGAGGTCGTCACTCTCCGCTTTCCGGCCAACGTAAAAAAAAAAAAAAAAGTTTAAATTTGTCTGAATTCCTAAGGGACACAACTGCTTAGGTCATCGGTCCCTAGACTTACACACTACTAAAACTAATCTATGCTAAGAACAACACACGCACACGCACACATACACACACACAAACACACACACACACACACACACACACACACACACACACACATATGCCCGAGGGAGGACACGAACCTCCGGCGGGAGGGGCCGCGCAATCCGCGACATGACGCCTTAAACCGCGCGGCCTTACCGCGGGCCAACTTAAAATAATGAGTCTTCGGGTGGCTGCAGCAGGAAAATAGCAACTGCTGTAGTCCACTCTCCGACGTACTTCTATGGACGCCCTGTCGAGCGACCTCGTTGCTTTCAGACCGATTGACAGTAGCGTGTCCGAGCAGTTGCTGCTGATTACAATCTGCCGTTGTCTCGAAGAAATACCGTGAATTTACACAATTTGATCCGGCGACAGAAGCTGAAAGTCATATATTCGATGAATATTTTATCCATCAGTATAGCTCGAACCTCCGAACGACCGCCTCCGTACTGCCGCTACCTAGCCATTTCGGAGCAAGGAGCCAGAATATGAGCGATTCACGACACTGGTAACTTAAATCTATCGCCACGAAAATAAGAATCGAGAGAAAATTTACAAATCAAATGGATAAACAATTGCTTTTTTTCCCTTACCTACAACCGTGATGTAATATCATACACGTTTTGCCACAAACATAACAAATAATGTCACAAGCAGTTCGCAATATAATATCTTCAGAGTTCTGTACTTATTAAAAAAAATAGCTCTCGGTCTTTATTATGTTCTTTTATTTATGTCACCGCTTCCGTGGCTGAATAATTAGCCTTGCTGCCTTCAGTGTGGAAGGTCCTGGGTTCGATTTCCGTTACCTTCTCACATTTTTCTTCTAAGGTTGGGAGATATGTAACGGCGTCCATTCAGTTTCGTGAGGCCAAATAAGGAGCTGCTTGAATGAAGAAGCAGCAGCGCCATAAGGATTCATCTCTAGCAATAAGAGCTGGAAGGACTGTCGATGTGCTGATCACATCCCACGATCACAGATCGCTCCTCGTACTGCCTTCTAGGCAGCAGTCGTAATAGGCGTAAGGCCTAATCCATGAGTGGTGTTTTGTGTTTACTAAATGTAAGTCTGCTGTACTTTTGACGTGATTACTAGTTTTATTTATCCTTCTGTTACTGTCATGAGATTCCTAGACACAAAATGTAGAAATTATGTCATTAAGCTTTGTTAGTCATCATCGCCACCACAGAAATTCAGCACCAACAAGACGAATGTGGAAATGGTAAAGCTGGTTTCACTTCCTGTCACTCGCACTCCTGCTGCATGTACCGCAGAAGCGAGTAAACTAAAAAAATTAATAAAAAATTTATAATTATACAAGTGCAAATTCGTATTATTAGTATGTTAACGTCCAAACAGACTGCAGAGAGTTTCTGCGCTGTTGTTACTAAATCGCGACCAAATGCGTGGCTTCACAGAATTACACGAGAGAAACTATGACGAACACTGTACCGAGACAACTGCGGAATACAGCAACCGTCACTGTGTCGCTAGGGTTATCTAGGGCGCCCGAAATGAATGCGCTGTTTTCTGCCGCGAGACCCGACGGAACATTGCTCGCCAAAAATATCGCGGCGGCCCGCAGCTGCTAAGTCAAGGCCGCGTGCTGACCGCCGCATATCCGGCAGCCTTTCGGAGCTACTGTCTCAGGCTATGAGACAGATGGACATTAATATTGCAGCTTATGGACTCTGTTTAAACTTCTCTGACTGGAGCAATTCTAAGCCGCTTTGCATATTTACTTTAATTTTATAACTGTTAGAATCGCGATTTTATTTTTAGCCATATGCTTTTATTGTACAATATCGAGGCCTTAGGGCAACTAATAAAGCACTACAATACTAATCGGTATCCTGTTGACCATATTCAGCTCGCACATTGCAAAATACGTATTGTTCCAAGCATAATACGCAAGTCTCCGTGCAGCGAAAAGATAGATAAGTTTTCTCCGGTTTGTTTCAGTCACTTGCAACGTGAGAAAGAAATAGTTCAAATGGCTCTAAGCACTATGGGACTTAACATCTGAGGTCATCAGACCCTTAGACTTGTAACTACTTAAACCTAACTAACCGAAGGACATCACACGCATCCATCCCCGAGGCAGGATTCGAAGGTGCGACCGTAGCAGCAGTGCGGTTCAGGACTGAAGCGCCTAGAACCGCTCGGCCACAGCGGCCGGCCGTGAGAAAGAAAGCACTGCCTGAACCCTCCGTGTGTGAAATCTGTAGTCAATTTTCATGGTATTGCGCATTCGTTATGCACGGCAAATAATATCTTCCTCCGAGTAGATTTATCAATGAGTAAAGTCACTGTGAATTTTAATGGTACTTTCTCACGTCAGTAATAAGGTATACCATATGACATTTCCGACTGTTTCGTTGCTGAATAACTCGCGTGATAATTAAACAAGGCGGTTTTGGTCTGTTGAGAAGTTGTGCAGCAGGTAGACGTCTCTGTACAAGGTATGATTCGTCCTGGAAACCAACTACAGGGTGTCGCTAAGCCATTCTCCACCAATATCCTTTCTCCCAGAAGTGCTACCCAGCAACATAAGAGCTTCTGATATGATAGCAAAGCAATAGTGAGGCACAGATGAATGGAAGCATTGGGTTGATTCGCGAGCAGTGCCTGGTCAGCTCATTGGGTATGAGCGTCATGCGCGAAAACCGAAGCTCTGGAGAAGTCGCGGTCAGTCGCACGAGGCCAGCGTGAAACTTCTGTGTCTCTTTGAGCATTCTGGATTCACGAAGCGATTTAGTCTAACGCAGAAATTTTCGAACGGTTACACTTCTTCTCATACAGATAAACTAGTTGTGACTGGACTTCTTGAAATTGGCTTCTCAATTAATTTTTGCGCAAATTACTCATTAACCAGGTGTTGTTGCCCTAATTTATGAGACTTTCAACAACGTCGAACAGGTTACCGGCTTCTCTTCTCCAATTTTCAACTCTGCACCTTAGAACTTTCATGTTCCTACACCACAGATCTTGTGAAATACACCCCAATAACTTATACCTTTCGACATTCTACAGCAGCTTCTCCTTTTTCCGTTCCGTCATAAAGAAGATTAGGATTTAAAAGTGCCGTCGATGACAAAGTCATTAGAGACAGAAACACAAAGTTTGACTAGACAAAGATGAGACACGGCATAGGTCTTCAAAAGAACCATCGCGGCATTCGTCAGAATTTAACTAACGAAAGCACTGAAAACGTAACCTTGACTGTCCGAAATCTCACTGCTGTCGATTTTGACGGCTAATACCCTGCATCAACTAAGCTTCTTACGAGAACCGTCTTTCAACAATGCTCTACAAAGCACTTAACTTCCTTGAATTGACAAGGAGAGCTTTCTCGTTTTTTAAGCTCGGCTTAATAAGTTTAGCGGAGCATTAGGTGTCAACTGAAGACAGTCTGTAAATGGATCCGCGATGATGTTGTGGTGTTTCATCACATTAATTGTCCAATTCACAATTATCGGCTTTTGCCATTGCCAGATTCTCAGATCTGTGGCAAAGCTGTTTTTATATTTGTAACAGATCTGAAAATGGTAATGGTCGAAACCGGTAATTATGAACTGCACAAGTTACGTGACCAAGACATGCCTTTATACACTCCTGGAAATGGAAAAAAGAACACATTGACACCGGTGTGTCAGACCCACCATACTTGCTCCGGACACTGCGAGAGGGCTGTACAAGCAATGATCACACGCACGGCACAGCGGACACACCAGGAACCGCGGTGTTGGCCGTCGAATGGCGCTAGCTGTGCAGCATTTGTGCACCGCCGCCGTCAGTGTCAGCCAGTTTGCCGTGGCATACGGAGCTCCATCGCAGTCTTTAACACTGGCAGCATGCCGCGACAGCGTGGACGTGAACCGTATGTGCTGTTGACGGACTTTGAGCGAGGGCGTATAGTGGGCATGCGGGAGGCCGGGTGGACGTACCGCCGAATTGCTCAACACGTGGGGCGTGAGGTCTCCACAGTACATCGATGTTGTCGCCAGTGGTCGGCGGAAGGTGCACGTGCCCGTCGACCTGGGACCGGACCGCAGCGACGCACGGATGCACGCCAAGACCGTAGGATCCTACGCAGTGCCGTAGGGGACCGCACCGCCACTTCCCAGCAAATTAGGGACACTGTTGCTCTGGGGTATCGGCGAGGACCATTCGCAACCGTCTCCATGAAGCTGGGCTACGGTCCCGCACACCGTTAGGCCGTCTTCCGCTCACGCCCCAACATCGTGCAGCCCGCCTCCAGTGGTGTCGCGACAGGCGTGAATGGAGGGACGAATGGAGACGTGTCGTCTTCAGCGATGAGAGTCGCTTCTGCCTTGGTGCCAATGATGGTCGTATGCGTGTTTGGCGCCGTGCAGGTGAGCGCCACAATCAGGACTGCATACGACCGAGGCACACAGGGCCAACACCCGGCATCATGGTGTGGGGAGCGATCTCCTACACTGGCCGTACACCACTGGTGATCGTCGAGGGGACACTGAATAGTGCACGGTACATCCAAACCGTCATCGAACCCATCGTTCTACCATTCCTAGACCGGCAAGGGAACTTGCTGTTCCAACAGGACAATGCACGTCCGCATGTATCCCGTGCCACCCAACGTGCTCTAGAAGGTGTAAGTCAACTACCCTGGCCAGCAAGATCTCCGGATCTGTCCCCCATTGAGCATGTTTGGGACTGGATGAAGCGTCGTCTCACGCGGTCTGCACGTCCAGCACGAACGCTGGTCCAACTGAGGCGCCAGGTGGAAATGGCATGCCAAGCCGTTCCACAGGACTACATCCAGCATCTCTACGTCTCCATGGGAGAGTAGCAGCCTGCATTGCTGCGAAAGGTGGATATACACTGTACTAGTGCCGACATTGTGCATGCTCTGTTGCCTGTGTCTATGTGCCTGTGGTTCTGTCAGTGTGATCATGTGATGTATCTGACCCCAGGAATGTGTCAATAAAGTTTCCCCTTCCTGGGACAATGAATTCACGGTGTTCTTATTTCAATTTCCAGGAGTGTAAGCACACGAAGGTTAGGTGGACAAAACACATCTTTCAGTTGGTTTGCATTTATGGCATGTAAAATAACGAGCATGTGTCGTGCTGCACTGTACGTGCTAATTACGATATGCACTGTCTGCCAGTGCCATAGCCCAACACGAAGCGTTATACTGGGTTAACGGAAGAGAGGATTGTCAAGCACTTTATTATGCTAATGTTTCATTCACTGCATTCATTGCTATAGCGATTTAGAAGAAAGGACCGTGTTTCATCTGATACGGAAAAACAAGGGGTCACTTACGAAGTGTATGTGCATTTTTTTCTTCACTCCGCCGTCAACTATAGCGTCTAATTTGCATACTGTATTCATTTTACTCCTTATTTCAACTTGCAGTCCACGTGAACGCTAAGAAAGAAGTAACACTCACGAGCACATTCAAGACTCCATTTCACTACATTCAGTAACTCCCGTCACTATCTGCAGTTCGCAGAAATTCTCTTTGAACTCGGAAATAGCTGAACGAAGTCGCAGGAGATTTGATTCGAGGAACCAAGTTCAGTATCCAAAGGCACACTATCTGACCAAAAGTAACCGGCCGCCTATCAGAGGACGGGGAGTGGCCACCCTTCGCTCTTATAATTGCGTGAACTCTGCTGGGGACACGTTCAGTGAGGCGTCTGAACGTCTGTGGAGAAATGCCAACCTATCCTTCCTGAAGAGACGAACCCAGAGATGGTAGCAATGTTGGGGTTGGGGTCTGGAGCGAGGTGTTATCGGATTCCAGTGGAACCCTGTGAGTTGGGGTTGATTTGGGGGAGGAGACCAAACAGCGAGGTCATCGGTCTCATCGAATTAGGGAAGGAAGGGGAAGGAAGTCGGCCTTGCCCTTTCGGAGGAACCATCTCGGCATATGCCGGGAAATCACGGAAAACCTGAATTAGGATGGCCGAACGCGGGATTAAACCGTCGTCCAGTGTGCTAACCACTGCGCCACCTCGCTCGGTGGGACCCTGCGAAAACCAGTCCATTTCAGTAATGTTACTGTCCATAAACCATTCGCTCACAGATGCTGCTTTATGACCGATTGCACAGTCATGTGGATACAAACAATCATCGTTCCGAACTGTTCCCTCTATCGTACGCACCACACACTGCTGTAAAATATGCTGATATACTTCCGCATTTAGCATTTTCTTAAGCACGATAGGGGGACCACACCCTTACCACGAAAAACACCCTCATACCGGAGACTATCTCCTCACTTCTTAGCTGCTGGCACTGCACATGATTGCAGGTAATGTTCTCCAAGTATCCGCCAAATCCAAACCCTTCCATCGAATTGCCACAGGGTGTCATTCATCACTCCAGATCACTCGTTTCCTGTCATCCACTGTCCTGCGGTGTCGCTCTTTAGAACACCTCAACCGTCGCTTAGCTCTTCCTACAGAAATGTGTGGCTTATGGGGAACGTGCTCGACCACTGTACCCCATACTTATTCTCCCTTCGCGCTGTCACTGTGCAAACTGGATTGATTACAGCGCATAGGAACTCACGAGTGATTCATTTCGCTGATTTCTTACGATTTTTTTACAACTATGCACTGCAATGATCGAAGTTAGTACGTCCATCAGTACATAAAGTCACATTACCAACAATCTACTTGGGTACCTTTAGAAGAGTTTGAAGTGTCCCTGGTGGATTTGTTAACGGGTGACATCCACTAGTCCAGCCACAGTGATTCACCTCCCCTGACCGACGCTTCTGCTTATCTACTGACAACGATATTGACCGCCTCCTTTTATATTGGCAGGTTCGTCTCTCGTGACATCTGCACTACACAGGGTCACAGGGTGTCCAGATTCTTCGATCAGTTAGTGTATATCTATCCATACGACTCGTAGCTCGTGTTAGTGTGCAAGTGAGGAAAGAGAGAAAGAGAGAGTGAGTCTATGTTAGGAGGCAGATTAAGCATGTGGTTTGAGCGCGCCGAGTGGCCAGTCGAGTCAGCTTTCTGCAAAAGGCAGCAACGGCTGACGCACAGCACAGATACGGGCAGTGACTCGCCACTAACGCTCTCCTCTCCATTCGAGAGGTGTCAGTACTTCTCGTTACAGCCGAACAATGGCGAGGCGGGCACAATGCGACCTGCGCCTACTGCGGCCTGACGGACGCCGCAATGGGGCGAGAACATGCTAACAAACACCGCCTGCAGTTGCGTGCACCTGCCGCGAGATATCAATGATTGAGGAGAAAACAGAGTGCTGCACCACATCCCCCCATACTTCTTAACCCTTAAAGTGTCAATCATGGAACACTGTTCTAGTCACCTTTCCTCACTTGCGCGTATGAACATCCCGCCAGAATCTCACCTTCCGACTTATCTACTGACACGCCGAGCTAGCTGTAAGAGATGCTAGAGTTTTTCTTGCGATTTATTCGGTACCCAGAAACGTAGATAGACCAGTTGTTTTTTTTTTTTTTTGGGGGGGGGGGGGGGGGTATGTTGTGTCCAAAGAGTGATCGCCCTTGGCGATTTTTTTCTTCAGGAGTGGCAAGGTGTGAGAAATAGTTTCACTTTATTGTGTATTCGCTTGCAAAGTTACTTGGGGTCTCTGTGGATCCTCGACTCCTTTAAGGGTGTTGGTTAGGTAGTTGTACGAGTGATTGACAGTAACTATTTACATGTAAAATACCGAATAACTGAAGATTACATCTTCTTTGACGGCCCAGTGAGGGAGCAATAATGGCTCGAGATACCTTGTATTTGTGCCAATGTCGTGGTAGGGCCTGACCTACATTCGCAAGTTGGAGGCCATTTCCCCGATACTCGTCTAATTTGTGAAAATGACGACTAAGCACAGTTGGCTGAGCGTCTTCAGTAATTTTCAAGGTTTCTTTTCAGCAGCATAATCCTAGCAGAGAAGCTACTCACGCCAAGTAAAGCCACGCAGTTGGGTTGGGTTGTTTTGGGGGAGGCCAGACAGCGAGGTCATCGGTCTCTTCGGATTAGGGAAGTACGGGGAAGGAAGTCGGCCGTGCCCTTTCAAAGGAACCGTCCCGGCATTTGCCTGGAGCGATTTTAGGGAAATCACGGAAAACCTAAATCAGGATGGCCGGACGCGGGATTGAACCGTCGTCCACCCGAATGCGAGTCCAGTGTGCTAACCACTGCGCCACCTCGCTCGGTAAAGCCACACAGTACAGGCAGATGTACCTACACTACGAGTGTGAACACAACGACACGTATCTCGCGCGAAAGCAACATACCAACTCGTCGGGTTTGCAGCCGGCGGCATCTCGGCCTCGTGCTGCTGGTCGCGGGACGCGGTGCGGAAACGGAACAACCGGCCGGCCGGCCTCCACTTCACCCCAGCCCACAGCGCTGGCGCTTTTTCTCGAGGAACGTCTGGGGGCAGAGGAATGCGCCCGTCTCCCCCGCACCCGGCACCCCGCGCCGGGTCACGTCACTCGGCCGCGAGCGGTATGCAGCCTCGACTGCCGCCACCGAAGCCGTATTTTTAGCCACCGCAACTGCGGCAGCCGCATTACGACCCACTGTTTCCGCCCTGTTAAGGGATAGGAATGTGCTCGGGAATGGATAAGAATACGTGCCAATCCAAAGAATCACAGGAAGAACTTTAAATGATTTACCTGCTGCAGTTTTTTTTTTTTTTTTTTTTTTTTTTGGCCGCACATTGCAGTAATCTAAGCATGCATACAAACTCTTACCGTTCAGGGAACATGGAAACAACTAGCGGTAATAGTGCGTAAACAATATAATTATCACTTTCAGGACATGTACATAAATCAGACTAATGCCTAAAAATCTGACTAGTAATGTTACGTTCAGATGTTCCTACCTACAGTAACTAACCATAAGTATCTGGACACCCCCATCTAATGCTTAACTGACCGCTAGACGTCAGGACAGGCGGGCTCGCCGCTACAAGAGGAGGCGGAGGAATAATGTGTTGTCAGCGGAGAAGTATTAATACCAGAATGGGGCCGGCCGAAGTGGCCGAGCGGTTCTAGGCGCTACAGTCTGGAACCGCGCGACCACTACAGTCGCAGGTTCGAATCCTGCCACAGGCATGGATGTGTGTGATGTCCTTAGGTTAGGTAGGTCTAAGTAGTTCTAAGTTCTAGGGGACTGATGACGTCAGAAGTTAAGTCCCATAGTGCTGAGAGCCATTTGAACCAGAATGGGCCGCTCAGGAGGGCTCAGTGACTTCGAATGTGGACTAGTCATCGGATGTTGCCTGAGTAACGAATCCATCAGGGACGCTCCAACGCTTCGACAGCTGCCCAAATCGTCTGTTGGTTATGTGATTGTGAAGTGGAAACGTGAAGGAATAACCATATCTAAATGAAGACAAGGCAGACCATCGGTACGCGCAAGGACCGCAAAGCACAGTGAAGGTGCTTGTAAAAATACCACACGAAGTCAGCACAAGGAATCAATCGTGAGTTCTAAAGTGCTTCCAGTAGCCCAGCTACTGTATGTAGGGAGCCAAAAAGAATGGGATTTCATGGTCAAGGACCTTCTCAAGGGCCACACATTTCTGTAGTCAACGCTAAGCGTCACATGAGGTTCCGTAAAGAGAAATGCCACTGACCAGCGGATAACTGAGAAGGAATGATTTGGAGTGATGGATGACGCTACACCTTGTGGCAGTCCGATGAAAGGGTTTGGGTTTGGCGAATACCTATAGAGAGTTCCCTGCTGCCTTGTGTAATGCCAACAGAAGTACGGGGGAGATAGTGCTACATTATAGGATTGGTTTTCGTGGTTAGGGCGTGTTCCTCTTATTGTGCTTAAGAAAACACTAAAGGTGGAAGGATATGAGCACATTTTGTAGTACTGTGTGCTGCATACAGTAGAGGAACAGTTCGGAGAGGATAATTGTTTGCATCAGCCGGCAAGGCATTATTTCATAAAGCAGCATTTGCGAGGGAATGGTTTGTCGACAATAACACGTACTGCCCTGCCCACAATCATAACCTCAACCAAATGGAACAGTTTTAGGATAAGTTAGAACGTCGACTTCGCTCCAGACCGCAGCTTCCGACATCACCGCCTTCTCTAGTTTCGGCAGCCAATCCTCCACAAATATTCGGACACCTCATTGAAAGTGTCACCAGCATAGTTCAAGGGTGGATACACCCCGCATTAATATCCACTAATCTGTCCAGAACAGACAGTGTATTGACTACCGAAGCTCCTCCACAAACTTCTTTCCGCTAGTGGCACTATTCGCACGAACCCAGTCGGAGCATTTGTGCTGCCCGCAGCATTCGGTAATCGGAGCTGGAAACACCTGCGATGATAAAATTTTGAGTCAGGTTTTGAGGCGTGTTCACTAGCCTGATGGTTAATGCTTTTTCTCGCGATAAGCAGGAAATACGGATTCGAGTGCTGACCTGGCACAAATATCTATCATTATTTTTCAGGTTCAGCATACCTGAACGGTTTGGACTTCTATAAATTCATGTCTTTACGACATCACTGATTTCTTCCCCATCGATCCTTTCATTTCGTTTCAGTGTATTTAATTCACTTCATGGTCACTTATCCGCCACTAATGCACAGCAAGTTATGCTTCTTCTAACATTTGTACAGTATTCTTCCGTGATAAATTTCGTTCAATTTCTGTTTCAAACACAGCTCATCATCTTTTCTTTACATGTTTGCGTAGGAAATGAGTTATCATCCTAATATCTCTTCGAAATACACGACTGAAGAATGTAATAATCAAGGTCTGGAAGACGCGGCGCTCAGTTGTCTATTATATACAAAGGTTCATTCGCCACCGCTACATTTTACAGTAAGGCATTTGTAGTAGCACTTGCCACATTACAGTCTCTCAAATTTATTTCATATTTTCAGTTTTCCACAAAAAGGCATTACAAGTAGAGGGTGAATGGGGACATGAGAATCAATAGCCACTTGGATAATGGGAAAAGTGTAATGCTCTATACAAGAGTTCATATGAAGCTTAGCTAAATAAAGCACAGCAAAGCTCAAAATAGCATTTCCCATATTCGAATCTTACCATCGTTAAGGCAGTAGTAGTAGTAGTAGTAGTAGTAGTAGTAGTAGTGTGAGAGAACGGTTATCATGCACGCAGGTGAAAACGTAAGAAGCGAGAAAATAACAGAAAACTACAAATAATAAAATGACGTCCGCAAGATGATGTGAGAGAGACGTAATTTTTAATAACGAAGATGAGAAGTACGAACAGAGAGCGAGAGGCAGCTCCTTTCATGTTTATTCTCCCGCGCCATACTTTATTTGATTCTCAAATAAGATTAACTAAGTGATGAATAACGTTAATAGTATGCGAGGAGTAGTACAGTACAGGGCTTGCTACGGATAATGACTAAAACGAAAGGTTTGACGAGTATGAGATTTAAATGATGGCCAGTGAAGACAGCTTTCCCATAAATGTGAACTATTTTCTATGTCTATACTATAACATCTACCATCAAACAAATTTAGTAGTATATACTGCGTCTATAGCTGTATACCAAATGGCTGTAATCACGAGGATTACTGTTGCCATTAGAGTTCTAACACAGTAAATACTGGTTACATTTTGTAGGATGCGCGTAGACAGGGCGGAAGTGAATATCACCGCCAAAATTTCTGCGGTTATCCAGGGATATTTTACGGCTACTGTGCTACGAGGTATCCGAGGTCACCGGTGGCTCGTTAAGAGTAATTACTTTAACTTTGATTTCTTACCCCCGCTTACTTTTCTATGTGTATTGCACTGAAAATATCTGCATAAGGGGCAGATGTCAAAGGTATGCGCTGCGTGTTTTGTCTGACAGTAAACTTGTTCAGATCGGTTACGGAGCTTGCTGTTGACATGCCTACATTCAGTGCTGCTCGGTTCTGCCTCACGTTGTTTTGTCGGTCGTGTTAGCTGTACGATGACAGTCACCGTACACAGTGTCGTTGTCATGGTGGTCGACATTTTCAGCAACATCTTTAATGGAAGCGTTCTGCATTTGTTGCTTACTGTACATTGACAAAACAGACTGAACACAACGTGACAAAAGTGATCGTGTTTCGTTTGAGGGTTGCTGTATTAGTCTGTATTTTATGTTGTATGTTTTGATGATTGCTTTTACAAGCTTTTTCACTCTTGTAAATGTATTTTCACAAAATCAAAGGTAACAGGAGTAACAAACCGAACAGTTCATAGTTACAACAGTACTATATAACGAGCCGAAATTATGCCTGAACAATCTGCAAAATTTTATGGGTAGAGTTCGGAGGCACTTAATCAGGGCTTATAAAGGAAAGACGGGTGAGTCCCCGATAGCTCCACCATTGCAGACGAAGTTATATGTGAATAAGGGTATGGTCTGTGGGTAAGAAATGTCCGAGATCTAGATGACCGAACCATTTGTCTGAAGCGGTTTAAGGCAACCACGAAAAGTACACCAATATGACCGAACGGGATTTGAATTTCATGGCTTCTGGATATGGATGACAAACTCAGATAACTAAATAAACACGTTCTACGGCACTGAGTGCGTATCCAGTCTCCTCGCGGCTTATTCTAAAGACCACGCACGTCTGCTAGATGGCTTCTATAAGTTGGTGGTAAGGGGCTTGGTGGATGCTGTAGAACGGCGACCCTACCTCAATTTCACATTCACCGTTCATGTTTCGTTCCAGCTACTACTCATGAAAATACACGATTTGATTTCTGCTTCTATACAGCATCACACGCAGAATATGGCATGACATTTCCTGCGCAGTAGACGGACATGTCGTTGAAAAGTTGGTGGTTACGTCCAACAGAATACTTCATCTCCTCCCAGGATATCCCCTTCTCCTCTGCTTGCACTGTTTGGCAAATTTGTTTACTTTAACACTGTTGCCAGACACCGTTCCTGTCGCGACAGTTGTCAGTTAACAACTTAAGGAAGGGACGTATGCGGCACCTGTCTGTGAATGGTGTAAACACCTGGCTTCGCAGACGGGCTGTAAAGGGCCGATGCACGGCACTAGGGACGTCTCAGTCTGAGGAAAGCGACCCTCAAGAGAACTCATCCTATGGAGAACTGCACCCCTTGTCTTCTTCGTAACTGAGCAATCGTTCCGCTTCATCTCGCTAGCGCGGGGGACATTAAACTCTACAATTATATGACTGCTCGGCAGCTCACACTTAAGTGCCTAGCACCGCTTTCACACTGTTTTTCTACCGTTCTACTCTCGAACAGCGCGCAGGACAAACGAACACCTATATGTTTCTGTGCGAGTTCTGATTTCTCATATTTTATGACGATGGTCATTTCTCTCTATGTAGATGGGCGTCAACAAAATATTTTCGTATTGAGGGAGAAAACTGGAGATTGAAATTTCATGAGCAGATCCTTCTGCAACGACCTGTTTTACCAAAACGAGCTGCCCTTCTTTGAACTTATTCGACGTGCTCCGTCAGTCCTACCTGATGAGGATCCCATACCGAACAGCAAAACTCTAGCAGAGGACGGACAAGCGTAGTGTAGGCAGTCTTTTTAGTACACCTGTTGTGTTTTCAGTGTTCTGTCAATAATACACAATCTCTCGTTCGTCTTCCCATGACAGTATCTATATGATAATTCCAATTTGTTGTTCGTAATTGAAATCCCTAGGTAATTAGTGAACTGACAGCCTTCAGATTTGTGCGATTTTCCGTTTAAGCAAAATTTGACGGAATTCTTTTCGTACTCACGTGGACGACCTCACACTTTTCATTAGCTAGTGTCAATTACCATTCTTCGCACCACACAGATATTTTGTCTAAATCATTGCTTTTCATCTTGTGCTGCTCAGATTGGGGGTCGATAACACTTCTTTGGGGAACGCCAGATTACACTTCTGTAATAGGAATGAAATAAAAATACATTACTCAAGAAGTCAAATTCTCATTACACGAGGATAATAACAGTAATAAAGATGCTTCTGGGCGATACGAAAGTCATTCCGTACATTCCAATGTACAGCATTATTAAGGAGGACGTCACTATTTTTTTAGAGTGTTAAACTAAAATAGCGCATACTATGTACGTATACTGGGACCAGTACCTCTATAACTTTTTTTATGCCATTTACTATTCCACCGGCTCCCTTTCGAGTCATTGAAGGCTCGCTAACGGAAGATTTTTTTTAACATTATAAAATGAACGGTCGCAGTATCAATACGAAGCATCGGTTACTTTAACCACAATCGCAAGTTCAACGTCCATAATGAATAACGCGCATTTATTACAGTTAAGATACTTTCGGGAACTGCTGTGGAAGGAGTTTCCTCCTCCATCTGCTTGAAGTTGATAATCGTCGGCAAAGGAAACTGTTTTTAATATGCTTCGCGCGGCATCAGAGCCGTTCTCTTCAACCCTTCTGCTTCCGTTATAATTACAGCTGTTACTGCGGCCGACCTCTGCTATCTCGCGAAGGCTGTGCTGATCGGTTCCTCCTTTGTTTTCTCTCCACGCCATCGGGAAATGGAGCGTCAGCACGAAGGAGCTTAAAGGGGCTTCTTCGAAGAAAGTGATGCGCGAGGGCAGCCCTCGAATCGACTTCCCGGAACACAAAGCACCAGCAGAGGCGCCTGCAGAATGAGATCCGAGCCAGCTCTGGCTGCCAATGCCAGCAGTGACGAGTAACAACGCGAGTAGCTACGAAACACATCGTTTGAGAATGCAAAATGTGGCACGCGCCAGTTCGCTGACGATGTACCCGAAAGCTGCAGGTCGTCAAAAGGTTGTGTTCGAAAACGCCAGAGATGAAGGATGTCGGGCTACCTGGTATTCAAAAAATCTACATAGAATGGCAACATATGAGATCATAGGTACTGTAAAACAAACGGAACAATGGTTCAAATAGCTCTGAGCACTATGGGACTCAACTTCTGAGGTCATTAGTCCCCTAGAACTTAGAACTAGATAAACCTAACTAACCTAAGGACATCACAAACATCCATGCCCGAGGCAGGATTCGAACCTGCGACCGTAGCGGTCCAGACTGCAGCGCCTTTAACCGCACGGCCACTTCGGCCGGCCAAACGGAACATATCTGTAAACATCGCAGACTCGTAACAAAGGGTTGTCTAGCAAAAACTGACCATGGCAGTAAATACGGCAGAAAAGGTGCACCGAGGTCGAAAGAGGGGAAAAAATGTGATGCGTAAATTCCTATTTTTCGTTGCTTTCCACGAACACCGTGTGCCAAGTAGCAGCATAGGTATCGCCCAACGGACTGTATAGTAGCCACGGAAAGCGAAACAATAGCTTGCAGCCAGCACAGAGACAGCAATAACAGTAATTCAGCACGCGCGCCTAGCAGATGGTAGCTTCTGCCCCAGGCGGAACCAGGTGTCGGGAAAGTTTGTGGTGTTGCAGGCAGAGCCGCCCCCAGTAGAATGAACTGCAGGAAATGCACCGTCGACACTAACTGCGACATCGTGTCTTTGGAACATGGCGTCGCAACTGCACTACTGGGAATTTGATGCTTTTCTTTGTCTCAGGCGCCTCTACACAGTCCACGCACTAATTAGCGCCACTCTGTCTTTTCGTCACCATCTCTTCGATCCGAAAAAAAATCGTTATTTTGGTCTTCCCGACCGACCGTCAGATATTTTTATTTCCAAGGAAGAAAGGAAACGAGGAAGAAACAAACGCCCGGTCCAGCATTTGTCTTAAGCAATTTAGAAAAATCACAGAAAGCTTTAGCTTTCCTAGATAAGTGCTTCAATGACGATCCTGATATAATTTATCGCGCACGCGCGTGCACACACACACACACACACACACACACACACACACACACACACACAGAGAGAGAGAGAGAGAGAGAGAGAGAGAGAGAGAGAGAGGAGGGGCGGCAATGATCTACCGGCACATCCTTCAACGCTACTTCATAGAGTCTACAATACTCGCACAAATACGTTCTGGAACACACTAGTTTCTTTTGAAGAAAGGAAGAAATCATAACACCGAGCGAGGTGGCGCAGTGGTTAGACACTGGACACGCATTCGGGAGGACGACGGTTCAATCCCGCGTCCGGCCACCCTGATTTAGGTTTTCCATGATTTCCCTAAATCGCTCCAGGCAAATGCCGGGATGGTTCCTTTCAAAGGGCACGGCCGACTTCCTTCCCCGTCCTTCCCTAATCCGATGAGGCCGTTGACCTCGCTGTCTGGTCTCCTTCCCCAAAACAACCAACCAACCAAGAAATCATAACGGACCACAACGGAAGTGTAATGAAATGATGTGAAGGTGAAAAAGATTGTAAGAGACTTGCAGTCTTGTCTAACGGCTACCCCGTACGGTTCCAAGGCAAGACGAATGCTCACAGCCAGGCATACATACGTAATTCAAGCTTCTCCTTCATACAGCGCACCGATTTCTTGTACACAAAGCTACCCCTAGGAGGGTTGACAAAGAATGTAACGTCAACACGATTTATGCGACAAAATTTTTTTGTTCCTCACTAAACCTGCCCGACTTTCGCAATGTTCCAAGTGTGCCGTTTACTGAATAGTTGGAACCACAAAAATAACACGAGCTGAGAACATTTCCCGGTATTACAGGACCAACGAACAACGATTCCGTAAACGCAAGAGCCCGTGCACCAACACGTTATTCCAGGCACGTCTTGTAGGCACCTGTAGCCATGACATATAATCTTTGTCATGTGCTGATGATGGTGTATAATCCTGTCACGATGGAACACCGTACTCTAATCCCCGAGCCAGGTTCGCTTCCTCGTTTGGCTCCTTCTTTCTCGTACACTGCATCTAGTGAACTAGTTGTCGACGCTGTGTTAGGGAGTATTCTAAGGCGCAAGACTTCTCATTACGTGCCATAATCAAACGATAATGTAAATAACCTGGCGCCTCAGAAGTAAAAGTTTTCGTTATCGACACCCAATGTGAGAAGATGATTCTGTCTCGCATCATACTCTGTTTCCCAATTTATCAGAGGTTGTTCAGGGTTACCTCCTGAGTATTATGATATAACGAAATCGCAATCTCCGGCAGCTCGTTATCGAGTAATAATATAATTGCCATTTAATCGATGTGTTGCCCCAATACCTTTGTTTTTGTAAAAATGCCCACACAACAGTGAAAAAACCTGAAGTATACAATCACCAAAACATACGACACATGTACAGATGCAAAAGTACTGTGATGTGGTTGCAATCGCTGCTGAACATCTCAGCATAGAGTCGTCATGCTGCTCTTCCACTGAACTCTCTGTACCTGTATATGAAGTGCATCTTCCACTGGTTTCAGAGAACCTTTAACTGAAATGCATATTGGCCACCCTTTTATCAGTAAACCTATGCATACAGCCGTGTATCGCTGTTACTGTGCTAATAACACTGCCAGGAGAATACGAGACAGAACCAATCAGTGGTAAAGGTGGGAATTTCTGTTGTCAGCAGCAAGCACCGTGAGTGAATGGGACACGTCTCTTTCAAAACATGCCACACAGTGCGTAACGTCGACATTTGCACTGTTATGTAATATTTTCGAAGCGATACAGACACTAAGATAACTGGGGCAAGAAGCCAAACGAAATTCAGTAATTCTGTAACGAGTGCCGCAGACCGTGGACCCCTTACACCAAAATACTCAGAAAGTATTCCTAAACAACCTCTCAAAGTCTGTCGGTGGAGTTCTGGTTCACCCTGTATATCCGTTTTTTTTTTTTTTTTTTTAAAGCACTGTGAAGCGCATGGCAGTGTATACTTTCCACTGTACCGCTTATTAGGACTTCTACCCGTTCCATTTTCCTAAGGGGCGCGGGAGAAACGAATGCTGAACCGCCTCTGTGAGCGCTGTAATTAGTTGATGTTCGCGATCTCTCCGGGGGCGATAGTATATTCCTAGATTCGTCAGGTAATGTTGATTCTTGAAATTGATAAGTAGGCTTTCGCGGGACAGTTTGTGTCTACCTTAATGAGGCTGTCAGTTCAGTTTTTTCAGCATCTTCGTGACGCTCTCCCAAGGGTCAAACAAACCTGTGACCATTCGTGCTCCATTCTCCGTACACGTTCAGCATCCCTTGTTAGCCCTACTTGGTACCCGTCCCACACACTTGAGCAATATTATAAGATAGTCGCAGGAGAGTTTTGTATGCAATTTCCTTTGCAGGCTGATTTCTCTAGTTCTCCACCAATGAACTGAAGTCTACCACTTGATTTACCTACGAGTGACCCTATATGATCGTTCCATTTCATAATCTTAAAAACTGTTACACCTCCGTATTTGTTGAGTTGACCAACTTCAACTGCGATTCACCGTTATTGTAGTTCAGCGATTCTATTAATTAACTAAGCAACGTTAAATTTCTGAACATTTAAAGAAATCTGTCAAACTTTGCCCATTTCAAAATCTTCTCGAGATCTAACTCAATATCTGCAAATGGTTCCTATGGCTCTAAGCACTATGAGACTTAACATCTGAGGTCATCAGTCCCCTACACTTAGAACTACTTAAACCTAACTAACCTAAGGACCTCACACACATCCATGCCCGAGGCAGGATTCGAACCTGCGACCGTAGCAGCCGCGTGGTTTCGGACTGAAGCGTCTAGAACCGCTCGGTCACAGCACAGGGTTTTTTCACACAGTTCTCATAACTGCATCATCTGAAAAAAACTATGATATTACCATTGACATTGACTCTCAGGTCATTAATGCCCAATAAGAATAGGAAGGGTCCAAACACAATTTCCTGGAGCACACCTGAAGTTACTTCTACAACTGTCGAAGACTCTTCGTCCACGGTATGTTGGTGCGTCTTTCCTACCAAAAAATCCTCAATCCAAACACAAACTGCGTTTCATATCACATAATATCGTACTTTCGGTCCAAGCAAACACGTTTCGATGCCTATTGAGCGTGAGAGTGAAATTTTCTGGATTAGACGACGGTATTCTAGTCGCAGTGTGAGATGAATCGTATGTACTACGTTTATTTCACTGGTATCTAGGTGCGCTCTATACAGTATCCTCTTTGAGCTCGAGTCGCTGCACGAACTCTTTTGTCGGAGTTCTGAGAACGGAAAGATGCAAACGTCCTCAGCGATTATCAAAAACTAACGGACAACTTAACTCAGAATGCCCGCATTATGAGTAAACATGTCAGTCCATTCTGGAATTGCAAGCACAGATAAGTCGTCATAGTTTCTCAATATGGTTTTATTTTCCGCAATTGTAATTATATTTCAGCTCACCAAGGAGATTCTACACAACTGTAGTAGCCCCAAATGTGCGAGGATTATGAGAAAGATTCAATATTTTTATGTTACGAGAATGGTCTGGTAAGTTGTCGGTATCTCCCATTCATCGCAGCGCTAGGGACGTGATGTCTTTCCCCAGAGGTTGGTACAACTTTCGAAAGGCACCGTGTTGAATAGAAATAGCAAGTCATTCCGTCTAATAGTTGCCTGTACAAAACTATCTGAAGAAGGACTGGTGTGTGAACTCTGGGGAAATGGAGAAATTTAAATACTGTGCAGTGATGTTTTTTGAAAGAGAACGTTTCACAACAATCGAAATTCACTCTAGGTCATAAATGTAGATGGTGACTTCTTCTTCAGTTTCCATCGTGGAAAAAAAAAAGGCCGGCCGAAGTGGCCGTGCGGTTAAAGGCGCTGCAGTATGGAACTGCAAGACCGCTACGGTCGCAGGTTCGAATCCTGCCTCGGGCATGGATGTTTGTGATGTCCTTAGGTTAGTCAGTTTTCACTAGTTCTAAGTTCTAGGGGACTAATGACCTCAGCAGTTGAGTCCCATAGTGCTCAGAGCCATTTGAACCATATTTTTGGAAAAAAACTTCCAAATTTAAACGAGGCCCTGAAAATGTCCAAGATGGCTCTCAAGGACGACATCCGAAAACCTGAACCACATCACACATCATAAATCGTAGGGTGCACGATATGGTCTTCGAAGATCGGCGTATCAATGTGTGTGAAGCTGGCAACATTGCTAGGATCTGAGAAGAAAGTATCAGCTAGCTTTTGCATTAAGAACTAATTCACACCACAATGTCTGTCGCCTTTTCGTAAATACAGAAGTGGCGTTCTGCGACGGTAGTTGGGTATGTGACATTGGAGAAAACAAAGTTTCACCACTTCATACCAAAATCAAAACACTAACTGAAACAGTAGATAGAATACGGTCCTCCAGTTCCAAAGACGTTGAAGACGATGTTATCTGTGGGAAAAAGTTATGGCTCTGGTATTTTACGCTGCAATAGGAATATTGATAAACAACTGTCTTCAAAAAGGTAAACAACAATTTGGGACCATTATCCTAATTTTCTAATGGTTCTGGACGCAAAAATGGAAGAAAAAGACCTAGTCTGCAGATCAAAAAAGGTCATATATCATCAAAGCAATGCAGCTCCCACAAAAAATCTTACAGATGGCAAAAGTGAAGATCTGCGCTATGATATGTATGAACGTCAGCCCTATTCCCCAGTTTTGACTTCGTCTGACTACCATCTTTTACTACAAATAAAAGTCCCGCTTGCTATTAAGCTTATTTGGCTCAGGAAGCGATTTCACCTGTACACGATATAAAACAGGAGATTATGTCGAAAAATACTTGGTTTCGACAACATTAATCAGGGTGGTTGCTCAAACTTGGAAAAAAAAATATCCCCTGAGAATTCCATGTCTGAGGGGAAAATGGTGGCGTCAAGCAGCTCCTGATAAGAAACTTCCTGGCAGATTAAAACTGTGTGCCCGACCGAGACTGTGAGTACCGGACGTGAGTCGTGCTTCGGTAGCTCAGATGGTAGAGCACTTGCCCGCGAAAGGCAAAGGTCCCGAGTTCGAGTCTCGGTCGGGCACACAGTTTTAATCTGCCAGGAAGTTTCATATCAGCGCACACTCCGCTGCAGAGTGAAAATCTCATTCTAGCTCCTGATAAATTAATGGTGAGCAGGGGGCGGGGGAGCAGCACACCATGATAATGACTTTTCTTTCCTCTCAGCTGTGCTACATACCAGCCATAAGGAGGAATTTAACCGCATTTTTAAGCATTGATAATTTGTATGGAATAATATTGATGTAATAACTGACATATTAAGTATTTTAAAATTTGTGGTCCAGAAGACTCAATAAAATTAAATTTCAATGCTAAGTTAAAAACGCTGAATTCCCTGAGATTTCCCTAATTTTTCCAGGTAAAATGTAATTCCGTGAGAATTCCCGGTTTTCCAAAAGAATCGCCACACTGTTACTTCTCACTTGCACTATCAGTCTCCTCGTATTATCGTGGGGCAGAAAAGATATCGACCTGGGAACAAAACGCGAGTTCCACGTAGCTGGCATCCAGAGATGATACGCCGTGTGTACTGCAGGAGGCGGCCTCCTTGCGCGGCTACAGGATTTCAGCTCGGCTGCGCCCGCCCGCGCAGGCCGCAGGAATGCTGCGCAGGATTGCCAACCGCGCGAGCCCTCCCTCTGCTCTTCCTCTCGCCTAGAGCCTCGCCAGAGCCGCACCTACGTTAATTACCGTAATTCCTAGCATGACCAGTCTCCACGCTGTAAGTAACGTGAAAAAAATTACTGGCACATTAAATCTGTGTGCTGTATCGCACGGGGGCCTCGAACCTGGAACCTTTGCCTTTCACAGGCAAGGTCTCTAACGACTGAGCTACCCGAGCGCGACTGACGACGCTTTCGTTCCAGCAGCACCTCATCTCCTACCTGCCAAACTTCCCAACATCACAGGAATTTTCCTGCATATCTAGCAGGATTAGGATTCCTGGAAGAAAGGGTACTGCGGAGATCAGGCTTAGCTACATCCTGAGGGATCGTTCCACGAATGCATTTTCACTCTACAGTGGAGTTTGTGTTGATTTGTAAGTTCCTGACAGATTAAAACTGTGAGGTGGGCCGGATCTCAAACCTGCGACCTTTGCCTTTTGCAGGCAATTGCTCTATCGACCGAGCTATCCAGGAACGACTGACTACCAGGTCCGACAGATTTGCTTCCGCCACTGTCTCATCTCCTACCTTCATAGAAGTTACCGACCGAGGTGGACACACTGGACTCGTCTTCCAGCGGACGACGTTTTAGACCTGCCTCCGGCCATCCAGATACAGATTTTCTGTGATTTCCTTAAATCGCTCCAGGCAAATGCCGGGATGGTTCCTTTGTAAGGGACCATCCTTGGCGCAGACCGACCTTGTTCTTGGTCCCTAACGACCTCGATATCGTCAGGACGTTGAACCCTAATTCCCTTCCTTCCTTCACAGAAGCTCTGCTGTGTAACTTGAGGGACTATCACTCCGAGAAGAAAGGATACCGGGGAGAAATAGCTTAGTCATAGCCTTGGGGGTGGTTTCCAGAATGAATTTTCACTCTTCAGCAGAAATTGCGCAGATACTCTTCACCCGAACTCTTCCCTCACTCACTACTACTAATTTCTCACCAAAATATGCCACGATGCAAGTCTAATGTTTCTGATACTTTTCATGCGCTCTAACATCAACAAACATGATAAAGTGGTTATAGAAATTGTATTAAGGAATATTATTCTCTGTAACAAATAAGAAAACAGAAACTTGTGAAATACAGTGCTCCTAAGAACGCTGAAAGTTAGCGGGGTACATCGAATGACAAATGAATTGTCGCTGAAAAAAAGAAAAATTTATGACGAAACTTGGACTAAACCAAGGAATCGGTTGATGGGCCACTTCCTGAGGCGTCAAGGAATTATCAGTTTGGTACAGGAGGGGATTATGTGTGCGAAGGGGCGAGGAGGTGTGAACACTGCAGGGGTAGATCAAGGCTTAATTACAGTGGGCAGGTGCAAACGGATGTAGGCTGCTTGTAATACTTAAACTGAGATGAAGGCACCTGCACTGGGTACGTCAACGTGGAGAGCTGCTCCAAGCAAGTCTTCGCACTAATGACTTCAACAACTCCAACCGTATGATACACCATCTTAACACGAGTAACCGGTGTGGCCGAGCGGTTCTAGGCGCTTCAGTCTGGAACCGCGTGACCACTACGGTCGCAGGTTCGAATCCTGCCTCGGGCATGGATGTGTGTGATGTCCTTAGGTTAGATAGGTTTAAGTAGTTCTAAGTTCTAGGGGACTGATGACCACAGATGTTGTCCCATAGTGCTCAGAGCCATTTGAACCATTTGAGCCATCTTCCTTTGCGCACATTTACCGAAGTCTTCCCCGTTGTCCCCTAAATATATCTGTTTATTAGTGTGGAGTGTTGCTCAACACGAAGGTCGACGAGAGATCTTGCGATGGTACCTTGCCTGCGCCTAACGTACAGCATCGCCCATCCCAACTTGCGTCTACTCGCCAGACAGCCAGCCACTCACAGTGCGAGACGCCCTCTCAGCGCGATGATTTGGGGACATTGGCGAGCCTGCTGACCAGGAAGTGCACGCCACCACCGAGCAGACCTCTTCAGTGAAAATGTTGTAATAGCCTCATTACGAGCTGGCTACCACCGGGTACGGCGGTATCACATTAGTGCGTCTCCTCTACTCGCGGATGGTGTGGATCAGTGGACTAGGTACGTCACGTCGTCAATTTCAGACTGTCACGCATCGCATTAACCGAGGACGTAACAAGGGACGTCCAGCGTTCCATTCGCAACCCAGCGCCGCGGTGCTCTCACACCTCGGCTTGGCGGCAGCTGACGTGCCTGCGACGCTGCCGACTTGAAAGAGCTTTTTACGGCTTCGTGTGCGGTAAACCGCCGTCTCTTGTTCGATCTCCGGCAAGAGCGCTCCGTTGCCGCCGTATCCACCGCAGCGGTAGCTGTGGTGCGCCTGTGATATAATAGCTGGTTCACAATCTGCTTCACGAGACAGTTGTGCAGCTCTGTTTGCGGGAAGAATTAAGAGCATAATTTTCAATGGTACCGCGACAAGAGAAGTTTCTTCGACAAGATATGGTGATAACGCCATTGCTGCACAACGCTTTCCATAAGCACTGTCTCCACGCGGCCGGCGAGGTCAGGGAGAAGAAATAAAAAATTTCGAGGTTTGCCAGTGACATTGTAATTCTGTCGCAGACAGCAAAGGAAGAGCAGTTGAATGGAATGTACAGCATCTTGAAATGAGGATACAAGATGAACATCAATAAAAGCAAAATAAGGATAATGGAATGTAGTTCAATTAAATCAGGTGATGCTGAGGAAATTAGATCCACGAGGTTTGCTACTTGGGTAGCAAAACAACTGATGCTGGCCGAAGTGGAGAGCATATAAAACGTAGACTTGCAATGGCAAGAGAAGCGTATCTGAAAATGAGAAATTTGTTAACGTCGAATGTAAATTTAAGACTTACGACGTCTTTTCTTACAAATATTTGTATGGTGTGTAGCCATGTATGGAAATGAAACGTGGACGATGAACAGTTTAGAAAAGAGGAGAATAGAAGCTTCTGAAATGTAGTGTTACGGAAGAATGCCGAAGATTTGGTGGTACATCGCGTAACTAATGAGGTACTGAACAGAATTGGAGAGAGAAGTTATTTGTGGCACATCCTCACTAGAAGAAGGGCTCGGCTGATAGGACTCATTCTGAGACATCAAGAGATGACGAGTTTAGTATTGGAGGGAGAAGGATGTAACTAGTTATTCGAAGATGGAGAGGCTTGTACAGTACAAAGTAGCATGGGGAGCTGCATCAAACCAGTCTTCGGACTGAAGACCACGACAACAACAATATGTTCCTTTAGCAAACTCTCCCGTACAGTGTGCCAGTATTTTAACATCTTCGTGGACATAGCCACACACCGTAGAATGTCGCAGAAACAGAAAGCTAATCCAGAACCATTGCTGATATATAACGATCTTCTGTCTGGTAAACACGTTATTACAACTGCCAATCATCAAAATCAAAAACCGGTTATTTATCACATTTGTTACAACTCCATACTTACAGATCATTTCACCAAATTTTCGCGTTTGGATAAGTTATTAGAGCGAAGTCACATTTTCTCAGACGAGAAAACAGCGACGGTAGAATCAGGATTTCACGCACGGCACTCTATCCGATTATCTGTACGGCGACGCAGCCAACAGAGAGGAAAGGAGCCACACATCGGCGGCGTTTTTCGTGGAATCACGTCGCCTCAGCCATTGACTAGTCACGTCACTTAGATGCCAAAGAAAGAGCAGCGCTGGCGCAGATACTGAAAAAATGAAGTAACGCTCTCGTTGTGCGGCGCACGCGAAGTAGCGTTTACATCGCCACTAACAGGACCAAAACGACGATACCCTTTGCACGCATTTTGGAGGCACAAAAAACAACCAATCAAAATGCATCGGCTTCTTCCACCTTTGTCGCTCTGAATTTCATTTCATCACGCGTTATTGTTATGCTCTTCAGTCCAAAGACTGGTTTGATGCACCTCTCCACGCTACTCTGTCATTTGCAAGCGTCTTCACCTCTGAATAACCACCGGAATATATAACCATTTGAACCTGCTTACTGTATTCAAACCTACGTCTCTCTCTACAATTCTTCCCACGCTTCTCTCCGTAACCAAACTGACTATTCTTAGATGCTTTATGGAGTGTCCTATCAATTGATCCCTTCCTTTAGTCAAACTGTGCCATAATTTTTTTCCTCAGTTCGATTCAGCATCGCCTCATTTGTTATTCGATCCACCCATCTAATCTTTTTTTTTAACATCTTCATAACAATACATGAACAGAAATGTAATTGTGAGTAGCAGGTCAATACTATACACAATCGAAATCCTTAAAAAAAAAAAAATGAAAACAAAAACAATTGAAATCTGTGACAAGTTATTCACAGAGTGCTTTTGGCAACATTCTTCTATAGCACCACATTTCAAAAAGCTTCTGTTCCTTTCTAGTCTGAATTGTTAACTGTCCACACTCCAGATAAATATCTTCAGAAAAGATTTCCTAACACTTAGACAAACTCATTTTTTCTTTCAGATGAGATGTTTTTGCTATTGCCAGTCTGGATTTTGTATCATCTATACTTCGGTCATCATCAGTTACTTTGATGCCCAAATACGAAAACTAAAATAGTACGTTTGGTGTCCTGAGCGAATTTCCTTAGCACTGCCTGAGTTCGACTGCATTCACCATCCTCCTTTTACTTTCGTTGATCTTCATCTTCAAATCTCTCTTCAAGACATTATCCATTCTGTTCGTCTCCTCTTCCAAGACCATTGTCATCTCTCACAATATCATCCGCAAACCTCAAAATTTTTAATTGTTCTTGCTGAACTTTAATTCTCTTTCCAGATTTCTCATTTGTTTCCTTTACTGTGAGCTCACTGTACAGACAGGGCAACACCACGGATAGGTTACACTCCTGTCTCACTCCTTCTCAACCAATGCTTCCCTTCCATGTTCTTCGACTCATCTAGTCAATATTGTCGAAACTTTTGCCTAAATCTACAAATACTATAAATGTTTGTTTATCTTTCTTCCATGTATCTACTACGAAAAGTCGTAGGGTTCAGTAATATTGCCTCGCGAGTTCCTACATCGCTCCGGAAGCCAAACTGGGTTCGGATTCTCATGTTAATCTGCGAAAACAGTTTCGTTCACGTAAGCTTTCGCAGGCAAAAGATTGGGAAGTCATCGGAAACGCTCGCCATCAAGAATGTCAATGGGCAACGCGTGACCCGGCAGCGGTGGCGAGAGGTTCTAGGCGCTTCAGTCCGGAACCGCGCGACTGCTACGGTCGCAGGTTCGAATCCTGCCTCGGGGATGGATGTGTGTGATGTCCTTAGGTTAGTTAGGTTTAAGTAGTTCTAAGTTCTAGGGGACTGATGACCTCAGATGTTGAGTCCCATAGTGCTCAGAGCCCTCTGAGCAAGGCGTGATCTGTTTTGTAACTCAGACGTGTTTCATCAGAGCAGTTGCAACTGTAAGTTACCGTACCGGAGGGCAAAACGCTTCACTTTTCTCGCAGTGATTGAAGACACGAGTGTTTCTCCTTGTGGTGCACCGCCTTTCTATTACAGGTTTAATGTGTGTATATAATCATTTCTTTACTACCTACTGTCATAGTAGAGGTGGTTGATTTTTTTCGTCGTCTTCCGATCTGATGACTGGCACGTTAAACCAGACGGAGAGAGTACTCTAGGGGCGAGAGCAGGAAGAGGTACATTCTTAAATTGGTAGCAACCTGCCACTGATTTACAGGAAAGAAATGATGTTTATGTTGAAATTCCCAGAACACAGAGTGAAGTGTGAAGATTTTATGTGTTGGCTGCCAATGAGTCCCTGAGCCAATTGGTCTCCAGAATCAGTAAACGTTCCCGTAGTGTAATTTGCGGTTTATGCGTTTGTACTTCCATCAGGGTCCGCGGCTCGTGGTCTTGCGGTAGCGTTCTCGCTTCCCGCGAACGGGGTCCCGGGTTCGATTCCCGGCGGGGTCAGGGATTTTTCCTGAGTCGTGATGACTGGGTGGTGTTGTGTCGTCATCATCATCATCATTCATCCCCATCACGGTCGGAGGAACGCAATGGCAAACCACCTGCACTAGGACCTTGCCTAGAACAGCGGTGCGGGTCTCCCGCATCGTCCCTTACGCTCCTAGGAGTATGGGACCTCATCATCATCATCATCACTTCCATCAGAGGCTCGGAACAACGCAATGTGAGCTAAATATGAAAACGCTGCGAGCAAAATGTGAAAGCACTATGACTGGTACATCAAACATAATACCATTAAATGGTCAACGGCAGAGTTTTTATAAACGTAACGTTCTCAATCACATGTTGGACACATTTTGAAGATAACTGCTGCATTTGTTTTCCGTTAAAGATAAATTCACTGCAGAAAGAAGGAAGTCGCTTTTCCCCTGTGATTACAGTTATCATCATCTTTTCAGGTAAACTGTACAATTTATAATTTTTTTTAAGAAATTTGTATGTACTGTGAAGTTGTTGACACGGAGCTGATTACCTGCGTTGAACGTAATCTTCTCATGTTAAGTAGAGAAGGTTTTGTGCGACAATTTCTTTTACCTTAACAGAAACAGTTAAAATACTGAAGTGTTCTCTTATGTATACATTTGATGTTTATAGAATTTATTGTTTTTTGTGTTACTAGTATGATTCTAGTTTTATAACTGTGAGATGAACACTGTTTAATGACGACACTTAATGGGGACAAGTAACTGTCTGGAGACTGTAATCCACGGACACGGTCCGCAGTGGTGTTCGCAGTCTGTTGTGCTACAGATAGTAAGTGGCAAATTGCAGCTTCCGTTTAGTAGCTAAAAGCTGACAAGTAGGTTTTTTTCCCCCCTTTGGAGAAGAGGTGCTAGGTGGAAGGGGGGGGGGGGGTGTTCGTGGTGCTAGCCGTGGTAGGGGGAGGAGAGCAGGGGAACCTGTTGGGCGGCAGCAGCAGCAGCCGCGGCGCGACTTGGCCCCGAGTCACGCTCGGCGGAGCTGAACGCTCTCGGCCGCCACCTGCGGTGCGCCCGCCAACCTCCTCTCCACCTATTCTCGCCTGTGGCTCCTGCGTCCGCTGCAACACCTGTTGGAAGCAGCATAAATCACGCGAATCTAAAAATATTCCCGATGTACTGAATACTCTTTGATGTTACGGGAGGGCAGCCGTTATTCGTTTACTGCCGAGCCCGTCGGCTCACCTGAAGGTGTCAAGCGGGGGCCCAGATGAAATATCGTGTGCGTGGTAGCAAACGCCGACAGCCTCCACTCTCAAACATCACCGACGCTAATTCATATTATTCGGCAAAGGCGAAATGAATCAATGCGACTTACGCAGGTACTGAAACAGGAAATTCAAAATTTGGATTGCAGTCGCTTGGATTTTCACGAATTTGTACGTAAAGTGAAACACTACCAAAAACCTCAAGCAAGAGCTCCAAATTGAACCGTTTAAGATGTCAGAAAAGTAAAATACCATATACAAGAAAATAAGCAAATTTATTGCTTGTTAAAGCTATGTACATATGCAGGAGAGACTGGAGTTTGTGTCTGAGTTCATGTCATAGCACATTAGCACTCAACATGTCCGCCAATCCGAATGCGGCACATATCACACCTCGCGTCCTAGTCACACCAAATAGTGTGCACTAATTCCGGAGTGATTTGTTGAAAGGCGACTCGAATCTGCCTCTTTATGCCAGTCAGATTCTGTGGTCTTTGCGCGTACAGTGTTGACTTGACGTACCCTCACAAAAAAATCTTTAGGTGTTAAGTCGGGTCTGTTAGTAGGCCATGAGATAGGTCCACCACAGCCGCACCAGCAATCGTTGTGTATCTAGTTTAATTGTTCCTGCACTATGAGAGCCCAATGCGGTGGACAACCATCCCGTGGATAGGTAATGGTGTCAGGTAACCCATGTTGCTGTAATAAGGGGCAGTCTGGAACAGTGCGACCGCTACGGTCGCAGGTTCGCATCCTGCCTCGAGCATGGATGTGTGATGTCCTTAGGTTAGTTAGGTTTAAGTCGTTCTAAGTTCTACGGGACTGATGACCTCAGATGTTAAGTCCCGTAGTGCTCAGAGCCATTTGAACCATTTGAATTTGTAATCGAGGGACCACATACCGCTGGATCATTTCAAGGTATTTGAGGGTACTAACAGTCTCCTCAGCAAAAACTATGGGCTGACAACGTTGTAACGATGTCTCAAAACTCGCTGGATCTCTACAAGACACGAAAAGTTCGCATACCACGACACAATGGACGTGTTGTTGGGGTCTAACGACCATTTTCGCTTCCAGACACACTGAGCGCGCTAACTTGTGCCACCTTCGTACAGTGTATTTCTAACACTGGTGTCTGCTATATGAACTACGCGCCGTCGGCCTGCCTCTCGGAGCATTATCACTCTTTGTGAACTCCCATACTTTTACGTACACTGCAGAAAATTAGCTTAATAAATATAACATTATACTTTTCTGTCATCTTATACGATCACCTTATATAATGAAGGAACTGATAAAATTGGGGCAACCGACGAGAAAAAGTAAACACAGGTGGTGGAACACGACATGTGACAGGGCCATAGAAGACAGAATAGAAGCCTGGAAAAAATTTAAGTCGTAGAACACCGGACAATGGGAAGAATTCAACAGGATACAGAAGATCATTTCGAAAATAGTCCGTAGGGAGACAAAAGGTTACAAAAACAACAGACTGATAGAGAGAACTTAACAAAAACGACACACGAAATGTTTGTAGAATATTCAGAGAATGAATATGACAGGATATAAACCGCTGAGCTTATGCGCCAAAAGATATCACGGAACACTGCAGACAAAACAGAGAAATAACTGAAATATTGCCGCAATACTTCGCCATACTACTAAGCTCTGATAAACCGATGCAGAGTCTACAGTTCGAGAATCCAATACGTAACCTCGATTCCAGACATCCACCACACGACGGGATCGCGAAAATAATAAAATCTTTGAACAACAACAGATGGACTGACTGCTGGAGTATGGAAATTAGGCCACGAAGATATTACATCCAAAATACAAAGAATCATCGAAAAATTCTGGAAAACTGGAAAGATACCAGAAGAATTGAATACAGTTCTAATACATACCCTCCACAAGAAAAGAGACAAAGTATACCCTAATAAATACACAGGAATTTCACTGCTACCTTTGACATGCAAAATTCTACCCAAAGCACTGTTAAAGAGGCTACAACGACAGATAGGAGAATACCAAGTACGGTTCAGAAAGTGAAGATCATTCAATGAATAAACAGGCAGGCACTCCAGTGTCACCTCCAACCAAAGTAGGAGCAAAGAAATATAAAATACCCCGATAATAGGAAAGTGGCCCTCCAAGAACTGCTCGAAACCTCACTGGTGAACGGTGAATTCAGCACAAAATCGGGAGGTGGAGACAGAATCAAAATTTTTGTAAAGACCTCAGAGAACTACAAGAAAGTAAGGGACATCGTGAAAGAGTAAAAAATCACATTCTACACCTTCAGGTTAGTAGAGGAGAAGCCGATCACGACAGTAATTAGAGGCATCCCGCGAAAACTGTCTCAAGACCGTGTCAGACTAGAACTGATAGGACAGAGATTTGATGTCACTGCAGTAACGTTGGTTGGATAAAAATGGCCCCTGATATTAGCGATATTAAAAGCCACCACCCAAAACAGGAAGATATTCCAGGTACTTGTCGTCAGCCGTTACCGGCGAAAAACTCAGACAGAAAAACGAATACGGAAACGAATACGGACAATGTTTTAATTGCAAGAGAGTGAATCACATAGCTAGCACTATGCTCCCGCATTGCGTACGCTATGCAGGCAATCACCAATCCCGAGATTGTCCCAAAAAAGAGGAAGGGGAAACCAGTCTGCTGTAACAGCAAGCGACCCCCCCCCCTCCAATTTTCAGATAGCTATGGCGGTTGCCCCATCATCCTAAGGGCCATAGAGAAGCAACAGGCTTACAAGAACCAGAAACAGCCACAGAAAGGCAGGAATGGTACCAAAATCGGTCGGAGGGGCCATCCCCAGCCAACCAGGTCGAAAGAGCAGATCAGGAAGGAGCGGATGTTGCGCTAGACCGTAGCTCCGAACCGCCGCAACGCAGGAGCAGTTGACCGTCGTCCATATTCTCGACCCATGACACGCCAGAGCAAGCCAATACCGATCCGGCCGGCCCTCTCACCGTCGACAGGCACCACTCCACAAACCCGGAAGGACCTGTACCCGGAAGCTAGCCATGGGGTGCAGAAGGCATGAAAAGCCAACCACTGAACAAAGGGCAAACTTGTCACACCGCCGCCAGTGGCCAGTGGCCCGCAAGTCAGGTTGATATTGCGCTACTAGCTAGTTCTATGAATTGAATCAGCTCAGGGGGCCGGCACAACGACACTCTCCATCATGCTGCAGCTAATAGCCCAATTCGCCAAGATCTCCGCCACAATGGCAACTAGCTGGGAAAAACAGCGAAACACCCAACACCTCCCACCATGGATGGGCGCCTACATATCCAAGGCTTAACCAACTGCATCTTCAACGAAAAGGTATCCACAAACAGGTACAGAAATTCAAGCAATTCCTGAAAGACGAGGACATACTCGTGTGTGATGTCGTAGACCCACCTCAAACCACAAACATAGACAAACACGCGGAGGCGGGGTTGCAGTCTACGTAAAACGAGGCGTCCCCCACCGCCAGATAACCCCTTGCCTGACGCAGAGTCAATAGAAGCGGTAGCTACAGAAATCCAAACTGTCACCGGCCCTCTTACGCTAGTGACGGTCTACAACCCAGTACCATCCTCCACGAACCTGATACAGCGACACTAACCCAGCTACGAGGCAAACTCCTAACTGGAGGAGACCTCCATGCAAAATACTCTGACTGGACTCTAGACGAACGAACTGAGCTGACCGCCAGTTACAGAGACTTGCGCGCACCCACCAATTCAATGTGTGGGCTCCCTAGGAAACCACACATTTCCCCGGAATGGAACACACCCCAACGTTATAGACATAGCTATAACAAAGAGGATAACAGGTTTTGCGGCCACGAATTCACTGAACAAAATGTCATACGACCACAATGCCGTACTCTTCGAAATAGACGTGGACAAGTGGCTTCCAGTCCAGAACGTTCAAACGAACGAACTGGGGGCAGTTGTGAAAAGGACTATCAGAAGATATTGCCCACACCCAGCCTCCAAACACAGACGAACAGAACAGGCCGTTGAATACCTGATTCAAATGATTCAACAAGCAGAGGAAGCGGCCACTCCCAGCCTCCCAGCCCCCCCCCCCCCCCCGAAAGTGCATCCCAAAGTAGGCAACTCCCACCGCACCTGCTTGCGCAAATACGTCACAAAAGCAGGATCGCGAAAGAGTGGAAAATGACCCGAAATCCAAGTACTAGGAGACTACTCATTACATTACAACGAGAGCTAAGAGCAGCGCTCGATGAGCACAGAAATAACGATTGGTCTGCTCGTCTGTCCGCCCTTAAGGTGGAAGACAACAGCTCGTGGCAGGTGACCAAACAATTCACCAGAAGTCGAGCAAAAATGCCGCCACTACACGACGATCGCGGCCTCTCGTTTACCGCTGCCGACAAGACAAACGCGCTCGCCTACGTCTTTGAAAGACAATTTCAACCGGCGTAGGCACAGGATAGGGCTCACGAAGCCATCGTCATGAGAAAATTCAGGTCCTTCCTTGCAGCAGCAGACGATGAAGATGACGCATTACCATCCGTATCAGTGAAAGACTTAGTACGCACCATAAAAGGATTACCAATCAAAAAAAAAGCCTGGGCGCGACATGCTCACAAACGAAATACTAAAGAACCTACCACCCGTTGCAACCGAGCTCCTAACGGACACCTTTAATGAGATCACGCGATTGTGCAGATTTCCAAAAGCTTGGAAACATGAGGAAGTAATAGCGGTCGCCAAACCTGGCAAGAACCCCCCGTTCGCACAAAATTATAGACCAATTAGCTCCCCACCGTGAGCAAGCTATATGAACGCCTTCTGTTGGTTCCCATTAATCAATATTTCAGAAGGGAACAAATAATACCAATGCGTAAAGAGCAGCATGGCTTCCAGAAACCACTCTGTAACAACAGCCGATGAGGGTAGTAGAGGCTGCTATGCAGCTACAAAGGCTACTGTGGAATGGTTATGCTATGTAGATGTAGCAAGAGTCTTTGATACGGTCTCGCACCCAGGACTACTCTGTAAACTCTACAGCCAAAGCTTCCCTGGGGCGTTGGTTAAGTTGTTGAGAAACTCTCTCACTGAAAGAACCTTTCTGGTGAAAATACACCAAAAACGCCCATCAAAAGGTACATACGCGCAGGAATACCCCAGGGATCGGTTTTAGGGCCTACAGTGTATAACTGTTACACTGCAGACAACCTCACGGCTCAGCACGTAAAAAAGGCGCAGTTTGCGAACGACGCCGCCTTCCTCTCACTAAGCGGGAATCGCAACGTCGCCACAGCGAGCCTTCAATGCGTCCTGAACAAAACGGAAGCACGGGCCAAAAAATGGCGGATCAGTTTAAAAGCCGATACGGAAGCTAGGTAAAAGACCCCCCAGAAATCGACCAAGGCATGAACTTACCGTGGAGGAACTCGGCGCAGTATCTAGATGTAACGCTACAGAAACACCTTACATGGCAAACACGCATAGCCAAATTACGAAAAACGGCAAGTACCAGACTACAAGTCCTATACCCAACCATGAACTCAAGTAGTGGCCTTTCCGGCATCCTATTGTAGTTTAGTAAGGACAATATTAGAATATGCGTGCGCAGCAAAGTCTCATATTAAAAGGCTCCAAACCTTGCAAAACAGAACCCTTAGATGAGCTATAAATGTAGATACGAGAATCCCCAGGAGAGCTCTCTAAGAAATAACAGGCCTAAAGAACTTTCCCAGGCATTCTACAGGCAGGCACACCACTAACACAAAGAGCTTGTCAGCGGTTTAGGACAATACGACCCCTGCACCTCAGGTGCAAGAGGCCCAAAATACTCACACTGGACAATTAAACAAAAAACTTAAAAAATAATACTAATAAAAATCCCTAAAAACACTTTAAAAATAAAAATATAAAAAATTTAAAAAATATAAATAAATAAAAATATAAAACTGGCATCCAGCCCTAAAGAACAAACTAATCGTCAAAAAAATCCCGTTCCAGTCAGGAGGAAAATCTCAACAGACAATAACCTCCGCAATATACTGGCACTCATGTCTGAGGCCAAAAAAAAAAGTGAAAACAGATGGAATGATCACAGTTCATCACATTTGGCAGTTCTCGAGTACAATGACGTTGATCATTGTGGATTAATGCGTTCAAACGATCTTCATCAAACCTAGAAGCTCTTCCTGAAGGTGGAGAATCGCTAAGGTCAAAATGATCATCCTCAAAACGAGAAAACCATTTTCTTGCGGTGGTCTATCCAATGACATTATCAAAAAAATGGCTCTGAGCACTATGGGACTCAACTGCTGAGGTCATTAGTCCCCTAGAACTTAGAACTAGTTAAACCTAACTAACCTAAGGACATCACACACATCCATGCCCGAGGCAGGATTCGAACCTGCGACCGTAGTGGTCTCGCGGTTCCAGACTGCAGCGCCAGAACCGCGCGGTCACTTCGGCCGGCCCAATGACATTATCCCCATACACGGCACAAATGTTTCTGGCTGCCTCCGCTGCTGTCGCCCCTCTGCTGAACCCAAACAGAAGAATATCCCGTGGGGCCCAGCGGTTCTAGGTGCTTCAGTCCGGAACCGCGCTGCTGCTGCGGTCGTAGGTTCGAATCCTGCCTCGGGCATGGATGTGTGTGATGTCCTTAGGTTAGTTAGGTTTAAGTAGTTCTAAGTTCTAAGGGACTTATGACCTCAGATGTTGAGTCCCATAGTGCTTAGAGCCATTTGAAGAATATCTCGGAAATGTTTCGGTTTCACCACCTGGCACCCAATTTTCTAGCGTCCACACCTCCGCTCACAATCTCCAAATGACAATATGTAAACTCAAATAGCAACAATGAACTACGAACATAAATGTCAATCGATAAATAAACCCACAGCAACCGGAATACCAACATGGAAAACAGAAACGTTACGAACTTGTGCTCCAACGCAATAACAGCGAGTCGTGCAGCGTGCCGAGCCGACGCGAGCCGAGGTGGCGACAGGCGCCACGCCGCGCCGCACCGCACCGCACCGCACCGGAGGAAGCCATTAGGGGCCACAATCGGCGGATGTCAGCGCGTGGCCGACACCACAATGCGACAGCCTGCCACACCGGCACGCGCCTCGGCTATGGCTATGGCCGCGGGCGGGGCGCCACTCCCGTGGCCGCTGCCGTGTGTCACCGCGGTATTTAGCTGCCCGCCACACAGCTCTTCCCGATCACCCGGGCGAAGCTACGAGGGGTAGTCGTAAAGTCATCCCGGAAATTAAAGTTTCCAAACTAGTAATCTGTTTGTTCTTCAGTTACGTGTCTGTAGTCCCGATACTCACTGAAATCCCCGCAGTGCGCCGCTTGAGTGTAAAGTGGAATCTCGTGCTGTTTTCTCCAGCTGTATCATTTCTGCAGCTGAAGAAAACGAATTACCACTTGCTATTCTAACTATGGCGCAGAGTTTCAACGAGAATCAAGGCTGCAGACATGTACGTGCTAAAATATATATACGTATCTTTGCATGTTTTTGATACAGAAACTGTCAAGATAGCATTTTATTACTCGAAAATAACACGTTTCGTCATAGTACTATCATCAGACGTGCCATAAGGTATTATTTCTAGTATTGTTTGAAATAATGGGTTGTTGTTGTTGTGTTGTTGTGGTCTTCAGTCCTGAGACTGGTTTGATGCAGCTCTCCATGCTACTCTATCCTGTGCAAGCTTTTTCATCTCCCAGTACCTACTGCAACCTACATCCTTCTGAATCTGCTTAGTGTATTCATCTCTTGGTCTCCCTCTACGATTTTTACCCTCCACGCTGCCCTCCAATACTAAATTGGTGATCCCTTGATGCCTCAGAACATGTCCTACCAACCGATCCCTTCTTCTGGTCAAGTTGTGCCACAAGCTTCTCCTCTCCCCAATCCTATTCAATACTTCCTCATTAGTTATGTGATCTACCCATCTAATCTTCAGCATTCTTCAGCAGCACCACATTTCGAAAGCTTCTATTCTCTTCTTGTCCAAACTATTTATCGTCCATGTTTCACTTCCATACATGGCTACACTCCATACGAATACTTTCAGAAATGACTCCCTGACACTTAAATCAATACTGGATGTTAACAAATTTCTCTTCTTCAGAAACGCCTTCCTTGCCATTGCCAGCCTACATTTTATATCCTCTCTACTTCGACCATCATCAGTTTTTTGCTCCCCAAATAGCAAAACTCCTTTACTACTTCAAGTATCCCGTTTTTATTAACGACACAGCTGATGATGGAAGTCTACCGAAGCGCGTTATCCATTTGAAAAAATAAAGTGCGATCTAGACCAATTTTTTAAGTGCGTTACGGTCGGACATCTTTATGAGACTTCCTGTTTCCTATTAAGAAAATTTATGTTTTTCGGAGTGATAGTAGAAACATTATGATTACTCCTTGTACAGTCAGACTGAAATCCAGCGTGCTGTTTAATCTGCGGGTTTGTAACACAGTATTCTAAAACACGGGAATTTAAACTCGGTTTAAGACGAGAAATTTATCTACTTATCTTCGTAGCCGCGGCAAAGACGTGTTGAGATACAACCACGTTAATACTGCCAGCTTTGTCAAAAGAAGCGTTGAGAATCAGCCACTGCCAGATTTGTCACACCACCTGCGGCCACGTTTCTAAGACACCGTGGCGTACCGAAATGCGTGTTGTGACATAAACGCCGGCTGCGACTGCGAGGAATAATATTCAGTGATAGTTATCGTGACACTTTCGCAGAGCTGCGTAGTCATGTCGCCAGCGCCGTAGCACAACACCAAAGCACCACAACACGTCCACGCAATGGGTACCAACTGCGTCCCGTATTTCATTCCCTTACGGCTGTGCACGCGTGTCTATATTATTTACAGCTGTCATATTCTAGAACGTCATTTCGCGCTAATCCATTTGCGCAACATCTTGTGCTTTTCGGTCAAATGTTTGTATGGAGGGAAAACAGTACTTCACACAAATTACGCATTTCGAACCCATACGAAGGGTTGGTAATGGACAAATGTAGTATCAAATTGATCAGCGTGAGGCTTAGTTTGAAAACAAAAAAGATGTTTTGAATATATTGCGTTTCGTGTTTTATGCACAAAACTTGAAAATACAAAGAATTTTGAAAAAACTGTTAAATGTTTTGTAAAATGATTTGCCTAAAACTAGGAAATAAAATATATTAGATAAACATTCAACGCGCCTTTGAATGGTGATCAAAATCATGTACAACAAATGAGATGCCGATTGGTAATTTAAAGTTCAATGTTTAATTTAGAATCTCGAATTTGAAAGAGTGGTAGGCGATATTTGTCATGTGAATTACGTAGACCCTGCAGTCTGATGATGCGTGGCGTAGACATACAGGACATGATTTCGAGCATCACTCAAAGACGCGTTAAATGTTTATCGAACCGATTTTACTTTTTATTTTCAGACAAATCATTTCGCAAAACATCTGACAGATTTTTCAAAACTCTTTTTATTTTCAAGTTTTGTTTAAAGCGATACTTCCACCAACATTAAACAACGCTTCAATCTTCCGTTTAAAAACGATACAAACTAAGCCGCTTCCCACGCTTGTCTCCTCTGTTCTTTATTTTTGTTCTTTTAATCCTCTGAGAACTTCGCGTTACGACGTAGTGCAGTTGTGATGACCCTGGAGAATGGCACTTCTCTTACAGAACGATCTACTTAGTTTAAAACAAATTCTACCACACCGAAGAGAGATAATTTCGGTCTTACGTTGAGCGAATAAGTAAGTATAACTAGCATCAATCTGCCCTCTCCTTTGTGCTGTTTGCACTTATTTCTGATGACACAAAATGGGGAAAAGGAGGGTTCTGTTGATGTGATGTGCGGTTCGCTGTTCTCCAGCCATGATTACAAATGGTTCCTTAAATTGTTGCTGCAAAGTATGGGTGTTTTGAAGTTATCTAAGATTGTCTCAGTGGTCAAAAAACCACGTTTCTCTACAACTGGTGGGTGAGTCAGTAGTCGGCAGGGCTGGAGGAAGGCAAGAATATATCACCACAATCAGGACCATGCCTAGCGAAGCATCAACCTTCGGTTAGATGACAGCTTTACTTTTATCTTACGATGTGTTTCTAATGTTGACGAAGGGAATAAGAGAAAGGTGAGAGTGAAATCAAGTGCCGTCACATAGAAAAATGACCTGCCGTGTCTCCGCCCCAAAGCAATGGGGAGGTCACTAATCATCGACGCTTCTACTTTCAATCCATAGAAGACTCTGGGGGCGTTTGGAATGGAATGTCACAATCTAAAGAACTGGAACATGCGCTGCTTCATCTCATCCGAATGGTGGTTAAATTACGGTGATATCTGTAAAACATATACTAGGAACTAAACATATGCAATGACCAGTTCATTGTATTGTTGATTGCCTTTCCAGGTTTCGCATTGCAACAGATCGTACTTAAATGGCTACGGTTCAGTCACTATTATTCGCACGGTAGTAATGACGATTTCCTGTCGCTCAGGGCCTGGTGTAAGCCTTTCATGTGGATGCCGCTTCGGCGACTTGCGTGTCCCTAACATACATACTCCCGTTATCCAACCGGGGTAAAGGGTCACACATTTTAACGATGAACCCGAACTGCTTGTCATTCCTAGCAGATGTCCGCATCGTCCAGATATGAAGGTTAGATTAAAGGTAGACGGAAAATATCCGTGGTCCGACCGGGATTCGTTACAGCGACGTCTCGGTCTCCAGGTACGCGCTTCACCACTAGATCACCAGACTCGACATTCGCAAAGTAAAAACATCACAATAAATGCCTGAGTGGCGTACGTACACGAGTGTCGCAAATCTTGTTCGAATACTCAACCTTTATATCTATCCATCAGAGTTTCGCGATAACAGCCTTGCCCTTTTCGAAAGATTCCCATTTGAGTTCTCTGAGTATTTCTACTACACATACTCTCACATGGACAATGCCAACCGCTTAGGCACGGCGTCTGAATTCGTTCGATGTCTGCTGCCACATCTACCTGAAAACAATTCCAAACGCGGTAGATGTGCTCCAGAATTCGTCGCATTAGCATCTAGTACGCCGTTTCCTTTACAGATGAATCGCGTTTTCCTACAACTATTCCAACAAATGTAAGTCTTTGATTCGCCTTCCTTTCTACTGATTTCATATGTTCGCTTCCGCTACATGTAACTTCGCAGGGTTAACCTTACACATTTAAGCGTTATAACAGTCTCTAGCTTGTAGCAGGATACTTCTGACTTCATTCCTTTTGAACTGGACATCATTTTTAATTTACATATAATACTATGTCGTTGTGTACATACTTTGGCTCACTCAGTGGTGATACTTTCTATTAGATAACAGCATCGTGTTTCATATTCACGCCATCTCCCAGCCTGAATTAGGCGCACGATAAAACATCCCAGAGGTAAGCGGGTCTCTAATGTTTCATGAGCCTTTTCAGTCATTATTCAAACACATTCAGATTCGAAAAAAAAAACACAAGTAACATGGACTGCTTTACAACGTCTGCACAGTCAAGGCGCCTTTCTCACTTAATAAAAGTGTAAATGTGTTTATCTTATTTTTCTAACCCGATCTGATTAGCGCCATGAGGCCCTCTCTTACATCGGACCAAGGTTTATCATATATAGCATGTTTTTTACGTCACAGTTACCTAAGGAATAACAATTTTAATATGGAAAATAGTATTACATTGATTTGAGTGTCTATAGCGACAATGTCAGTAAATAATAGTCATTATGAACTAATGACGTTAATACTGGCAGTACTTTTACTACTGCTGCTACTGTCACTAATAGTGATAACAATAATAATAATCGTGGCAGATAGAAGAATTTATTGGTGTGCAAAACAGACGTTTACTGATGTAGTGAATTCTGGGAAAAGAGAATTTAATGCGACCACATCGACTAAGAGTACTGGGAGGGAGGGGAAATCAGGTTGGAAAGAGGGATGTACAGGGGTACCGAGCGCGTACAGGGACAACGGTAATCTTTTTGTTGGTTCTGTATGTATTTCAGTACCTGTCTTCTGAAGCTGGAGATGCTATTTAGTTCTTTAATTCGGGAGGTCGTTACACAGTCGGGTTCTTGCTACTGAGGAGCACTTCAAGAAAGTGGTTGAACGATAGAGTGGGACAGAAATAATTTTCTTCTAATGGCATCGTGTGTTTCTGCCATATTGTTCAGACAAGACAGCTAAGGTCGAGGAGAGATATGGAGGACAGTAGAAAAGACAGAGGCTATGGAGATCTCTGAGCTTGTCTGCGCGCAGCCAGGATACCTGTCGTTATGATAGTGAAGTATGATCAGGGAGTCAGACATCACAGATTTAAAAAACACAAGCATTCGTAACCAGTTCTAGGCGCCGTGAGCTTTCCTAAGAAAAGCCTTACCGATAACGTGGCGGTAACCAATAGCTGGAAGTATAAAAAAATGGCTGTAAGCACTATGGCACTTAATAACTGTTGATTGGTTTTCACGTTTTCTGTTACTTTTGGATCTCAGTGTATATGAAGAATACGCAAAAGCCTTCTCAGCATTAGACACAGGGGTTTTCTGAATCCCAATATCATGGTTTGAGGATCTGTAATGGCGTATGATACTGAGTAGGACCACATGACCGCCTGTGTTACAGGGACAAACAACGTGTCTCACCCTCTCTCCGGTGTCATGCTGGATAAGTCGTCGTCACTGTGATGGTTACTAGATTTGTGGCCTACCAACTGACGCGATAAAAATGCTCAATCGCAACAGATATAGTAGGTGGACGTCTGTGTATCTCAGACAGCATCTCATTCTACGTATGAAGCAATCACAATCGGTTTCAGCCTACAATGAACACTTTCAGAAGCATCTGAAACCTGTTATGACAGTGCCAAACAATTCGATCGTGTCTGAAATAAACAGAACTTCATAATAAGTCGATCTCTGATTCCCTTCCCCACAACGTTGTTATCTCCAAAAAGATGTAGTAGGAGTGGTGGTGGAGGAGGAGAGAGAGATGATGAGGTCCACCGGTGGAGAAGAGACGCCGAGCGCAGAATGTGATACACGAATATCGTACCTTGCGTTGATCTAACTTCTGGCATCGTTACCAGTTCAATTAGTATGTTATAAGCACAAAAAAGAACCAGTCACCGCAAATCACTACCTCCCAAGCGTCCGAAGGATTGGGAAAAAATCAGACCTTACTGGGCGCCAATACGAGCCCTCAAAATGAGTAAAAATTTAAAATCCATTTACAGTTTCGCAAGTCATAAATTTTGCCTGTGGTGTGCAGTTAACGGCGATATGAAAACCAAAAGCGAAAGGAATTAAGTACACGTAATTCATAATGTTGAGACATGTAATACGGGGAAAGCCAAATATTACAATGACAGTGGCAGAGAAAGCTACTAAATACATTATTTATTAATCAGAAGGACATTAAGCAGTAAAGTTTCTCCATAAACGGAATAACACAGTTACCAACTGAAATAATAAATTACAATAACCAGTCTAAATTTATCATTATTTACAGTACGCGGATCGGAGGGTTAAACTTTCATCATCAAGTGGATTATTCAATTAGTCAATGTACTCCCATACACACGGAATGAGTGTAGGGAGCAGCTGCAGGAATCCTGCATCGCCGTTCTAGGAGCAGACACGGCAGCTCAGCGCGTTCGGTCAGAGGGTTAGCTACCCTCTGTAATAAAAAAAAAAGAGTGAACGGATCAACGAAGAACCTGAACAGGCATCATCCGACATCCGCCCCGAACAAATTCAGCGAACAATATAGAACAGAATGAGATCAACAAAACAAGGTGGTTTGACATTGTCATGAGGTGTTTCGTGTGTATCCCCGTCGTGTGGATGACAGTGACGAGTGCTTGTACACTGCAGAGTTGGATTTGGGTCACTATGGATGAAGGGAAGGGAGAGAGTGACACTCGGTACCGGCACATAGCCTACTCCTGTCAAATAGCAAGAAGGGGGCCGTCGAGATTAATGGATCACCATCAACAACGTCACGTCCTCTCACTTCATGAGACACTGAGAAGAGGTTTGGAATTTAATCCAGGACATTGGAACAATCTGATCATGAACTCTACGCCACCTCCCATTGTCGGTCAAAAACTAGCAGTGAAAATTTCATCTGCCAACAGGGTTCGAACCAGCTTACCTCCGAGTCGAGTGCCACAGCGCAGACGTGCGTTACCGACCTCGTCTACGGAAGCGGTGTATGCCACTTAGTACGGAACCCTAACCTTCACTCTTTGCTTGTAAAGTTAAAACTAGTAAGCTTGATACGAAAAGAGCCACGAGTTTCTTTCGTTTGGGTAAATAAATTTTATGAGCAACGAAGTAAAAAAAACACAGATTGTAGTGCTTCCGCAGTAGCAGCCTCAGGCCCATATAAGGACCCGTCGTTCCATCGTAGATGTCGCGATCTGTTGAAGTGGGCCGCCGTCCGCCTCCACACATTTCTGTCCATCTAGGGCGAGCGCCCCGTCGTTACAGGGCACTTTCTGCGGCCACTGGAAATGTACGGCCGATAACGCACCGCACCGTCAGCCAAGAAAGGCGAGTCGCAAAGTGAGTAACAGCGCTCCGGCAACCTCTACCGGGAATGAGGCAGTCAGGGCCTATTTACAGCGCATCAGCCGACACACAGGAAGTCGCCTTACATCAACCACTGCCACCGACCTCTCTAGCGCATGATCCTCGTATAAACAGCAAAGGAAAAACTCGCGCTTCTTGTGACCAGAAAAGAGGGAATAAACAAAAGTTATGAAATGACACACATTATCATCATCGAGGCAGGACTGTAGCGCTATGTCAGCTCGGCCGTTCTGATTTCAGTCTCAGGCTGCTCGTATTTCATTGCGTTTATTCAGTCTAAAGCGAAAATGCTTCGTTGAGTAACACTACGTTCGAGTCTGTCGTTAATCAACACCACATTTCAGACAGTAATTCGTCCTTTTTAACCTCGCTGTTAGTGGCAAGTCACATGAAACTAACGAAAGAAACTACCGACACTTATAACACCATGGGGATTTGTTTGCGTTATTTAGGTCCGCCTGCTTAGCTGAGTGGAACCAGCACGGTAGCTCAGCGTGTTCGGTCCGAGGGTTAGCTGTCCTCTGTTATAAAAAAAAAAACTGAGTTAATGGGTCAGCGATGAACTTTAACAAGTGTCATGGCACGTCCGACCCAAACAAATACGACGACAAAAAATAAATACAAAATAAAAAAATAAAAATAAAATAAAACAGTGGTAACGAGCTTACCTCCCATGCAGCGGACCTGGGTTCGATTCCTGGCCGGGTCGGAGATTTTCTCCGCTCGTGGAGCGGGTTCAAATGGTTCAAATGGCTCTGAGCACTACGGGACTTAACATCTGAGGTCATCAGTCCCCTAGAACGTAGAACTACTTAAACCTAACTAACCTAAGGACAACACACACATCCATGTTGTGAGCAAGGCTAATCAAAGACTGCGTTTTATTGGCAGGGCACTTAGAAAATGTAACAGATCTACTAAGGAGACTGCCTACACTACGCTTGTCCGTCCTCTTTTAGAATACTGCTACGCGGTGTGGGATCCTTACCAGATAGGACTGACGGAGTACATCGAAAAAGTTCAAATAAGGGCAGTACGTTTTGTATTATTGCGAAATATGGGAGAGAGTGTCACAGACATGATACAGGATTTGGGCTGGACATGATTTAAGGAAAGGCGTTTTTCGTTGCGACGGAATCTTCTCACGAAACTCGAATCACCAACTTTCTCCACCGAATGAGAAAATATTTTGTTGACACCAGCCTACATCGGGAGAAACGATCACCACGATAAAATAATGGAAATCAGAGCTCGTACGGAAAGATATAGGTGTTCGTTCTTTCCTCGCGCTATACGAGATAGGAATAATAGAGAATTGTGAAAGCGGCTCGAAAAACCCTCTCCTAGGCACTTAAATGCGATTTGCAGAGTATCCATGTAGATGTATATGCAGATGAAGTGCTATCGAGCGGGTAAGCGCAGGTTAATATTATCCCTATAAGTTCAATGTGGAGTAAAAGAATATTGGATCGATAAATTTTGTCGTCTCAGATGCATACGATCAGCAGTACAGGACTTGCAGCGATTTCCTCGACCTGGTTACGAAGTGTGCGGAGTCACCCACAAGGTATGTAGAAATAAAATTGTAGCAGTAGGAGTGAGGTCCGCAGCTCGTGGTCTTTCGGTAGCGTTCTCGCTTCCCGCGCACGGGGTCCCGGGTTCGATTTTTCCTGCCTCGAGATGACTGAGTGTTGTTGTGTCGTCTTCACCATCATTATTCATCCCCATTACGGTCGGAGGAAGGCAATGGCAAACCACCACCACTAGGACCTTGCCTAGTACAGCGGTGCGGGTCTCCCGCACCGTCCCCTACGCTCCTCGGAGTATGGGACTTCATCATCATCATCATCATCATCATCATAGGAGTGAGTCATAAGAGCACATCTCCAGAAGCACACGACGCTAAACAGTTTTTTACAATCCACAGCAGCACTTCTTACAGCGCCTCTCGCATAGATGAGCTGCCGTGTAAAATGGATTGCATAACGTGAGGAAAGCCAGCAACAGCCCTATAGCTTCAGGCAAACTCGTCTCTGACACTGTAAAAATACTGTTTACATTTCCAGTTGTTCTGTTCACATTCGGGAGATCGTTATCTAGCGTTCACGCCCACTGTAATAAGAACACAGAGATTTATGACATAGTCCACGACGCCTGCACATGCAAATAAAGTAGTCGCTCGTATTCGCTGTTCCTTAGCTGCCAAATTATAGCCGTAACAACCACTTTAACCTCATTGTTTCTAAATGATTACCTGCATCGCAATGCAAACACAACGTCCATGGATACGCACTGACATGATTGCTCTGTGCAATAATTACCTTAATGGTAAGCTGCTGTTTATGTTTTTCGCAAATCTGGAAGGGCGACCCAGTAGCCTCTTTCAGGTCCTGCGAATTCTGCCGCGCGGTCGAAGGCGTCTTGTCACGGTCCGCGCGGCTCCCCCCATCGGAGGTTCGAGTCCTCCCTCGGGCATGGGTAAGTCAGGTCAAGTTAGATTAATTAGTGTGTAAGCCTAGGGACGGATGACCTTAGCAGTTTGGTTCCATAGCCCTTACCACAAATTTCCAGATTTGCGAATTCTGCTGGTATCTTTACTGACTGCCTGGACTTAAGAAGATGACTGGGCTTGTCGTCCAAATGTTGTGAGTAAAACATAAACAACTCGCCTGTACACCCAAAAGTACGAAGAGAAAAACCGAGAAATCACATAATTAACACGTTGCATAAGCACGAAAAGGTAAGAACGCTCGTGTACGAGCAAACTAGAGCTCAGATTTGGTTGTGTCATTGCTGAAGGCAGATCGGTCACGATACTGGAGTCATTTTGATAAGTAATAGCCAGTCATGTAAATGATCAGCGTGTAGCCACATTTTGCAGTGAGACAATGTATTACAGTAGTAACTGCTAGCACTCAAACCGTAATTTTTGTCCTACACACAACTCAACAACTAGTTTCGAGAGACGATACTCTCAACATCAGGTTCTAAAATTTAGAGCCCACGAGATTAAAAAAGTCTATCAACACAATTGCGCCGTTCACAAAGTAAAACGGAATAAAAGCACATTACAATGAATGACTTCTGTCAGTGGCTGTCCTCTCTCATACCACACACTGCACCAGGCCGCGCCCCACTGATCTGCTGTGGCACCAACAGTGTCAAGTTGACGCTTCTACCCCAGGGGTCCGGGGGGATTGTCTTTACTGTATCGACCATTTTATGTAAGACGAGAACACACAGTCCAATGAGTTTTCATTCTCTTATTTCGTGATCTCAGCGATTGAGTTGGTAGACGTTTTATCGTTACCTCATGAGCTAAGTTTTACGATATGATGAAGTGTCTCTCGAAACGCGTTGTTGAGTTGTGTGTTGGGCAAAAATTACGGTTCAATGCTACCAATTATTAGTGCAAAAACGTTAACAACCGTTACCGCACCTCGGTAAAGGATAATATTAAAGTATGTTACAATTTTAAAATTCGGGGGAGAGGGGGGCGTTAAAAATGCAAAGCAACATTTTTACTCTCGGCCAATTTCGGTTGAAAAAATGCAGAATTTATTGTGTGACATCGTGGAATATTCTCGCTTCAGATCCTACAATTTCATGAAGTTCCGATAGGTGGCGGCGCTGCTTAAAAATCGTGCCTGTAACGGAGATGCTTTCCAAGGAAAGAGTATCGTTGAGTTTCTTCTGGCGGAAAACCAGAGCATCGCAGATACTCATAGGTGTTTGCAGGATGTCTACGAAGACCTGGCAGTGAACAAAAGAACGGTGAGTCGTAGAGCGATGCGTCAATCATCATAGCAACAAGATCGCGCAAACCTGTCCGATCTCCCTCGTACCTGCCGGCCGCAATCATTTGTGACTCTTGCAATGTTAGGACGTCCGGATACTCTCATTCGAGCTGATCGACGGACACGGATCACAAACACCTCGCTGCTCAAATGGACGTCTCTACTGGCAGTGTTGAGACACTCGTTCACCAGTTGGGGTCCTCAAAGGCGTGTGCCCGCTGGATTCCTCGCCACCTAGCAGAAGACCATTAAGAGCAACGAATGACTATCTGTGCGGATTTGCTAGCGCGTTACGAGGCTGATTGTGACAGATGACTGGCACGTTGTTGATGCAGCGACTTTGGGTCCGACATCCACCAGTACAGTGGTAACACGTGGGCATACAGGCCCTCCCAGTAAAATGGCGCAGGGCCGTCGCATTGAACGAAGATTGTGTTGAAAAATACGGTTTTGAAGTCAAAAGAGCAGGGAATAATATGGTGTATCGGGGTCCTGAATGAAACCAACCTGCTTTCAGAGAAAAAGTGTTGTATCAGTTATTGAACTGCTCTCGTCCCAGTTCATATCGAGATACAGCAATTGTGTTCCACAGAATATACAACCACCCCACTAGCTGGGTTATGCTAAGCTTAAAAATGTCGTTACGTGCCGTTATAATGGACGTGAGCTGTAAGACGGTTTCAGGATACATTGTGTATCAGAGACCAGCTGCTGTGTGAGTGCTGGAAATTCCCCTATGCAGTGCGTGAGCCCGCCCACCCGGGTGCCATCTTTAGGCAGCGCAGAGCGACTGCGTTATTTTGGTAGTCCTGCGGCAGCGAGGTGCCTCCAAATATTTACAAAGTTGGCAGCAGCGGGGGGCAGCGAGCTGGTGGCAGCCCGGCGAGCGCCTCTGGGCAGCGGAGCGGGCGCAGCCAGCCAGCCTTTGTCACGGCAAACACAATCTCGTGCGGGAGCGCCGGCTCGCGTAAACAACGCAGCGAAACATGCTTCTTAGATCAGTAGGGGCATATAGAACAACACCGGGCGCAGCACTAACGGTATTAATGGGGCTTTGTCCGCTCGACATTAAAATTAGAGAACAAGCGACATGGTACTGGGTGAAGAAGGGAAACAGGGAGAAAATAGTCGATCTAATGGGGACACATGTGGGCAATAAACTGGAAATTAAACGCAGGGGGGAAGAGCTTTGGCAACAACAATGGGACAATGAAGAAACCGGTCGCAGAACATATGAACTGCTGCCCAGCATTAGGGAAAGATTACAATTAAAACATTTCACACCATCACGAGGACTGCTGCACTTCCTCACAGGTCATGGACCCTACCCGGCATATTTATGCCGGTTCGGGAAACGGGCTACACCAGCGTGTGACTGTGGGGCCACACCGGGCACCCCAGAACACGTGGTGTATGAGTGCCACCTCTTCGACGACGTAGCAGCGCAATTACGTCAACAGCTACCCAATTTTGACACGTATCACCTGCTCAGGCACGAGGATCATTTCCCAACTCTAAATAAACTGGCGAATGAGATATCACTTAAAGTAATTAAGGAATATCTAAGGAACAACGATTAGATATCATATACCGAACTTGACCCTGCGCACCTGTCCTGTTTCCGCCGAGGCGTGGATTGGCCAGCCGCCTCACGGCTGGAATCCGCCACGTCTAGGATTAGGGGGAGGGTGCGCCCAACCACCGATCTAGACACTCACCAATTTTGACTCTAGGCTAAGTTAGGTTAAATGTAGGATAAGCTAGGATAACAAAAATAGTATAGTACTGCAGCGAACAACAACACCGGCCAGCCTGGTGCCAGGGGCACGTTCACCGGGATTAGCTCGGTGAACAGGGCCACCAAGTAGGTTTATACAACGCTGGCACACCTGTAACGCTGCAGGTAGATGTAAATTAGCATAAGAAGAATGAAATAGCATAGAAATAGTACAATTGATAATTGAAGTGCCCATAGTGAGAATAAGAAAAACTAACATAGAGTAAGCTGTAGTAGTAACATCAGAATTGTATAAACTAGGACCCACTAATTATATAAGGTGGTGGGTTGATATGTATCATATATTTTGAAGAATAAAGAATTTTTTTTAAAAAAAAAAAAAAAACAACGAGCCGGCCACAGCGAGAACCCTCGGCGATGACCAGCTGCCGCCGTTGCGCGAGCCCCCCACTCGCCGTATCTTCGACTAGAGGCTGAACCACGGCTATTTATAGTTGTGGCACGGACCACGTCTCACCACTACTCCCGAATTGCGAGGTGTACACTCAACGCGTCTCCGAGTATGCCAGACGTGGGCAGCCTTTGGTGACCAGCGCGCCTGATGCGCATACTTAAGCTCGCATGCCGCATCGTCCCGGTGCGATAGCAACGCTCCTAGCGCATGAAGTCAAAACTACGGCTTCCGTGACATTAATAAGTACAGGGTAACGCACCAATATGTGTGGCACAGTTTCCCGACCTCCACGGCAACAGATTATACCTCATTACGCGTGTTTTTGAGGGTACATTCATTGAAAGCAATCGTGGGCAGCATCATTACACACCAATGTTTTATGCTAATCTTTCACACAACTGCAGTACATACTTCGATATAGCGAATGCTAGTGGAGTACGATTCGCTTCGCAAGTGTTTTCGAAAATCGAAGTCAAAAGTTTCACGAGCCTGCTGAATACCACGGGAGAGTACCAGCTGTCGAGTAGCGCCGGTAGGGCAACCGACTTAGTCGGCAAACTACGTGTCTGCCCGTACTGCACTCGAGTAACGTCATTTCTTTTTCTAATCACGCTTCTTTGGAAAGAAACAGTAGTTATAATAATAGTCACTGTACTACATATGTGGTGAGCGAGGTATAATAAGCAACACTGATGAAATGACTATTTATATACCTGCATCCAACAATTTTCACTGTGTTTGGGATACACGTATGAATGTATTTATAAACAAAAATTCATTCCACGTCCATTCCTGTATATGCGCATATCGCTCAGACCATCCCCCCCCCCCCTTTCACTACATTAAAAAATGACCATTTCTTGATGGCTCAGGATGTGCCCTATCAACTGATCTCTTCTGTTAGTCATGTTGTTCCACAAATTCGTTCGCACTTCATTTCGATCTATCTACACTTCAATTTTATTTTGTAGCACCACATTTCCCAAAGCTTGTCGTATCTCTACTGTTAACCTCCACGTATGGCTAGACACCATATAAATATCTCCAGAAAATACTACCTGAAGTTAATTTATATTACACGTTAAAATACTTCACTTTTCCAGAAATGCTTTTTTCTTGCGTTGCCAATATGCAAGCGCTTAGACTCCCCCCCCCCCCCCCCCCCATTATGTACAGTTTCAGTTTTATCTTCAGAAAGAATAAAAATGGCGAAAACATTAAGGCATATCCATACTGAAGCTGGTAAGTCCCAGTTCGTTGGTTTGCAGTCGAACTGATATTATTGGAGACTAAAGAAGACATCTTAGTTTGTGTAAATTCGATGTAAGCCAGCATCCCTTGAATCTACTAGCAAAGAAGAACCTAGCCCCTGAGTAAAACACTGCTTGACAACTGCTAAAAAACAAGTGACGTTGGCTATGGGACAACCACCAATTGTTACGGAACATCCGAAGAATGAAGAGGGCGGGGAGTATTAACTGCATCGATGCCTGTACACGAACGCTCTGTATGCATTCGACAGTTTCAAGCATTATGGTGTTTGACGAAGATTGATGTGGATTATTGTGGTGTTCCGTGTGGTAGCGCAATATGTCTGCAAAACAACATTTAAGTACTTACGATCGTCGACGAGCCGTTGGTCGGCCGAAGCCGATCAAAGTGTCACTACTGTGGTCACAGTAATGGGTGTGTACAAAAGTGTTATCTCGCGATTACAAAAAGCCGCTGGACGTGGAAATGAGAAAGCATGTGGGTGAGCGAAGACGGACCACCACACCGTAGGAGGATCGATATGCAGCCCTAGTGGCGAAACGGAAGAGAAATCTCATTCCTTGGCAGATCTCAGCACACGTTGAAATTGTTACTGGTACACAGGTTTCTGCCAAAATCATTTAGCGCTGATTAAATCAGGTTGGTTTGTTTGGCCGGAAGCCTGTTCAACGCATCCCACTTCAATCACTCCAACGTTGAGAAACGTGTTTGTTGGTGTTGGGAGCATGTTGGTTGGGGTCTGCAACATTCGTCCGACGAATCTTGCTTCACTGCGGCAACTTTACTGAGAACCCTATATCCACCTTTATGTTCAGAGTCTGACTTGTGTCGTTAGGTTATGTTCCCATGTAGTGAAATCTGTATCATTTTTTGATATAGATATACCACTCCACATCTGTTACGTACGTACTCTGATTTGTGTCGTTCGCCATTGCCCGTGATTATTACTGTTCTTTAGCAGTTGTCAAGACGGTAGAAGGGGCGACGTCGCTAAGCACAACGTGATGTCGGCGGCGTACCGGCAGCGAGTATTGAACCCGGGACTGCAGCGAGGGGCGCGGCTGTGGCGGCAGCAGCCGCCGTCGCCATGGCTACGGCACATACGTACGGCTCGAGGGGGGGGGGGGGGGGCGGACCGACGCAAAGACAGAAAAACTGCAGACAGCAGGCAGCGGGACTGCCTCACTGGCGGCCGGCGCTCACCTGCGCCGTTCCAGCCGTCCGGCCTAGCTGGATAAATCACCGCAACTTGCTTCTACGGTTGTGGTACAAAGCTAGCGACAAATCAAACGTTTTGTACCTGGGAAGCAGCGAGAAAGCTAGACGAGCTCTATACCGTAGGCGTATCCTGACGCTGGAGGTACGGCCATCGCAAGAGGTATCGGGGCAAATATAACCAATGAGAACTTTCAGGGCAGTCCGCCCGCATATCCGAGCGCGTTAATGCGGAGGAGATTGGGGAGATCAGCCTGCCGCGGATCGAATCCGTTTCGAGGGTGACCGACGAGGGATGGTCAGCCGGCCAGTCTGGATGTAGTCTAAGGCGGTCTCCCACGTCCAACTAGGTAATACCGAGCTGGTACCCAACACACCCTCTACACGTTACGTACACATTCTCGCACTTGAACATGAGACAGATGGGGTACATGGATTTCGTCCCATATTGACAACCCAAGCAACAACGTCGACCCGGAAGAGAAACGGCAAAGAAGAAGACTTAGTTCTTTCCGGGTAACAGGCCGACTTAGAGCGTGCACAGTTTGCTACTCGCCAGCTTCACTCACTTACGAAACTCGGTGGAACGCGGCATGCTTACCGGAAAGAAGTGCTGCCACAGTGGGTAAGCTACTCTGAAATGGAGGTGTGACAATTCTGGGTATGGCGACGCTCTGCTATCGGCGGCAGCTTTTGATGCCTGTGGGTAGCAGGTCGATAACGGGTGCAGCCACACACAGCGTACCTCTTCAAACGCAAGCGCTGCTGCTGCTCCTGCTGCGGCTTCCGGCGTCGCTTCCAAATGTGGCGCATCACCGCTACAGATGCGGCGGGGCGTTGGTAGCCACCAGAGACGTAGAGAATACACAGAGGCAGCGGCAAGTTATTCAGTGCTCCCTGCCGTGCGCGCCTTAGAATTAGCCAATATGTTTCATGTGGTCAATTTTCAGTTATATTGATAGCGACAGAGTTGTTGTTGACTTTGAAAGCTACACGCTTGCTAAATTTGCTGTGGGAAATATGCCTGCTGTGTGCTCAGTGTATGAACGCACGCACATATTTATTCATACTACTAAACTGAAATCCCCTGCCGAGTTTTTCTGTCTGTATGTGAAGGTTAATCTCGGGAAGTACTGTTGGGATTTTGATACGGGTTTCGCTTATAGACAGACTGATTAATGAGTAAGATTTGTGAATACAATTTATTTCCGCTGCGCCACACAAGTCGTCCAGCAGTAGGTAAATTAACTGTGCGTAGCTGAGACCGATCGCTAATATGTACTTAAGATGAAAGATTGCTGTACATCTTTTACGTACATTCTGTGCTCTATTTTATGTACATTGGTATTTCATCACTTGGGTAATGAAGCATGATTCGTTATGTTCTCCTTGCCATAATCTTTCAGCCTTGATATTCCTAGAATTTTCTGACGATGGAAAATCTTGACAAAGGCTTATAGTATAGATTGTAATTTTGGAAAACTTACAGAGCATAACACTGTATATTTTGTTGTAATCGATAACTTTTTTGCTGGATGGAAGGTATGAGTATTCTAAATTTCTAAAGTACTTTTCACAATACGCATAGTTCTAGTAAGTATTTTTGCAGCCTTCTCTTACATTTTAAGGGGCGTACGCTTTCCAATTAGAAAATATAGGTTATAGACAGAAAGGTAGGTTATTACCTGTGAACAGATAGTTGTCCGTTTTAAATTCTAACGTCAAATCTTAAGGGGAATCGTTAGTAAAAAACAAAATGTAAATTAATCTACCATATTATACCTTAGTGTCCATTTGTACATCTGTAGTAAATTTTCAAAATTTGCATCTACACTATGTGATCAAAAGAATCCAGACACCTGGCTGAAAATCACTTACAAGTTCGTGGCGCCTTCCATCGGTAAGGCTGGAATTCAGTATGGTGTTGGCTCTCCCTTAGTCTTGATGACAGCTTCCACTCTCGCAAACATACGTTCAATCAGGTGCTGGAAGGTTTATCGGGGAATGGCAGCCAATTCTTCACGGAATACTGCACTGAGGAAAGGTATCGATGTCGATCGGCGAGGCCTGGCACGAAGCCAGCGTTCCAAAATATCCTAAAGGTGTTCTACAGGAGTCAGATCAGGACTATGTGCAGCCCAGTCCATTACAGGGATTTTACTGTCGTGTAGTCACTCCGCCACAGACCGTGCATTATGAATAGGTGCTCGATCGTGTTGAAAGATGCAATCGCCATCCCCGAATTGCTCTTCAACAGTGGGAAGCAAGAAGATGCTTGCTTAAAACATCAATGTAGGCCTGTGCTGAGGTAGTGCCACGCAAAACAACAAGGGATGCAAAAGCCCCCTCCATGAAAAACGCGACCACACCACCGCCTCCGAATTTTACTGTTGGCACTACACACGCTGGCAGATGACGTTCACCGGGCATTCGCCATACCCACACCCTGCCATCGGATCGCCACAATGTGTTACCGTGATTCGTCACTCCATACAACGTTTTTCCACTGTTCAATCTTCCAGGGTTTACGCTCCTTACACCAAGCGAGCCGACTTTTGGCATTTCCCGGTGTTCAAATGGTTCGGAGCACTATGGGACTCAACTTCTGAGGTCATTAGTCCCCTAGAACTCAGAACTAGTTAAACCTAACTAACCTAAGGACATCACACACATCCATGCCCGAGGCAGGATTCGAACCTGCGACCGTAGCGGTCTCGCGGTTCCAGACTGCAGCGCCTAGAACCGCACGGCCACTTCGTCCGGCTTTCCCGGTGTGATGTGTGGCTTATGAGCAGCCGCTCGACCATGAAATCCAAGTTTTCTCACCTTCCGCCTAACTGTCATAGTACTTGCAGTGGGTCCTGATGCAGTTTGGAATTCCTGTGTGATGGTCTGGATAGATGCCTGCCTATTACACATTACGACCCTCTTCAACGGTCGGAGGTCTCTGTCAGTCAACAAACGAGGTCGGCCTGTACGCTTTTGTGCTGTACGTGTCCCTTCACGTTTCCACTTCACTAGCCCGTCGGAAACAGTGGACCTAAGGATCCCGCGTACAGACGTTTGACACAAGTGACTCCCAAGCACCTGACCACGTTCGAAGTCCACTGAGTTCCGCGGAGCACCCCATTCTGCTCTCTCACGATGTCTAATGACTACTGAGGTCGTTGATATGGAGTACTAAGCAGTAGGTGGCACCACAATGCACCCAATATGAAAAACGTATGTTTTCGGGGGAGGGGGGGGGGGTGTCCGGATACTTTTCATACTATACGTTTCCGGGGGTGTCCGGATACTTTTGATAGTATAGAGTATATAACGAGCAACACTGATTCATGAAAAATACAGTTTAAGTAGACAGTGTGTTAAATACTACTTCCATACACTTAGGATCAGCCAGCAAATTCGTTGCATATTGGACTGGCTGCGTGGGCTCAGTAGTATCGAACCTAATCAATAGTTTGGAATTTTCGGATTTGACACTTGTAACACAGAGTTTATTTCAAATTAAAGTGAAAGTTAATAACATGCCACATGGAATTAACATAAAACTAAACTTTCTATACAACGTTTCTTTCTAATCTTCCAAAAGTTGTGGATTACATACATCTTCTGTATATTTCGGTATGTTGTGTGTTGAATATAAATTTTCTGTAAAAAAGCACATATTAAATAAACAGCACGAAGACTGGTCGCAAACTGTACCTGTCAGTCCGTGACTTGATCTACTGCTATCCTACATCACACACTTTTGATTTGTCGAAATAAAACATGCCGAGTGTTGTTCAAATTGCTTTACACGTGCAAAAATTTACTATTAAGCACTAGGCATGACGATACTTGTTGTAGATAACGCTCCAGTCGCAATAAGTTCGCTGGTTACGGAATATTTGGTTGTTTAAAGATGTTTCCTTCTTCAATTTACTACTGGAGGCACCATTTTCTGAAGCAAACTGCAAGTTACGGTCATTCATAGAAAAAAAATTAAAGAAAAACGAGTAGGTAAGATTACATAACAATTAATGAAAAATTATAAAAATAAAAATGTCGGTGAAGAGCATCAATATGTTTGAAAATTATTTATAGAACATATTTGCGGTGGCAATATCCCTTACAGCAGTCTGCTGTTAAATACGAAGTTACAGGTACGTGGAAATTGTTTAGGAGTCGCAGGTAACTGAATCTGTTACAGCTAGTCAGACCGCAGCAGCGGACTCTGTTTAGAGTGGAAAAGATCCCTTAGTAAAGCGCGCGGTAGAGATGCATAACATCCTCGTCACATTGCTGACTACGAACGAACACTACATGTCCTACGAACAAACACTACATGTGCACGCCCAAAGTGCAATTTTACTCGTGAACATAGCGAAATCCATCTGATAATCATCCCATGACCATCGAGGCGCGTCGTGAATGTATCCGCGGCGAACCTGAATTTCTGAGGTTCTTCGGGAAATATTTTCCGAGTATTTTGGTATGACGAACCCATGGTCTCTTGTGGCTCGCTTTCCCCCATTTATCTTCGTATCTGCAATGCACTGAAAATGTCTGCATAACAGAGCAAAGGTCGATACTACGCGTGGTGTGTACTGTTTGGAAGCAAACTTGTTCACTCACGCTGCTTGTTATTGACAATAGTAATGTCAACTTTACTCTTTGCCCTCCGTGATGCATTCAGTATTGCTCGGATCCGCGTCGGTTTTTTTCTGGCAGTGTTAGATGTACATAACAGCGATACGCAGCAGTTCGGATAAGCTTACCGATGAAGAGCTGGTCGATATGCATCTCATGTATGGGATTACTGAATGCAATAGAAGAGCTGTACAAGGACGCTATGCTGATCTTTTCTTTCTGCAACGGCAACTACGTCACAGTCATTACTCTTATAACGCTAAGCGCGACGGCTGGCTCCAAAATCTTCACGTACAAGTTACTGTTTACTCTTCTCTCTCTTTGGTTTGAAGTAACAGTTGATTTTTTTGCTAGTTTATGCGTTAAATAGTGATTTATTAAAATGTCAGCAGCTGATTGCGCCAAGAAAAATCACTGTTTACAGATATACTTCATTTTATCCCGTACATGGCGGCGGGTGTGGTTTAGGGTTTGGAATCCGTGTCAGTGGAATTCACTAAAATAATGAAGTAGTACATTCAAAGGAGAAAGTCACGGAGGTAGCATGGAAGTGCGGAAGAGGTCTGTCTTAGCAGGCCGGAGGCTGACGAGCTGGAGAGCGAAGCGATCACGCTCCGTCTCCTGGCTGCGTGCGTCTGGCGCATCACGTGATTCTCTCGCACCCTCATTGGCCAGGCATTGTGAACGAAGTCCACCTAAGTAGTCCCCCGATCAGCAATCCTTACCGTGTGAGAATCAGGTCAGTAGCACGTACCGCAGCCTCGGGTGTGCCGAAACGGTCTTCACAGCGACTCAATAAAATGTTGACATTTTCTGACCCTACCCCTTCCAAGTACGATGTTTTCGTCCACTCCACTCGTGATTGCAAGCGGGTACTTCTGCAATGGAAAGACACCAAGCCACATGTGTTAGTTCCCGACGTTCCTGATAGGTGGCATGCGCGAATGAGTTATTGTAACAATCACAATCACCATATAGTCGTATAATGGCACAGAGCGCGGGCAGTGCTGTTTATGGTTTGATAAATCCAAATCCGCTACTATGTTCAGAGACAATTCATGAATAAATATTGCAAGCCATCAACTTATAGGACAAACTATTTTCAACTGGTGCAATCTTTTCAACTAAGCTGGCTGCCAGAGGTTGAAAATACCGCTACAGATGAAATGTTCTTTATTTAACACAAAGAAATAAAAAACTTTACAAATGTAGCGGTATTTTCAACCTCTGGTATAATGCACAGTTGCGAATGTTCCTCCGACAGGATTGCTTGTAACCTGGCTGCGTATCACAAAGGACGCAGGATGAAGATCGGCCAGCAGTCTCTGACGTAGCAACTGAACGAGTTCACCATTCTTACATTCGTAGTCTGGGTAAATCAACGAGACGTGCCAGCTTAGAATTGAATATGCATAATGTGGCAGTGTAGAGGGTATTAAGGAAAAGCCTGTCATTCAAACCGTACGAATTAGAATTGTTGTTAGGACAAAGTGACAAAAACCACGTGAATTTTGTGCAGAAATGTTTAACAAAATAAAGACTGAAGATGATTTTTCTCATAAAATTGTGTTCAGTGACGAAGCCACCTTCCATACCTGCGACAAAGTGAATCGGCATAATATTCGGGGTGAGCAAAAACCGCGTCACGTAATCGAACATGTAAGGGACTCGCCTGAGTTTTTTTCTTTTTTTTCTGTATGCTTGGACTAGATTTACGGTCATTTATTTTTTTTTGCCTAGTCAACTGTAACTGGCATACCCTGCCTAAACATGCTTGAACATTATCTAATGCCTCAATTGCAACAGCATGCGGGTACAGAATTTATTTTCCAGCAGGATGGAGCATGAGCACATTATCATCGTGAAGTTGTCGCGTATCTCCGCAAGAATGTGCCGACTCGGACTGGAGGTGGTGGAACAGTATCATGGTCATCACGGTCACCTCATTTAACTCCAACAGACTTCTGTTTATGGGGTTGCATTAAAGACAGGGTGTTTGTGACTCCCGCCTCCGGGAAACACAAGCAACGACGGATATCACAAGCAGTTGCCACGATATATCGAACTTGCTTCACAGGATTTGGCAAGAAACTGGTTACGGATGAGACATTTTTCGTGTTGCAAAAGGTAGCCATGTTAATCATTTGCAAATAGAACTCTAAGATACGCTGCACTCAGTGCTATGTCAAACATTTCTGTAAGTTATTTACCTTTTTCACAATTAAAGGTTACCTTCGTATAAGTAATTTATTAACAAATGGCTCTGAACATCATGGAACTTAACATCTGAAGTCATCAGTCCTCTAGAACTTAGAACTACTTAAACCTAACCAACCTAAGGACATCACACACATCCATGCCCGAGGCAGGATTCGAACCTGGCCGGCCGGAGTGGCCGTGCGGTTCTAGGCGCTACAGTCTGGATCCGAGCGACCGCTACGGTCGCAGGTTCGAATCCTGCCACGGGCATGGATGTGTGTGATGTCCTTAGGTTAGTTAGGTTTAATTAGTTCTAAGTTCTAGGCGATTGATGACCTCAGAAGTTAAGTCGCATAGTGCTCAGAGCCATTTGAACCATTTTTGATTCGAACCTGTGACCGTAGCGGTCGCGCGGTTCCAGCTGAATCGCCTACAACCGCTCTGCCACACCGAGCGGCTAATTTATTAACATCTTGTACAATTATTATACTTAATGCAGAAAATTCTGCACAATGCGTGTGCATCGTAACCAACTGTTCCTTACACCCAAATACTCAGAAAATTCCTTAAACGAGCTGCGACATTTTGTCGAGGGAGTTCAGATCACTGTTTGAGCAGATGGGGGATCTACGAAGGGTTGAGAAATCGTCCGTGAAAGAATTTGAATCGAATCTTGTAACACTCGTCACCGGGAGCCAGAAAGCGTGAAGCAGCGGAATCGCAGCCGCGCCCGGGCGTGTGATGGACGCGGCCGCTGGCCCAGTCACATCCCATTTCAGGCTCGGCTGGCCGCGGCGGCGGCCGAATTCTCGCGAGGCGCAGCGTGGCACGCGGCGCACGTGCGCGCCCAGACGCAGGGGCTCCGCCGGTCCGGTCGATACAGGGGGCCCGCCACGCCGGCTGCCGCCTCCGTCGAGGCGTGCAAAACAACGTCTCCACCACCAGCGGGGCTGTGCTGCCTTATACTCTACAGTTGGCGTCACGAACGAGACGGTCGAGTTTCGGCTCGTTCTGCGCACCTACGTCACGCATACACCGACAACCAATGAGCGTTCAGTAGTGATATGAGCGCTCTACTGTAGCTAATGCGAGCATTAAATGTGATCGTAGTGATTTGTTTAGTGAATTTCAGTTTCATTTTTTGCGAGCTGTCATCGCTGATGGTGGTGGTAAGTGGTAAATTCTGCATAAGCAAGCGAGAGACATAATTTGCAGGATGTACGCTTCCCTCACGAGGAGAGCACGCGCATACACGTACCGCAACTGTCGCTTGGGATAATCAACAACGCCATTCCTGTCCATGCCTCGACATTCGCGATCCGCCGTGGTTCGTCGATCGGACTACAGTCACGTCACACAGGACTAGTCACGTCACGCACTGCGTCGTTACAGTTGCACCACGCTGCTAGAGCATCGGCTCTCTCCCTTGTGGTTCGCGAACCACTGTGTCTTGTATAGTATTGTATGTTAACCGGGGACCTAGAAACGACGGAAGGCTCCGTCCCCGTCGCAGCCGCAGTGGTCCACAACCCCACTTCACCCCTCCGCCGCCCCACACCGAAACTAGGGTTATTGTGCGGTTCGGCCCCCGGTGGACCCTCCCAGGGAACGTCTCACACCAGACGAGTGTAGCCCCTATGTTTGCGTGGTAGAGTAATGGTGGTGTACGCGTACGTGGAGAACTTGTTTGCGCAGCAATCGCCGACATAGTGTAACTGAGGCGGAATAAGGGGAACCAGTCTGCATTCGCCGAGGCAGATGGAAAACCGCCTAAAAACCATCCACAGACTGGCGGATTCGTGCCGGGGACCAGCCGCTCCTTCCCGCCCGGAAAGCAGTGTGTCCGAACGGCCAACCGGGCGGGCACACTGTGTCTTTGTTATGCAGCAATTCAACAAAGGCTAAGTTCGGAAGCTTGCCGTTCTGTCCGGCGCGCTGCTAAAACAGATACGATCTTTCACTATCGAACCAGGTGGCTCAGTGCAAAAAAGACAACCTCAGAGTGTCAGCGTTCTACTTACCCAGTGGTGAAACTGCTTCAGGGGCTCCAAAGTTTTCCTAAACCACACCAGGATAATGCTGGAATGATACCGTCAAAGACGCCACGGCCTATTCTCGTCTTTGTCCTAGTTTAACTGACTTAGTCTCTAATGAGCACCATATCGACGGGATATTAAAATCAACTCAATCTTACAAGCATGTCTGAAAGATCAAACTCTACTGACGATCCACAGCGGTACGAAATACTTCGAAATTTACTCGCTGACGGCTAATTCCTTGACATCAGTTGCATTAGGTATAGATCTACAACCCACTCAAGTATTACAAGCCTAGGCAGGCATACGTCGATAGTAATGCTAGTCTCGATTCCTCGTTGTCTCATTTTCCCTCTTGCAGGAATCCAAATAATGTTTTGATCTCTAAGTGAGAAATTTCGTGAACTGCGATATGTGTGACATGTGTAAGTTTGCGTACGTCCGGGAAGCGTGCACAGATAGATGAAGCGGGTAAGGCGACCAATCGCCATGACCGGAAAATCGGGCTTCGAACCTCGGTCCGGCACATATTTTCGCACATCGTTATTGGGTAGTAGATCTGTACCCAATAAAACTGATGGCAAGGAATTCGCAGTCAGCGAATAAACTTCGATGTACCGGGTGGTATTATTACAGCGCAGCTACTCACAAAGGTCCAATGTGGGCTCTTAATTATCGCATGGCAGCGAAACCTGGTTAAAAAAAAAAAGCACTCCGTCTTCAGGCCACGAGTAGCCTACCGGGACCATCCGACCGCCGTGTCATCCTCCGAGGAGGATGTGGATAGGAGGGGCGTGGGATCAGCACACCGCTCTCCCGGTCGTTGTAATGGTATTCTTGACCGAATCCGCTACTATTCGGTCGAGTAACTCCTCAATTGGCATCACGAGGCTGAGTGCATCCCGAAAAATGGCAACAGCGCATGGCAGCCTGGATGGTCACCCATCCAAGTGCCAACCACGCCCGACAGCGCTTAACTTCGGTGATCCCACGGGAACCGGTGTATCCACTGCGGCAAGGCCGTTGCCAATAGCTAAACCTGGTAGATATGGTAACGCGTTACTGCAGAACCGATCTACGCTGGAAAAAAAATTAGTTCCAATTTTGGCCACCAGGTACAGATCTCGCGCTGTGAATGCAAGAAAGACGAATAGAGATGTTTCCATATTTAATGGATTAAGAACGGGACGTAGGCAGAAAAGATCACACAATTGAGAAAGGCATAATGCTGATTTTATTGTTAACGGCCGCTTACACAATTTGTTCAACATGAACACTGGAGACGTCGATAAGATGCTGTCCAGTACCAGATTTGCTACTGGGCCCAAAATCGTAACAAATTTTTTCAAGCGCAAATCGATTCCGCATTAACGTGTTAGCATATCTACCAAATTTCGATACCACACGATAATTACAGCCGACACTGGACCTCTGTCAGTAGCTGCACTTTACTTACACAGTACAACCTTTCTTATCCTACAGCGTCGCCTACATCCAGTTTGAAAGTGACATAATGTATAGAAAAGCAACAACGCGACGAGCCTTAAGTAAGTCCACTGTTAATGCCTTTCTCCACTTTTAGACAGCTGATCTAGTGTACCATCTCTAATGAGTTCGGTATCGACAGAGCATTACTGCTATGAAAAAGGTTTCTGCTATATTTATGTTAATATGCATGGCACGCTTTCGCAGAATTCAGGGCATATAGAAGATCCCTTCCACAATTTCGGAAGCAAACAGCTTTCGATGTGACATTAAACTCTAATCTTCCTATTCTCCAGAGTCAAAGTGTGGATACGAGTGGGTGGGGCGGCTCGTCGTTGGGCTGACTGGTTCTTGTGTGTTTCCCATGTTGCAGCCACTTCGTGACTACGAATGGCTCACTACAGAGACAAGATATACGAGGTGCATTAAAGCTCTAAGGCCTCCGATTTTTTTTCTCTGGACTGGAAAGAGATAGAAACATGCGCATTGTTTTAAAATGAGGCCGCGTTCATTGTCAATACTTCCCAGAGATGGCAGTACCGTACGGCAGGTGGAATTTTACCGCCAGCGGCGAGAATGAGAAATGTTTTAAATACTTAAAATGGCGACGTTTTCCTTACTTGAACAGCGTGCAATCATTCGTTTTCTGAATTTGCGTGGTGTGAAACCAATTGAAATTCATTGGCAGTTGAAGGAGATGTGGTGATGGAGTTATGGATGTGTCGAAAGTGCGTTCGTGGGTGCGACAGTTTAATGAAGGCAGAACACCGTGTGACAACAAACCGAAACAACCTCGGGCTCGCAAAAGCCGGTCTGACGACATGATCGAGAAAGTGGAGAGAATAGTTTTGGGGGGTCATCCAGGTGGGTGCCACGAATGCTGACGGACGACCACATGGCGGCCCGTGTGGCATGTTGCCAAGCAATGTTGACGCGCAACGACAGCATGAATGGGACTTTCTTTTCGTCGGTTGTGACAATGGATAAGACGTGGATGCCATTTTTCAATCCAGGAACAAAGCGCCAGTCAGCTCAATGGAAGCACACAGATTCACCGCCACCAAAAAAATTTCGGGTAACCGCCAGTGCTGAAAAAATTATGGTGTCCATGTTCTGGGACAGCGAGGGCGTAATCCTTACCCACTGCGTTCCAAAGGGCACTACGGTAATAGGTGCATCCTACGAAAATGTTTTGAAGAACAAATTCATTCCTGCACTGCAACAAAAACGTCCGGGAAGGGCTGCGCGTGTGCTGTTTCACCAAGACAACGCACCCGCACATCGAGCTAACGTTACGCAACAGTTTCTTCGTGATAACAACTTTGAAGTGATTCCCCATGCTCCCTACTCACCTGACCTGGCTCCTAGTGACTTTTGGCTTTTTCCAACAATGAAAGACACTCTCCGTGGCCGCACATTCACCAGCCGTGCTGCTATTGCCTCAGCGATTTTCGAGTGGTCATAACAGACTCCTAAAGAAGCCCTCGCCGCTGCCATGGAATCATGGCGTCAGCGTTGTGAAAAATGTGTACGTCTGCAGGGCGATTATGTCGAGAAGTAACGCCAGTTTCATCGATTTCGGGTGAGAAGTTAATTAGAAAAAAAAATCAGAGGCCTTAGAACTTGAATGCACCTCGTAGGTGCCGGTTATCTAAAACTGACATCTTACGTAAAAAGTCTTCAACTAGAAATTTACACTGAGTGTTTTACGAAATTTTGGGCATAATTCGTAACTGTCGTTTTCAAGTATAAAAAGAAGAGATGTTTCTGCGGTAATTATTTCAGATACTTGTTGCAAGTGTTCAGATACCGGTTATGATTTAATATCGTAACAGGCTTTTCTGGAGAGAGCTATCGTATTACAGCTGTTACTTATTGCGGACTTCTTCACACAAAAAATCAAACGAGCCCTGGCGAAAGTCCGCAGCTCGTGGTCGTGCGGTAGCGTTCTAGCTTGCCGCGCTCGGGTTCCCGGGTTCGATTCCCGGCGGGGTCAGGGATTTTCTCTGCCTCGTGATGACTGGGTGTTGTGTGATGTCCTTAGGTTAGTTAGGTTTAAGTAGTTCTAAGTTCTAGGGGACTGATGAGCATAGATGTTAAGTCCCATAGTGCTCAGAGCCAACCTGGCGAAAGTTTAGGAATCCATTCCTTGTGTGCTGAGCCAAGTGCCGCACAGGCAAAAAAAAATGGAACTACTCATGAACCCGTGACAAAGTTGTTCGTGCGGTAATCCACGTGAATGTGCGAAAGTCACAAATAAAATATGGGATACAAATTTTACAGAAGAGTTATTTATCTTACAATTAAAGTTTCTTCAAATGGCTAGTTCAAATGGCTCTGAGCACTATGGGACTCAACATCTTAGGTCATAAGTCCTCTAGAACTTAGAACTACTTAAACCTAACCAACCTAAGGACATCACACACACCAATGCCCGAGGCAGGATTCGAACCGGCGACCGTAGCAGTCGCGCGGTTCCGGACTGCGCGCCTAGAACCGCGAGACCACCGCGGCCGGCAAAGTTTCTTCCTCACGTCCTTAGCTGTACTGTTACTGAAGACTAAATTTGAGACAGCTGCAGCATCGTGAGAGAACTCCTGTTGCCAGGACCAATGGAATAGTTAGGGGCGTCATGCTACGGCAATGTCGTCACAGCTTGGACTCATAACCAGTTGTGTCCCGACTTCCAATCACCTCGTTGTTAAATTACGCTGTCACGAAATACTTAACACAATTTTGGACCCACTCAGTAGCACTCGCCGGGCAAAAGTTGTGCCACTGAGTGTTCTACACGCAGCTGTGCGCGGTTCTAAGCCGGCAGCAACTTCAGTATTGAACAACAGTTAGTTAGGAAAGTGCGTCCTGCTTTTATTTTAACACGATACGGATGTGGTGTATGCGTGTACTTACAAATGGGAGATGTGGTTTGACGTCGGTGGAGATGGTCTTCGCTACTGTTTAGAAGCGTGTGGACATTACTGGTATGCTGGGCGCATTCCAAAAAATTGTGCCTGATAGTCGGTTGGAGATCATTTAAGGATCACCAAAACCAACTGAGGCTATTTCTTCGACCACGACCCATAAACTTCGGTAATTTACGTTATACGCAACTGTTTCGTCTAAAAACGTTTGCGTATGTATCCTGTAATATTAACTTTTTTTTTTTTTTTTATCTCCACGTAGCCCTTCTTTTGAATTCGTGATTTATTGCAACTACCAAAAAACAAAGTTTCACGATTTTATAACGACCCTTTAAAATTATGCATCACGTGTGAGGATGGCGCTTATTGTTTAACATCTATGAAAGAACTGACGACAAAACCTGGTTTTGAAGCCGTAGTTCGAAAACAGAAAATTTCATTCAGCAACGCTGCTGCGAAACGTTTCCGAGGACACGATGCGCGACAATTGGTGCGACAGGCATTTTGCAGACGACGGACGATCTTCTATAAACCTGCGACGTGGCAGCTCGCCAAGTGAAACGGTTCACAAGTGGCTACAAAGCGACGGGCCTTTGTAATCCCGACACAGTGCGCAGGTTTCGCCGCAAATGGAGTAGTGGCGCGTGCAATGCGAGCAATCGACTCTCAACAGAGCGGGCCCAGAGACGAACGCGGAACCGGAACACGTGCGCAGTATCGATCGCGAGGTCGACAGCCTCCGGCTCCGGACTGGTCGACCCAGGCGGACACGCAGCAGCAGCAGCAGCAGCGGCGGCCGTCGTCGTCCCCGGGCGGTCCTGGCGGCCGTAGAAGCGGTGCGCGCCGAGATCACGTCACGGAGCCAATGGCATCCGTAATATTAAGATTTGCATCAGCTAGGGTTGAATTTTGGAGATAATAATGTAAAAAACTGGACCAACGTCTCCTATTGCCATCCATCAACGACTTATGGCATCATATTTTTGGGTACCCGTCGCTGAGGAAGGAAAGTGTGTGTTGCACAAAAGCGCGTAATATGTATAGTGTGTGGTGGTGTCCAGTTAAAAATCTCTTGTAGACATGTTTTTAAACAACTGGACATGACAACAACAGCCTCACAGTCCTTATGAAGTTTATTGTCAGCACTCATCACAATTCGAAAACAACAAGTAAGATTCATAAATATTAAACTAGAAGAACGAATGCTTTAAAATCCTTCAGCCTAGCTTAATTGGGACACAGGAAGGAGTGAAGTATTCAGCCATAAAATAATTTACGATGCAAAAGACGTTTAAAATTGCCATTTCTGTTAGTGCAGGCGAATGAATAGTCCCGTACACACAAAGCATCAGATTTTAACTGGAAAAGAAGTGCCATAAGCCAAAATGCAAGACATTCACGTAAGAATGAACAGTGGAAGTAATGGCTAGAACAGTTTAATCTGTTTCTCACCGGTATTAGCACATTTCGACGACATTACCGACGCTTCAGACTCCCTATGAGAAGGAAACGACGCGCACAGTATGTCATGGCAGAGTATACGGTGGAATTCGTATTGTTCCTGAATAAAGCAGCTGCATGTAACTTGGCGACGCAGCCCATTGACCTCTTCGTTGAAAGTGAAACATAGTCTAACAATATCACTTGCACATTTGCACTCCGTGATTTCAAATAATATTAACGTCCACCTTTGCACCAATGACACGCTGACTGAGCCGTTTCCAAACCTCTGACTACATACACATGCTGACAGTTCCAGGCGTTTGGAAATCTTGTGAACTGTGGCTATGCTTCAAACCAATTATACTGCCAGAGATGACGAGGTGTAGGGTCACAGAGAGAAGAATAATTAAATTTGGATACTCTAGTGAAATATCACATTCGACACGTTCCTACATACATAAAGCTCCCACACTCTGTGATCGCCAGTCTCTAAGAATTGTCTCCAACTCTGCATAAGAGGAATATCGCTAGAGTAGTGCTTTGTGATCTCTGCGACTGGGAAACGAATCTCCGTCATTGGCGTAATTGGTCGTACTGATTCCGCGAGGATGCACCAACTGTAATGTCCGCTTAATCCTTTCAGGGATGAGGCTAAACGATGTCTGGTCAAACAAGGGCCTCCGACGATCTCCTGGCATGTGTTAACATCGCTCACAATCATTGTTTCCGACATCCATCACGTATTTGTTGATGTTAAAGTATGGCTGCGCTTCACACGTCCTGCTCTGGAACGCTGCTGGAGTCACAGGTACGCCCCATATACCGTCCTAGATAGTCAGTCGTCAAATAAGGACAGCAAGACAGATGGTTCTCCGTAAAAGCAGCTATTACAGTTCGCATTCCGCGTCCATGATTGGCAAGTGAGCACTGATCGTCTGTTGCAGGGCATTACAAGCACTTGTCATTGTCTTCATAACTGCCACTGCAATCCAAATATACATCACGTTTGGATTTTGTAACGAAATGTAAAGCAGGACTACCGTCTAGTCCTCCTTTCAACTCGCCACAATCCTGGTACACTGAGATGACAAAATTCATGGGATAGCGAAATGCGCATATACACAGTACTCAGGTGATTCACGTGAAAAGGTTTCCGACGTGATTATGGCCGCAGACGGGAATTAACAGACGTTAAACGCCGAATGGTAGTCGGAGCTAGACGCGTGGGACATTCCACTTCGGAAATCGTTAGGGAATTCAATATTCGGAGATTCAAGTGTTAAGTATGTGCCGATAATACCAAATCTCAGGAATTACCCCCTTCACTTAACAACCAGAGCAGGCATTTGTGTACAGTTGTGAGTGTTAAGAGACAAGCAACACTCGGGAAATAACCGCAGAAATTAAAATGGGACGTTCGAAGAACCTAACCATTAGGACAATGCCGCGAAATGTTGCGTTCATGGGCTATGGCAGCTAGTAGCACAACATAGCCTGTACCACTGTGCGAGCTAGTTGTGGCTCTATAATGGTATGGGGTGTATTTACATGGAATGGACGGTGTCCTCTGGTCCAACTAAACCCATCATTGACTGGAAATGATCCAGTTCGGCTACTTGGAGATCATTGACAGCCATTCGAGAACTTCATGTTCCCAAACAACACAATGGCACCACGTCGTTGGGCCAAAATTGTTTGCCACTGGTTTGAAGAACATTCTGGACACTTCGAGCAAATGATTTGGTCACCCACATCGCCCGAAATGAATCCCATCGAACATTTATATGATCTAATCGAGGGATCAGTTGGTGCGCAAAATTCTGCAGCGGAGACACTTTCGGAATTAAGGGTGGCTGAGGGAGCTGCATGGCTCAATATATCTGTAGGGGACTACGAACGATTTTTTGAGTCCACGCCACGTCGAGATAGTGCAATATGCCGGGCAAAAAGAGGTCCGACACGATATTAGGAGGTATCCCGTGACTTCTGTCGCCTCAGTTTATGCTTTTAGACAATGATGTCACGCATGCTTCTCCTCCTCTACTGCGGCTATTAATTGTTACCCGAGCTCCCACAGAACGTTATCTCCGCTCTTCAGCCACGCTCCGAAGGTGCGGCAGCTGAGCTGGCAGCCCCACTACGCGGCCGTGGAAACGGGGCTGCAGCGTCCTCTCGCCAGCGGAGCTTCCCAGGGGTCCTGACTGGCGTTTCCTTCCATTATTCCCCAAGGCGGCCCGCCGTTAAGTGCTGCTGGGGACGAAAATATACCGCAGGGGCGCGTACAACGACCCGGGCCGGCGGACCACAAGAAACAAAAAATATTACCAACTCGCGACGTGTCGTACGAGTGTGCGGCTCTAGAAAGCGTGACAAAAACGCTTAGGTCCGGAGAGTCGTACGTCCTCGGAACTGGCAGGGAGTGTCCCTGTGACAATCCGGAGTGCCGTTCTAAGGGACTTTAACAAAGACGCATCACGCGGCTGCGTGTTCTGTCAGCTCTCTCTAATTACAGCGACAAACAAGTCTCAGTAGATACCTGAGATGCAGATTACTCTTTATCTGTAGGTTTTCATGTTAATTTCTAATCTGAAAACCGTTCTGCCCTGTTACGTCAGGCTAACCCATGTGAGAGAGTCGCGAAAATACTGGAAGAAGTTAAGCGAAGGGAGTCTAGGAATATACTACAATCTCGTACAGATCGCGAAAAAAAGATTAGACTAGTTACAACGCGCACGGAGGGGTTAAGGCAATCATTCTTCTCGTGTTCCATACATGTATGGAACGAAAAGAAGATCTAATGACTGGCACAATGGGAAGCAATCTTTCCCATAAAATGCATAGTGGTTTGCAGGTTACGGGTGTCCATGTTCTGACTAAATTGACGAAATAGTTTTTCACTATTTTTCATACAATGTTGTACTTTTTGTGACAAGACTTACAGTTTACAGGCAGTTCGTACCCTGCCTGGAACTATGATGAACCAGTTCTTTTCACACAATTTTTCTATAAGTCGAAATACACTGACGGAAAAAAAATCGCATCACCAAGGAGGATTTGTGGGGCATAAATGGAAGTTGGTAGGCGTGTTCCTACAACTGAAAGACGATGTCTATTCAAATTTCGCGCTAGTCGCATAAGAGTGGCACTAGTAGCACGACTGTGAGGGTGCAAATCAGCTTTGCTTTCAATACACGCTGTAACGCTCATGAGCGTTATTTACCATTGGGTTTGGACGTGGTTAGTTGACGTTAGCCAAGAATGCCTTCAAGGAGAGATAGACGCCACTGTCGAAACCCCACAAAGTTTGAGCGAAGTCGTTTAGTAGGACTACGAGAAGCTGGATGTTCCTTGCGCGATACCTAAGAAAGACATGACGCGAATGTAGCCACTGTACAGCGGTGATCACACAAGAATGTACGGTCGCATGAAGACCGGGCTCCGATCAACCACGTGCCACTAACGTGTTCGTCGTATGGCTCTGGCGCATCGTACAGCATCTGCAGCAGAAATTTGAGCAGCAGTTGGCAAGGCAGTGACACAATGACCTGTTACAAATCGTTTACTTCAAGGACAATTACGAGCCAGATGCCGTGCATCATGCTTTCCACTGACTCCGAACCGTCATTTTCAATTTCAGTGCTGTCAAGCGAGAGCTCGTTGTAGGGCAGGATGGATGTCTGTTGTGTTTTCTGGTGAAAGCCGGTGCAGTAGCCACCAGAAAAATAGCGGGAGGCGCACATCGGCACGGCGCGTCACGGACAGTAGTTGCCGCAAGTAAAGTCCCGTCCACTAGAGGGCACGCGAGAATTCGGCCGCGCCCTCTGCCGGCGGAACAACTCAGGCAGCACGGGCCGTGTCCAGTCAGTTCACATCGGGCATGCCTAGCAGAGTTCCCGGTCTACACTAGGTGAAGTGCGACGGAAAATGTGAATCGTGTTACTACCGCCGGTTCTGCCTCGGTGCCACTGACGGCCATGTGTTGGGTAGGAGGAGGTCAGTGGAGGGCCTGCAACCAACCCGACTGCGCGCTACACGCACTCGACCTACACTTGGAGTCATCGTCTGGGATGCGATTTAGTATGACAGCTGGAGCTCTCTCGTGGTTATCCCACACCCGCTGATTGCCAGTTTGTACCTCGATCTGGTGATCAACTTGTGTTGCGACTCATGAACAGCATTCCACGGGGTGTTTTCCAACTGGATAACGTTTGCCCGAACACCGCTATTGTAAAACAACATCCTCTACAAGAGTATCGACACGTTGCTCTGTCATACTCTTAACCCCAGAACTGTCTCCAACCCAACACATATGGGACGTCATCAGACAACTACGGAGTCATCCAGAACCATCATTAACCGTACCTGTATTGACCGACCAAGTGCAAAAGTCATAAAACTCCATCCTAAAAACTGACATCCGTAACCTGCACAACACAATGCGTGCACGTTAGCGTGCTTCCATTCAAAATTCTGGCGGTACGCCGGTTGTTGATGTACCACCATTTCACCTTTACAGTTGTTTCTCTCCTGCTTACATTAACCTGTGCTCTTGCATGTTAATCACTTAAATATGTCACCTAGCCAAATGTATTCCCAACAACACTCTACATTAATTACTTTTTGGAGTTCCGATTTTTTCCGGTAATGTATTTTCAGTTTTCATGTATATTTCTTTCTTTTTGTGACAGTAAATACTGTGGTGTCAAGATGCTGAAGAAATTCACAACATACATTTTGTTTAGGGTGCAGCTACTTAACAGACTAATGTCACTGGAAGACTTTTACACCTTATCTAAGGAAAGCATATGAATCGTAATTTGATTCCACGGTGGAAAAGCGATATAGTATATTTGTTGGACATCTGCGCGCTAACTGCACGGTTGTGTACGGAAACAAGGCAACGAGGAACAATCATTGAGCATGCACAGGTCACATGATATAATGTGCGGAATGCAACCACACTACAAACTTATTTCGACTTGACAAATGTCATAAAATTCTCTTCCAACAATCGTACATCTGGAAAGTACCTACACGTTCCTTCGGTTTCCAAACGAATTCTACATGATGGTATCACATGGCCAATACCAGCAGCGCCTTCAAAATACTTTGTGGAAAAACTTAATGAACACTCCCTCCAACAACCCGGACCTCGATTAGCAACCCTCAGAAGATATTCGTCTGATAAATGAAGCTTCCCTTCGCCTCATACTGGTCGTGGCATATATATCAGTGCTGTACGTAGTAATAAATACTCTAATTAAACTAACAACTGTCGGCTGACCCAACGTTAAACTTATATAAAAGGATATAGCAGTATACATCACGCACGGTGGACGACAAAGACAAGTGCTTTGTACAAAATGAATCAGCATGATTTAGCTGTAATACGAGAAAGTATGTTGGATATCGTGCCGAAATACAGGGTGAACATTAATATACCCCACAAACCGCAGCGACTGATTCCTGACTGTAACTGGAGGAAAACAGGTCCTATGGACACATGCGGAAATGGACGGTGTGCATGCAATGACAACAAACCGTCCCGGAACACAGCACAGACCTGCATCCCGTTAAGGACACAACAGATGTTCTGATTGGTCTCCGTGGGATTGCAGGTGATAGGCCTAGTAGCGACTGTCACGCACGATACACGTAATAGTACTTGCCTGGAGCTTGTACGAGGGTTAGTCTCAACATCCTGTAGAACCCGGCCCTCCACGTCTGGTGTATGCACAGTCCGCCGCCTCACGGCACGTTCGCTTGTCTAAGACGACCCACGATTACACTCACGCCCAAAAAAGGTTCGAATTCTTGTGTGATGGGGCCTCTCGATCGTTTCCATCTGCTTGGACGTACACAAACACTACATCGGCTTGTTCGCGACATGAATACCGCACCATTCTGCTCCTTACGCTGCGTCAATCATACAGCCTGCAACACACAAGGAACACACGCTACATGGCGAATCCGTCCCCGCGGTTTGTCGGTTTTGTTCACGTTCAACCTATACATCCGCCACTCGTCTATTAGTATTATCGGCGCGACATAATGCCACCGTCGCCGCAGGAATGACACACATTATTTTTTCAACAGATTACGATTTGCCTTGCAGATTTAAATAACGCATTCCTACACCGCATTGCTATTTGTTTCTTCTTGTTACAGACAACCCTAGCGTTAATTTTAGTCATGCATTAATACTGAGACGACACTACTTACGGGAAGTGCAGCCGGAACAAGTCTCTCACCTGAAACATACAGAAAAAAAAGTTTAATTGATGTTACTGATACTAAACAAATCAAAAAGCAGTCACAAACACATTACACGTTATTGTATTCCTACTGGACAATCTCAACTCCGCGGCCTTTAAGGATTGTTGACGAAGAACGCAACCAGTCACAAATACTTCTGAAGAGCTTCAATACCGTTAATGCCAGTAATGCATTCGCCAACAGTACCTCCTGCACTTTAGTGGCGCAAAATACCCTGCTATTCTTCTGCAGTGCACGAGCGGATCTCATGCCGCTGACGAAACCCTTAATGCAGTTCTTACGTTTACCATCTGATAATGGGCATGGTAGTCCGAAACCAATAATGGCACAAAAAATTTTTTAAAAGTATTTATGGCCGATTGCGTTTTTAACCAACAACACATGATACGACACATCTTAAAATAACGGTCTACTGTGCAGTCGCTCGTATGCTGATTATAAACAAAGAATATTTATACGATATTGCAGGGGCTGTGTTGTTAGGAACTATGCAATGTTCCTTCGGCCGTGCTTGCATATCCGAAGGAACCGGCGCTACTGCGGCTACAGCTGCTATGAAAGACATGAAATGTATCCGCAGTTGCGAAAATGAAAAAGCAACCATCAGCTGTACAACGGAACGACGACACTGAAAATTTATGCCTGACCAAGACTCGAACCCGGATTTCCCGTTTTACGCGAGCGATCGCCTTAACAGCTTCGGCTATCAGTGCACAACACACGGCCAGACGCAAACTGCCACATGTCGTCGTTCCTGTGTCACAAACTGTACTCTTACACACTTTATGTAATTCCTGTACAGGGGGCCGGCCGGTGTGGCCGAGCGGTTCTAGGCGCTTCAGTCTGGAACCGCGCGACCGCTACGGTCGCAGGTTCGAATCCTGCCTCGGGCATAGATGTGTGTGATGTCCTAGGTTAGTTAGGTTTAACTAGTTCTAAGTTCTAGGGGACTGATGACCTCAGATGTTAAGTCCCATAGTACTCAGAGCCATTTGAACCAGTACAGGGAAGGAAATTTTAATTTAAGTCGCTGCCTGATATCGGCGGGTAAACACGATACTGCAGCGCCCGTGCTGTCAAGAAGAGCGATGCAAAGTTCTCTAGGACATGCATCATTCTCAGTTATATCTCTAGCCCCATCATTTGCATTATGTCTGTGCCTTACAGAACTTGCCCTGACCTCCGGATATGCCAACGTGCAGTGTTACGACAAACAAGTGCTGCAGTCAATGGCAGAGTGATGAAAGCAGACCGAAGAAACAAACACATCAGCGCCGGCAAAGTGGGGGTCGTGGAGCAGCTGGCTGCATTCAACGCCTTTGGCAGCAGAGACGCAGGCGTGCGTCCCTTCTGTCTCAAAATGAATTGCACGCCTCTCTGCAGAGATGCATCACAAACACCTCTCCACTCTCTTTTGTCCCGATATAAGGCAGGGTAAAACGGTAGGTCTGAATGCGACTGTTGTCTGCTACTTAGCTATTTTATGCTTTCTGCCCCCTCCCCCCCGCCCACTCTCACTCACTCAAGTAGTTGTTCAATGCCCAATAACTGATAATGTCCTTTCTCGCAAGTGTTAAGGTGATGTAGGATGTAGGTAAAGGTGCGGCATTTAACGAAGCCGTCGACAGGTGAATTAAGTTTTTCTTCGTCTACATGCGACCGGTGACCATTTAACACAGATCGTCGAATAACGATGCTACTTGTGAGGGGTTGAAATCTCTAAACAAATACGACACCGCACTTCTACTTAAATTTTCACTATCACCATTAACAACCACCGCAGAACTGCGGGAGTATTCAACAGAGACGCAATGGACTCTCACCACCTACGTTAACTGAGCTGCACCTTCAAGTCTCCGAGTAAGTCGTTCTAATACTCAGTTTCTCTCTCTCTCTCTCTCTCTCTCTCTCTCTCTCTCTCTCTCCTCTCGAGCCCAACAACTGGATACTTCGTTTGCTCACATAACCTCTAAGCACAACGTACCGATCAAATCCTCGCACCTGCTCCTACCGATGCAAGATTATAGCTTTGTATCAACTGTTCAGCGACGTACGCGGCTATTTTCAAAATTAATTTTCATATAGTCTGAACCAAACTGTACAATCAATATCTACCTTCGCCCATCACCACTATCCCCACTAATCAAAGATCGTGATACCATCTAATCAGATAATTTACCCGGAAGTGATGTCGCCGTTTATATGGGAGGGGGGCAGCAAGTGTGGATCCAGGAAGAACCATACCGGGAGCAGACGACGGGTACAATGGGAAGGCGTAGGAATGCGCATGCGCCGCCTCCTCAGGGTCGATGACCCCGCTGCGCAACGGGACATCCCGGCGCTGCCCGGCGCCGCCGACACTTCCATGGCGCGGGCGGTGCTCACAATAATACAGTTCACGGCGTTCCGGGTCACTGGTGTGCCTACACAGCACCCAACCACTTCGGCGTTATCAAAACATTTACGCGCCCTGCCGCGTCACCCTTAAGGGGGCGTCATTCATTCTCGACATTCACTATGCGTGGAATTCAAATTTTTCCGGACCGCCAAATGTTTTAGCGCGGTCCAACAGGGCTTCAAATCATCGTCTGCTTCCACTATATACTATATTCCCACCTCCATTCTAGACATTACGTGATAAAATGTTTTACCGTACCGTATATCTGGACACCTATTACAAGACATTAATATGAAGCGTGTCCACTATTCACCTTTGTGACGGCTTGAACTCTATACGGGTCTCTATCAGTGAGGTGTCTGAACGTCTGCAAGAGAATGGCAGCCCGTTCTTCCTCAAGAGCTGAAACCACAGGCGGTAGTGATGTTGGATGCAGGTGTCTGGAACAAAGTCGATGTTGTAATTCATCCCAAAGGTGTTCCACTGGGTTGAGGTCGGGACTCCGGGCAGGCCAGTCCATTTCATGAATGTTGTTGTCCACAAACCACTGCGTCACAGATGCTGCTTTGCGACAGAGTGCACTACATGCTGATATAAACACTCATCCTCTTCTCCGAACTGTTCCTCTACTGTACGCAGTACACAAGACTGTAAAACGTGTTCATATCCTTCCGCATTTGGAGTTGTCTTACGCACAATAACGGAACCACATCCTAACCACGAGAAACAACCCAATACCGCAACACCACCTCCTCCGTATTTCACTGTTGGCACTTCACATGATGGCAGGGATTCTCCAAGGCTGAAGCCTTTCATCGAACTGCCACACGGTGTAGCGCGACTTATCACTCCGAGTCACTCCTCTCCACATATCCTCTGTCCAACATCTCTTTACAGAGCCTCAAGCTACGCTTAGCGTAGACTACAGAAATTTGTGGCTTACGAGGAACTGCGCGACCATTTTACACCATTTTTTTTAAAACTCCCAATGTAGTCAGTCAATGTGCTAGGTGGACTGCCGGTAGCACTTAGGAACTCACGCTTAATTCCTTCCGATAATTTCATGCAACTTTTTTTTTCAACGACTGCCCCCCCCCCCCCCTCCATCCACAATGTTCGACGGTCCTCGTCCGGCAGTAGATGAGGACTGCCGGGTCTCGGTTTAAGTGTAGTTGTTCCTTCACGTTTCCATTTCAAAACACATCACCAACCGTCGATTTGGGCGGCTTTAGAGGGGTTGAACTGTCCCCACTGGATTTGTTACTCAGGTGACATGCACTAACTACTCCAGGTTTGATGTCACCGAGTTCTCTTGAACAGCCCATTCTACTGTTATTGCTTCTCTCCTGTCCTTCAATATTGGTGGATCTGCCTCTCGTGAAGTCTAATGGTCAATTCCGTAGTACATAGGGGTGTTCCGACATTTTTTACCCGATAGAGTACACACACAGAGACGGATGGGAAGCGCTCTCTTCGCGGGTAATTGTAATGAGAGTAGCAAATATATAGGTACGTTGTCTGGCGACAACCTTGCTTTAAGAACATGTAATTAATATTCAGAATTTTTCAAACCAGTACTTTGAACAGGCGTGACAACAAATGGGCTTTCTCGTAACCCTCCGACTTGGCTTTGGCCTCTTATGGTGCTAACAGCTTCAGTAGTTTTACACGAGGAACACTCCGTAATACGAGGCGGAGACGTTAAGGACCTGGAACCGTATATTAAGAAGCGGGGTTCAAATACTTCACTTAGGTGTTCTCATTGAATCACTTTTGACGAGTGCTAATACGATTACTCGATCATCACCATAACCAATGTCTTTTCCCTAATTCTTGGTCAGCGAGCTAGTACTTCGACTCAAGTGACATCGACGAGATATTAAAATCCCATCTTTCTCTCTTGCCTCCGTTTGTCCCGAGTGGAAGCACAATACTCCGATTCTTCCGATCTCCAAATGTCATTTCAGTCAATCGCATTACAGGAATTGACACTCATCAGACGTTTCATGAATCACTGCGCTATCTCGAGAGCGTAACGTAATACAAAGTCATTCGTCAGAACAAATCTCCTTCCAACTATCCCATGGCTTTACTTCATACAGCACAGAACATAAGTCAACGTAGTTTTCATCATGACGTTAGGCGCATCACTTTTTGGCCATGGGTACATGTACATACGTCTCTTCGGCTGAACCACCGCAGAAAAAACATATTCCAAAGGAGCCAACTGGTGAAGACAGTCACTTTCGATATAATAATTTGTGGTCGATTTGGTCATATTATGTCAGAGATGTTTTGTAACATTCCAGCTTTAGTAAAATATTGGACACTGTTGAAATAAGTACGTAAAAGTGTACTGAAATCTCTCACTAAATCATTTAATTCTGCATTTGCAAGTAATGATTTATGTAGAGTACTACGAAGAAAGTTCTGATTTAGTACATCTCAGTTCTGTACAAGCTGCGAAGCAATCGTTCATACTTTGTTAAGCAGGCCGGCAAGGCCGGGGTGGCCGAGCGGTTCTAGGCGCTACAGTCTGGAACCGCGCGATCACTACGGTCGCAGGTTCGAATCCTGCCTCGGGCATGGATGTGTGTGATGTCCTTAGGTTAGTTAGGTTTAATTAGTTCTAAGTTCTAGGCGACTGATGACCTCAGAAGTTAAGTCCCATAGTGCTCAGAGCCATGTTCTATGTACTGACTTGGCAGAAAATCCTAAGAAATTTTGGTCTTATGTTAAAATGGTAGGTGGATCAAAACAAAATGTCCAGACACTCTGTGACCAAAATGGTACTGAAACAGAGGATGACAAGACTAAAGGCCGAAATACTAAATGTCTTTTTCCAAAGCTGTTTCGCAGAGGAAGACTGCACTGTAGTTCCTTCTCTAGATTGTCGTACAGATGACAAAATGGTAGATATCGAAATAGACGACAGAGGGATAGAGAAACAATTAAAATCGCTGAAAAGAGGAAAGGCCGATGGACCTGATGGGATACCAGAGTACGCGAAGGAACTTGCCCCCCTTCTTGCAGCGGTGTACCGTAGGTCTCTTGAAGAGCGTAGCGTTCCAAAGGATTGGAAAATGGCACAGGTCATCCACGTTTTCAAGAAAGGACGTCGAACAGATGTGCAGAACTATAGACCTATATCTCTAACGTCGATCAGTTGTAGAATTTTGGAACACATATTATGTTCGAGTATAATGACTTTTCTGGGGACTAGAAATCTTTTGTATTTTGCTAACTGAGAAAAGAAAGAAATGGATTCACAAATTTGCATATCCCATAAAGAACGGGGTCCTTGCACCAGTTACCGAGACAGATGGTGTAGTTTCTGGACACACTGCACTTGCACTCGAAATACAGTCATCCAGAGTTAGATTTCCCGTGGTCTCCCTAAATTACCTGAGGCACATACTGGGATGATTCCTTCGAAATGGGCACAGTCAATATCTCTCCCCAATCCAAGATCGTGTTCCGCTTCTAATTGACCTAATAGCCGGCGGAACGTTAAACGTTAGCATTCTTTCCCTTTTCTATTTTTTTCAGTCCAAACCGGAAGTTTTTCAGTAGCAGCTGTTGCCACTGCTGAGGTCAGACTGGACAGAAGCGGCAACCCTAGTTATCAGAGGGCGGAGGGCGGCAGGCTCGTTTAGTGAGGCGGTAGCAGGCTAGCAGCGTCTTCCCTGAGCAGCTGCGGCTGAGTTACGAGCGCTCGTTACCATCGGGTGGCCATTCAACAGGCGGTGACTCACAACCTGCCGGCGATAACACGACCGACGCCCAAGCGTGGCGGCTACGCCCGCTGCGCGCCAACGACGCTCAGCGCCTGCTGAGGTCTTGACCTGGGGGCGCGCTAACTAGGCGGCAGCACTCCATACAGTTGCAGCACCTACTGATCAGGTGCGCGCATCGCTGCACAGTGATCTGACAAACCAAGGCCGTATTACCAAACAATTTTCCACTACCGCTGTCTTTTTTATCATGGTGTTATTCGTGTTCTGTTTGGTGTATCTAGTACTTTCGTATGCAGCTAATATTAAAAAGTTGTACGAAATGGATCACTTATCCAGTTTCCATACGGGACATACTGTAGCTTAGCATTTGGGTAAGGTACTATTGGACATGGCAAGAAAGTATCTACTAAGATAGTCATAAATAATGTCTTAACTCGGAAGGATAGTTAAATACTAAGGACGATTACCTACGAAAATTGATGAGTTGCGAAGTGAAGGTCACGTCTCTACGACAGAGTTCTAGCGACAGAATTATGGAAATCCTCGTATACCTGTTACGCAACAAAATTACTTTTATAGAAAATATGTTTCTTTAAATCGCCGACCGAACTCTCAGTACCTTCTAGTTCTAGGTCACAAGCTACAGATACACAATTATGTGAAGACGATCCTAAACAACTCAATAATGTAAAAAATAAGGCAACAACCACAACAATCAAAAACGGTTTTAGGCCTAATTTCGTTTGAATAATTAGTACTTACATGTTCGCATTTTACAAAACTGAATGAAATCACCCACTCGTAATGGGACGAAAAAGATGAAACCTGTATGGGCATTTATAAAAAACAGTTTATGAGCGTACTGTCATACCGCCCTACGTGTATTTGTACATTTAAGAAGGGCGCCAGCATCTGTAATTTAATTTGTGGCATGCTTGCCGAAGCCTATCATTGTCGCCAGAAAAAAAAATTCTTCAAATGGCTCTGAGTACTATGGGACTTAACTTCTGAGGTCATCAGTCCCCTAGAACTTAGAACTACTTAAACCTAACTAATCTAAGGAAATCACACACACCCATGCCCGAGGCAGGATTCGAACCTGCGACCGTAGCGGTCGCACGGTTCCAGACTGTAGCGCATAGAACCATTCGGCCACCCCGGCCGGCATTGTCGCCAGCGCGGACAGGAGACGGTCACCATCAGCCACGAACTGCGCGAGCAGCTTTTCAATATGGTTAAGAAATGGAAACTGTTATTGCTCGTAGTCTTTACACACAGGCGAACATGAATTACTCGGTGACATTACTGAAATGGTGCTGGTTGTCTAAAAACGTGTTACGCGACAGTATAATGCCAGTACTTATAAACTTCATTACAGTACTAAGTCGCAAGAAAGTATATATACACTCCTGGAAATTGAAATAAGAACACCGTGAATTCATTGTCCCAGGAAGGGGAAACTTTATTGACACATTCCTGGGATCAGATACATCACATGATCACACTGACAGAACCACAGGCACATAGACACAGGCAACAGAGCATGCACAATGTCGGCACTAGTACAGTGTATATCCACCTTTCGCAGCAATGCAGGCTGCTATTCTCCCATGGAGACGATCGTAGAGATGCTGGATGTAGTCCTGTGGAACGGCTTGCCATGCCATTTCCACCTGGCACCTCAGTTGGACCAGCGTTCGTGCTGGACGTGCAGACCGCGTGAGACGACGCTTCATCCAGTCCCAAACATGCTCAATGGGGGACAGATCCGGAGATCTTGCTGGCCAGGGTAGTTGACTTACACCTTCTAGAGCACGTTGGGTGGCACGGGATACATGCGGACGTGCATTGTCCTGTTGGAACAGCAAGTTCCCTTGCCGGTCTAGGAATGGTAGAACGATGGGTTCGATGACGGTTTGGATGTACAGTGCACTATTCAGTGTCCCCTCGACGATCACCAGTGGTGTACGGCCAGTGTAGGAGATCGCTCCCCACACCATGATGTCGGGTGTTGGCCCTGTGTGCCTCGGTCGTATGCAGTCCTGATTGTGGCGCTCACCTGCACGGCACCAAACACGCATACGACCATCATTGGCACCAAGGCAGAAGCGACTCTCATCGCTGAAGACGACACGTCTCCATTCGTCCCTCCATTCACGCCTGTCGCGACACCACTGGAGGCGGGCTGCACGATATTGGAGCGTGAGCGGAAGACGGCCTAACGGTGTGCGGGACCGTAGCCCAGCTTCATGGAGACGGTTGCGAATGGTCCTCGCCGATACCCCAGGAGCAACAGTGTCCCTAATTTGCTGGGAAGTGGCGGTGCGGTCCCCTACGGCACTGCGTAGGATCCTACGGTCTTGGCGCGCATCCGTGCGTCGCTGCGGTCCGGTCCCAGGTCGACGGGCACGTGCACCTTCCGCCGACCACTGGCGACAACATCGATGTACTGTGGAGACCTCACGCCCCACGTGTTGAGCAATTCGGCGGTACGTCCACCCGGCCTCCCGCATGCCCACTATACGCCCTCGCTCAAAGTCCGTCAACTGCACATACGGTGCACGTCCACGCTGTCGCGGCATGCTACCAGTGTTAAAGACTGCGATGGAGCTCCGTATGCCACGGCAAACTGGCTGACACTGACGGCGGCGGTGCACAAATGGTGCGCAGCTAGCGCCATTCGACGGCCAACACCGCGGTTCCTGGTGTGTCCGCTGTGCCGTGCGTGTGATCATTGCTTGTACAGCCCTCTCGCAGTGTCCGGAGCAAGTATGGTGGGTCTGACACACCGGTGTCAATGTGTTCTTTTTTCCATTTCCAGGAGTGTATATTCTCAACTTACTCGTACGATAGTGAACAATCAGGAATTACTTCTGGCCACACGCACACATACCACTAACAATTCTCGAACCTAAAAGCAATGGATTATTTTTTTTTTTTTTTTGAGAGTTTTCAGAATACATAAGAGTGTATTTTCGAACTTGCGGTACGTTACTCGGAACTCGTCGTGGTACCTATGTAGTTAACACTTTCAGGTACTATCTGTCCATGTTGCAGTATGGAGAGTGAACGGCTACAGTCTCTGCACCATCTAAAGGTGAGTGACGTACACATGATTTTTGAGAATGTCGTCTTAAATTTTAAGGACAGGTTCCTTACACCAAAACAAGACCAAAAAGGTACAGTAAACAGGGTCTTCAAACTGCATACCTAAGAGCTACGACCACTTTTTCGTACTCGATATTGTGAAACACGTCTCTTCTGCAGTAAGTTCTTCGCTTTCCATATTTTGGGAGGACGTACTATTGACCAAAAAATGTCCAGTAAACATGGGCTCTGAAGTTCGCACCTTAAGAGCTCTTAGTCCTTCAGTAGAAGATGGTTCAAATGGCTCTGAACACTATGGGACTCAACTGCTGTGGTCATAAGTCCCCGAGAACTTAGAACTACTTAAACCTAACTAACCTAAGGACATCACACACATCCATGCCCGAGGCAGGATTCGAACCTGCGACCGTAGCGGTCGTGCGGATCCAGACGGTAGCGCCTTTAACCGCTCGGCCACTCCGGCCGGCTCTTCAGTAGAAGAGATGCGTTTCACAGTATCAATATTGAACAAATGCGGAAAGTTCTTAAGGTATGCATTTTAGAGCCCATATTTATAGGAAATTTATTCCTTGTGCTGGTGTAAGCAGCTTGTCCCTAAATTTTTAATACTTCATTCTAAAATACCCCGTATGAACTGTGTCGTGCTTTGGTTTGATATTAATGAATACACAAATAAACCAAGCACGTTTTTATTTCGCAGTACGAGATGTACATGTATAGGCAATAACATCAAATACAATCATAACACAAATGGTTCAAATGGCTCTGAACACTATGGGACTTAACATCTGAGGTCATCAGTCTCCTAGAAATCAGAACTACTTAAACCTAACTAATCTAAGGACATCACACACATCCATGCCCGAGGCAGGATTCGAACCTGCGACCGTAGCAGTCGCGCGGTGCCAAACTGAAGCGCCTAGAACCGCTCGGTCACTCAATCATAACACAGTAAAAATATAACGATAAGGTAGGAGAGTTGTTTGCGTAATAGGCGGCCTTGATTTAGACCACAAGCACGACTACCGCCAAAGCTTCAAAACTAAACGATGATTATTTCTAATCACAGGTTCGTGTTGCTCGAACACTCATAACCGAACACAGAGCACTTTGAATAAGAATATAGCACATAAGGCATAAAACACAGACTTCCGGTCAGTAAAACAAGGCAAGGAGATAATTTTCACTCTTACTGTGGAAGGATGATTTTTTTAAAAGTGAAAGATGAACATTTTTTTCCTAGTCACCTGTTGGGATAATGCACATTGAGGTGACCAGGGTACGTTTACCAAAAAAACTTTATATCCCTCACTTCTCCCATTTACAAAGCAGCTTTGTAGGAAAGTGCACTGCCCTGATGCGTTCTTTTCATCACGGTATCTTCTCATTTTTTATCTAGTTGGCCTAGAAGACGATGTTGCATTATCTAAATGTTGTTTGGTTTTCAAAGTCTTCCATACAAGACTGTACTACAGCGTTCTAAGACACTGGTCATTTGCTTTCACTTAGATGAAATCGACTTCGCTTTTAGCCATCGCCTTTCATAAAGTACTCTGATTCACGTTACTTTGTGGCGTGAAGTTGTTGCCGATGCCTAACCCCCCCGTAACCAACAGGTGCACATACTCAGTTGCATTCGTTTCAAAACAATTCAATGTACTTTTCAGAAGCATTTAACGAAAACGGCAGTCATGTAGCACAAAGCTTTTTCATAGTTCTACCTCCATGTAAAATGAATCGTAGTATTTCTTCTGGTATGCTTATGGCCAAACCTATTTCGTACGCGGTAAATCGCAATCGTCGAACGCCGTTATCTCATCTCCTCGATGTTTTCATCTGTGGCTGCATTTTGAGACACATTACAAGTGGATCCTCGTCAAGAAGTGTACTGTCGTTTCTTAATGGTTGAAAACGAACTAATAAATCTTTATAAAGCACACACAATTAATCTAATTTTACTCGTAAATGAAAAATCTGGTTACATATCACATTTGCGACTGACTTACGTTATACTGCGAAGTTTAGCAACGTAAACTCACACATGTCAACGCCTTCTTTGTTCAGAGCCGAGATTTCTTTCTCCTTGTTGTCTGACTGATGAGTCAGTTCTAATATTGCCACATTGCTTTCGTCTAAAGTCCCCCGAACCTAGAACTATTGGTTGCCAGTGCATTGCTTGGAGGCGGATTTGCATTGATATGGCCAGCAGCTGCATTACATCCATATTAGTGTCTTTGACCTTAGAAATATTATACAAGGAACAATTTACTCGCCGAGTGTAAGTAAATGTTTCTAAGTTCACGTTGTTTCCTTGTAAGGAAATAATATTTCAGTATGAGAGTCAGCAAATATAAGCGACCAGAGGCGATCCTGCATGTTCGCCACTCGCTAACTACACACAAGCAGGTTGTCTGCCTGTCAGAAGGACATTCTCCAATGTCTGGACAGTACCAACAGGCTTATAAGTGTAAGGCGGGATGTTTCGATCCTCTTCGCTGCATGAAGTGTAATGTATCTTTCGATGATTAGAGTAGAACTGCGCTTGATATAATTTGGAGATACGACTAATAAAAAACCTGGAACGCAAGCTGTAATAAAAGCGAGCGGTAAACCGGTAAACAGTTTTGGTGCATGTCTTCCAAACGCTGCTGCGTCACTTATTTGTCGCGTTCTCACTTGCAGAAAAAATGCAGTCAGTTCAGTCCTAGGTTTTGGTATTTGCATGTGGGAATGTAATACTGCTACGGAACAATGTAAGGTAGCACTTCCAGAAGTATCGCTTTCTACGCAGGAAACGAAATGCTCACTTTGCTCTCTTTCATCAGCAGCAAGTACTCGTAGACCCGCCGTCTGCAGCATCAAGTTCATAAACAAAATTAAGGAAAATAAGGCTGAACTTCCCACTGACGCGCAAGCTCCATTTGGGGAAGGATACGGGAAGAAACTAACCGTGTTCTTTCAAAGGATCCATTCTGGCATTCGCCTTACGCGATTTACGGTTATCACGACCGAACGGGTATTTGAACTGTCATCGCTGAATACGTGTGCAGTGCCGTACCACTGCGTCACTTTGCACTGAGCGACTTCCCAGGGTCCGCCGCGTTCCGCTGGCGTAGCGCACAGCCTCTCGCTCAAACGCCTTCCTGCCTCCAGCCCACGACAATGGATCACCGCCTCACTGCTCTGCAGTCTTCCCATTGCGGGAGCGAACAGTGGTCTCGCTTTCCTTGGACGCAGATCTACTGATTCGCCGCGCGCGAAGCGACGTGTTGTGATTTTTCTATGGCCAACGGAGGTTTAAGTTCCAAAATTGCGACTGTTATAAGCACAGCGGACGAAAGATTAGTCACCTCTCAACGGATATAATCGTATAACACTGCCTCTAGCGCTGACAATGGCCTCAATTTGGCGAGAACAAGAGTTCACAAGTTTATTCATGAATATCATTCCAGCTGAAGACATCCACAGATAATTAAGAGGGGGCGTTCAACAAATAATGCAACACATTTTTTTCTAAAATAATTGAAAAGCCACGATTGCTTCAGTATCGTTTACTAGATGAGCGGTTGTGTTTTTGGTATCATAGTAATATGGTTTTTCATTATTCCCCATTCGGTGAGGCCCACGGACGAAACGAGTGCCACGCCGATGGGAGCGTACATGGAGTCACTGTGAATCTTGGTCCGTAGGCCTATGTCATTCCCCCCCCCCCCCCCCCCCGCGTTCCTGTGCCCTTTGGTTTGCTTCTGACCTGGCATTCCTTAATTCCATGTACCCATGCAGGTTTTCGTAGTTGATTCGTACCTTGCTCATAACGAATGTATAGATGGCGAGAGACTTTATAGCAAGTTAATACGTTCTTTTTTAGCGCTCACAATACCTAAGACCATAGTGCCTGACAGGTAAAGTCCAGCATACAGGTTTTCATCGCTCGTCACATTGTACCTAAGTCGGATCATGAACAGATTTCTGTGTGTATATTCCTGGCGTACTTATATGAATAAAGGTAAATCACAATATGTAGTTTTGTAAGGCACTAATGGATAATGTCTGTGCCTCAGATGCTTTTACTTCGTAATTAACGTACTTTATAGTGATTATAGTACGTACAGGAAATGTATGCGCAAATGTGGGCTTTGCATGGGTATGTGACAAGCAGTTATAGTAAAGTTGTGTTTTAGTAGTAATGAGTGGTTATACCGTGGGGCTGTGTGTGCGCTGCTTGGGCTGTGTGTGCGCTGCTTGGACAGCGCTATCTGGTGGCCGGTTGTGAAGCGTTAGAATCATAGCAGCTAAGCCTACGCGGAATAGGGCAGTGACGATGCCGACCGGTGTTAGGCGAGCAGTGGTAGTTTTATCTGGTGACTTCAGTTTTATATTTTATGGAAAGAACGACCATGAGAGCAGTTTATTATTTTTTATTGGTTGCGACAATGATTTTTATCAGATGGTCTGCCTCATGTGCCATGATGTTTTATAAATGTTAATCCACGTTTCAGGTTATGTGGTTCTGTAATAATTGTAATGTATATAGGTAACTCAAGTAAACCCTCCCTCAAATCTGTTGTGTTATACCTTTACAGATCCGATTATGGCACCTTCAGAGTGCTGAAACCGGTCATCTAGTAAACAATATTGAAGCGCTCGTGGCTTTTCAATTATTTTAAAAACAGAGTGATCGCCCCACGACACATCATGTGTTCACTGTAAAACATTTTTTTTTCTGACAGCAGGTTTATTCAGTATTCCAGTACACGATATTATTCCCCACTGTACTGACTACAAAACCCCATTTCCAACATAATCTCCGTTCAATGCAACAGCCTTGCGCTGCCTTACCGGGAGAGCCTGAATGCCCGCACGGTACGACTCTACTGGTCTACGCCGGAGCCAACTTCGTGCTGTATTAATAACCTTCCCATCATCCAAGTACTGCACCCCGCGGAGTGCATCCTTCACTGAGCCAAACAGATGGAAGTCGGAAGGTGCGAGATCCGGATAGTAGGGTGGATGAGAATAAACAGTCCAATGACGTTCTGTGAGCTGCTCTCGGGTGCACAGACTTGCGTTTTCATGGAGAAGGAGAAGCTCGTTTGCGATCCGTCGATCACCTCGAATGAGAGCGTCCGCACGTTCCTACACTGCAGGAGTCACAGCTGCGCGCGGCCGGTCAGCACGCGGTAGTTCGGACAGGTTTGTGCGACCTTGTTGCGCTGATGACAATCGCCTTGCTCGACGACTCACCGTGCTTTTTCCCACCGCCAGGTCTCCGTAGACGTTCTGCAAGCGCCTATGAATACACACGATGCTGTGGCTTTCCGCAAAAATAATCTCGATGACAGCGCTCTGCTTGGAATGCACTTCTGTTACAGACGCCATTTTTAAGGAGCGCCGCCACCTGTCGGAGCCTCATGAAACTATTGGGGAATATTCCACGATGTCCGGCAACAAATTCTGCATTTTTTCAACCAAAATTGGCCCAGGAAAAAATGTGTTGCATTGCTTATTGAACGCCCCTCGCGTATCTCGTAGACAATGATTTAGTGGCCAGTCGATGTGTAGCAGGGTGCCTGAGTAATTGTGAAATCATGAAATCACGACAATATAGAAGAAAGCCCAAGACAAGATCACCGAAAAAGTTAAAATAAACATCCTCGTTCAGTTCACGGTAACTCGAAAGAGCCAAGCCACGGTACGAAAAACACATCCAATAATCACAGAACCACCTGCAGCCTAAACCATATCCTTTAAATACTGCTGCTTACTGGCCTCAAGCCTTGGATAATTAGAAAGGATCGTGTCTGGCCGTACCACACTAAACGCCTGCAGTAAGCTAGTGTTCAATTTTTGTGCTGTCTGTCCAATTGAAAGCGTGCAGCCTTACGTGCCGCTGTAAGCTCTTAAGTCTATTTGCCGATGATGCTGTCATCTAACGTCTTGTAAAGTCATCAGATGATGAAAACCAATTGCAAAATGATTTAGACAAGATAACCGTATCGTGCGAAAAGTGGCAATTGAGTCTAAATAATAAAGATTGTGAAATCATCTACATGAGTACTAAAAGGAATCCGCTAAGTTTTGGTTACACGATAAATCACGTAAATATAAAATACGGCATTTTTACTAAATACTCAGGGATTACAGTTACGAATAACTTAAATGGGAACGATCACTTAGATAATGCTGTGGGGAAAGCAACTCAAAGACTTAGAAAGTGCACAATGTATACTAAAGAGACTGCTTACACCACGCTCACCCGTCCTCTTCTGGAGTACAGCTGCACGTGCGGGATCTGCATCAGAGGACACTGACGGACGATATCGAAAAAGTCCGAATAAGGGCAGCTCGTTTTGTGTTCTCACGAAACGGAGGAGACAGTGCCACTGGTATGATACGAGAATTTGGGTGACAGTCATTTTAGCAAAGGTGTTTTTCGTTGCGACAGGATCTTCTCATGAAATTTCAATCAGTAACTTTCTCCTCAGAGTGTGAAAATATTACGTTCGCGACCACCTACATAGGGAGGAATGATCGTCATCAGAGAACAACATAAATCGGAAGTCGCACAGAAATATTTAAGTGTTCGTTTTTCCCGCACGCTGTTTGAGAGTGGCACGGTAGAGAAATTGCCTGTATTACGGGCAAATGGGGATCCAAACCCTTATTAATAAACCATTCCCAAGTAAGTACAGGTGTTCACATTATTTTTCCTATCCCCTGTATGTATTGTACCAAAACTATAGAACCGAAGCTCTGGTAGAGAGCAACTCTGCGAGGAGGTGACGTGAATGATTCGTGCTGATCGTGGATAGGCCACCTTGGGCGCAGTGTGGACGTGACGCAGCTGGCGGGCCTGCAGGATGTCTGTTTTTTCCGCCCGGCCTCAAGTCGCCTCGGCACGAATACAGTTCGAGGAAAGGTTGCGCCTGAACCACTGCCAGACGCTCTGTTTATCTCTAGTGCCTTTCTTCTTCTTCTTTTTCTTCCTAGAGATTTCACAGATACTTTGAAGTGCTTCCGTCGACTAAAAGGAGAAGCGCAGCTTCCTGAACATCTTTACTTAACTGTAACGCTCACGTATAAAAATTGGGATGACATTAGTGGCAGATTGTAGCTCTTCCGCTGCATACATCGTGCTTTCCGTAGCTGCACGTACCGATATAAAATAAAAAGTGGAAGCTAATAAAAATGGGTCCAGTCCGAGAAAAATTACCAAATACAAGGCTTTGTAACTTAGTTATGTTCGATAATGTAATGAAACGTACAGCTGGAAAAGAAACTGGAAACAGTATTTTTGCTGACTTGTGCAACAACGAGCAGAAGGTCGTTTCAGTAGTGTTTTGTTTCGGCAGGTTTGAAATCCAGAGACACACTATCCACATGGATTTTTCGCTGAGTCAGTTTGTCTGCAGAAAAATGAGTGTTTGGAACTTCTGATTTCTTTCACCAGACATAAGGGGCCGATAAGATCTCTTTTTACGGACGGGTTATTACACAAAATAATACACTAGTGGACAGGCCACATGATACGACACAACCAGTTATTTGTAAATGTCCTAGAAGGAAAGGCAGTGCGAAGAAGACCGTGACTGGCATTATTAAAAAAAGCTGAAATTAACTTCTAATAGTTACAGATAGAGAGCTGCCAATCAGTCAAAAGACTGATGATGAAGACGACATCGCCTTTACAAGCCATCTTCATGGTGAGTACAGACATTTCCAATGATGGCTCACTATGGTAATTTACCTACAAGAAATTCTTATTACAGTTTTTATGTCAAACTGACATTTTGCATTCGGATGCGACACAGCCTCCCATCCTTATGGGGTCACTGACGCGTTAGGAGGATGAGCAGTGATTGGAGGGCAAGTGGTCGCTGGCAGACAGAAAACCTAAGAGCTCTGAAAAGGTTTTATAGTCCCGAGGAGCTGTTACATACAGGATCACAAAAGCGCTATAACAAATTCCTTGGACTAGGTAGTCAGTGGCGGAGGTGGTCGGTCGGTGGCTGTGGGAGAGCGTAAATCACGCACTGCTTGACAGGTAGGGTTTGGCGAATGGGAAGACCATAATGGAAGACTGGAAGATAACGTCGCCACTGCTTATCAAGGGGCCAAGCCATCCAGCCCCACATTGTTCAGCCAGAGATGCGGATAGAGATATGAAACCGAACACAACTGCCACTTAGAGAATTATCAAAACGGTTATAAGAAGCACACTCAGAATCACAGACCACCAATCCCATTAGTGGATTATCACAGACACGTGCCCGGTACCGGCAGCAATACCGCTAAGTCCGGGATGGCAAAATTCGCTTTCCTTGAAACATAACGTGTGGAAAAAAAAGTGCAGCGTTCTAAACGTTGATGGTAGCGGGAGCCATCTTTCAAATCTTGCTCATGGACTGATACTGTTGGGTCGTCGGAGACTATGAACTAAACTAGATTCTAGCCTTCCTAGCGGGCCTAGAAATCTTCTGCGCCTCATTGTTCGAGCACAGGATGTCCTGTGTGTGTATTGTTCTTACTCAGACGCAAGACGAAACACTGTACTCTGCGTTGTGGGGAGACACGATACAATCTGAATTATCTCACCTGTGACACCAAGTGTCAGCAGTGATGCGTGTAATCGAACGCGAGACATACACGTGATGGATCCTCTGGCGGGTAGTGCAGCTATACGCGCACGCAATTACCGCCAAGCGCCGGAATGTGTCATCACTATTCATTACGGTCCGCTAAGTGGATGTGCCGGTGCGTGCTGATGTCATTCATTACCCGCTAATGCATGCGCCGCTGCGGATGGAAAAAGCTTCCTGTATCACAAACAGTGCGCGGACCGAGCCGCCACACAGTATGGCACGTTCCTGGCTAAGTGACTGTTTGCTGCCAACCCTTGCGCATAAATTCGGCAGTCGCAGCTGTGTACGCACGCAAATGGGGTAAAATGCGTGTTCGCGCATATACTGATGTTACGTTCTCTGTGATACAATGTTACTAGAGACAAATATTTCCCCACAATTGTTGATAAGAGTTTCTTCTTATTTCTACGATACACTGATAATATAATCCAATAATATGTTACAAATACAACCAAAGTAAGACAAAAGTAGCTCATAATTAAAGACTAGAACTGCGAATCGAGGCCGGCCGCGGTGGTCTAGCGGTTCTAGGCGCTCAGTCCGGAACCGCGGGACTGCTACGGTCGCAGGTTCGAATCCTGCCTCGGGCATGGATGTGTGTGATGTCCTTAGGTTGGTTAGGTTTAAGTAGTTCTAAGTTCTAGGGGACTGATGACCACAGATGTTAAGTCCCATAGTGCTCAGAGCCATTTGAACCATTTTTGCGAATCGAGTGTTAACACAGGCAGCGCACTATGTATTATATTACTCATACATAATGTGATCTAAATTGGATGGAGAAAGTGGTGGTGGTGGTGGAGGTGATGATGGCAGCGGCGGCGTAGGAGGAGAGACCGGAGGAGGAGGAGGAGGAGAAGAAGAAGAAGAATTCCAGTACGACTACCGACCTGGAAAAAGAACTTGCATCTCCAAAAACGAAACACTGTGATCACTGGCATAAAAGTTAATATTTTTTACCTCATCAACAAATCGATAGTAGTCTAAAAAGGAATACGATAACATCTCAAAATATGCTAAGAGCTTTTTTGCCGTATATTGATTTACACTCCTGGAAATTGAAATAAGAACACCGTGAATTCATTGTCCCAGGAAGGGGAAACTTTATTGACACATTCCTGGGGTCAGATACATCACATGATCACACTGACAGAACCACAGGCACATATACACAGGCAACAGAGCATGCACAATGTCGGCACTAGTACAGTGTATATCCACCTTTCGCAGCAATGCAGGCTGCTATTCTCCCATGGAGACGATCGTAGAGATGCTGGATGTAGTCCTGTGGAACGGCTTGCCATGCCATTTCCACCTGGCGCCTCAGTTGGACCAGCGTTCGTGCTGGACGTGCAGACCGCGTGAGACGACGCTTCATCCAGTCCCAAACATGCTCAATGGGGGACAGATCCGGAGATCTTGCTGGCCAGGGTAGTTGACTTACACCTTCTAGAGCACGTTGGGTGGCACGGGATACATGCGGACGTGCATTGTCCTGTTGGAACAGCAAGTTCCCTTGCCGGTCTAGGAATGATTGAACGATGGGTTCGATGACGGTTTGGATGTACCGTGCACTATTCAGTGTCCCCTCGACGATCACCAGTGGTGTACGGCCAGTGCAGGAGATCGCTCCCCACACCATGATGCCGGGTGTTGGCCCTGTGTGCCTCGGTCGTATGCAGTCCTGATTGTGGCGCTCACCTGCACGGCGCCAAACACGCATACGACCATCATTGGCACCAAGGCAGAAGCGACTCTCATCGCTGAAGACGACACGTCTCCATTCGTCCCTCCATTCACGCCTGTCGCGACACCACTGGAGGCGGGCTGCACGATGTTGGGGCGTGAGCGGAAGACGGCCTAACGGTGTGCGGGACCGTAGCCCAGCTTCATGGAGACGGTTGCGAATGGTCCTCGCCGATACCCCAGAGCAACAGTGTCCCTAATTTGCTGGGAAGTGGCAGTGCGGTCCCCTACGGCACTGCGTAGGATCCTACGGTCTTGGCGTGCATCCGTGCGTCGCTGCGGTCCGGTCCCAGGTCGACGGGCACGTGCACCTTCCGCCGACCACTGGCGACAACATCGATGTACTGTGGAGACCTCACGCCCCACGTGTTGAGCAATTCGGCGGTACGTCCACCCGGCCTCCCGCATGCCCACTATACGCCCTCGCTCAAAGTCCGTCAACTGCACATACGGTTCACGTCCACGCTGTCGCGGCATGCTACTAGTGTTAAAGACTGCGATGGAGCTCCGTATGCCACGGCAAACTGGCTGACACTGACGGCGGCGGTGCACAAATGCTGCGCAGCTAGCGCCATTCGACGGCCAACACCGCGGTTCCTGGTGTGTCCGCTGTGCCGTGCGTGTGATCATTGCTTGTACAGCCCTCTCGCAGTGTCCGGAGCAAGTATGGTGGGTCTGACACACCGATGTCAATGTGTTCTTTTTTCCATTTCCAGGAGTGTATATACGGACGGAACACTCAAATCGCTCAGAAAATAATGAGCATTTTCCTGCACTGAAGATGAAACGACTTCTACAAACATTACAAAACTGCTCTCATACTGGTTACACTCCAGACAACAACTGCACCCTGTCTACTCGGACACTAGAGACGAGAGCAGTCACCGTTTAAGGCGTATGGACCTGTAACAAAAATCGAATACTGACGCAGCTCTGCGTGCCTTGCTTCCACGAACAGCTGCTATGAATGAACAGCTGAAACAAATCGGAATGGACGGCGGCTGGCAAGTGCGTGATGAGGCCAAATTAAGCGTCGAGGTTATGACCGCCAATATTGTGTACCGGCTGCATTATACCCAGACGCTCTTCTGTTCCCCTAATGACGGCTGGGAAGTCGGTTTCGGTGGCACAAAGAAATGGACTTTATTCACGGGCAAAAGAGAAGAAACGAAGCACACACAAAAACGATCTTTACGTGGTAAGACTGTGCTTTCCCTGCGAAACGTGGAAGCCATTAGGGTCTAAAACTAAGGATAAATTTGACAGACGACGCATCAACAGCGATAGAAGCGAAAAGGAAAATATACTGACGCGGAAAAAAAGAAAGAAAGAAATAATCGCACCACCACGAAGGAGTTGTGCGACGTGAACGAAAATTGGTAGTCGTGTTTTTGCATCCGAAAGATGATGTCCAGCAAAATTTCGCGCCAGTCGCAGAAGCGTGGCGCTAGTAGCACTACTTTGAGGATGCAACCAGGTTTGCTTTAAATAAGCGCTGTAACGGTCGTGAGCGGTAGTTACCTTTGAGACTGGACACGGTGAGTTGATGTTAGCGAGGAATGCCTTTAAAGCAACAAAGACGACGTTGTCAACACGTCGACGAGTTTGAACGAGGTTGTGTAATAAGGCTACGAAAATCTGGGTGCTCCTTCTGCGATACTGCAGAAAGACTTGACATGAATGTAGTCAATTTACATGTTTGCTGGCAGCGGCGATCACGAGAGTGTATGGTCGCAAGAAGACCGGACTACGGACAGCCACGTGGCACCACCCAAAAGGAAACACTACCGTGTTCGGAGTGGGGCTCTGGTGCACTCTACTGCATCTGCAGCAGCAATTTGAGCAGCAGTTGGCGCCAAAGTGACAAAGAAAAGTGGTGTCAAGAGAAAGCTTACTGGAGGGCAGCGTGGAAGTCTTATCTTTTCTGATGTTAGCTGGTTCTGCCTCGGCGCCAGTGATGGCCGTGTGTTGGTTAGAAGGACGCCATTTGAGGGCCTGCAACGAAAGTGTCTGCATGTTAGACACACTGCATCTACACCTGGAGTTATGATTTGCGGTGGCAGTGCGATTTCGTATGACAGTAGGAGCACTGCCGTGGTTATCCCACGTAACCTGACTGCAATTTTGTACGAACTGTTATGCTGTCATTCATACGTAGCATTGCAGGGGGTGTTTTCCAACAGGACAACGTTCGCCCAAATACCACTCTTGTAACCCAACATGCTCTTCGGTGTCGACACACTGACTCGCCGCCGGCCGCGGTGGTCTAGCGGTTCTAGGTGCTCAGTCCGGAACCGCGCGACTGCTACGGTCGCAGGTACGAATCCTGCATCGGGCATGGATGTGTGTAATGTCCTTAGGTTAGTTACGTTTAAGTAGTTCTAAGTTCTAGGGGACTGATGACCACAGATGTTAAGTCCCACAGTGCTCAGAGCCATTTGAACCATTTGAACTGACTCGCCCTGCTCGATCATTATCTCTCTCTGCAATTGAGCATAGATGGGACAACATCGGAGTCAGCGAGGCTCCTCTACGAGGACGCCAGAGAAACAGGTGGTCTTGCAAGAGACTAAGAGAATCATTCAAACCATAACGTTACGCAAATGAAAGCAAAGAAGGTTTTAGTTTTATGTGTCGCTGACTGACTGAAGGGTCATAAGACACACAGCTCAGACAAGGTTGCGAGAAGGCGCTGACATGTGACCCCCTCCCATCACTTGCATTCATGAGAAGTGATTAAGGAGAGCCATGTAAACCTCAACCCCGCTCCTCTCAGAGTAAAAGTCCACCAAGTGCAGCACCTCGCTCAGTTTCAATCCAGAGCCGAGACGGTTTCTGCGACGACGCTATAGACAGTCTCTCACTCCATCTTTACTCTTGAATTAGTTGTCCCCTTCTAACGACGTCATCAAAGGAACGTTAACCTATGACTTCCATTTTTTTTAATCCTATCTCGTGGCATGTGCTATTCATGGTCGCAATGCCGGAAGCCTCAATTTACTGTATAAGAACCGGACCACAGGGTTCACTGGTGGACAATCCCCATCGTCGTTGAGGCCCGGTGACCCGTTGGCAGTAGCCAAACAATATCGGTTGCACATTTTTCTTTCATTTAATGTACATTTAAAGACTTCTTAATTAGTATTTTAAATCAGGTCGTACATTTTACGGATTTCATCGTGTAATAAATAAATCTTTTCGAATATACAAACAAATATTGGCTTCAGCAAACAAAAATCTGTTATAAAAAGTTGAAGAAAACAGAAATCGCTAATTAATTCAAGCAAACGAAGCAGTAATTTAGAAGAGAATAAAAGAGGAATAAGAAAGCACAGATATGATGGTTGTCCGCCACAGTCAATGATCGTAGGGGAAAGCCACGGAACTTCATCGAACCTTTTTATTTTGATTTGTCATTAAAAGTTTTATTCGTAATCTGACTGTATATTAACGGTTAGTTTCCTAAAATAGTAACACTTTTTTAGTGACTCTTAGGCAACAACAGCCGGTCACTATTTACAGACTGTTACGATAATTATTAGAGTACTTAGTTATAACTGTAAATACTTTATGGGGCTTATAGGTAACGCAGATCTCTGAATAAAGTCATCGAGTTATGCATACATAACTAGCATTTTCCTTATTGAAAGCTTCTACATAGCTGTGTTTGTATGTATTTGTATCTCCAATACTATTTAACGTATTTGTGTTGTTTTCTAGTGTCTTAGTGTATGTCTGCTTTATCTTCTGTTTCTATATCACTATATGATGTTTCATTTTGTTTATCGTTACAGTTGTCATTTAGTGTTATGGTTATGTTTGGTCTGGGTGCGATCTATACGACCTATCTGTTGCGATTTCTTCTCGTAATATTCTGGAAACGGTGACCGCTGTTGTCTCTAGGTCTGCACATTGGTTTGGATTCCTGACGGAGTGTATGTGTCGTCATTTGTCATCCTTTGTCATCTGGCATGTGTATCCGTGGTGCAGTGTAGTATGACATGTACGGGGAAGTCAGTTTTCACATAGCGCTTTCTTGGCTCGAAAATACGTCCAAGGAGTGGAAGTGTGTTGGGTGTGGACCTGGGTGCGGACCACGTCGGTAAGAAAACTTATCATTCCATAGCTCAGGATAGTAACTAAATACGCTATCCTAATCCTTACCTTACATTCTGGAAGAAATCAGACTCTGCTACCCTTTTCGCATGTGTCTCACGGCCTTTGCTACCTATTTCACACGCTTTAAGAAGACATTTATCGATGACGTCTTCTTTTGTCAATGATCTTAATTTGTCCTTGAAGCCCTTGTTCATTCAGTACAGGGGATACATTAATAAAACCGTCAAACTGTGGAGTTCATGCGCCCACGTGCTTGTTGGAAAGCAGATAATAGATTCATATAGTGCACAGTAAATTGCATCGCCAGAGCAGACTGTGTGTTGATATCCTGAGTATAATTATGAGCCTTCCCCGAGTGTCTTATGAAGATATGCCGTCCACAAGTGTTTCACATGCGTCGTCTGAATGTTATAGACTTTAAATCTGCCTGCCAACTCAGTGATTTTCGGAAAGAACTAGGTTACGTCATAAAATCAAGAGATGGAACTCTCACGCTGGTCCCATTTCCTTCGTCCTCGTCTTTGTCGTCGAAAGATGCACATCCCTACACTTTTATATGCTGTACCTTACGATGGGTAGTTACAACGTCTCCTCTTTCAGTGGGCGGCGCCATTTTGTTTTGGTTCCTCTAGCGGCGTACTACGGCACTGTGGCGCGGCGAATTCAATGTTTAGAAGGTGCGCAGACATGTACGTGCAAGCAAACAAAAAAATAATTGCGCAAATTTATTTCACAAGGTGACTATTAACACTTCATCACAAGTTGTGTTGCGGAGGTTACTTTTAGTAACAACAACAATATGTTACATTTATTTACACTTGTGGTCAACAACTGGACACTGAACTAATCCTCGATGCTCTGCAGGTCGCAACTCATTTCACCGCAGTGGTTTGGAGATAGTGTCTGTCTATAGACAATAGTATTATTCTCGAATGTTCACTGTATCATTTATAAATAACACTAAAGTAACCCCCGAAGATACCTTTACATCTGTTAATTTCGTAATATGACGTGTTCAGTTCTTTTTTGCTAGCAAATTGTGAACCCGATAACAAATTTGGTCCCGTACGTGTTAAGGCATTTTGTTCATTAAACGAAAGCGAGGAACTGAGTCGAATGTCTTCTGGAAATTTAGGCGCGCACCATAAATGTTGACGTCGTTCTGCTCACGTAGACTATGGTGACTAGCTGAGTTCCACAAGATCCCTGACTGCGAAGTCGATGTTGACCGGTATAGAGAAAATTTCTGTTCTCCAAAAACATCAGAATTCGCGAGATAAAATGAGTTCCGTAATTCTACACCAGACTGGCGTCAGAAATATAGACATATGCCGTCGACACACTGTAGGCGCACATCGAGGTTCCAGTTCTGGAACCCCCGTGAGAAAATAGTACTCTACTTTCATCGCCTAGGCATGCGTCTTTAATAAAGTCAACAGCGACGAAATGATGGTCATCGAAGCGAGCAGCAACCACGTTCCCAACCGTTGTCTCGGTTGTCGCGCTTGAAGGAAGGGCATGTAGCGCTGTCTAAGGAGTGCCCTGGGTCCGTGCCTAACGAAGGGCGTGCCATGCCCCGTCGCATCGCAGCTCGCACGTACATGTACACGTATGTCCCGGGAAGCGCGATGGCTGAGGACGCTCTCGGGACCCCGAGTCATTACAGCCGCAACCTCCCCCCCCCCCCCCCCCCCTTGCCCCATCCCTCCACAACAAGCACGCAGCCGTCTTCGTTTACAGCCTCTCCGTGCTGACGCCTGCTTGTCACCTCGGTTCCTTGCGAACGCGGAGCTTAACAGGTGTATGATGCGTGTCCTCTAGCACGCTGCAGCTCATGCAAAGAAACGCCGTAAATACATCGTCACCACCACAACCACCACCATTACTTCAATGTCAGGAGCAAGGTATTCATGCAGCCTAAGGTTGTAATTGTATCCTTCACGAGCAGAATACTATGAGTAAGTTGGAAAACAATTTCCATTTTTTAAAGCTCCTAAAAGACATCCACGGTAACCACAAATGCTATAAGACGCTATCCGTCACAAGAAAAAGAATAAGTAACCTCTACAACGAAGTTACCGACCGATTTATCAGTAGCTTCCTATTTCCGAAATCTGAATTGCTATAGTATGGTGATTCACATACGTTGTCTGGTACATTAAAGTGTTAGTCTTAAGGACCATAGGATAACTCACCAGGTGAGGCTGCGAGTGGAATGACAAACAGAACTCTTATTCGAGAGAAAAACTGTTCAGTTTCAGACCACCCATCCTGATTTAGAATTACTGAATTTTCTTTGATCCCTTCAAACGAATGTCTGGACGGTTACTTTAATAACGTCAATGCTGGTTGCTTATTGCTATTCTTGTTCACTGAGAGATTATGCTCCGCCTCTGATAGCAGCAGTATTGATTAACTGCTGGGGAGAGAGACAGTGGCGAGGGTGGGTGGAGGCATGGATAAGGGAGTGGAGGATATATCCATAATCATCCACAATTCATATTTCCGGATTAAAATATAATGATATGCCTTACGGTGCAAGATTTCTCATATATACAAAGAACCAACTATTGTCAGCAGTATGTTACAGAAATGTTTTATACAAGGATATATTTTTCAAACCGTTAAACAAGGGTGAAGGAGGAGCATAAATCATTCTATTTTAACCACTTTCAAACTGCAGATCCCACTATTTTGTTTGCTTCGACCTAAAGTAGCCCCGACAAAAGTGGAAATGAACGAAGTATTTATGACAGTACGCATGATGATTAATTACAGTAAGATCGAAAATAGTCCTCAATCAGCATGTTCATTTATTTCTTCTTTTCTGTTCATTTTGGTTGCAGAGATTGAGGCACCCTGAACGGACCTTTAATGCCCTGGTTCGCCTTCGCCTTCCGCAATCTCCTGCCGTTGATCTTCAGTAAGATTCATCCACCTTCTGGGTCAATTTCTCAAACCCAGAAAAAGAGATTGCCATAACTTCTTCATGGTGTTCACGAGGAGGCAGACCGTTTATACCGGCAGTCACTCGGTCCCTGCTTATGCTGACCTAGTTGACGAATTTATGTATTTAGGATAAATAAATAGAAGTAACGGGTGGACACGCAAAGAAACAAACAGGTGGATAAAAATGGTTTCGAGGTCATTTGGGAAACTAAGTGCTGTATTCAAAAGTAAAATGAGACTTGAGCGGAAAGCCTATATCCGGTGTGTACTAACAGTACTAACTTATGGAAGTGATACTTGGACATTAAATGCGAAAACAGTAAAAAAACAGAGCTGCACAACGAGCAAGGGAAAGATGCATGTTGGTCATAACAAGAAAGGACAAACAAAGTACATAAGAGAGAAACAGGAGTTGAGGACGCCATAGTGACTGATACGAAACTCAAACGGAGATGAGCTACGTATACAGCGAGAAGAAATGAAAGGATATGGACATAGGAGATTCGGTGTCGTGTTCCTTATGATAGATCTAGAGGACAACGGATGGATGGGCTGACGACATAAAGAAACAAACTTGGGTGCGGAAACATGTAGATCGTAATGTATGGAGAAGTCTGGAAGAGGCCTATATAGAGCAGTGGGTGATAAATGGTTAATGATGATGATACTTGAATATTTTCTATTCATTCATAACGCTCATCCCGTTCGTAGCGCACATTTCACGCAACTGATTGAGCATGCGATTTTCCTTCAGCGAAAGAGCTTCCCATTCAGCGCTTTTTACGAGGACATGCGTCATTAAAGCTGAATATTCCGAGGACACACTAGTATAGCTGTCTAAAGCTGTCCGTGACCAGGCTGCCTTATCCGATAGCGCTTGCTGTAAGCCCAACTGGAGGCCTGTAGCGCATGGGGCTTTACGCTGTGAAATATGCTGGCCAGCAGGGCGTTAGTTCATTGCTTGTAAAGTGGCCGGGTGGCAGGGGCGAGCGGCGCCGCGGACGACAGGAAATTGCCTCTCCAGATTCGCCCGGCGCCATCAGCTGCGAACGACCGCCCGGAGCTCCGCGTCAACTAACGCTTAAAAATAGAGCCAATCACATACATGTCTCTTACTAATCTCTTATCAGACGGCCGCCGTTTGCATTAAAATTATACCTCCGCTCACCTTTGTTACAATTGTATTGGAACGGTATTTCAAAGTCTGAGGCATCTGTTGTCTTCTATCATTTTTGTAAATTTTGATTTTATTTGCATTGTAACATAAAAAAATATCTTTGGAAAACAAAAAAACACACAGAAATATGTTAATGATCCAACACTCACAACAAAGTAACAATTCATATATAGAGCCCTTTACATACACACAAAGCTGTGAGTACCGGGCGTGAGTCGTGCTTCGGTAGCTCAGTTGGTAGAGCACTTGCCCGCGAAAGGCAAAGGTCCCGAGTTCGAGTCTCGGTCGGGCACACAGTTTTAATCTGCCAGGAAGTTTCATATCAGCGCACACTCCGCTGCAGAGTGAAAATCTCATTCTGGAAACATCCCCCTGGCTGTGGCTAAGCCATGTCTCCGCTATATCCTTTCTTTCAGGAGTGCTAGTTCTGCAAGGTTCGCAGGAGAGCTTCTGTAAAGTTTGGAAGGTAGGAGACGAGGTACTGGCAGAAGTAAAGCTGTGAGTACCGGGCGTGAGTCGTGCTTCGGTAGCTCAGTTGGTAGAGCACTTGCCCGCGAAAGGCAAAGGTCCCGAGTTCGAGTCTCGGTCGGGCACACAGTTTTAATCTGCCAGGAAGTTTCATATCAGCGCACACTCCGCTGCAGAGTGAAAATCTCATTCTGGAAACATCCCCCTGGCTGTGGCTAAGCCATGTCTCCGCTATATCCTTTCTTTCAGGAGTGCTAGTTCTGCAAGGTTCGCAGGAGAGCTTCTGTAAAGTTTGGAAGGTAGGAGACGAGGTACTGGCAGAAGTAAAGCTGTGAGTACCGGGCGTGAGTCGTGCTTCGGTAGCTCAGTTGGTAGAGCACTTGCCCGCGAAAGGCAAAGGTCCCGAGTTCGAGTCTCGGTCGGGCACACAGTTTTAATCTGCCAGGAAGTTTCATATCAGCGCACACTCCGCTGCAGAGTGAAAATCTCATTCTGGAAACATCCCCCTGGCTGTGGCTAAGCAATGTCTCCGCTATATCCTTTCTTTCAGGAGTGCTAGTTCTGCAAGGTTCGCAGGAGAGCTTCTGTAAAGTTTGGAAGGTAGGAGACGAGGTACTGGCAGAAGTAAAGCTGTGAGTACCGGGCGTGAGTCGTGCTTCGGTAGCTCAGTTGGTAGAGCACTTGCCCGCGAAAGGCAAAGGTCCCGAGTTCGAGTCTCGGTCGGGCACACAGTTTTAATCTGCCAGGAAGTTTCAAATCAGCGCACACTCCGCTGCAGAGTGAAAATCTCATTCTGCACACAGGTCTAGTTTGAGAAAGATGGGACACGTCGTTAGTCGTGGCCTTGCAACAGGAACCATGCCATCATGTCTCAATTAATTTAGGGAAACCACGGAAAACCTAAATCAGGATGGGTAGGTGAAGACTGAAGCCTCCATCCCTCCGAATACAAGGCCAGTCTGTTTGAAACAGTACTGCATCATTCGGGTTATCCCTAGTGTACAATACTGATGTGCAATGAAATTCTTTAATAATGTTAGAGGCTAGTGATACAGTGTTCATTCATATCATCATCATCAGCAGCAGCAGCAGCATCATAATTGTACAGTTCCAGTTTTCCAGATACTGTTGATTAGCCTCTTCCACTTTTTTCGGTCCATGTCACGGAGAATATCACTCATTTTCCTTCCTCTGGGGCGAGGTCTTCCTTGATCATGCCCAACCAACGGGTTCTAGATCTTGCTACTAGAAATTTTCCTTCCATCTCTCTTTTCCAATTTATTGCGAGTGTTCCTGCAGTGTCCAGCCTCATACATGCCTGTACCACCGTATTTGGAAGTGCCGACTCTGTCTCTAAAAGAGAAATCTTGATTGCGGCGTTCTTCCTCACTTCCTCATATTTTAACTGTAGTGTACTACGGTTGGCAGGAAAGAACTAACAGTGAAGTTTCAACACACTTTACTATAACTATATAAACGCCTTCTTGGCACGCAAAAATTTCCAAACGCAAGAACAACAAGAAATACAACAATTTTTGTGGTGGCAAAACCAGATAAGAGTACAAGACAATGAAAGAAAATAATGACCAAAAGACTACTCTTCCAATTACAAAGATACGTGCTACTGAATCCTACGGCGAGTGTCTACTTCTCTAGAGCCGGCGTAAGTATTGGCCGAAGCTGTCCTAGCTGTAGGTACACATTGCCAGTCTGATCCTCCTGGTGTGCTTATAACGCCAATTCGGCGGAGTGTTACACGTAGTTACATGAGTTCCAATAGGTGGATTACTGTCACATGTCTTTTCGCGAGGTAGTTCCGTGTTTATGCGGAAAGCCTATTATTGTTTACATCAACTGGCGATGTTTCGATGTGAGCTCTTCAAGGGAGGTCGGCAGCCCACCTTGCTTGTCTGTTTTGTGGGCCCTCTAACTGATAAGGGGCGCTACGATATTAACTTAATTACCTCGCTTGGTCTTCTGGATAGAGGATCTAAGGAAGTTCATTTCTGCTTACGAGCTTTAAAAACTAAAACAGACAAAAATCAAGATTCTGAGAGGCAAACAAAGCAGACTGCAAACCAAGATCAACAACCAAACCATGGGCAGGGTGATTTTGAAACATGAAAGGAAGTTTAGACCTGAGACAATAAAGAACTAGGAGGCCAGCTGGAAACTGAAAAACATACTTTATCAAGTCTGCTAAATTACCCCAAAATGTAAATAAAATAAAAAGAGCTGTTATTGCATTTGTAAAATTTCTTTATCATGTACACCGATCGTTTTGAATAATATACAACATTCTAACGCACAATGCACCCATTACTGCAGATAAAAATTTATATGAACTGGCGATGATTTTAGTCTGCTGGATTCTTCTTTATAAAGGGTTAGAAGATCACTTTGATACTAAGCAACAATACAACACAAGTGCAGTAGGTTTTATGTCTGCTTAGCGGCGTTTGGTAGATGGTCAGCTCATCAGATCCAGCTGCCTTTCCTCTCTTAGAACAATCACATTTCTACAGCAAAAAAATTACAATCCGTCATTAAGCAAAACGCTACGACGATAGAATTCCTGGACGTGGATTAGGTAGATACCAAGTGTGTGCACTACGCAGCATGGGCACAAGTAATATCCTTCATATTATCACACTGCTTACTTGCTTTCAAGTGCTGCCTCCGACAACTTCTCTGTCTTCTGTAGCTACACGCCCATCAACAAGAAGTGACTTTCGGTGCTTGCTGCCAGTTGGACGGCGATGACCTCACTTGCGTACTACACGGAAATGGCACTCCGGGACAATTACAGAGGAAGGGGATTAAGTGCTGAGTCGCAGCAGCCGGCGGCGCCCACGTACGTCTCAACAACCGGGCTCCGTCCCTGCTGACGTGTCGCCACTCCTAGTGAACGTGCCCATCTCAAGCTACAGTATGCTATAAAAAATGACAAAACAACGAAAGCATTCTATCAGACCACGATATTATTGCACCTGGCCTCGCATGGCCGTTACCAGAAACAGCGGTGACGTTACAGTAAATAAGTAAAGCGATGACTAAGGAAAACGTATCGCTAAACCGACCCAATGGAAGTCCTTCTTTACGCAGCAGATGGCGAGTTCGAAGTCTAGCCGGTAACTAACATTGCCTTCTCAACATGTGCCGTAGTGTCTTACTATCCACTATACCGTATTAATAAACACAAATCACCCTTTCCCCCTCAAGTAATTCTTTACAACCGAGCGTTGCTTTCCTTTATTGTGGTGATCCCTTTCTTTTCGAAACTACAATCTGTTTATTACTAGCGATCGAGTATTTTATATACCTTCCCCTTAGATACAGGCGGATAGAGCAAGCTATTTTACTGAGTGGGGAAGGACACATGGAACTTTTGCCACCAGTTTAGTACCCAAGTGTCTTATTACGAGTGAAAATTGATAGATCACATAAATATCACTGGAATGGGGAAAGAGCAGATATTTCTGTTAAACCGCGCCAGGTTTAGTATACATGATTCCGGTAACGCTGTTTTTGAATGATGCGTTGTTAGTACGGCATGCGACGAACGATATCGAGAAAAACATATTTCCTGCGATTTTCATTGGAAACAATCGACAGTTGGACATAAATAAGACCAGAATTGTCTTTATTTCATGCGAACTCTGAACTGAAATTTGACGCAATATTATCCTGGAAGTGCTCGCTGAAACTCACAAGTGGGAAGCATGCTCCGCCCGAGCAGCCGATAGTTCTTGACATGCTCATGGAAGATACTGAACTGCTGAAAAAATTTGCATCCTCATACCTTACACAGCTTTGCGATCGGAAACCTCTCTCTTTGAACACTTTTGAGCGCAGCACGTCGTTACGTTCAGCCACCTGTGTAATGGATGTTTACTTTTAACTTCATTACAGAAAAGTTCAACGCAGCGACTGTCTGCGCTCAAAAGAACAGTGAGAAACAGGTTGGCGATCAAAAAGCTGCGTAAGGCTTTAGGATGAAAATTTTTTTAACAGTTCAATATCTTCCGTTATGGTGTCAAGAACTTGTTCAATGAATTCGTATGTAATGCTATCGGCTGCTCGAGTGGCGCGTGCTTCCCACTTGTGAGTCCCAGCGAGCAGGTCCAGAAAAAATTGCCTGGGATTTCTATGTAGAGTTGGCATGAACTACATACAGTTCTGTCTTATTACGTCCAACTGTCGATTATTTCCGATCAAAATCGCACAAAACTTGTTTTCTCGATATCCTGCCTTTCCAGTGTCCTTCAGTTGAGTACGCTGTCTCTCTAGTCGTGAATGGGATAATTACTTCCTTCCACACATACGTCGCGTATTGGGACAATCAAATTAGAGGAATCTGGAATCGTACAAGGACAGGGAAAAGTGATACTAGTTAATATACTTACAACACACTCTCCGCCTCACACTGAACTGTAGTCTGCGGTGCACAGATCTGAAGGGAAAAGGTCTGAATACAGTTTACCAAAGAAGGAACGACTGCTTTTACTGTTTTGAGGAGGGAGTGTACCAAGCGGGAAGGGTGGGAGGGAGCCGAAGATATTTAGTATTTTTCCATCAGAGCTTTTATAATTATTATTTGATCTTCCGCGTGAGTACACTATTTAGCCATCATAAGTTACATTATTTATTTAAGAGATTAAACTATTTAGTCGCTAACAATCACAAAAATACGATAAACGATCATATCGCTTTAAAACAACTAAACAACATTTGTTCACTCTTGGCCTCAAAAGTAAAAGCTTCTTAATTTCTAAATAAGGTTTTTACAGTGTAATGAAACCAAAGCAAGTTAGATATGGAGGGCTGAACGGAGGTCTTACTTACGGCATATATTTATATTTACTTATTCCAGATCATTCTGCTACTTCGTGGGCCATACCGGTAACCGGACTGCGTCGCGTATTCAGATAACCAAATTAGAGGAATCTGGAATGAACTGCGCTGAGAATGCTTTTCGAATCAGGAATGATCAACTTTTTTTGTCTTTCAGAATTAAAGATTCTGACAAACTTAGCAATAATCTGTCCAAGTATTCTACGAATATTATGGACAGAGCACACATGAATCACGTCTAAACTAACACTGAAAAATGGTTCTCTGTAATTATTACTCAGAAATGAATATGCCATTTAGTGCTCAACATGAAAAATATCTTTCTCCCGCAGCTTGTCGAAGAAGGAAGGAGTGGTGCGTGCGGAGTCGGTATCGACCGTCAGTCAGTCCAGCCGGGTGCAGCCCGTCTGGTGGGACTGCGAGCCAGGCAGCCGTGTAATGGCAAGGCGGATAGCAGACCGACAGCCGCAGCCGCCCCTGACGCAGACATATCGCTGCCGCCCCAGCAGGGACGCCTGGAAAACTTCTTCCCTGGAGGCAGTGGCCGCGTGATGGATGTGAACGCCTTCTCACGTAACGAAAGAAAGCTGACTCGTCACTGTTTGCCGTTTCTGTGGGGGGGCCACAACACGTACGCGATTTCAGTAAAAAGCTAGAAATCTCTTCGATGAAAACTATCCACTCTTTCGAACGCCAGTGGAGTCTGAATTTGCATGCGACATTACGTTGTTTACAATTATAGCTCATCTTGGGTGTTAACAAATGCCGACTTCTGGAACAAAACTGCCGGACACTGAAAACGAAGAATGAACGTCCTTTCGCAAACCCTTATAGTAAAGCAATACCAAGATATATGATTATGTCTTTTTGCATCAATCACTGTCGCTATTCTGTAATTACGATATTAGAATTTTTATCATTAGATGCCGTCGATTGTTCTTGCCAGCAGGTGAGATACCAAATCCTCGATAGATTCAGTAGCAATATAATGTTTGTAAAACTGCACTCTAACGATAACTGACAGTGTAGTGAGATTAACAAATTAAGCGCACTGAATTTTCTTACACGAAGCTCTTTTAGGCTGTTTTCGAACAATAATGGAGGAAATTTCCTGGCAGATAAAAGTGTGTGCCAGACCGAGACGTGAACCTAGGCCTTTCGCAGGCAATGCTCTTACCGACAGAGCGATCCAGGCATAAATCCGACTCGTCCCCACAGCTGTATTTATGGAAATACCTCTCTCCTGACTTCCAAACTTAACAGGAGTTCTCCTACGTGCCTTGCGTGACTAGCACATCTGGAAGAAAGGAAGCAAAATGAGAGACTTATTCTGCAAACAATCTCCACGGTTTCGGCTAAGCCATTTCTCCACAATATCTGTTTTTCTTGGCTTGCTAGTCAAGAAAGATACGCACGTGAGATTGTGTGAAATTTGGAGATAATTACTTGCGAAGGCAAACCTGTGCGGATGAGTAGGATAATCAAATCTGTAATGTTCGGATACACCACCAATAGTGTCCTGCTTGACACAATCACATCGTTTAAATATCTGGGCCTAACGTTCCAAATCGATATGAAATGGAACAAGAATGTGAGGATTTTGGCAGGGAAGGCGAATGGTCGATTTCGGCTTATGGGAGAATTTTGGGTAAGTCTGCTCCACCTGTAAAGGAGAACATGTATAGGACGCTAGTGCAACCTATTCTCCAGTACTGCTCGAGTGTTTACGATCCGTACCGGAACGGATTAAAGAAAGACATCGCAGCAATTCAGAGACTGGCTGCTAGATTCGTTACCGGTAGGTTCGAACAACACACAAGTGTTCGGGAAATGATTTGGGAACACAAGTGCTAATCACTGTAGGGAAGGCGACGTCCTTTTCGAGGAACACTATTGAGGAAATTTAGAGAATCTACGTCTGAAGCTGACTGCAGGACGATTCTACTGCTACCAACATATATTTCGCGTAAGGACCACGAAGATAAGATATGAGAAATTAGGGCTCATTCGGAGACATACTGAAGGTCGGTCTTCCCTAGCTCTATTTGCAAGTGGAACAGGAAAGGAAATGACTAGCAGTGAGACAAAAAGATGGTTCAAATGGCTCTGAGCGCTATGGGACTTAACATCTGTGGTCATCAGTCCCCCAGAACTTAGAACTACTTAAACCTAACTAACCTAAGGACATCACACACATCCATGCCCGAGGCAGGATTAGAACCTGCGACCGTAGAAGTGGCGCGGTTCCGGACTGAAGCGCCTAGAACCGCTCCGCCACCGCGGCCGCCAGCAGTGAGACAGGGTGCCTCCCGCCACGTCCGTACGGTGGCTCTCAGAGTATGCATGTAGAAATCGATGCCTGGATAACTCAGTCGCCAACAACAATGCCTGCCAAAGCTCCAGGTCCCAGATTCGAAACCACAGTTTCAATAAAGCTTGGAGTTTCAAAACAATGCACATTCCGCTGCATTGTGAAAAATTCATTTCAGAATAATCTTCTTCTTTTCCTTGTGCATTTGTACCAAATTACGCAGGGCCGATATAGTTATTAACGGATTTGGCATGGTTCATTTAAGGGGTGGCCGGATGCACTTTCTAAAGCCACCCCGTTAGCCCTAGAGACGGTCGTACCCCAAATGGCTGCGTGTTATATTATCCTCGCGAAACGGTGCGAAAGTGTTTCTAAAGGTTTGTGCATGTGTAACTGAGACAGGACTTGAGTAACAGATAGGTATTCACCAAGTCGGATGTGGGAAGCCGCCTGAAAACCGCATTCGGGCTGGCCGGCCGACCGACCCTCGTTAATCCGCCGGGAGGATTCCATCGGAGCTGGTGCTCTTCCCCATCCCGGAGGCGGCGCTTTAACGCGCACCGATGTCCGAGCGGGAATTCATTTTAGTAGAGTGCTGAATGTAAAAGAAAAGCGGTCACAAACCATGGCCTTGGTTTGAAGATTATACTGGCCTTTTCAAAAAGAATATATGTATTACAAAGTATTGTATTGTCAGAACTATCGATCATTGCGCCATGGCTCGGTCATTGGAAGAACGAATACTTTATTTAGTATATATTTATTGCCGCTATATGTCTTCTGTTTGACTGGTTATCGTCACATATCGCAAAACGGCTATTTCGCTGCAGAGATAATCTTCGTGTAATCGAGTTTGCGACGTGTAATTTCGTGATTACAGTGCAAAGAAGTTTCAGGTTTAGGTACCACATTCACCCTCCGAGTGGATGGAACATTTGCAGATAGTATCGACAGTTTGTTAACACAGGATGTGTACGAAAAGGAAAGAGTTCCGGCCGCCCTCGTGTTTCCGACAAAAATCTCGCACGAATTCAAACCGCTTTCCAACGTAGTCCTACAAAACTGGTTGTTTCCGAGGCTGAACAGAGGTAACTTCATTTTTCAGCAAGACGGAGCAATCCCTCAGTGGAGTAGCAAAGTGCGTGAATATCGAATGAAATTCAACCGAGCCGTTGGAGTGGTCATCAAACAGCCGGCGACTTGGCACGTCTCAACTGACCTGCACTGTCAACAGATTTGATGACGTGTGACTTCTTGCTATGGGGTTTCATTAACGACCAAGTTTATGCACCGACACTACCACAGACCCTAGAAGGGTAAGGCACCGGATCCGTACTGCCCTAAATCAATCTATGTGATATTGTTCGCGTCGCTGGTGGATGACATATTGAACATTTGTGATCTAAAATTGAGGATTCGTAAATATGTGCCCCAAGTTTCATAGCTGTATGTCACACAGTTTAATAAACCAATGCAGTCGAAATACAAATATTCTTTTTCGAGGAAAAAATAGCTGTGTTTTCTACATACTTCGGTAACAGCTTGTTGCCTGATAATGACTCCCTCTCACAATACCATGGAAATTTACTCTCGCGCCGATATTTGTTTAATCTGAACAAATTCGGATGAGTCGTCAGCACACAGTAGGCGCTTAGTCGGCTAATCAGACGCGGGAGCGGCGCGAGGTTTGCTTACAGAGGCAGCCGGCAGCCCGTGCGGCTGCAATATGGGCGGCCCGTGGCCGGAAATAAACCGGCATAAACAGCGTCCAAATTAGAAGCCGCCTTCCGGCTGACACACGGAACGGGCCGCTAAGCCGCCCGGAATGGCGCTCCAGTGGCGATGGCCTCCCTCCAGACCGCACGGCGACCTCGCTCACGGCCCTGTTAGCGACTGACGGCAAATCAGTCTCACCAGTCCTCCGGTACATCGTCTGTAGTAAACGTCCGCTGAGTGTGCTTGTCTTCCTATGTGCGAGCCACGAAATTCTTTGTAACCTGGAGGCAAATATCAGAGGACACTACTGGCGTTTTGCTTTAGTGTCCGCATCTGCAAGTCCCTTATTCGCAATCAAAAGTCTTATCTGTATCGACGTTTTTTAAAATTTTGCAAGTCACTTTAACGGATCCGGTTCGTTGGAGCTCTGGCGGTAAGTTTGGCTTGCACTTGGCCGGAATGTCCGTCTGCCGAAGACGGGCGTCGTAATTAACACTAACACAGAGGCTGACCGTGACCCTATTTTAACACAGTGTCCCCTGTCATCTTGATGTGATTTACAGTTTTAAGTAGTTATTACTGAAACAGATTTTGTTATTTTTTTCTATGGAACATTTCCGTAACGCTCAGAAGTTAAATGAAGTTGTTTAAAGTTAGCCCTATAGCCACATATTTCATTCCATTAAATGTTTGTAATGATGTTCCTTTAAGAAACGTACGTTAATTTCTCACAATGTTACAACCTCGTTAACACGCGACACTTCTCACTATAACAATGGTTGTATTGTGTAAATAAATAGCTAAGCAAAATTTAAGAACGAGATGGATGAAGTAACATACCGTATAAATTACTCGGTGGAAACGAATGAAAGTGCGGGAGCATGTTGCCAGAGGCCTCGCAGTCGTGCACAGGAACCTCGATGTCACATGTGATGTCAGCGCCACTATAGCGCCTAATGGGGCTGGCCCCGCAACACGAGGCATTTAAAGGAGTGAGTAAAAACAGTGTTTGTCAATTACCGAGCAGTTACCCTGCACTGTGGTGGTGTTCTTCATTACAACATGGCCCAGAGACAAAAAAAGGGTGACTTCACACAGGGAAGAATCATTGAGAAACTGGAGACGGATGAAGTGTGACGAATTTGGTATTGCTCACAACATTGATTCACGTGCATGGGAGCGTTGCTTACCACAGGCCCTGCTGCCCGAAGGATAGGAGGTGGTCGACGACGGTCAACTAAAGCAGCATACGACAGTGGCGTTGTGCAATAGGCAACAAGCGACCCACATCAAACAGTGAGTGGAACTCCAACCATATCCAACAGCACAGCAAGGCAAGCACTTCATTTCCATGGATGAAAACGCGGGACTGCATCAAACTTCGCGGTGGAGGAGCTCTTGGAACGAGAGGATATTCGGAGAATGGAGTGGCCTGCCCGTTTCCCCGATTTAAATCCTATCGATCACTTGTGGGACGCGTTAGATTGACGTATTGTTGCACGTCCACATGCACCAATGGCCATCCAACAGTTATCAACCGCGCTGATGGAAGAAAAAATTCTTGCTAACCTTGCAGACAACCTTGCAGACAGCTTGGGAGAACCTGATCACAGTCTATTACCAATCACGTCCTGCCTTCTGTAATGTCCATTGGGCCATTATAAATCGCCGTGACTTCAGTATACTTATTGCTCTTGAAGAAAAGTTTCATTTCTCTTCGTCTTATTGCGTATTTCTTTCATTTACCTTCCCTATTATATTGCAGCAGTTCTTTCTATGCATGCTCCAAGTTTCATCGAGCTATGTTACTTGGCAGTGCCATAGCATGACAAAATTACCTTCATCCTAAGTTTTGCACACCAGCATAAATTTATGAGAAATATTGAGAGGATCACTGATTTTATGCCGTACTTTCAGCGGACGATACAAAACTGGAGTGCCATAGAGTGGACTTCCCGTCACTTTGCGTAACTTCACACGACTGAACGCTGTTAATGAAAATGAAACAGGAGTGTCTCAGATATACTGGATTTACTGGTACGACGGAAATAGGATGTACGTGTAGTTTTGCGCAAAATCAGGAAGAAGAGCATGTCGCCGTCTCCAGCCCTAGAAGATAGCAACTACGCATCTACCCTCTCCAGGGACACACTGCATTCCAGCCAACATAGTGTGTTACTAGTGACTTGACACAATAATAATGACAGCTATCAATTGTACGTAAATACTGACATCGTGTTTTAATTTCAAATTAATTATAATTGCAGAAATCTGCATCCGCGCAGAACTGTGTCGGTGTTATACTAAGTCGTGCGGGACGACACAGAGGCAGTAGCTGTGTCATCATTATGTACTGATAACGATCTCAACCGCCCGAAGGGAATATACTGAATGGCTCCTGTTGCGTCGTCTCAATAATCATGCCCACTTATATATGTCAATAACGATAGTGCTTACAATGAAATTGCCCTCACGCTGTTCTGAAATTTTCACAAACATAACGAACCACAGACTTTGGTTCATTCTGCCTCGTAGAAGAACATCGGCGCCTGTCACAGTTTCTTGAACAATTCAGTATCGGAGCGATTTACAGCGGGTGTTGCTATTTAACAGTTGTTGGCGGCGCTTTGTAATAATTACGCCGGCAAGCAGAGCGCGGGCGCGCCGCGAAAATGCATACAGGGCTCACTTAGCCGGGGGCGGGAACGCCGCTGTCCCACTACCTGTCTAGCGCTCCTCTCGCTTTGTAATAAGACTTCCTTGGGAACACAACGAGCGAGGTCGCGCAATAATGGACTCGCTTCTGAGAAAACGGCGATTGAACTCCACGTCCGGCCATGCGGATTTAGTTTTCGCGTGGTTTCCCTAAATTCTGAAGGCAAAAGGCGGGACATTTCCTTTAAAAAGGACGCGGCCAATGTCCTTCCCCAATCGGAGGACGTGGCCTTTCTAACGAGCTCGCCGCTTTGCTCGTGGTCCCGTCTGGAGGGCCTGCGGAGCCAGTCACACAGTGGCGAGTGGCGGATTAGCGGCGGCTGAGCAAGTGGGCTGCCAGCAATTACAACGGCAAGCAGAGCGCGGGCGCGCCGCGAAAACGCAGACAGGGCCCACTTAGCCGCCGGCGGGAACGCCGCTGTCCCACTGCCTGTCTAGCGCTCCTCTCGCTGACCCACTAGCTTACTTCACCCGCACTCCATTCTCCTGCCTTGTGAATGAATCTCCTGTTCATTCCAGGAAACCTAATAAAGAAATAAAGAACGCGAAACTGAGGTATTCCCGGCAACAAACACCTCCGACTGAAATATGGACAGAAAATGAGAGTACTTTCGATAGTACGAAAGTTTGAGTTTACAGTCCAGTCAAAGACGAGGGTATTACAGACGGAGCATTAGCTCAGCTGGACAAAAGAAAATAGATTTTGGCATTGCTCAAGGATCTATCGCAAAATTCTCTTGAAGAGATTTAGAAAAAACCTAAATCAGCAGCGTCAGACAGGGATTTGAGCAACGCTTCTCTCGAATACAAATCTGCAGTTTTCATCACTACGTCACCGCTCTCGGCGGACGGTTAAGAAATCTGATCTCAAGCGGGAATCTAGGCATCTTTTATACTCAAAAAAGATGTCAATTTTCGTTTACCGGGAGATGCTGCCGCCATTTCACATTTTCGCTGAACATCGCTAGTTTAGCGATCCGCAGCTTGCGCCAGATGACTTGCTTCCTTATCAGCTGAATTTTGCTATTGGTACGGGATAAATGCGGCTGCTTTACCGCACCTGCTTTGCCGGACCGTTGACTGCAGAAATTCTGCGCAGGCAACAGCTCTAGTGCCACAGAAACTGTTGCCCGACATACAAAGCCAACTCTCTCTCTCTCTCTCTCTCTCTCTCTCCAAGGCCATCCCTCTCCCCTCCCAGATGGAACTTGTAACTGGTACCAATATTGACTCACATTACTCTGGAGAAAACATGTTACACACGAGAAATAGGCTACGCAACTATTGGAGTTCTCTGACGATACAATCTGGAAACTCGCAATACCGGATGATGCGAAAATTTTCGCAGAACCTACGGAAAAAAGTAGAACAACGATCCAAGTTAACAATTTCATCGACATTATCATCAAATTTATTGCTGAATGCCGGTTCTAGTCAGATCACCCAAGTTAAGCGCTCTCGAGCTGGGCTAGGACTTGGATGGGTGACCATCAGGTCGGCCGGGCGCTGTTGACAAGCGGAGTGCACTCAGCCCTTGTGAGGCACACTGAGGAGCTACTTGATTGAGAAGCAGCGGCTTCGGTCTCGTAAACTGACATACGGCCGGGAGAGCGGTGTGCTGACCACGTGCCCCTCCACATCCGCAACCGGTGACGCCTGTGAGCTGAGGATGACACGGTGACCAGCCGGTAGCGTTGGGCCTTCGTGGCCTGTTCGGGCGGAGTTTAGTTTTATTGTTGAATGAAAAAGGATTCTTTTGGAAAAAAATACTGCGTCAAATACGAACCGAGTACCTTACATACTATAAGAAAGGAAACTATAGTCTGGAGAAGTCGTATGCAGCAAATATTTCATCGAAGATGTAAACTTACAAGCTTTCTTAAAATTTAGTTCTCTGGTTTATTTATTTATTTGGCACATGGGGTATCTGCAGAATCGTATATTACATGTAAATTAATTGTTTGAAATGTATATGTATTGTTTAAAATGTATATAACAATCAGTAAATTTTGTTACTAGCAGATATTAATATAGTTATTTACAAATTTGTGAACGTCACACAGTAAACTACACATAGACGTAAAATCGCAAAACACTGAAAAATCATACAGAGCAGGTTGGATATTTACAAACACGAAAGTAACTTAACCTTATTATCACAGTTGTGTATCTAGTGAGCTTAACTATTTGATTGCCGCGGGCGATACTATGACATGCATCAGTAGTTTTTCTTTGGACCACAACTGTGCCGGAAAATAAATGTTTATATGAGGTAAAGCAGACATAGTCAAGGTGCATATTACAAAAGGGTTGGCGGAATTCTACATAAGAAAGAATTGACTGCCTTGACGCAGAGAAGAAACAAAAATGGAAGTGAGGACCGAAGATAATCTATTCGTCTATAAGCTGTGGGGAAATAAAAAAACGCTCCAAAGTAGCGACCGGAACTTTACGACTGTTTAGCCGATACGAAGTGATTCATGTACCGTCGCGGTAGTTCAAATTTCCTATGCGTCACAATCAAAGTTTCTCGGGGTGAATGGCCTAACAGTTCAACACACTTGGGTGTGTGATTTGTATTTTATCGGCGACTCAGCGCGGTAATGTGTTTCCTGCAGGTAACGACAGGTCGTCTCTTCCAGTTTACTCCGATGTTAAAGCCCAAAGATTCCCGGAAAAGTGTGTCACAAATACGTTACGTGCGCTGGGGACGACACTGGTGGTGTCGGAAACGGCACGTGTGACGCTCAGCGAGACGTGGGCAGCGTGCAGCAGGTGAGGGCGGCACGTCACGCAGGCTGCGTGTCCCTGTGCGTGGCGCTATTTCTGTGCGTGCCGTCAGAGGCAGGCCGCCCCACAGGGCGCGGCGCCTCCCGCCGACTGCGACACGCCGTTCGCTCACAGCTGCGATGAGCCGTGGAACACCATTCTCATTCTGCGTCCGAGTGACAGCTCACGTTATCCGCTAGCACTCCGCTACTCGCGTTGCGCATGCGCACAGCGCACTAGTGTCTCGCCGAACCCCTCAGCCCCCAGACGGCAGATAACTCGTTGCACACAGTACGAGCGCTCGTTGGTTACGGAGCTAGGTAAGAAGTATAGTTGGTAAGGAAGTGTAGTTAAGAGCCACTCGTACCGTCAGGGCGACGACGGACGCCACAGTGCAAGGCGCGCTTCCTGTTTGCGCTGACGGGGACCGGCTGCATCCTACTGCTGCGCAACACAACCTTGGCGACGCCGGCGCCAAGTGAAACTGCAAGCAGGCGCGTTTGTTTTGCGGCGATTGTCTCGGCTGTGGGCGCCGTTCGTGCGGACTTCCGCGCTCTGCTTTCCCTTCCTCTGCGCAGCCCACCCACAACAGGTAGAGTACAGAGCGCCGATTCGGTTCCACCTGCCAGCACTACTGCGCAGCAGTTTGCCCGATCTTCTAAACGACTGCCAGAGAAATACTGGCACGGAGACTTGAGGATAGCAGGATTTGTCGGATACTACGCGCCAGGTAGTTTGGCCAACCATTCCTCGCCTTCCTCGGGTTGGCGGCGTCCGCAAATCACCGAGCGAGGTGGCGCAGTGGTTAGCACACTGGACTCGCATTCGGGAGGACGACGGTTCAATCCCGTCTCCAGCCATCCTGAATTAGGTTTTCCGTGATTTCCCTAAATCGTTTCAGGCAAATGCCGGGATGGTTCCTTTGAAAGCGCACGGCCGATTTCCTTCCCAATCCTTCCCTAACCGAGCTTGCGCTCCGTCTCTAATGACCTCGTTGTCGACGAGACGTTAAACACTAACCACCACCACCTCCGCAAATCCCCACTTTCGAGCAACCGTGTCCGCATCTTTCCCGGTACCACCAGTATATGAGGGTCCTCCAAATGTTCAATATTAATTAACAACAATACGCTGTCCAGTCACTTAACGTCACCACTTGTCAAAACCCTGCACAGCCACCTTCTGTAGCGCGGATCGCTGCTAGACATGCAGGAAGAAAATCAATGAGATTCCGGAAGTTTCAAATGGCTCTAAGCACTATGGGACTTTACATCTGAGGTCATCAGTCCCCTAGAACTTAGAACTACTTAAACCTAACCGTAAACAGTAGTCTGCTACACATCCATACCCGAGGCAGGGTTCGAACCTGCGACCGTATCAGCAGCGTGGTTGAGGACTGAAGCGCCTACAACCGCTCGGTCACAGCACCGGAAGGTACTGACAGGGATCTAGAGGTCATGCCAACTATAGTGCCGTGCCCATCTGCGCTGGATTTCCCGGTTGAGGCTCCATGACACGAACAGCCCGAACGAGATGGTCCCACAGATTCTCCATTGCGTTTAAATCCGGGGAATTTGATGGCTGCGGGAGTACGGTACACTCATCCCGGGCCTCTTCCAACTACGCACGTACACTGCAAGCTGTGTGACACTCTGCATTCTCCTGATGGTAGATGCCATCGTGCTGAGGAAAAACAAAGTGCACGTAGGGGTGGACTGACCCCAAGGATAGATGCATACTTGTATTGATCCAATGTGCCTTCCAGAATCACGAGATTACCCTGGGAATGCCCCGAAAACATTCCCCAGACCATAACGCTCACTCCTCCAGCCTGGACCCTTCCGATGATCCAGCACCCACGTGTCCGATGGAGCATGAAACATGATTCAGTTCAAAAGGGCACCTATCGTCTCTTCAAAATGGTTCAAATGGCTCTGAGCACTATGGAACTTAACATCTGAGGTCATCAGTTCCCTAGAACTTAGAACTACTTAAACCTAACTAACATAAGGACATCACACACATCCATGCCCGAGGCAGGATTCGAACCAGCGACCGTAGCGGTCGCGCACTTCCAAACTGAAGCGCCTAGAACCGCCCGGTCACAACGGCCGGCTATCATCTCTCAGTGGACGTCTAGTTGCGGTATTCGCTTGCAAATTCCAGTCTTCATCGCCGATTAACAGACCGGCGCATGAATAAGGTGCCTGCTGCGGAGGCCCACATGCTGCAACTTTCGCTGAACGGCCGTTGAGGTGACACTGTTGGTATCCCTGTGGTTCGTCTAGGCGGTCAGTTGCTCAAAAGTTACACGTTTATTCACCTGTACACATCTCCGCAGCCGTCGTCACCCCTGTCATTTACGGCCCGTAGTACATCACAGTTGCCTAAGTGCCAGTTTTCGATCGCGCCATTTTGGCACGCACTGTATACTGTAACCACAGCAGCAAGCGAACTGTTTACAAACTTAGCCGCTACCCTTGGCCCGAAAGCCAATGATCATGCCCTTTTGGACATTAGAATCGCTCCGTTTCTGCATTACGACAACGACTCCACTGTTTTCCGTCTGTCTGTTTGAAAGCTCTAAGAAGGAAAGCTTGGAAACCGACCAAACATAGCAAAAAATGTTCTCAGTATGTTCGGGAAGAGGATACGGACCGGACATCAGTTTCGTCAGACATTATTCATGAAAATTCATTTCACATCACATACTCATCTTGGTTATTCGAAACGAATAACAAAAAGAAAGTTACAGTGACGAGGCAAATACTTCGTATTACTGACCATAAAACATTTGAAAATATCTTTCTGACATAGCGTTATTCACGGAAGCATTAGAGCGTTAACTATTCAAAATAATAATAGCGTGCACACGACAGAAATTAAAAAGTAGAAACCGTAAACAGTAGTCTGCTACTGTTTTGGGGCATCTAATGTTGCTGCATCGACTTCAAAGCAACGTACAGCGTAAGTCTGTAGCGCGAACTCCCGGAATTATACATCCATGATTTTTATAGAACATGTAATAGCTTCGTATTTTTTCACTTTCCGAAAATCTTCCTACGTGCGTCTTTTAACAGACGTCATGGATAATACCACAGGAATCTGTGTTCCGTGGTAGTTGAGTAATGCTGGTATGTCAGACACCGCCGATCTTCAATACAGTCCAATCAGCTGTAGAGAGTTTTGATTAAGCAGTCGTGTTAGGTTCATAGAGTCACTATTCAGCTTAAATAGCACAGGCATTTTTTATATTTAACTTGGATTCCTTCAAGCCTTTTGTGCATTAGTGATCTACTTTATGAGAATAATGGAACTTTTCATCTGCGAGCTACTGATCATGAAAATCTTGTCACAATAAATGTGCTTTAACTGAAAACTAACTTCGGCGGAGTACCTTCGCTTATTTAAAACTGTTTAAGTACCATGAAGTTCATAGTTCATCTACTGGGCTCTAAATGAGACGACGATCGAGACAAGTAAGGTCAGCGATGCTTCAAACGCAATGCGATTAGAAGCCACACAAAGTTAAACCCCTTCACAAACCGATTCGTTCTACACAGTTAAACGAATTAGAACTAACATGGCGGTCCACGTTGCAACAGTAGACGGTTTCTGTCTGACTCAATGCCTGTCTTGCCGTATACGAGTTGCGCGTCGGGGCGCCACCCATTTTAAAACTTCCTGAGCGCGAGATTTCTTGTGTAGTACCGAAAATAAAGCGATGCGTACCTCGAATCAGATTGAAAGCAACACAGCTTCGATCCTATTTACACCCAGCGTTTTTTCTTGTGGGAAGAATATGGCGCGGTCCACTCGCCTCTTGAGGGCAACTGACATCCTTCAAGGAGCAGCAGTGATCTCAGTTTGAAAAGCCGGTAATAACTACCGACAGCCCGTTTCGCTGACTGTGTGCCCGTCCAATGATGCCTGATGTAGGGGGAAGAAGCAGTAGCCAAGCGGCAAGAGTGTGTCGAGAGCAGCATGGCAGATGTTACAATAAGAGTAATCGGAAATTTTGTATATTTCGCGTTGCTGTCCAGGTTCTGTTATTAATCCTTTCAGACCCTCTGGCTACAATTGTGTACAATAACTTTTTATGTGTCTTAGCTGCAACGGAAGTACTTTTTCCCAATGGAAACTTGAGGTATACATCTGTGAATGTGCACCTTTTTTATCATGCACGAGTTTTGCGAACTATTGGGCATCACTATGAAAATATCAGCAGGCCAGTGTAGCAGTGCACAGCAGATCGTGAACACCAGAATACGCGGATGTGGTTGGGTCGCTATATTCTACTGAATTACTGAATACTGTTATCGTTACTTTGTACATTAACTATTGAATGATCATTTTACTATTCATCACAATAGAGAATATTTCGTAATTAGTTTCTTTAGTCCACAAAATGAAGCCAAGCGTACAAATTATGTTTAGAAAACGATTACACACTTCTGTATTAATCTTACATCTAGAATCATTAAAAAACCACCTAAGGGCACTACCATATAAATATTTTAATTCCTCTAGAAAAAAAATCATTCTGAAAGGATTAATGAATGTCGAAATTTTGACAAATAGTGATGTAAATGAAGCGTGGATAACTACAATACCTTTCAGTGTCTCTTAGTCCCTGCAAGTATCGTTTGCTACATTACTAGGCGAATATAGAACACCGATAGAGTCGCACTGGCGGAGCCGGAGGCGGTGTCGGAACGCGTGCGTCAGCGCCTCGCCCACAATAAAGCAATATTTACACAGCCGCGCAATAACAACAACGCCATCAATCAATCTCTCTGGTGCGGCTGATACCTTATCGCGAGATATGTGCCCCGTTATTGGAAGTGCAAACTGCAGTTAGATGTCAATGCCCTCGTGATTACCAACGTGACAACTAAACAGGTCGGCAAATCAGGTAGTGAAACTGCAGTTACATTTTCCATTCCATTACATTTTTGTAACACTCACTACGCACCAAAAAGAATAGGATTGTGAATTATTTGAGGACTGTATCATCTGTTTTCAGAATTGTTTGGACGTGGTATATTTTGCCTGAAATTTTATGTTTTATATCAAATCAAAATTACCTATTATTAAACGACTGCTTCAGCTAGTGGCACAAAGCGCAGATGTGTTGGGCAAGTCTACAGATCCCATTCCTCACAGGAAAGAAGTCGGGTTTTAACGAGTCGTTGACGTCGAAGTCATTATAGACAGACACCGGTTCACAGTAGATAGGGATGCGTAACAGACTAAGAAATACTGAGCTTTTTCCTCGACAAAAAACGTCTAAAAAAAGCTGAATCTTTTTGCGCGTCGTAAACCGCAGTGGCACATTTATGACGCATTTCGAACAGCTGAAAACAGGAAGTGCGACATATAATTAGAGTCTACACGTTAAACCCATAACAGCATCCGGAAATATAGGCGACATAGCAAAGTGGAGTCCAAATAAGGCAGAGGTTGGTCATTTCCGGAACACCCGTGGATGATTTTACAGAACCAATATCTGAGACAGACTGCAAAGCATATGGAGAATAAGGCGAATGGTGTTAAGATGCGTACGGAAACTCATTTTCTTCGCTGTCTATTCACGAATGTAACAGAGAGAAGAGCGGCTTTGAGCACTATGGGACTTAACATCTGTGGTCATCAGTCCCCTAGTCTTAGAATTCTTAAACCTAACTAACCTAAGGACATCACACACATCCATGCCCGAGGCAGGATTCGAACCTGCGACCGTAGGAGAAGAGTGCCCCGACAGTACAATCTACGAGTACGTCTACGCCTTACTGAGCGTGATGGAGGATACTTCTAGCACCACGACCATTTCTCTCCTTCCCTGTTCCATTAGTCAATGGTATGCGTTAAGAACGACTGTCTATAAGCCTCCGTATAAGCTCTTATTTCTCTAATTTTCTCTTCGTGGTCATTCCGCGAGACATACGTAAGAGGTAGTAAAATGTTCCCCCAGATCTTCATGAAACGTATGCTCTCGGAAATTTAACTGTCAACCTTTACGTAACGCACAACGCGTCTCTCGCAGCGCCTGCCACTAGAATCTGTAGTGCATCTCCGCAGAGCTCTCGTGCTTATTAAACGATTCTATGAAGGAACGCGCTGCTCTTCGTTACGTCTCCTCTATGTGGCTCTTCTATTAACCCAAACTGACTGCTAAGTAAGACTCGTGAAACTGTCATACAATTCATTTGTAAGCCACTTCTATCGCGAATGAATTATATTTCCTCAATAGTCTTCCAATGAATATGAATTTAAGTTCGCTCCGTACGGTTACTACTGTCTCCAGTGATTTTCGGCGAACGGCGTAAAGCAGCAGTAAGGAGTCTGTTCTCCTATAACTGGTTGGTTCAAATGGCTCTGAGCACTATGGGACTTAACATCTGAGGTCATCACTTAGAACTACTTAAACCTAACTAACCTAAGGACATCACACACATCCATGCCCGAGGCAGGATTCGAACCTGCGACCGTAGTGGTCGCGCGGTTCCAGACCGAAGCGCCTAGAACCGCTCGGCAACTCCGGCCGGCCCCCTATAACTGTGTATTACGTTAAATGTATTTACGTTCAGGGTCAACTGCCAGTCCTTCTATCGCCCATCTATTTTCTGCACGTCTTCCTACATTTCGCTAGTGCCCTGACGTTACCACGTCCCCACAAACAACAGCACCGGCTGCGAACAGCCTCGTTATGGAGCTTTCGCTGTTACAGAATACATCATTTCTCAACACTGTAAACAGTAACGGCCCTATAACACTCCCGAAAGTGCCTCTAAATGAACTACACAGCGGCTTGCACAGTACATAGATAGATGTAAAATATTAAAAAATACTCACGGTCCTCAATAGAACGACCAATTACGCACTTAAGTATTTCTGAAAATAGAAAGATGTTAAAAGAGTGAGGTACAGAGGACTCTATAAACTTTGAATCGAGGCAAGGAAGACTACTGGCCTCAATACTTTCTGTACTTTACAAGGACAGAAGAAACCACCACACTCAGTTGCGCTTCATGTAATGGTTAAAAATTTCCGTCATATAAGTTTAGGAAGATGCCGTTCCTCTTAATCAGCTTCGTCCCTCCACCAACAACACAAACGTTACGTTTTTCTTATCTCTGGGACACAGAGGTCTGTTTACTAGTCAGTATACAAACACAAACAAATGTAGTTTGAATATAACTTGGTGCATTGCTCGTAATTAAAGTGTCTTCGATGACAGTATCAGTAAAGTAAGACACTAATTACATGACGTAGCCAACTGAAGATCTGGCCGGGGCGGCAGCGCCATCATGTTTACTGTCGAGAAAAAGGGCGCCAGGGGTGATGTAACAGCGCACACTATAGTATTCTTGTGGAGTACTGTAACACGCTACACGTCTATCCGTTACCTATGGCCTCAATGGCAAACACTCACCCACTAATAGCAAAATTATGTAAGAATACGGACTAAACAGGGCCCACACAGATGGTCCAAGACTTACTAACCACACTCACTTAGGAACTCAACATTATGAGGTTCAAACAAACGAAACTTTCATTACCTTAAAACCGAGAAATCATCGACGAAGTGACACTGACAATAGGGGAAGAGAAAGCTACAAAACATCTCTACCCTAGAAACCGAAATAGGTTAAAATAGACTTACATCTAGGATGGTGAGATGCCGTGTCGACAGTAACGATTAGTAATCAAGAGCTAGAGTGTAAATCGAACATGAAATCCAGCCCTTCCCTCCCGCACGACTATTCAGTCAATAATACGCAGCACTTCCGGTTCGAAGTGATAAGCCTATGTTTCATCGCCTGTGACGATTTACGACAAAAAAAACTCTCACGATCAGCTTCGTAACGCGCAAGCAATTGGGTGCAGGTCCTTCGTAGCTCTTTATGTTCTGTATGTGGCGAGCAACCCAGCGGTAACACACACTGGAGTGCCCCACCTGGTAGAAGTGTGTCTCAGCATTCCCAACAGAGACGTCCAGTTGTGCAGCGAGGTGTATTATTGTGAACCGCCGATCACCTCGAATGAGAGCGTCCGCACGTTTCATCATTCAACAGTCACAGCTGTGTGCGGTCGGCCGGCACGCGGGAGATCGGACAAGTCAGCGCTACCTTGTTGCGATGATGACGGATGCCTCGCCTAGTTCATTTGTTCACTGCCAGATCACCGTAGACGTTCTGCAAGGGGCTAGGAATATCTGCGATGGTCAGATTTTCAGTCAAAAGAAACTCAACACACCTTCGTTACAGACCGCATTTTGAAGCCTACGTATAGCGCCGCTACCAGTTGGAACTTTATGAAAATACAGGGGCTGAAGCGGAAATATTCCACTGTGTCTCACAAAAAAATCCGCATTTTTTTCAATCGAAGTTCGCTGAGAACAAAAGTGATGCATTACTTATTGAACGCCCCTCGTATTACCTTAATTTTGGCATACAAAAGGATTGCTACATCAGGGGGCCAGAAAACACTTTTCAGTACGTTGAACAGGCGGCCCCCACAAAGTAGGCAGACGCTTGCTACGGACGCGCGGCGCCATGTGCGCGCCGTCAGTTCGGCTCGCCTGTGGTTTTTCTCGCGGCCAGCAGCTGCGACGCGTCGCCGCCGCCCCACGCTACGCCACGCCACGCCCGCTGCTGTTTACGTCTGCGGCCGACTCGTGGCTGGCTGCCGTCTTCTGCTCTACACGCGCGTTTACTTCCAGCCCCACACAGCAGTTTCTCTACTCACCGACCGGTCTGAATGGGGAGATGGTAAAGCAGGGCTATTATAAGACGGCTTTTCAAAGGCATGGGTACTGGAAAGTTATCTACGGGAGAACTGGGGCGCTCTGAATCCCACAGGCATGCCTCGGCTCGTTTTTAAGTACAAAAGTTTCTCTACAGCGTTTTCTGAAATTAGATCTCCCAGCGTCAGACAAGTACGTCAGTAACTAGGCACCCCTGGAAGAGAATACACATATTTAAAATGTAGCTGATTTGCTGTTATTAGCGGACTATTGATGGGGCAACGTGACACTATAACGGGCCAACTAGAATACTGCACCTGACGTAGTGTTTCACCTAACTGAAAGTACTTACTAACTATCCGACATAAAAACACTTAGTAAGAATTTAAAAAAAAAATCAACGTAAACTGGAAAACCAGTATAGTGCCGGAATTACGGCGATTATAGCTCAAGCAGACCGCAGAAGTCATAAGCGCTGTGTGACTCTTCCTGGTAGACTAAAACTGTGTGCCGCATCGGGACGCGAAGCCGAAACCTCTGCCTTTCGCGGGCAACTGCACCAGCGACTGAGCTACCTAAGGACGACTCACGACACGCCACAGAGCTTTTTCTGCGCCTTTACCTCATCTCCCACCTTCCAGACTTCACAGAAGTTCTCCTGTTTATCTTGCGGGATTAGCACTGTTGTGTGATATATTCATTCTGGAAAAAGTACCCGAGGCTGTGGCTAAGCCATGTCTCCGTGATATCCTTTACTGCAGGAGTACTAGTCGCGCCAATGTATGCAGGACTTCTGCAAAGTTTGGAAGGTAGGAGATGAGGTACTGGTGGAAGTAAAGCTCTAGGGGCAGGTCGTGAGTCGTGCTTGGATAGCTCAATCGCTAGAGCACTTACCCGCGAAAGGCAACATAGGTTCGGCATATACTTCAAGGCTGTAATCTGGCTGGGAGTTTAAAATTAGCGCAATATACGCTGCAGCACGAAAACTCATACCGGATAAGCACTGTCTGTGCTATGTAAGAAGGTAACAAGGTTTTAGTTTCGCGAGCCAATAGCGTCAAGGTCGTTTGAAAATCAGCTGGCTGGCTCTGTTGCAGGGACCATTCCAGGATTCTCCCAAATAGATTACGAAGACTAAATCGAGGTGGGAGAACGGGGATTTAACCAGCAACCCACTGCAGTGTGAGTTTAATGCCTTAAGCACTCTTCCTCTTCGACTATTAGGTCAACTGTCTGGCTATTTGCTGCAATTCTTGTTAGGTGCTAATGAGCAGTAACAACTATCTGTAGTTATCACCTTGACATCTTCCTCACCAATAACAACAAAACCATCATCTCAAAGATAAAAAGATTATGGCTTTGCCTAGCAATGTTATAAGTGCAACGTTTCTCTGTTCTCTTCATAATCGTATTTAGCGTCTTGTGCAACGGTTCTTTCTGGCTCTTAATAGGCGTAGTTAGTCTTTTCAGCTTTTACAGTGCCACTGATATTAACTAAATTGGCTGCACTCTTCAGCTTACATACTGGGTTTTACAATTTGTTAACGTCGTACAAAGGGGGAAGGAAGATTGGGATTTAATGAGGCCGTTAGAGCCGGCCGGGGTGCCCGAGCGGTTCTAGGCGCCACAGTCTGGAACCGCGCAACCGCTGCGGTCGCAGGTTCGAATCCTGCCTCGGGCATGGATGTGTGTGATGTCCTTAGGTTAGTTAGTTTTAAGTAGTTCTAAGGTCTAGGGGACTGATGACCTCAGAAGTTAAGTCCCATAGTGCTCAGAGCCATTTGAACCATTTTTTTTAAGCCGTTAGAAACGAAGCACATGCTCGTACTGGAGAAGGATGGGGACGCAGATCGATCATATCCTTTTCAAAGGACTCTTACCAGCGTTTGTCTTCAACGATTTAACAAAACCACGAAAAAGCTACAGCAGATAGTCAGAGCGCAATCCTCCCGAGTGCGGGTACAACGTCTTACCACTACGTCACCTCGCTCGGTTGCACGACTTGTAATAACGATCTTTAATTCTCTACCAGTCACCTTTCCGTCTTACAAGGAGAGGTCCTTCAAAAATGGTTCAAATGGCTCTGAGCACTATGGGACTTAACATCTTAGGTCATCAGTCCCCTAGAACTTAGAACTACTTAAACTTAACTAACCTAAGGACATCACACAACACCCAGCCATCACGAGGCAGAGAAAATCCCTGACCCCGCCGGGAATCGAACCCGGGAACCCGGGCGTGGGAAGCGAGAACGCTACCGCACGACCACGAGATGCGGGCAGAGGTCCTTAACGGTGGGATCGACTTTTTGAAACTAAATATACAGTGACGTAGGTTATGATCCCAGGCATCACATTCTGCAGCCGTTCACCGTGGTGAGCCCTTATTTGGGAGTAACTGACGAAAATATTTTCGGAAATTTGTGTGTCGCTCAGTAGCATTAAAAAAAGTTGTATAACATAGACTGGTTACATGCTTCACATGCACGACGTTGTGGATCTGAATCTCGTCAAGTGCATTAAATTTCTTATTTTTAAATCCATACCGAAATTACTTAGATCATTATTTTTATTCAGTTAAGGGGATCCGGAAAGGTTAAAAATCATGAAATGTTCAATTTTTAATTTTTTGCATTTTAAAAATCTACAGACTCTCCCCTTTCAACTGATATATAATTTATTCAGTTTAGAAGACCACAATTATTTTTCAAATATTTTTGAAATATGTTCTGCATGGTCGTGATCCACTGTGTCGCTGTTAAACTGCTGCCAAATGCTATACTCATAAATCTACATGCTCATCGTGTACATTTTAGTGACGTGAGAGAAAATAAGTGTTACAAAATAAGTGTTGAGGCTAACCCGTTATGTGATGAACATATCCACAAAGTTTGATAAACATCCGACAAGGGGTTCATGGCGCCACGCTTTCCATTTTCGTCCATGTATCTTGATCTTCACCACATGTTTCAGTGACAGGTCACCGTAAAATCAGCATCCAACTGAATAACAAATATGTCACGCTTTGGAGGAAGCAGCTCTAGTAGCAACTCACTCTCGGTACACAATGCCGCTCCGGAACTGGACTGGGACATAACAATAAACGAATGAACAATGAAACTGGACTGGTTCCGACTGAGGCAGTGGAACGGGAAGCGATCAGAAATAGCCGTAGAGCAGACAGGAGAGCGAGGCTTTGTGCGCAGCGCTTAATGAGAGGGCCCGGGAGCGGAGCGAGGCGCGAAACAACAAGCAAGCTGGCAGGCAGAGTCCCGGGCTCTAATCAGCAGGCCGGCCAACCGGCCATCAAAGCAACAGGCTGGCCTACCCTGCACTGGCCGGGCCGGCACGTCTGTCGTGGGGTCAGCGCCCGCGCGCCGAGCCACTCCGCGCCGCACTTCGCCCTCTCCACGGACGGACACAATGGTCCGCGTTTCACTGCACACCACTAACTCCTCAGGTCCTCTTCAGCGTGTGTTACTTCCACCGAGGCAATTTATTCCACCGCTCCCAATGGCAACATAATTTCTAACTTTGAATCTCTACTGGGACGGGGGGAGATCAGTTTAGTTCACGAGAGCGATGTCAGTGTGGTGAGATTGGAGGAATTCCTCCAGTGGTTAACATCGGAGAAGAATACGAGTGGTGACCCGGTTCAGTCAACAGTAAGTCCTCAACTTCTACAGACCAAATCATCACCCTATCACCTCATTCAAACCAAAGGTAACATCTCAACTGAAAATAGATACAAATTTCCTATTCACCAATTCAGTACCTAAATTACTTTATATGTGAACCTTACAGACACACACAGGATATCACTCAAGATATTCTCAAATCTGATTCCGCAGCCGTCTAGTCCAAAAGCTCTGATGGAGATTATTCTCATTACAACCTGAATAACATACGAGATGACTGCGCTGCAGAGGCGACATCCTCTCATCTGCTTCTATATTACGATCCATTCTGAGAGTCGGCCAGCCACGCTTTTTCTATTTGTATAATAATTCGTACACAAGTCTGGTGAAGCGCAGCGTCGAATCGAGAATACTCCTTTTTCATGCGCGAGCTCTTCTCTCTGGCTCCGCATTGACCACCGATGTTTATGGAACTGGAGTCGTTAAATTTACTTCCACACCAAATTCAGTGTGTTCTATGCTTGATTATATGTGGGTGCACAGTATACTGTATCACCTTCTGAAACGGAACCACTTCAGGTTTGAAAGAGAGCAGAAATCATATAACGGAACTATCACTCTACTGCATAAATTAGTCGATACAGCCTCTTTACTTCTAATCGAAATGTTTCCTTATGCTGTACCTCCACTTTCACCGGTAATACTATCCAGCATCACACTGATCAGTCAAAACATTATGACCACCTGCTTAATAGATTGTTTGTACCATCTTTAGAATAGAATACATCACTGACTATGCGTATCAGGGATTCGTCAGTTTGTTGGTAGATTCTTGGGGGAATGTGGCATAAGATGTCCACGCACGTTCGCGTAAATAACGGGCTGCTGATATGTGTACACAGTGACGGCGCCCGATAGTGACCCACAGGGGTTCCACAGAATTTACATCAGGCGCATCTGGTGGCCGAGACATCAACTTGTGTTCACTATGATGTTCCTCAAACCACTGTAGCACAGTTCTGGCTCCAAGACAAGAACAGTTATACTGCTGAAAGATGACATCGCGTCGGGGAAGTCATCAAGTATGAAGGGATGCAGGTGATTCGCAGCTGTCAGCGTGTCTTCGATTACTAGCACAGGTCCCATGCAAGAGTGTGTCTCCCCATAGCTTAATACTGCTCCCGTCGGCCTGCATCCGTGGCGCGCTGCACGTTTCGAGCCGCCGTTCACTTTGATGAAGGCGTTTGTGAAGACGAGCATCTACCTAGTGTAGCAAAAATGTGATTGAGCTGACGAGTTACCAGTGATCAACGGTCGAATCCCATGATGCCCTGCCCATTGCAATCGTAACTCATTATGTCGTTGGGATGGTTGGTTGATTTGGGGAGAGGGGACCAAAGAGTGAGGTCATCCGTCCCATGGAATTAGGGAAGGATGGGGAAGGAAGTTGGTCGTGCCCTTTCAAAGAAACCATTCCGCCATTTGCCTGAAGCGATTTAAGGAAACCACGCGAAACCTAAATCAGGTTTGAACCGTCGTCCTCCCGAATGTGCGTCCAGTGTGCTAACCACTGAGCCATCTCGCTCGATGATGTCGTTATGTCACCATGAGAACACGTAGGGGTGATCGCCCGCGGAGCTCCATGTTCAACAACGTACGATGAATTGTGTGCTCCGAAACACTTGTGCGTGTACCAGCACTGAGGTCTTTCGGCAGAGAGGCCAGAGATCACCATCTGTCCTACTTTACGGAGCAGACAAGCCTCCGAACCCCACTTTCTGCGATGAGTCGTCGACGTCCAACCATTTAGTGCATAGCGGTGTTTTCAATGTCCTACATTTTGTCGTAGATGCTCATGACAGCAGCACGCAAACTTTCGACCAGCTTCACCGTTTTCGAGATACTCGTTCAATGGCTCTACGTAATAAGAGTCAAAGTCGCTTATCTCAATGGATTTCCCAATTTGTAACCCATATCTTTGTTAGGATTCCCCGCCCGTGCCTGCTCCTCTTACATACGTGTACGCACTGTCACCAGGCGGCTACACCTCCGAGAAACCGAACCGCCAACATTTAAAGAAAGGGTTGTCCCATCGACCTTGGCTCGTTCAATACACCGGTTCCCGTCACATCATCGAAATTAAGCAACGTCCGTCGTGGCCGGTACTTGGATGGGTAACCGCTTCGGGCACACCAAGTCCTGTTGCCGTAAAGTAAAAGGAGAGAAAGGGTGATGGGGTAAAGTTCTAGATCACCAGCGTTTGCTGCGCCAATATCTTATATTAAATTCCAAAGACCTTTACAGTGCCTCATGAAGTGAGGCCACGTGACACTATTCTCTGTGATCCTTCCGTTGGCTGGGGAGGTCACGCTGGGTGGCCACTTTGTTTGTCAAATTTGCTGTTTGCTTTCAACTTGTTTGTCAAACAAGCGCGCAGGCAAACAATTGAAGTTTGCCAAATTCAACCTCACACTTTAAGTAAGCCTCGCGCTGTGTGTATCGCGTCGAAGTATTTTTACTCTATTAGTGGCAATGGCTACCAATGAAATCAAAAGATTTCTTTCATTGACTTTAGCACTGTGTAAAGAAGAAAAATAGAACACATTGGTCCAGGGAACGGCTGAATTTGAGACACAAATATATTATGGACACTCCGAACCTGATGATTACACCAACTTCCTCCGAACAGACAATCAAACTTTCAATAACTTTTTAGAATTACTTAGTCCTTACACAGAAAATAAGAGACAGTTATGCGAAAATCCATTCGAGATTCTGAACGATTGTCTATAACTTTGAGATATGTGGCAACCGGAACAGATTACTAATATTTAAAATTTGTATTCTGTATGGGAACTCGTACGCTGGTGTTATTATGGAAACACGTGGAGCAATAAATGAAATATTAAAATGCATTATTATCTTATTGTATTCCCGCTTGCACATTTTGCGTAGAATATTATTTTTTCTGCACGTCTTCCGTTATACGAGGGTTGGAACTTAAATAGTGTCAACTATTTATTCACAACGGATACAAAAGCGTTACATGTTTGCACCTGTTAATGTCCTTCAGAGCGATGTGGAAGGCGTAGTACACCGTTAGCAAAGCCTGTTCTGTTGATGGTGCGGATGGAGCGGTCTACTGCCTGTCGAATCTCTGGAACAGTTCTGAAGCGAATGCCACTAAGTGGTTCCTTCATCTTCGGAATCAAATCAAAGTCACAAGGACTTAAGTCCGGGGAGTATGGTGGATGATACAGTACTTCCCAGTCCCATCGACAGAACAGAGCAGCCACTGCTTACGCTGTATGCGCCCGCGCACTGTCGTGCGAAATGATGGGTGGGTTGCGCAGAAAGTGTCGCCGCTTCTTTCGCAAAGCTGGTCGCAGATGAAGCTACAAAAACGAACAGTAATACTGTGCGCCGACGGTCTGCCGTGAAGGAACGTAATGCGTTAGGATAACACCATCACAGTCGTACACGAGAATCACCATAACTTTAGACCGCTCCATTCGCACCATCAACAGAACAAGCTGTGCTAACGGTGTACTACGCCTTCCGCATAGCTAGCAACGCGTTCTACACAATGCTGGTGACTACTTTGAAGGACATTAACAGGTGGAAACATGTATGTCTTTTGCAACGGTTGTGAATAAATATTTGCCACTATTTAAGTTCCAACCGTCGTATATGGATGGGAAAGGCGTAACGCCTCTAACATTTTGATAACGGCCCGTGAGCTGTTGTTTTTGTCCATTTAATCCTTTGATCTTACTTTCCATTGCCGAAGGTCACGATACACAAGGAGATAAACTGTAAAAAAAGTTTTTTACGCTCAAAATGCGCAGCGAAAGAGGAACATTCGCACGGTATCTCAAATACATCATTCACAGTCTTCGTCTGGCACAAACGTTGAAAAACAGATTGCTGCACCTAATTTGACGAACAATCGAAATTTGACAAAGTGTTCGATCGTCTGCAGGGGCCTTAATATTCTGGCTATTCAGGGTACATCTTCGACTAACCGTGTTAAAATATTAATGAATTTACAAAGCCATAAAAGAGCGCGCATTCTGAGTGAAACAATATGAGAGAAACGCAAGAAGAAATTTCCTAGTAGATTAAAACTGTGTGCCGGACCGATACTCGAACTCGGGACCTTTGCCTTTCGCGAGCAAGTGCTCTACCAACTGGGCTACCCAAGCACGACTCGCGACCAGTCTTCACAGCTTCACTTCTCCCATTATCTCCTACCTTCCAAACTTGACAGAAGCTCTTCTGCAAACCTTGCGGAACTCGAACCTTGCGGAACTAGCACTCCTGGAAGATAGAGCACTTGCCTGCGAAAGGCAAAGGTCCCGAGTTCGAGTCTCGGTCCGGCACACAGTTTTAATCTGGCAGGAAGTTTAATATCAGCGCACATTCCGCTGCAGAGTGAAAATCTCATTCTAGAAACGCAATAGTTTCGAGTGTAGAGGTTGTGAACTGTAGAAGAAAATCACCAAGAGGAACGACCAAAGGCAGTTTAAGGGGAGCCGGAGGTGCCTATGCTGGCCATGTTAAAATCACTAAGTTTGAGGAACATTTATGAATAAACTACCAAATACAAAAATTTGAATTTTTTTTTACATATAGAGTGGTTTAGTATTGCAGTTATGACAGAGGAATTTTGGAGTATCTTTTCTAGTTTCCTTCCAATTATTTTTTTATTAATGACCCAAATTTTATTTAAAAATAATTGCTTTATAATTAAACTGAAAAGAAACTACTGAACATATTGCCAAATGGCTGTGTTACAATGTAAGTTTGACCACTAGGAGTGCTGTATAAAAATTTCATCTCTCTAGCTTGAGTGGATTTTGAGAAAATGTTCCTTATATTCGAAGAATTCTAATTTACGGGAAATGGCTATCAAAGTTTCTCAATACATTCCTGCACTATAGGATGGATTATCAGGGTCTTCTTCTTCATCCTCCAAAAGCTTCCTCTTCTGTCTTCTTTTCTGGCCTGTTGTTCCATCATACTTCATATGCCTTTCGCTTCTTTCTGCTCCTCTTATCCTTTCTCTGTCAATATTTCTTAGTGCTCGTACAGTGTTCACCCCAGCTGTAAATCATAATGCCTTCAGAACTTCACACTTCACACTGTTCCCTTGGTTGTAGGTCGCTATTGCATCATAAATGCCAAAGTGCAGTGTTTTTATGCTTACAAACATCCTTTTAGGAGTCACTTTTCAAATCAAATTGTTTACGCTCTCATTAGGATTCTGCGTCTTTCCGTGTAGACATTTGTGTAACAATTCTGGCTGTGCTAAGTCATGAAAAATTGGTTTTATTGCATTTATCACAGCTGCTGCAAACCATGTTTGTGATCATAGTCCTTTTTTGCATTATACAGGGTGATTCAAAAAGAATACCACAACTTTAGGAATTAAAAACTCTGCAACGACAAAAGGCAGAGCTAAGCACTATCTGTCGGCGAATTAAGGGAGCTATAAAGTTTCATTTAGTTGTACATTTGTTCGCCATTTCAGCCAATAAAGTTTTTGGTCCCTTTTTCTTCGAAGGTGCTACTGTAACTGGACTACAGTATCTGGAGATGTTACAGAATTGGCTGTTCCCTCAGCTCGAACAAGAAGCGCAACAATTCATATTACAGCAGGATGGAGCGCCACCACATTGGCACTTATCTGTCCGTAACTACCCGAGGCGATGGATCGGCCGCCAGGCAGCCCGTGACAGAGCACTTCACCACTGGCCTCCAAGAAGCCCTGATCTTACCCCCTGCGATTTTTTCTTATGGGGGTATGTTAAGGATATGGTGTTTCGGCCACCTCTCCCAGCCACCATTGATGACTTGAAACGAGAAATAACAGCAGCTATCCAAACTGTTACGCCTGATATGCTACAGAGAGTGTGGAACGAGTTGGAGTATCGGGTTGATTTTGCTCGAGTGTCTGGAGGGGGCCATATTGAACATCTCTGAACTTGTTTTTGAGTGAAAAAAAAAAAACCTTTCTAAATACTCTTTGTAATGATGTATAACAGAAGGTTATATTATGTTTCTTTCATTAAACACAAATTTTTAAAGTTGTGGTATTCTTTTTGAATCACCCTGTATTTGCACCAGGAATCTTTTGGGCACAGGCTGTGTTGAGGGTATTCATTGGAACACATTACTAGTATTTTGCCTTATAGCATACCCATAGTATCTCTGTAAACGTTCAATCACCTCATCAGTAAGCCTGCCTCTCCCTCCTATTGTCTTTCCATCACTGAGCTTACTTGAACCCAAAGTTTGTTTGAGCCTTCGAAGCCGTGCACCCATACGCTTTTGCACATGCCCAATGCATTCCAACATTTCAACTACAAATTAATTTCCATACGGTTTCAGTTCCTCTATAGTCTTGAAACCTTTGGAGTCACCATCCCCAAGGTAGTATTTGCTAGAAGATGTCACAGGGCTATGGCCGGCCATGTGTTGCTTAGCAGAAGAACGCACTGTTTCAGTAATTGTAGTATCGCAACTTGGTATTAGTGTTAATTTTCTTTTCCCTACGTTCTTCCTCTTCTTATATACACGGTTACTAAAACGTGGCATCGTAACCAGAACAACGCTTTACACAAGAAGTATAATACTACCAACAACAGGCGCAACACTGAACTAATTCGAAACGGTAAACAGCAAAGAGACGATGTTCCGTGCTCTTAGCGCTTCATTTGTCACAGCAAACGATGTAGCCAACCCTTAAACACTCGCTGTATGCGTAACATAAGGCGCTGTATGCGTAACAGGCCAAGAAAATCCCAAGCGGTTCGCCAGGAAGTCACGAGAGGGTGTTAGATGCATTCAGCGGCCGCCCATTTCCTCTGCAGGCGTGGGGGAAAATGGTAATATCTCCACTTCTAGGGCGAGTAGAACAATAATTCAAAGTTTACATTAAAGAGGAATGTTCCAATTAATTTTCGGTAGCAAAAAAAAAATCGTAATTTTTTGGATTTGACCACCTCCGGCTCCCCTTAAGGATGACGTCGTCGTACAAAATATAGGAGGCAGTGAACGTGAACTGCGCGGGGGGGAGCCCCTGGATGACGCGACGTAGCGGGGTAGAGGCGGCCGCGGCGTGGAGACGCGCCAGCCGGCCACCCGCGGCCTCTGGGCCGCCCTTGCCCGCGCCGGCGCGGCCGCGACCGAGACCGACACTGGCTGGCCCAAGGCCGCGTCTCCCCAAGGTCACGGCCGCCGCTCAAACACACGCGCCCATTCGTGTCTCAGGCGGTCCTTATCACGTGACCACCGGCAGACGACGACCAGCTCACAAGGGGGCCGAGCAAACTACCTCTCGCCGATTCGGTTCATACTAGCAACGTGTGTAGCACGACTATATGTAAACCGGAAAGACGCAACTCTCACCGTTTTACACTTCTTATGATCGCCAGCATTCAACGAGTTCACAGCGCGACGCCTCTGGATCAAATCTCACTTCTGATACTTTTCTTTCATTCCCACGTCACAACAGATTTATTTTGCCTGTGTAAATTATCAATGTTTAGTGATTTTTTATTATTATTTTAACAATCTTCACCACGAAAAAGGGAGAATTTTATCGTAAGAGATTTTAAGAACTTTCACTCAAATCAGAATAGTCGTTTTATTTATATCACTGTATGTATATTTGTGACACGTATACTGCGTAACCTATCTAGCACTGTACGGATCAGGATAACAGAGATCGTAGAATCAAGGAAAAGGATAATTACCGAGACATACAGCATATTTAATGAACGCCAATATCTGCATGTGCACGGATTTCTCGATGTGTCTTCGGCAAAATAAACTTCTTTTACACTGATCAACGGCTTTCAGTCATCAAACAATTTCGTGGCATACCATGCGTACCTGTTGTTAGAATAACGTGGGAATGAAACAAAGAAGTACAGGTTCAAAAAATGGTTCAAATGGCTCTAAGCACTATGGGACTTAACATCTCAGGTCATCAGTCCCCTAAACTTAGAACTACGTAAACCTAACTAACCTAAGGACATCACACACATCCATGCCCGAGGCAGGATTCGAACCTGCGACCGTAGCAGCAGCGCGGTTCCGGACTGAAGCGCCTAGAACCGCTCGGCCACAACGTCCGACAAAGAAGTACCGGAAGTGAGATTTGATCCATAGACCTCCCGCTTATGAAACTAAGCGCATACTCGCTCCGCTGCGGACTCCTCGAATGATATCATCACACAAAGTACATAATCACGCCTAAGATTTTCTTGAAAACAGTTGAGAGCTGAGTCTTACCGTTTACATATTCTTAAGTCCTAGGCGTGCCTTATACACCCTGCCAAAATGAATAAAATCGGTGAGGGGAAGTTCATACGGTTTCTTTATCAGCAAGAGACTGTGTGCACAGGAATGAGAAACTCTGCTCTTTCACCAATGCCACTTTCTTCTGAAGTCGTAACCTGGAGGGGCACCAAAAAGTGAGTAACCTAGACTCACTGAATTAACCGATGACGCGCGTCTTTCGTATTTGCCAGTTAATACACAATGTTGCACAATGATCCGATGACACCATGGCGTTTGTTGATACGCTGAAAAATAAAGCAGGCCTGATACAGGACGTGAAACTAATGCGAACCGAAAGCGGAAAGATTTCTGTGACGTCACAATACGAAATTTCGCGTTGGAAAGCATTCATGCACGTGAAGTGCATGAACTCCTGTCGGACTTCGCCAATATGCTACGAAAAAGCCGGCCTGTGTGGCCGTGCGGTTAAAGGCGCTTCAGTCTGGAACCGCGTGACCGCTACGGTCGCAGGTTCGAATCCTGCCTCGGGCATGGATGTGTGTGATGTCCTTAGGTTAGTTAGGTTTAAGTAGTTCTAAGTTCTAGGGGACTAATGACCACAGCAGTTAAGTCCCATAGCGCTCAGAGCCATTTGAACCATTGAATATGCTACGAAAAGTGAAATTATACGACGCAAGATCGCTATATGTCTCAGAAGCTGGATCGATCAGATACCAAATTGAGATACAACTTACAAAACTATAATACCAGTTTGGTAGTTTTTGTAACAGAACTTGCCAAGTATGAAAGTATGCTGCTTTAATGTACAGGAATGTCAAAAATGCGTTCTTTTCGTAAGGTTTGCTACAATAAAATGTCGCGAATCGGTAGCCTACGTTAATAGTTGTAACGGCTGCCATATCTTTTAAGGGCAAATGTATCGCATCAGAATGTAAGTCACAAACATGTTTTGCTCAAGCACAGTCCATGTCCATCTCTGCTTATTAAAGTAGAAATGAAAACTTTCTTTGAGATTTACTTGGAAGCTACAAAGGCAAACAAGTGAGAAATACAAACAATGATGAAGTTTGTACTGATTTTAAAAGTTGGGTACTTTTCCATACCAACACGGACTAAAATTGTGATTTCTCACAAATACTCTTAGTTTTTGTGCTTGTTCGACTATCGTATCTATGATGGTATGTCTAAGAGGAAATGGAATATTTTTAAAGATCTCTTTTATGTCTGTCAAGCGCACCTCCACAAATTTCTTCGGTATATTGTCCACGCATCTTTCAGAAGAAAACGCCGCTACTTATCAAGTGCATCTCTAGCGATCGTTTCAGAACGATGACTAACAACACTGAAAATTTTCCGGGTCTATATGTGCGGCTCTGACTCTCATGAAGACTAAATACTTAGTTTTTCATTTTTAACACCACGAAACAGTCTGCTAATCCTCAGCTGCACAGTAACCGCAACCATGTGTACCAAGCTGCTGTATCATGGTTCATTCGCATTTCTCGCCCAACCACAACTGCTATAAATGATTAATAAATAGCTTGTTGTGCAACATAATATTACGGAGAGCCGGCCGCTGTGACCGAGCGGTTCTAGGCGCTTCAGTCCGGAACCGCGCTGCTGCTACGGTCGCAGGTTCGAATCCTGCCGCAGGCATGGTTGTGTGTGATGTCCTTAGGTTAGTTAGGTTTAAGTAGTTCTAAGTCTAGGGGACTGATGACCTCAGATGTTAAGTCCCATAGTGCTTACAGCCATTTATTACGGAGAGAAAGTGGGCGACCAAGTCCGAGGGTGTGGGTATATACTTTCCCTTAGACACAATGAGTCGATCCTGTTAGTTGCGGTTGTTCTCATTTGTTTGCAGCGGACGGCTACATGAACATTCCTGACGCTGTGAGGGGAGGTAGGAAAGAATGAGTGCAATACTGCTTAGATCTAAGCGTTGGACTTTACAGCAACTAATTTTGTTTCAAAGTTAACCATTTAATCACAATAACACCGTACGTTTCGAAGAACGTGTCCGCTGCAGAGACCAAGGCGTGCCATGGTTGCTACGACCGCACGAAGAGGGTCGGATGTGAATTTTCGGAATTTTGACTGGCATGTCTGTATGAAATCTTCTCCGCATTTAAGTCATGTCACTCATTTCGAAAAAAAATTCACGAGCTTTCGGCAGTTCTCTGGGGCAAAGACATCGAGCGAAAGCAAGGAAAGATGCCTGGTTTGTAGGTAGGAAGGTGTACCTACCACGCAGCGCCAGCTTCTCACGGTACGTGACATTATTTGGGCCCGCGACTGACCGGAGCTATCAAAGACTGCCGAATTGGCCTTCCCGCGTATGCGTCACATCCCATCAGTCTTTCTCAAGAAGGTACCAGACGCTGCTGCCCCGCGTACACTAGCAGGCCACGGTACGGTACCTACCTGTAAGTAAGATTTACTCCTGAAGGTGATTGCAACAACAGCTCTCGAAAGGTCGAGAATTTTATTCGAAATCGCGCCGTCTGAATACCGTGGAGACTTCTCTCGGACGTGAGTCAACCACCTGCAAAATCTAAAAGCGATGTCCATTCACTCCACGGAATAGTAAGTTGCGAAGCAGTGATGAAATCCACACTATCTGATCGAAAGTGTCCGCTCACCCCTATGCAATGTGGAATTAACCACGAAAGTCTCCGGTAATCCATCATGGAAAATGGGACTGCAGCTGGACACGAAGTACGTGAATTAATGATAACAAAACCGGATGCTATATTTGAATCTGCGTCCTTTATTCTTTATAGCATGTGCTACCAGTTTCGACACCAAATGGTGTCATCTTCAGGCCCCAAGCGTAACCTACCACCCACACCCGTTTTTATGTACCATGAACGGAATCGTATGTAGCGGGCGAAAATTAATTGGATTCCGTAACTTTATTACGTGGCAATAGCAACCCCCGTCGTCTGATCATTCTGTGCTTGTTATTGCCACGTAAGGAAGGTGCGGAATCCAGTTAATTTTGACCCCTGGCATATGACTCTGTACGTTGCTCATGAAAATGATGGCAGGTCGCGCTTGGGGCCTAAGATGACAAAATTTGGTGCCGAAACTGGTAGCACATACTAAAAAGAATAACGACGCAGATTCAAATACAGCCACTGATTTTGTTATCATATTCAAGTTAACCGCTAGATGTCAAGAAAGGCGGACTCGCCAGTATAAAAGGAGGTGCGGAGAACTGTGTTGTCAAAAGGGAAGCAGTAACAGCAGAATGGGTCAGTCAGGAGCGTTCAGTGACGTCGAATGCGGACTAGTCACTGGATGTCACCTGAGTAACAGACCTATCTGGGGCATTTCAATCCCCCTACGACAGCTGGAGTCGAATGCTGGTGATGTGACTGAACCAGAAACAGGAAGGAACAACCACCACTAAACCAAGACTAGACGGGCCACATGTGGTACCTATGGACAGAGACCGTCGACCAATGCGAAAGATGGTTGTAAAGGCTCGCATGAACCCACACGAAGAAATCTGGGTAGTTCCTAAGTGCTACTCTAATTGTGCTTAACAAAATGCGAAAGTATTTGAACACATTCTACAGCGTTGTGTACTGCAGACAACAGAGGGACAGTTCGGAGAGGCAATGGCCCGTGACCAGTGACATTCCTGAAATGTATTGGACTGCTCAGGGTCCCGACATAAACCTAATGCATCACCTTTGGGATCAGATAGAATAACTTCGCTCCAGATGAGTTCCACAGCACTACCTTCTCTGGTTTCGAGAATCATATTCACATGGCTAAATTTTGGCTATACTATGCATTGGTGACAATGAAAATTTATTCCGTCCCGTAACTCGAACCCGGATCTTCTGCTTGACGCTAGCGGTCGCCTTGACAGCCTCAGCCATCGAGCAGGCTCCCCGGACCGACCCAGACTTCCGTATGTCATTGCTTTCGTCTGCATGCGACACCCGCACAGATACTGTGAGTCCCGTACAAGAAGAGGCGCATGATTAAAATTGAAGCCCAGTTATTAGGCATGAAATACTAAATTGATATGGTAATAAAGGTGAAAGAAGGCATTTTTGGTAAGGTCTTATGGGACCAAACTGCTGAGATCATCAGTCTCTAAGCCTACACACTACTTAATCTAACTTAAACTAACTTACGCTACGGACAACACACACACTCATGCCCGAGGGAGGACTCGAACCTCCGATGTTGGGAGCCGAACGGACCGTGACAAGACGCCCTAGGCTGCGCGGCTATCCTGCGCGGCTGAAAGAAGACTGAAGAAAATAAAAAGAGCTAATGAGAATGAATTTAAATTGCGGCGTGGTTCACAGTTGGCCCATTGGCCCATACGGAAAAAACGAAACGAAAATCATTTTCCAGCCTGTGGCGCACAACGTCGAGGCACTCGGCCCACAGACGCCATTACTGCCGCTCTTCCTTATATCAAACGTTAGCTTGCAGTACTGTTTAAAGCTCAGCTTAACGAGTAAAGACGATCCACCGAAACTGCATTGGAAACTGCTACAAATGGAATACGTATTGCGATAAGACAGTGATTCGTCTAGCGCTCAGCCACGCACTTACACCAAACTCTACACCCTATTGCCGGCCGGAGTGGCCGAGCGGTCCTAGGCGCTACAGTCTGGAACCGCGCGACCGCTACGGTCGCAGGTTCGAATCCTGCCTCGGGCACGGATGTGTGTGATGTCCTTAGGTTAGTTAGGTTTAAGTAGTTCTAAGTTCTAGGGGACTGTTGACCTCAGCAGTTAAGTCCTATAGTGCTCACAGCCATTTGAACACCCTGTTCTGACAGATGTTTAACACAGTGTCTAGCGCACAGTGACAAAGCGGGAAATAAAACAGAATCCCAGTCTAACCCACAACGCGGAGTACGAACGTTATGAGAGACTTGGTAACAGCTCGTCCAACAAAAGAGTGAGTGGGGTGCAGTTGGATATACCGTACGAGCACTCCCACAAGTCCCTCCCTTTTTCTAACCTGTGAACGAAGCCGGAGCGTACAAATACTCTGAATACGCTCCGTGCAAAAGCGTATGGTAATTCACGGTCGCCGTTTGAAGGCAGAGACGAGCCCTTTCATGTGAGTTTTTAATGAGCTGCTGGCGCTGAACGTGTTATTAAGCACAGTTTGCAGCCTGTGTCCGAGATGAAACACGGGCAGAGCAGACAATTACTGAAAGCAGCGCCGAGAACTGCGCGCTGCCACGCGAGCGGCTTCCTCTCGCGCTTGGCCCGCCTGCACAGCACAGTTCTCGAGGGGCAGATTCACGCCGAGTGCCTCACAACAACGGGCCACCTGCCGGAGAGGACGCGCAGCCCACGGCGCCCTCGCTCTCTCTATTTTTTCGTTGGACGATGCTACTAACTTCTCCTTGTTCTGGAGAAGAGATTCGAATATCACCAGGGGCAGCGCAGCGAGATATTACAGAAGTAATCTGTGGTTGTTCGTTTCAGTGCACATTTTTCTCATCTGTGCTGCAGCGGACACTGATGTCCTCACAAGCAAAGCACTGGAGTAGGTAAGTGAAGGTCTCTTGAAACAAACCACCCCACCGCCAGTATGAAACGACTTTATGAAAAACAGTCAAAACGTAAAGCAACAGAGGCCCTTGCTCCCACTCCGATCGGGCGCGAAATTACAGTGGAAATCCGCTGGAGTTTTGGACAGATGTGTACTCTTCCCAATTCGGTGAGCACGCAAAGATGCCTCGAAAACAGTTGCCTCCTGGCAAGAACGATGGCATGGCGAGAGTTTTCGCCTGATGTCATGCAGCCCACGTAACATAACTGCCATGCCTTTCCTTCTTCATGACAATTCTCGGCCGCACTCTGCAGGGGCAATGAAGATGCTCCTTCAGAGTTTCTGCTGGGAAGTGTTTAATCATCGACAATACAGCCCCTAACTGGCTTCCCCTGCGTTTCAACTCTGCTCACATAACTCTCTGCCTACGAAGACAACATTTTGCACACACTGTAGACCAGCGTAGACAATTGGTGGAAATCACAGGCGGCTGCCTTCTATGACGAGGGTATTGGAAAGTTGGTACAAAGCTACGACAAATATCCAAGTCGGAGCAGCGACCATGAAGAGAGATAGCTGGAAGGCATAGCTAACTGTTGCTAATAAAACATTTTTGAACATATGTGACACTGTCAGAATTAGTGAAGAATACCGCAAGTAGATAATCAAATGTAAAATTATATTTTTTAAAAATTTTCTATGGATCTTTTTAAAAATTTTCAAAATTTTCCATATACAGCTCAAATGGTAAATCTCTCCTTGTAGTTGCTACCTTAAGGGAAAGAATTACATGGACTAGAATGAAAGTTTCATTCTACAGCGGAGTGTGCGCTGATATGAAACTTCCTGGCAGATCAAATCTTTGTGCCGGACCGAGACTCGAACTCGGGACCTTTGCCATTCGCGGCTACCCAAGCAAGACTCACGCTCCGTCCCCACAGCTCTACTTCTGCCAGTACCTCGCCTCCTACCTTCCAAATCTGCCAGGAAGTTTCATGTCAGCGCACACTCCGCTGTAGTGTGAAAATTTCATTCTAGAAACAAACCCCAGGCTGCGGCTGAGCCATATCTCCACAATATCCTTTCCTTCAGGAGTGCTAGTTCTGCAAGATTCGCAGGAGAGCTTCTGTGAAGTTAGGAAGGTAGGAGGCGAGGTATTGGCAGAAGTAGAGCTGTGGGGACGGGGCGTGAGTCGTGCTTGGGTTGCTCAATTGGTAGAGCACTTGCCCGCGAAAGGCAAAGGTCCCGAGTTCGCGTCTCGGTTCGGCACACAGTTTTAATCTGCCAGGAAGTTTCAATTACATGGACGCTTCAATGTATAAAAAAAAAATATGAATCTGTATACGCGTTTTGTTTCAATTGCTGTCATAGACAGTGTGGCTGTACATAGCACATTTTAACTAAAGATTTAAAATAAGAACGTTATGAACGATGCAACGGCCTTGTACACTGCGAGAGCATTTGTAATATTACACGTGATCTGAAGATGCTAGTTAAGCTACAGAAACTGGTCATCATCTTGGAAAAAAGGAGATGTGACTAAGACGGTATATCGAAAGTTTTAAAAAGTTTTGTAGAAATTATTTAAAATTTTTATAATAAAACATTTTTAATTTTTACAGTGATTTCTATTTCGCGATCGATCAGACATTACTTCCCGAACAGCCCCCGTAATTGCACATCTCTCTGTATTTTGCAAAATGATTTCAGGTTGAAACTGGTCTGTCACTATAGTGAAACTCCAGTTTCCTGCTATGTCCAATTCCGTCCCTCTCGATGTACGACGTAACTGAGTTTGTCCCAATCCAACAAGGAGGAAATCTGGGCGCGGTTCTTACTTCTCGTACTCTCTATGCAAGCGTTTAACATGTCATGACGACGCATACACTGTAGCTGAGATGTCTTGGTGCCATAGTTCGTAAGGAGCTTCTCCGTAGATCGGTGACGAACGGAACACGTGGAAAACAGTAGAGGAACGGACAACATGACAGGACATGAGTTGAGACGTAAGGGAATAAATTCTGTGTTGCTAGGGACAGCCGTAGAAGCCAGACACTGTAGCGGAAGACAACAGTTCGGAATATGTGCAACAAATAATAGAATACGTTGAGTGTGAGTGCTGCTCTGAGATGAAGAGGTTGCCACAGGAGAGGACATCGTGACGGGCCGCATCAAACCAGTCAGAAGACTGATAGAAATATAGAAACATAAAAAAAACTCTGATTTGTGGTGAAACTAGAAGGGGGATCCAGTTGCCAAGCTTGTTGTAAGTGGAACATGTCAAAGAGACAAATGTAAGGAAATACACAAAGCAACAAAACTGAGGAATGTCGTGGTGTCCCAGTTTATGCAAAGTCGCCGTAGTTATCTACTGAGGGATTCAACTACAAAAACTCTATCGCATTTTAAAACAGACCATCTGGAAAGGAAGTTAGTTTGATGAATCCTAACAACACCGGGTAGGAACATACGTTTTTTGTATTTAGCTGTTTATCGAAGACAGAAGTTGCACTTCGCGAAAAGTTGTAGAAGAAATTAACTGCCAGATCTAAAATCATTATGCGGCAACCCACAACAATCTACGTGGTGTGACCGCAAATGATTTCTTTTAAATCATGAGAATGTCTAATCACAACATTATTGTCACAGCTTTTGGGTCGGAGCAACCTCCTTTTCCTCCAAGCACCCATAATCTCTCTAGTTCAACAACACAAATCGTTGCACGAAGCGAGTTAAAATTTTTCCTGAAGAAGGGACCCATGCTACAATACTTGTTTCTGTAACGGAAGCATTCACATAGAAACGTAAGTACTTCGATGTACGACAAACGATACTGTTGTTCTTCTGATGTATGTGTTCTGTCATCGCGTCTGCCATATCCAACAATGTGTGGTAAGATGTGAAACCGAAATATTACGGTATTTTGTAGAAGTTGGGCAACGTTTCTGACCTTTAGCGGTTGTGTCTGCATTCATTCTATGTAGCGCTAGGCAGGAAAAATTTTAACGCTCCGCTGGAATAATGAATAAAAAGGGGCTTCTTGTGTCTTAATATATCTGCTGCGATGCTTACAGACTAGCGTGTGGAGTGTGCAACGTCAGACAGTCGTTAAGGGGGACGTGAGATTAGATATGGGAACTACTAGAGCGGGAAAACTAAGCTCACTTCTTCGGGCAGAGCAGTGGCTGCGTTATATCAAGCGACGTGTTCACTGGCTGGCGGATCTCGCCCAGTTAAGCCCTCTGCTCCCTCTCCCCCCTAACTCTACTGGTGTAGGTTTACTTCGACGTGTTTTCCGTCACGTAACGTTTTCGCAATTCGTTCCTTAGCTTGTCCTTCTTGCCGGATACTTTATCAACCGGAATTCTACCTATAAAGATGAGTCTTCAACCTGGCTTTTATTGCAGTGCCTCATGAAAACTGTCCTTAGTTGTATCCAAAATAATCCGACTGTGCATTAAATCTGATAATCGGATTTTAAGTGGACAACTTTTCATTCAGGTTCAAGGGAACCTTAATTTACTCGGAAGTGCAGCGTGCATACGATAGTTCATTGTGTTACTCCAATAGCATCGCTTTCTAAGTTTTAACAAACGACCAGTAGATGGTGCTACTGAGATACGACATTGCTTGCCATTTGTTATTGTTCAAACAATGGCAGCTCAGAAATTAGACCAGTAGTTTGTTTACAGTGAGTGTACAGTTAGCATATATCTTCTCTTTATTCCAGACAGTCTTTTAAATCATCTTTACTCCGACCACTGTCAGTTATTTTGATGCGCAAATAGCAAGGATCGTCTACTTTTTTTAATGTCTCATTTCTACATATAATTACGCCAGCATCATTTGATTTAAGTCGACTAAATTCCGTTACTATTTTTTCAGTTGTACTGACGGTCGCCTTATAGTCACTCTTGAAGGTTCTATCCATTCCGTTCAGCTTCTCTTCCATGTCCTTTGGCGTCTCTGACAGAACTCTCTGGCCTGAACTTTAATTTCCTTACAAATTACCCATATTTTCCTTTATTTATTGCTCTATGGGTCATAAAGGACCATTATTTCGCACAAAGTAAATAAACACATGTAAGTGACATAGTGAAAAACGAACAGAGTTCGACGAGGCTTTTCGTGTTTGATGCTGTTGTAGACCGGAAAGTCGCAAAGTTAGAAAATTACACAAAAACGCAGGAAAACCTACAGAGTGTGGGCGTTTGTTGCAGGGGTTTACCAGCTGATCTTAAACACAAACTAATGTCATTTATTGCGTATTAACAGACTGATAGACCCATTATTGTATGATTCCACAAATACAGAACAACCACTGGAAGCCAGTATATACATAAAATATTTATGAGTATATGTACGGTGAGATTGAGAGTGGAACTGCTACATAAAGCTAATGGCAGGTAAGATAGATGACAGCCTCAGATCAATCAAAATTCCCCAGGAAGTGTATCCATCCACAAAAGAAGAAGCTTACAACTCTTGTTCGAATAATTTAATAACGCTCGTCAGTTTGAGACCCGTACCTACCAGATAGGATTCACAGCGGAAATGGAGAAGATCATTTAGTGAACGCGAAACCGTCATGGAGATGGTCAGCCAATTCTAGTGGCCGACGCTACAGGAAAGGCGTTGAGCATCACGGTGCGGTATACTGTTAAAGTTCCGAGATCGTTCGTTCCTAGAAGAATCTACGAGTATATTGCTTTCTCCTACGTATATCTCGCAAAAAGTCCGTGAACGTAAAATCAAGAGAGATTCGAGCTGGCACGGAGGCTTACCAGCAATTGTTCTTTCCTCAGGCCATTAGGGACAGGAACAGGAAAAGTTGATGAGCAGACAGAATAACATCAGGAATAGGCTACAACCAAGACACACTCGTTCTTAACTTCTGCCTGTCTTTCGTGTCCTTCGACTCGTACACTGAGTTGACAAAAGTCATGAGACACCTTCTAATATCGTGTCGGATCTCCTTTTGCCAGGCACTGTGCAGCAACTCGATATGTCATGGACCCAACAAGTCAGTGGAAGTCCTCTGCAGAAATTATGAGCCACGCTGCCTCTACAGCCAGCCACAATTGGGAAAATTTTTCCGCTGCAGGATGTTGTGCACGAACTGACTCTCGATTACGCCCCACAAATGTTCGATGGGATTCACGCCGGGTCATTCGATCGAATTGTCCACATTTGTTCCTCAAACCAATCGCGAACAATGGCTGGGTGACATGATATCGTTGTTTGGGGACATGAAATCCATGAATAGTTGCAAACGGTCTCCAACCAACCGAAAACAACCATTTCCAGTCAGTGATCGATACAGTTGGACCAGAGAATTGAGTCCATTCCATGCAAATAAGCCCACATCATTATCCGTCCACCACCAGCTGGTACAATGACTTGTTGACAACTTGGGTTCATGGCTTCGTGGGGTCTGCGCCACATTCAAACCCTACCACCACCTATTACCAACTGAAATCTGGACTCATATGACCATGTCATGGTTTTCCAGTCGTCTAGGATCCAGCCGGTATGGTCACAGGCCCAGATGACACGCTGCAGGCGATGCGTGCTGTTAAAGACAGTCGCATCGGTCATCTGCTGCCATAGCCCATTAACGCTACATTTCGCAGCACCGTCGTAACGGATTCGTTCGTCATGCGACCCATACTGATTTCTGCGGTTATTTACGCAATGTTGCTTGTCTGTTAGCACTGACAACTCCACGCAAACGCCTCTGTTGTCGGTCATTTGGTGAAGGCCGTCGGCCGCTGCGTTGTCCGTGGTCAAAAATGGTTCAAATGGCTCTGAGCACTATGGGACTCAACATCTGAGGTGCTTGTCCAGAACTTAGAACTACTTAAACCTAACTAACCTAAGGACATCACACACATCCAGACCCGAGGGAGGATTCGAACCTGCGACCGTAGCAGTCGTGCGGTTCCGGACTGAAGCGCCTAGAACCGCTCGGCCACTGCAGCCGGCTGTCCGTGGTCAGAAGTATTGCCTGAAATGTATTCACGGCACACTCCTGACACTATGGATCTCGGAATATTGTATTCCCCAAAGATTTCCGAAATGGGAAGTCCCACGCGTGTAGCTCCAAATACCATTGGTGTCCAAAGTTGTTAATTCCCGTCGCGTGGCCGTAATCACGTGGAAACCTTTCCACAACAATCACCTGTGTCCAAATGACAGAACCGCCAATGCATAGCCCTTTCACACCTTGTGTACGCGATACTACTGCCATTTGTATATGTCCATATCCTATGACGTTTGTCACCTCAGTGTGTATCTGCAGTGTGGTTGGTGTACTAGCAGCAGGCGGCCCCTTGCCCCTGTACTGTATCGCTTCCCTGACACAGCGCTGCTGCCGTCGGATGCCTAGCAGCAGGCTAGGCTAGCCTGCTTTGCGTATCTGGCATCTGGCGCTCAGACCGCTGCCCGCGCTAATGTGCGCCGGCCAATTTAGCGCCGGCGCTGGCGAGCCGGCAATTAGGCGCCCGAGGTGAGCAACCTGTAGTCCTGCAGCCGTGTCTGGCGCTGGCGGCAAGGCCACCTGCAGTTGCATCTGACCCACGCCTTCTCATTCACTGATACAGACACAGCCTACACGAGGCTAATATGCAACTTGATCCTGTTTCCAATTACTATAAAGAAATATGTCTTCCATAATGACTGTACTCTAGTTTACTCATAAGCCCGTGTTTTTATCATAGAGGAAACTTCCGTAAAACACACTGCTGGAAAAGGAATTGTACAGTTGGAAGACGACGTCGATTTTGATCCGATGATGGCATATGCCACCTGGGAGATAGTAGATGTACTGATAATGGTTTCAACGTTTCGTCCGCCAACACATACGGTAGCGTATGGCATAGCTGCCAGAGTGCCATCTCTGTCTACCCTTTACTAGGGAATGCTCGTAGCCAGAAGGCTCGCGCAAACTTGTGAAGCAAGCAGGCAACAATGCAACGCAGACGCACTCGTGCTTCCCACAGCTATCTGATTGTGAGCCAGTTTGAAACGGGTCACATTGTGGCCTTCCGAGTGGCAGGATAGTCCTTTCGGAGAATTGTGACACAAGCTGAACGTGCTGCGTCAGCTGTGGCACGATCCTGGTACCAGTAGTCGCGTTAACATTCTCTCGTAGACGAGGTTGTGGATGTCAATGCAACACAGACACTCGCTAGGATCGTCGTATTGTAAAGGCAGTAGTGGTAGATCGTGTAGCTACCACAGCACAGATAAGAGGGCTTGTGAGCCCAATGAGTCAACACGAACTGTTGCGAACTGGTTATTAGCACCGGGACAACGGGCAAGCACACCTCTAGCCTGCCTTCCACTCACGCCACAGCATCAACGTGCACAGCTCGACTGGTGCTGTCAGACGGTCACTTCGAAGTTGAAATGGCGCACCACAGTCTTCAGTGATGTAAGCAGATTCTACCTGCACGCAAGTGACGATCGTTTGCGCGTACGACGTAGACCTGGTGAGAGCTGTCTCGTGGAGTACATTCTTCCAAGACATACTGGAGTGCGATAAACTACAACTCTCGTCCATTGTTGTTGTTTCTGGAGCCGACGCTAACCAGCGCTCGGTACGTGCAGACGGTTGTTAATACCATTCTTTTGCCTTTCTTGCAACAGGAAGGTGATGTGTTGTTCCGACAGGATAACACGTGTCCGTACACTGCCCGTGAAACTCAATGTGCTCTGCAAGGCGTGCAGCAACTTCCTTCGCCGGCACGATTTCCGGGCTTGTCTCCAATCGAGCACGTGTGGGGTAAGATGGGACGAGAAGTAACTCGTGCAACTCGTGGCACAACGTATCCAAGAACAGTATTTGCCACCCATACGATCAACTGGATGCCAGAGTCAGCGCCCGTATTGCCGCTCGTGGATGCTACACCACGTACTAATATGGGTTGATACGTGGTACCTCAGAAACCACTGTGCTACTGATATGTAAATGTAATCGTTTCGTATACTCCATATGCACTGCTGAAACAATAAATGTTGAGTGAATTGGAAACCACTAAATGCGTATATTAATTTTTTTTTGGCAATGTGTATTTACAGAACCTCTGGCGGAGTGAATGATAAACTGCGATATGGTCACATATGTGTCCTACAACGATTCACCTAATCGTTAACTACGTTTTGGATATCCAGGCTGAACTGCAGAAATAGACTACAGTGTTGTAAATTGGCGTTGCAATGTTCTGTATAAATCTAAAGGGAAAACAAACAACAGCATCATAACTACACAGTCCCTAGTTGCAAAGACGTTTTCAGCATAACAAAAATGACTGGATATCGTTGTGTAATTTGCCCGTGGATGAATCACAGATGCTATCGCCTGCTTTATTTGCTTCCTACAAATCTGAAATGGAACAGCTGGAACTATTTATGCATCCGTCGATGATTTTATTTATTTATTTATTTTTGTTCAGTGAAAATATCACTTCTTTATGCGCTGACATCTTTCGTCGTTCCTTTCGTAAAACGTTGCGAACTATACACGTTTAGAGAGGTAAATACGTAGAATTTTTACAACGTAACAAGAATATTTTTTACTATCGCGTGTTGCGTTAGTCCGATTCGCGCGATTTTTACGTTGTGGTGTTGGTAAACATATTAAAAGTATCTGTACAGTGTTAGCCGTGCACGATATTTAATCTGCTTTCAGCTATCAAAAACGTTATGTGCGGAGTATCGGCGAATATTCATTCTGTGTAAAAATGGATTAGAGAATTAGTAATAAATTTTGCTACAAGAATGCAATGAAATGCAGGAACGTTTCAGAAATGGTAAATATTGCTTCTTGTGAGGTTTCGATTAGTAAAACAAGGAATTACGAGTGGCACAAGCGTTTCGAAGAACGCCGTAAAGTTACAGAAGATGACAAGCGCCCTGACGCCCCAGCACATCATCAATTGATGAAATTGCCGAGCAAGTGAAAAAATGATCATGAATGATGGCCGAATAACTACCAGAAAAGTCGCATATAAAATGGCTCTTGAAGTAGTTTTTTTGGGATATACTGCGTATGGAACGTGTGAGAACAAAACTTGTGACAATGTTGAACAAGAACAGCGACGAATGCAATTTGCTCAAGAGTCGCCCGATGCAGCCAACAACGAGTTTACGGGTCTGAGGTCGAAGCTAAGGGTCAGTCGTCGCAGTGGAAGCATTATGGACCGCCAAAGCCGAGAGAAGTTCGACAAGTGCGCTCAAACTTGAAGTTATGCCCACTGTGTGTTACCTACAATGTCGAACGATCAATAACGTGTACTATTAACAAGTTCAACGCCGTTAACGTGAAGCAATACGAAATAAAAGTCTATTCGGATTTCTAGCGGTAAAGTTAACAGTTTTTCCACCATAATGAAGCACCTGCTCACACTTCCCAAAAATTAGAGGCGTCTTTTGACGCACAGATGAGATTAAAAACGCATCGCTGAGGGAGCTGAAAGTTATTCCAAAGATCAAACTCCAGAACTGTCATGGGGTGGTAAAGACGCCGGCACAATTGTACGAGGCCATGCTGAAAAGTAATGCATCCGAATCTTTTATTACTTGGACACTTTCCCGCTTCGCTGACGCAAGTTGTAACCCTTTGTCCTAGAGGGCTCCGAATTGTAGCGTGTAACATGGCGGCGTGTAATGTAACATGTCGGCGCGTGAGAAACATCGCGCTGTAACGAAGTTTCTAACCGCAGAAGAGTTCGTCCACACATGTAGCAGCCTCTCCTTCAGCATGACAATGCCAGACCACACACGTGCGCTGCAACATATGTAACAATCCGACGCTTTGCATTCACCGCCATCGATCGATCATCCTTCAATTCGATTGAAATCCGTTTCCAAAACTTAAAGAACAGATCCAAGGTTTTTACTTTGATAGTGATGAAGTGGCGGAAGCGGAGGTGAGGTTGTGACTCAGTCAACAAAGTCAAGCATTCTACAGTAACGATATCAACAAACTTATCTCTTGTTGAGAAAAGTGTGTTCGTCGCCAGAGTGACTATGTTCAGAAATAAATATGTAGAATGAAGAATAAAACTGTAGAATGTTGATAAAGATTGTTTTATTTAAAGAGCTTTAAGAGTTATCAAATAAAAAATTCAGAGGCAGTACTTTTCAGCATGCCCTCATATAATATACAATGGGGACTACTTTGAAAGGGGGTATCATTGACGTACAAGAGTAAATAAAATCCTAAAAAGAAGAAATTCACTTTTTAAAAAATAAACCTAATATATTTGACTTTGTGACTTAATTAATTGTGTCGTCTATCTGTGAGGATGACATGGCGGTCGGTCGGTGCCGTTGCGCCTTCCAAGGCCTGTTCGGACGGAGTTTAGTGGTTACGACTTGGTTGAATGTTGTGTGGGAGCATTCGTCACCCTCTTTTCCATTCTGTTGGAATATCAAATTGCACAGTGTGGTGAATGACTCAGCAAAGAGGAAAACAGTCACTGCAGGAGACCTCATGGAAATACCTTGAGACACTGCCTCTATCCTTGAGAATGACCTCATCTCTGAGAGGAAGAGTGCCTACATGTTTGTTGAGGCATGCCATATCCTGCTGAAGACACTCCCTTAGAGCAAGCATGCTCATTATCCGCTTTTCTGATAGTGAAACACATTTTTTGTGGGTTAAAAAGCAGTTGATTTAAGAGCCATCCGCGGTGCGGTAAGGTGCCTGGGCGTCCGTCAAATCAGGAATGCATGCATGCGGCTGTTGTCATGGCATGCACATTATGATAATGTACAAGAAAGGGCAACACTTGACCAAGTTGAAATAAACGTCGTGGTTCATTTTCACGATAACCTGAGACAGTGGGCCCAAGTCACATAAGAAAAACCCTCTCCCAAACATTATGAAACATCCTCTGGCCTGAACTACGACTTCTACACACTATGGATTAAAAATCTCATTGGGGCTTCGGTGTACTCGACGCCTTGCATCATTTGAAAAGAAGCGATATCGCGATTCGTCGGATCGCATTCCGCGCCTCCTGTCAGCTACCGCCCAGTTTCTGTGTTGTTTGTCCCATTAAAGACGTGCAGTTGCATGTGCCGCTGTGAGTAATGGCCATTTCAGAGGGTACTCGACACCAGACGTCCAGTGCAAATAGATCCCTTCGCAATGTTCGCTCGAAAACTGGTTAAGATGGAACAGTATTCAAGCAGCAATTCCTGTGGGTCTGAAGCCGGTTGTTATTTACAAGGTGCCACACTCGTCTCCAGTCCCAGTCAGTTAGGATCTTTTTAGGATCACTGTCTTTAAGCCCTGTTACATGTTTGAGAGCGGTACACAAACCTTGTAGGGACGTTGGGAGAAGTTGATACACCAGCAGATAGGGGCAACTGTATTCACGGTGTGGTCATGTGCATGGCGACAGACGGTAGTTCTTCTCTGCCATTCCGTCACGTCACTTCACTTCACTGCTACGACATGTCAGCGTTACTATGTCACAAGGTCAACTGCCATCTGTTTTACACCATATACAGCGTTCCAAGAGACGAATGTGCTCTTTTTTTATGGTTCCGTACCTCAGTCTGTAAAAACGGAACCCTGACAGGATCGCTGTTGTCTGTCTGTCTCTTCGACTGTTAAAAATCATTTTTCTCGGGAACGTGTAGACGTATCAAGTTCAAATTTATCTCACATATTAAGGTCTATGATACCTTGTTGGTGCAAAAAAGTGAAGCTTCTAAGTCAATGCAAACAGATACGGCCATTAATGACACTTTTTTGACAATCGCAGAATATTCATCAACACCTACACGGTACTTCATGTTGATGTTGAATTATGAGATTTAGCAAGAAGCAATGTCTCACTCTACAACCACAAGAAAAAGTCTGACAATTGTTAATTTGTAATTATGTCACACGAAAAAATATTTATTTTGATACTTTTTATCCGAAGTCCGACTTCAAATTAAAACGGTCAGTAGTTCTGCATTCAGGCTGACTGGGTCACAGTAGTAAAAGCCAAATATCAGGCAAGGAATGACTTTATTGCGCATACGATGTGTTTCACAATTTGTCCACAATCAGATATCCAGGAGCGATTGCTGCACGTAGATATGGCGTTTCAAGCTGTACGTGAAACAAACATTCGCGACGTCTCCTTCAGGCCTTTTGTGACGACAACGCGCGATAAAATCTATTTGGTAAATGAGCACTACACACAGCCACCTGACTTTGACCTGAGTGCCTTGCGTATACATTCGCAAATGTTTGTTCCAGATACAACTTGAAACGTCATATCAACGTGGAGCAATCGCCCCTGGATATTTGATGACGGATAAGTACCAAAGCCGCGCAGGATTAGCCGAGCGGTCTGATAGCGATGCAGTCATGGACTGTGCGGCTGGTCCCGGCGGAGGTTCGAGTCCTCCTTCGGGCATGGGTGTGTGTGTTTGTCCTTAGGATAATTTAGGTTAAGTAGTGTGTAAGCTTAGGGACTGATGACATTAGCAGTTAAGCCCCATAAGATTTCACTCACATTTGAACATTAAGTACCAAAACACGTCATACGAGCAATAAAGTCATTCCTTACCTGATATTTTACTTTAGCCATTGTGACCCAGCCGACCTGCATGCAGAACTATTGATTATTATAATTATGGTCGCCTACCTCCAGCATGACTTCATGTCACATTTATATTATTGAAATTAAAATATTCTCTAAGAATATTTGGCCGGCCGCGGTGGTCGTGCGGTTCTAGGCGCTCCAGTCCGGAGCCGCGCTGCTGCTACGGTCGCAGGTTCGAATCCTGCCTCGGGCATGGATGTGTGTGATGCTCTTAGGTTAGTTAGGTTTAATTAGTTCTGAGTTCTAGGGGACTGATGACCACAGCAGTTGAGTCCCATAGTGCTCAGAGCCATTTGAACCATTTTAAGAATATTTGAATTCCTGGAACCGACATCGCAATGTCAATGTCGATAACAGCCTAAAATTGTCGAGATTCTCGATTCCCAGAATGGATGAACTGTTTATATACAGCAAAAAGTTTGTACGGAACCATCAGTGCGCCAGTCCTAGTCACACCTGGCAAATTTTGTTCTCCCTTGGTACTACTAAAATAGTTAAATTACGACGTCCGTCGACTACAAAGTTATTACCACGTGGAATGACGCAATTCTCCTCCCATGCCCCCTTTTCTCGGCTCCCTTTCCAAAAGCACACCCAGATGGTGGCGGTGGACGATAACCAGCCAGCTGTGCAGCTCGCTTCGCCGCGGACACGCCCCACAGCCTGCGAAGCCGCCCCAGCGCTCAGCGCCGCCTTCCCCTGCGCCAGCCATAACAATAACTCCCGCGTCGGCGGCTTAATGGCCACACGGCCCGGAACTAATCGTCGCGGACGCAAACGAGTGCACACGTATCACGGTAGGCGCCATTGTTTCTCCACGACGTCTCCTTTAAGCCTTTTGCGACGACAGGCGCCGTGCAATGTATCTGGTAACTGAGCACAATACACAGTCTCTGGCTTTGACTCGAGTGTCTTGTGTCTACATACACAGTCGACTCTCATTAATACAACAGTCTGGGAGATGTGACACTTGCAACGCTTAGTTCACGACGTACATCGTGTGAGTAGATTAATAGGCTTCCTATACGAACTCCGCCAGCGGCCGTCATGTGTAAAGGAAGCAGCACATCTCATCTGCAAAAGTGCACGATCTTCGGCTTAACAGTAATCTTGTACCGTATTTCTGGGCGAAAATTGTCAACTGTCGCGTGTATTTACATCCTCGGTGGGCTAATGAAAGCAATGTAAATAACAACCGCAGCTCCGCATTGTATTTCTGTCCACAGGAAGTGCCGAATTCGACGGTTCGGGAAAGCCGAACCGCATGTTAGGGTGCAGCAGCTCACTATCCGTTAGGCAATCAGATTCATCTTTAACACGTGAGTGTGTAAAGGGTTCCTGCACAGGTGGACGCTGTCTAACGTAGGCTACGGAGAATAACTGACGTTGCTCGAGTTTGTCTAAACTGCACCGCTGCTGATTGCCGATAACAAACTGTCCCTAGTTAGTTACGTTTGCTGCCTCGCAAGACAGAGAGGAATCTGTGTGTTCAGTGAAAGATGTCGGGAAAAAACCGCTTTGTTAGCACTTCTGCAGGAACAGAAACCTGCGAAGAGGATTACGGTATGGGTTAGTTGTACTAGTAGAACTGCCCCTTCATATAGAAGCTAAACTCTGACAACTATGTTACACATTCACTAGTCCAGATGTTGTTCGAATATTATTATTATTATTGTTATTACTATGAGGGAGAAGAGAAATCATTAGAGGAACCAAATGGGAAGAGAGCGACTATGTGTGAAAGGAAACCATAAAGTCGGGTTTGAAAGTGTTCAGCAACAATTCCGTAAGAGCTGTCTCCAACGAGTATGGGGACGCTTCTTTCTTGTTTACGGTCATTAGATGCAGCTGCTCTCGTCATGGCGAGTGAGACAACGCAAAAAAAGTGTAAAGAGTATATCTGAAATGCAGTGTACTCTGTTTTGAAACCTTATGGAGGACTTTTACTTCAGTATGAAACCGCGCTCATCTCAGCCAACGAATACGCAGGCTGAGCATGTATAAGGACTAAACGGAAATTCAGCACGATAATGCACTTCACTACGCCGCAGTAACAGTGGGCAGACAGCTTGAAGAGAACAATCAACACTTCAGATACTTTGCTGGCTCCCAAATTACCTGAATCTTGACAAACGTCTGCCCAACCAGATCGTCTCGTTCGCAGTGCATATCCTCCGCCAAGCGCCCTCGCGCAGCACTGCTACAAACACAGCTCCATACAGCCATATGAACCACTTGACGGAGCGAGTTTCAATACGTTTTACCTAAACAGCTTTGTTCAAGAAATAGCTGAGAACAAAGCACATATTTATTTTTTCCTTTTACAACGGTCCAAATTAACACCTCTTAATGTAAACTATGATCGCTTCATACTGGAACAATCTGTAGAAGATATAATACACAAAGGAATGGCTCACTGATACTATCATGTCAGTTCTTATTCCAGAGGGCAGCGTCGATTTCCCGCCAAAAGCACATAATACGGGTACGTTTTTAATTGAAACTCGGCGACGCTGACGAGATTCGCTCCTGTTTTCTGCAGCTTTCAGCTGCAGTGAGACCTAACTGCGCATTTCCAACGGTACCCGGGGCGGAGAAATACAACTCGATGAACACCTGGTGCAAACTCGATGAGGTACTTGCGCGGGCAGAACGCCGCGAGACTTGAACGCAGCCATCTAGAAAGCCTGCCAATCCGTGACGCCTCGGTCACTGCCCGTCCAGAGGGCACCCCCAAAGCCATCCTCTGGCACGTCCGCACCCTGGCGTCACCTATTGGTGGTTCTTCTCGCAGGAACCTATCGAACCCCAGCAACAGTCGCGCGCATAAACATGTACGCCGCGCGTTTTCCTCCGTGATCTTCGCCAAACAGCCTTCACGAATCTTTCAAGCGTCTTTCATTCGACGTTCTCCGCCAGTTCTGCCGAGTGAAGTACGACAAGCCGTGACCGTGAAAGAAATAAGAATGTGAGAAGAACCTTCTGGGAAAGCCTGGCGGAAGCCAGCCGCTGTATCTGATCTACACAGGGCTGTCCCTGAAGGTAGCTGCCGCTGAGAATACGCTATTCTACTTGCTTCAAATATGCTTAAAGCGAACTTGCTGCACATGGCTTCTCCAGAAAAACTTCAAAGGCATTAAACGTGTAGTTTACAAAAGAGTGATCAAATTTCACAAGACCATATTCTAGACATAACTAAAAATACAAACTTGGGGTAAATTTTAACTTGACGGCAGTTCTAAGTTGCTATTTCTTGTGGTTGCAGGTAGTGGTTTCCCAGACGCAGCTTCCTCTAAAGGCCTGATATCTTTATTCAGGACTTAAGCTTTTCCTCACTCGATCGCTCGCTCATTACCCATTGTGCGTCACGTCGGGATGGCGACAACACAAAAACAAAATGCGTTTTGCATTCTCCGTTTCAACAGATGCAATCCAGTTACAAACTGTGCTACATGGATTTCGTCGACAGTGCGGTACTGTACCTGCTACAGCTCTAAGCATTCGAGACTATCCACAGACTGCCCCAGTATGCTCGCACAGGTCGTAGAGCACATTAAAATTAGTTTTTATCATAGTCATGTATGCAGTAATGAAAAGTACCCGCAGCATTTTAATCAGTGAAGAAGGGTAATACATTAAAATTCATAGCGTTCCTTAGTCCATCAGAGACTGATTACAATTTATTAATGAGAAAAACGTGTACTTAATTAATTACTCTCTTTTTAAAGCAGATTTGTAAAATATTGCCTGCTGTAATAACGACAACATGCGCAGCTGCGGAACGCACTGTGATATTACTGCGGGGCTACAAGCAGATTTTTGTAGCTTTCGAGATTATTTTAAATGAAAAGTCGCGGTAAATAGGGTCTAGTCAATTAAGTAGTTAATTAGTTTAATTTTTTTACGTTTGTGACGAATTTTAATTGGTCCGACATAGACAGAACGACGTGAAACACCAATATGAAATTGAACGAGTACATTACGTCGGAGATCATGAACCAATTATTTCAAAATATTAAACAAAGCTGCCTCCTGCGGTCGCCAAATTTTTTCTGCGCAAAAGGCTACTGGTTCGAGTGTTGAAACAAATTATTATGAGTAGTATTTGGCCAGCAAGACTTATAGTTATTACTGTTATTTATTTATTTATTTATTCATTCATTCTCTCTCACATATCTGAATGCAAAATATGCAACACAGATACGAAAAAATTAGAAGCAAATAAAAATATATGTTGAATTCAAAATAAAGTGCTAAGGAAATAGGGGTAATAACATGAAGTTATACATGTATAAGGTGTTACATCAAAATTTGACAACATTTCAAACACATGTCCTTACATCCGTAAGATCGTCCCCTGACATATATCAGCACGTTCAGGATGTCAGCACGTAGACTGTTGCGGCCGGTGTTAATTTTGTTAAAAATCGTTCTGAGTAAAATGCCGCGTCATCAAACAGATCACTAACAATATTAAAATCATCGACGTTTCGGCCGTGATGCAGCGGCATTCCTCAGAGCGAGGGTGTGTGTTCACTGCAATTCTTCGGTGTCACAAGCTTTAACTGGCCCTAACATCCTACAGGCCAAAGGAAGGGCATGTGGGGGAGATCAGTCATGCTGGGATTGCCAACAACCAGGATGTTCTCCTCCGTTGTTGTTGTTGTTGGGCTGTTTCTAGATTTCAAGCGTCTCTCTTGCTTTGCATGTGCACATCCACGGCAGTGTCGAAAACACTCGAATACTATGTTCGATTGTGGAAGCACGACAGATCGGCTTGTGGTTTAAGGTAACCTGAAAGTGGCAGACAGCAAGAATATCGGTAGAAACGACATATACTTAAGTATGAACCTCCGGCAAAAATAGTGTACGCTCTGAGTAAGGCAATTATGACAAGGCATGAATGTCGTCTGTTTTAGCATTTCAAATATTTTATATCAGGGGCGATCAAAAATGTTCCGTTCGAAGACCGTACAGTCCAGAATCAGTATGTCAATCAGGCAAAATCACCGTGAGTATCATCCCAACAACGCATTATTTTGGAGATACCCGTTTGGTAACGCACCGCGTCCTGCTGCGTGAATAAGTCCGTAATTGTCTGCTTCACATCCTCGTCCGATAGGAATCGTCGAACCTTCAAGGTCTTTTTTAAACAACCGAAGGCGTGATAATCGCCTGGGAAGAGATCAGGACTGTAGAGGGGTGGAGGGGGTGCTCGAGTGCCTCTCACTCGAGTTTGACACATCCGCGGTATCGGGTCGTTCGTTATCATGAAGCAACAGCACCCTCTGGCGCACGATTCCGCAACGGCGGTTTTCCACAGACATGGTGTCGCTTACACATTCTTCATTCTCCAATCGATGTTTGTCAATTGGCAGCCAAGAAAAGAATAGCAGCACGATGGTCCGGACGCATTTGGTAATAACTTCGTCACAGTTCACGCTTCCACATTTGCCGGAACGAACGTCGGAAAGACACGAATGAGACACTACTATCTTGCCTACACGTAGGTGTTCATGAGCCCGAATTGGAGAAGCGCTAAGTTGCATATACGCTGCAGCAACACCCTCAAACGTAAACTTTTTGAGCACCCCTTACATGATGAGGTGGCAGTAAACGCAGAAGAATTTTAATGAAGTTGACATTCAGAAAACTTTGTGAGATGGTATATAGCTTTCCATGCTCACCAAGCATGCATCAACTCTCGTTTTCTTCAGATGACTTTCTTGGTTGCTTCATGAATGGTTTTGACTTTCACAGTGATTGCTAAGTTGCTATTTCTCCCCGTAAAAAGTATCAATGGTGGCAATGGATAACGAGCCTGTCTCAGCTACAACTTGCCTTACTTTTGGGGGCTGCACCTTACAGAATTGGGTAGGGACAACGTAACAAATGTTTAATTTCACGAAAACCTGTTTTCTTGAGGTGGTGAGGATGTCACCAAATTGGGTGGTGTATTTTTCAGCTGAGGAAAAAAGTGCAAGGGACATTATGCGTGCAGCACTATCGTTGCTCTGTATATCGACAAAACAATCCTATGCAGAAGACTGTTGCAAGCAGTGATTGTTTGGCGTTTTTGCAAATTTGCGAAATATTTACGCGAATCCTGTTCCTTACTGTTCCCAACTCCAAGCTTCTTTACTCCGCAGTTGCTGGTCACCACAACGATGGCCACTGTCCTGGTTTAAAACCCCCCGTCTCCAAGCAGTCTCTCACGAAGGAAGGCATGCTAGACTGCTGCTTCAACCGTTCCGTCGTGAAACCTTAGCGTTATTCGAAAATAATGTTGGTGTCATAATAGTTATAGGCGGAGCACTATGCCTTATGTACACATAATACCGCCATCTGCATATGTGCATATCGCTATCCGGTGACTTTTGTCATCTCATTGTAATTACAATACTACTCTGCGATGACCCTCCGGAGACCACTGGTCCATACCAAAATAGCTTATATCCAATACGTCCGGTTAACTACGACTACGATAGCGGTACTACGCGACTAACGGCAGTCGGACAATGAAGTTCCCTTCCATACTCATCTGCGATGGACGTTGTTAGTACGGTCGAGTGTGTATGCGCGAAATCTTTGTCGGTGTACGTTTTGTGTGTTGGCTTTTCAGCTCTGAAATAGAGCGTCTGTGGGCGGCGTGTGAACAGGTGGCTTTTGCGTCGCGTGAGGCCGTCATCTGCGCTGGGCCGGGCAGATGGCGTCTGCGGCTGCCCAGCCGCTCGGGTTTCGTTTTGTTTTTTGCGAGGGTGGCGCGCATCCGGGCCGGCCGCGGCCATAGCGCACTCCACAGCGGTTCTCTGCCTGCTGCGCCAAACGGACTGGACACACTTGCCAGTTCATACAGTCGGGTTTTCAGAATGCACTCACACAACTGGAGTTTCTGTACCCAGCTAGCATCATGGACTGTGCAATTTTGCACGATGAACACGAACTCCGTTCCCGAGCTGGGGCACGGTGGGCATCACGTCGCTGCTTTTTATGCCGGTCTTCTGACAAAACCGAACTCAAAAACTGATGCCATCTTGTGTGATGACGGATGCTTGTGCTCAGCTGCGTTTATATGAAACGGGAGGCGGGTACACCCGGTACCGACATATAGTTTTTTGTCCAACTGGGCAGCGTGATACGGTAATTAAGATAGACGACGTAGTATTTATGAATAATGGGAGTGAAATTATTGTTTTTCCATCGTTTCTCTGGATCACTGGAGAGGAAACCTTTTGCAGGATCTATGAACCCTCCCATTCTCCACACCGAGTGATTCTGCTGTCCATTCATTGCCGTTTTAAACAACCCACAGTCTTATTGATGGTCTTCATAAACCAGGCGCGTTGTTTCGATATTCTCTCGCTCGTTACGCGCAATCTATTAGTCTTACACATAAAATGAACAGGGCCTTTTCTGTCGAAAATATAATGTAGTTAAATTTTGTACTGGGATACGTTCTCGCTGGAAGCCACGGTTTCCGAGTTCTTCAAGAAAAACGTGCAAAAGCTACCTTCAAGCGGACCTCCAACCCACAGTCACCCTACAACAGTCAGGATTTCTAATATATTGTTCGCGCCTCTCCCTCCTACCACTGTACAAAAATGTCGAGTACACGAACTATTCCCGAAATTCGAGTTTTTGGGTCACTATTGACTATTACGCCAGCAGCCTAGTCGGCTACTTCGTTAACATCATCAATTTAAACATGCCCATGAAGATAATGAGTGAAAAACGACTTTTGTAAAGGCTACGCTAAAACTAATTACACTACACTACTGGCCATTAACATTGCTACACCAAGCAGAAACGCAGATGATAAACGGGTATTCATTGGACAAATATATTATACTACATCTGACATGTGATTACATTTTCACGCAATTTGGGTACATAGATCCTGAGAAATCAGTACCCAGAACAACCACCTCTGGCCGTAATGACGGCCTTGATATGCCTGGGCATTGAGTCAAACAGAGCTTGGATGGCGTGTACAAGTACAGCTGCCCATGCAGCTTCCACACGATACCACAGTTCATCAAGAGTAGTGACTGGCGTATTGTGACGAGCCAGTTGTTCGGCCACCATTGACCAGACGTTTTCAGTTGGTGAGAGATCTGGAGAATGTGCTGGCCAGGGCAGCAGCCGAACATTTTCTGTATCCAAAAAGGCCTGTACAGGACCTGCAACATGCGGTCGTGCATTATCCTGCTGAAATGTAGGGTTTCGCAGGGATCGAATGAAGGGTAGAGCCACGGGTCGTGACACATCTGAAGTGTAACGTCCACTGTCCAAAGTGCCGTCAATGCGAACAAGAGGTGACCGAGACGTGTAACCAATGGCACCCCATACCATCACGCCGGGTGATACGCCAGTATGGCGATGACGAATACACGCTTCCAATGTGCGTTCACCGCGATGTCGCCAAACACGTATGCGACCATCATGATGCTGTAAACAGAACCTGGATTCATCCGAAACAAATGACGTTTTGCCATTCGTGCACCCAGATTCGTCGTTGAGTACACCATTGCAGGCGCTCCTGTCTGTGATGCAGCGCCCAGGGTAACCGCAGCCATGGTCTCCGATCTGAAAGTCCATGCCGCTGCAAACGTCGTCGAACTGTTCGTGCAGATGGTTGTTGTCTTGCAAACGTCCCCATCTGTTGACTCAGGGATCGAGACGTGGCTGCACGATCCGCTACAGCCATGCGGATAAGATGCCTGTCATCTCGACTGCTAGTGATACGAGGCCGTTGGGATCCAGCACGGCGTTCCGTATTACCCTCCTGAACCCACCGAGTCCATATTCTGCTAACAGTCATTGGATCTTGACCAACAGGAGCAACAATGTCGCGATACGATAAACCGCAATAGCGACTGGCTACATTCAAAGTCGGAAACGTGATGGTTCGCATTTCTCCTCCTTACACGAGGCATCACAACAACGTTTCACCAAGTAAAGCCGGTCAACTGCTGTTTGTGTATGAGAAATCCGTTAGAAACTTTCCTCGTGCCAGCACGTTGTAGGTATCGCCACTGGCGCCAACCTTGTGTGAATGCTCTGAAAAGCTAATAATGTGCATATCACAGCATCGTCTTCCTGTCGGTTAAATTTCGTGTCTGTAGCAAGTCATCTGCGTGGTGCAGCAATTTTAAAGGGCAGTAGTGGACCTTGACAACTCGATTCGAACATAGAAGCACAGTAGTTTCTTCGTCAGAAGGTCTGACCAATAAAACGACGCTTATGTTTATTTTGTGCTGCTAAAATTCAATAATTTTAGGTAAAATTTATACAAACGTCAATTTTATAATTTGTAAGTGCTCGACTAAGTCGCTGGCATAATAAGGCCAGTTGCTGAAGACCAAAAATGGTCGAATGAAAAAATTAATTTGTACAACGGTAGAAGGGAGTGCCACGAGCATCATATTAGAAATCCTGACCGGCGGGAGCTGGGTGTGGGAGTGAGCGAGCGTTTGAAGGTCACTTTTGTGCGTATTTCTTGAATAACTCGAAAACTACGGCCTCCAGTGAAAATGCGTCCCAGTACAATACTTAACTACGTTAAATGTCCTACAAAAACGTACTGTTCATTTTTGCTGTAAGAGTAATAGTTTGCGTCTAGCGAGCGAGAGAATATGAAAATCTCGCGCGTGGTTTATCAAGACCAGCGGTAACACTGCCAGTTCCAAAAAACGACAGCACGAGGGGCCGCTAAACCATTTTGTACACCTGAAATGGCACTGCATTGGTGAAATTCTCATTTGTATTCGGGTGATTCTTGTCAAAGGCTGCCGACGTGATTACGACCGCACGACGGGAATTAACAGACTTTTAACACGGAATGGCAGTTCGAACTACACGCATGGGACATTCCATTTAGGAAATCTTTAGGGAATTCAATGTTCGGAGATCTGCAGTGTCAAGAGTGTGCCGAGAATACCTAATTTCAGCATTACCTCTCACCACGGACCACGCAGTGGCCGACGGCCTTTACTTAGCTACCGGGAGCAGCGACGTTTGCGTACAGTTATCAGTGTTAACAGACAAGCAACACTGAGTGAAATGACCGCGGAAATGAATGTGTGACGTACGATGAACGTACACGTTCGGACAGTACGGCGAAATGTAGCGTTAATGGGTTATGGCAGCAGAAGACCGACACGAGTGCCTCTGCTAACAGCATCACATCACCTGCAGCGCCTCTCCTGGGTTCGTGACCATATATGTTGGGCTCGACACAACTGGCAAATCGAGGCTGGTTGTATGAGTCCCGATTTCAGTTGATAAAACCTGATGGTAGGGTTCGAGTGTAGCGCAGGCAGGACGAACCCAAGTTGTCAATAAGGCACTGTGCAGGCCGATGGTGGTTTCAGAATGGTGTGGGCTGTGCTTACATGAAATTGACTGTATCCTCTGGTCCAAACGAACCGATAAAAGACTGGAAATGGTTATGTTCAACTACCTGGAGACCATCTACAGCCATTCGTGCATTTCATTTTCCTAAACAACAATGAAATTGTTACGGACGTCAATTCGCCATATCACCGTGCCACGATTCTTCTGGACAATTCGAGGGAATGATATGGCCATCCGGATCGCTCGACATGAATCCCATTGAACATATGTGGGATGTATCGTGCACAAAACCCTGCACCGGCAACACTTTCACAGATATGGACGGCTTTAGAGGCATCGTTGCTCAATATTTCTGAAGGGGACTTCCAACAACCTGTTTACTCCATGTCACGTCGAGCTGCGGCACAACGCCGGGCAAAAGGAAGTCCGACACAACATTGGAAGTATATCAGAACTTTCGTCAGCTAAGTGTCCAGTTTATTCGGTTTGTTACCCCGATTACTTCTGTTTCTGAGAAAACACCTCCAAAGTAGAGTAAAGCCTGAACTATGCACTCACCAAAACGTACAATACAAAACGCAGGGTACGCAATAACCCGCAGATTTACAAAAAGTGTGATGCGGTTGAAGTCGCTACATGAACAACTTAGCATAACTCTTCCACTACATTCAGTGAACCCACAAGTCATCAGTAAACTTATCTGTACTGCTGTGTATCACTGTTAACGTACAACGGTACCGCCGCAAAAACAAACCTGAGACAGAACGGAGAAGTGCTGAATGCAAGCTTGAGGGCGAAGAGAAAAGTGGGCATTCCATTTGTCAACCAGGATACCGTCACTGAATGCACCAAGTTTGTTTGGGAAGTAAGGCGCACTGTCCATACTGTTGGCTTTTGCACTGTTCAACTAGCATTTTCAGTGCAACGTACTGTAAAGAGGAAAGTGGGGCATAAATCAAGCGAAATGCAATTATTCTATGACAAACCACCAGATACCATGTGTCCCCAATACCAAAATACTCAGAAAATACCCCTAAACAAATTCGTTTTGCCGAATCGTAATAGTCTTTGCCAGTTTCTGAACACTTCCGCTCCTAACTTCTGACATGTTGCTTTGAGCTGTGTCTCAGACTACAGATCCAAAAGTCATAAGTTCGTTCCCCGTCAGTCCTAGGATTTTCATCTGCCACTTTTCTCCTCTTTCGCTTCTGGCAGTATTGTTTTTAACGTAAAATGTGGTGAATTGCTCCATGGTTCGGAATCCACATTAATTGCTCCGTGGCTCGGAATCCACGTTTAATTGTAGGTCTTCCTACAACGGCTGGATAAGTCAGTGAAAGGTGGGAGGTAGCCAACTTCATACCATCTCCCAACAGGATCATGCCTATAAAGCATTGTGATATTGAAACCAACCTTACCTTTTCGAAATTAAACTTGCAGCACAGAGAAACAATAAAAACGAATCGCACCATTTAGGTTACCTGCCGCCATGTGTTGTCTATCATTTACTGTGGTAACAGGCACTGCACGTAACAGAGCAAAATGACAACGGTGGACAGAACATAAGGCGCCACTAGGTTCGTTCTCTGGTTGGTTGTTTTCATGGTAGCTGTCCTATAAATATGACCTGATGACATTACATATGTGCATATAAAATAAGGTCAGGGAAACTACTTAATACTATAGTAATAATCACAAACGACAATGATACTTGCGTTATCCATCGTCAGCATAAGTTCCATTGTTGAATGAGAGCGCCTTGACGAAATAAGAAAACTACGCAGGTTTCGTGTAAGGATGTTTTGTTGGTCTCCTGGATGTCCTTAAGGTTTTTTCTGTAAAATGTCACACTATCAAATGTCATTCGCCGAAAGATCTGGGCCATGTCTGGATGCTATAGGGATTTTCGCCGTAAAGTCGCAAGAGTTTCAAGTTTCTCTGATGCGACAAGCGTCTGAGTGATCGAAATGTGCGTACTTTACAAGTATACCTACTTTTCAGCATTTGTGAGAACCTCCTTCCGTACTGCATTGGAAGGACAACAGTACGTTATAACAAAAGCGAGCTTAATGAATTCTACAGATCATGTAGACACTGGCGTAACCTATAAGGTATTGACATTTCACTACAACCGAGTCACGTTATCAGTGTTATCAGTAATTAGAAAAGAGAAATGTTACCTAGACCTTAACGGTAGCAAACAAACTAAACTATTGAATGTTAAAAGGCAAACACATTACACACAAAACCGTCGACAATGACAGCAGTAAAAATCAATAGTGGAATACTCGAGAAGTTTCTGCCGAATTCCATAACAATTTAAAAAAATACAGCAACACTCGAACGCGATAGTAGTTCCTACTCAGAAGGTTGGCCTTTATACGTACGTTGATGTACCGGTGCACTGAAACCAGCAGTGAATAGAGTTCTTAAATTCAGCAGCTGAAGGTGTCAGATGCAATATATTTCCTGCAATAAACGGGGTTACTAAGAGAGAATTCTGGTATTAAACTGCTTCTACACATCTCAAGCACGAATACCCCGCAAATACAGCTCTCCCTCCCTCTCTCTTTCTCTTTCCACCTTCTTGTGTCAGTTATACGTATGCATTCTATCAGTTATCTGTATTCTGACTTCAGTAATGTTACAAATTACACTTAGACACAACGTTACAAAGGTATTCAGTAACCGTTGTCTACGTTTAAGTGCTGAAGTGTACGTGGTAGTTCTGTAACTGATCACCCTGAGCATGTCTGCGAAGCAAGGGATTACGGTTCGAGCTGTGAAAGCAGTCCGACAGGGGCAGAGAAATGTAAGTGGTAAACTGGTCCGTGATGTGACTCGATGTCTCGATTAGGAGACAGTTCCCCTCGATGGCACGGCTTTTGGTTCGAATTCCGATGCGACACAGACTTCGGTCTGTCACGATTGTTCATGTGAATGATTCGGTTCCAAATTTCCCATCTCGGAACGCTGAGGGCCCGAAAGTCTGGACTGTTTCGCAACGAAATACACTTTGCAATGTAACACCTGTCGCATGCTTCACCGACATCCTGTTCTTTCCCTGTTAGACTTCACATGAGTTAAGAAGCCAGCTTTCAGTACCGTACAGACTGATACAGGGGAAACAAAAGACCACAATCTACAAGACAAAAAACAAACATTTGTTCCACCTCGAAGAAATACACTCCTGGAAATTGAAATAAGAACACCGTGAATTCATTGCCCCAGGAAGGGGAAACTTTATTGACACATTCCTGGGGTCAGATACATCACATGATCACACTGACAGAACCACAGGCACATAGACACAGGCAACAGAGCATGCACAATGTCGGCACAAGTACAGTGTATATCCACCTTTCGCAGCAATGCAGGCTGCTATTCTCCCATGGAGACGATCGTAGAGATGCTGGATGTAGTCCTGTGGAACGGCTTGCCATGCCATTTCCACCTGGCGCCTCAGTTGGACCAGCGTTCGTGCTGGACGTGCAGACCGCGTCAGACGACGCTTCATCCAGTCCCAAACATGCTCAATGGGGGACAGATCCGGAGATCTTGCTGGCCAGTGTAGTTGACTTACACCTTCTAGAGCACGTTGGGTGGCACGGGATACATGCGGACGTGCATTGTCCTGTTGGAACAGCAAGTTCCCTTGCCGGTCTAGGAATGGTAGAACGATGGGTTCGATGACGGTTTGGATGTACCGTGCACTATTCAGTGTCCCCTCGACGATCACCAGTGGTGTACGGCCAGTGTAGGAGATCGCTCCCCACACCATGATGCCGGGTGTTGGCCCTGCGTGCCTCGGTCGTATGCAGTCCTGATTGTGGCGCTCACCTGCACGGCGCCAAACACGCATACGACCATCATTCGCACCAAGGCAGAAGCGACTCTCATCGCTGAAGACGACACGTCTCCATTCGTCCCTCCATTCACGCCTGTCGCGACACCACTGGAGGCGGGCTGCACGATGTTAGGGCGTGAGCGGAAGACGGCCTAACGGTGTGCGGGACCGTAGCCCAGCTTCATGGAGACGGTTGCGAATGGTCCTCGCCGATACCCCAGGAGCAACAGTGTCCCTAATTTGCTGGGAAGTGGCGGTGCGGTCCCCTACGGCACTGCGTAGGATCCTACGGTCTTGGCGTGCATCCGTGCGTCGCTGCGGTCCGGTCCCAGGTCGACGGGCACGTGCACCTTCTGCCGACCACTGGCAACAACATCGATGTACTGTGGAGACCTCACGCCCCACGTGTTGAGCAATTCGGCGGTACGTCCACTCGGCCTCCCGCATGCCCACTATACGCCCTCGCTCAAAGTCCGTCAACTGCACATACGGTTCACGTCCACGCTGTCGCGGCATGGTACCAGTGTTAAAGATTGCGATGGAGCTCCGTATGCCACGGCAAACTGGCTGACGCTGACGGCGGCGGTGCACAAATGCTGCGCAGCTAGCGCCATTCGACGGCCAACACCGCGGTTCCTGGTGTGTCCGCTGTGCCGTGCGTGTGATCATTGCTTGTACAGCCCTCTCGCAGTGTCAGGAGCAAGTATGGTGGGTCTGACACACCGGTGTCAATGTGTTCTTTTTTCCATTTCCAGGAGTGTAATTACGCACAGCCACTTGCCTTTTTATTATAACTGGCAGAAAACATGAAAAGACGTGACCCCATGGAGTCGTCAGACCGACGAGTAAGAATGCTCGATTTCTTTAAATTATTCTTTTTCAACATTTTTCTAAAACGGTATGTCGATATTGCTAAGGAGGTCATATTCAGTAACATTTAGTAATAGAGTACACATATTCGACGGAAATCATAGGGCATATTCAATAAATACGCAAAATTGTTACGAGCCCAGGTAGAAATATAAAGCAACCAGCATACACATATAGCTATATATCAGTCTGGTATACCCTTACCTTTCTTTGCCTTCTGAGGCAACGCCATTACGAGAGACCACGCCCCCCTCTCCACCAAAGGTGCAACGTGTCAAAAACTCCCTACTAATTCACAAGTTTTTTTCTGTATTGCTATCTAGATTTCCGCCTCAGACAGAAAGGATATTGCATGGAGTGGCTTAGTTTATGGGGGGGGTTCCCAAAATTAATCTTTCACCCTGCAGCGCATGTGATTTGTGATGAAACTACCTGACAGTTTGAAACTATATGCCGAATCAGGGCTCGAAACTTTACCAGGCGTTACTCATGACCGGAATCAAAAGTTTTTGTCTGCCAGTAACTATCTTCCTAAATTTCATAACATAGTCAGGTGTGAAACCCAAAGTCTTCCTTGTGTTTTCATTGTTATAATGTTACAGAGACTTGTATAAACAAATGAACGATACATTTCGACAAAAGGATGGGCACTTGTTGGATACGTTCCTCAACAAGCGTAGCACACCCACATTCCGACAAGTGTTATCAGTGATTCCTCAGATGAGTTTAGTTCAAATGGTTCTGAGCACTATGGGACTTAACATCTGAGGTCATCAGTCCCCTAGACTTAGAACTAAGTAACCTAAGGACACCAAACACATCCATGCCCGAGGCAGGATTCGAACCTGCGACCGTAGCAGCAGCGCGGTTCCCGGCTGAAGCGCCTAGAACCACTCGGCCACAGCGGCCGGCGGACGTGTTGGTCAGAAGACTGTTGGATGCAGAGAAAAAATAACTAATACACTGATGTGTGTACACATTAATGTACTACATATAAAAATATCTTGAATTAAACCGGTTACATCCTGTATATCCACTGTAATCACTGCCGATAGCGAACTGCAACTGTGATTTAAATTGGTGAATCATTTGGTTGTAATGTGCAACGAGTCACACCATTAACAAGTTCTCTGCCAGCACTATAATCACAACGTCTGGCTGCACATGGCCCAGATAATGTTTCTGTAGCACCTCCATACGGTGATGAGCTTGCAGTCGCTTGGAAATTTGTGGTAAGTTGCTATGGGACCAAACTGCTGACGTCGTAGGTTCCCAGTTTTACACACTACTTAATCTAACTTACGCTACACACACACACACACACACACACACACACACACACACACACACAAAGCCCAAGGGAGGACTCTAAACCTCCGACGTGGGGGAACTGCGAGAATCGTGGCAAGGCGCCTCAGACCACGCGGCTACCCCGCGCAGCATCAGTCGCTTAGATGGTTTGAAAACCTCATAGTTAACGGTACATAAAGTAAACTGCAATAAAAATTTTACAAAAGCGACTTGTTATTGAACACACCCAAATAAATAGCCAGTGTTATATTTTACGGTATGTGTATGATTTTTACTTTCGAGATGTTATGTGTATAATTACTTTATGCGTGGTTTCTTGTGGAGTCATTTTTCAATCATTTATTGATATTTTCTTTTTTGTAAATTGCAGTTAACGAAACGAATAATAGAATAGCCATTAAGAATCATGTTATGGAAGTATTATGAATGGCTTTATGGCGATGGCCAAATGCCAATAAAGAAAACAACGAAAAGAGACACTGTACAGCAATGCGGCGACACAAAGTCGTCATTTTCCACAGACTTATTTCATCTTTGCACTGGGAAGGTCACGAAAATCTCTGCGACGTTTCGGCCACTAATACCGGCTGTCTTCTACATTGTAGCATTAACACCACAATGTAGTGACGGACGCAAAACAAGCGCACAAACTGATTACGGTCACAAATGCAACGTACGTGATGTTAATCGTCCGGGATATATTTGTAGTTGTGTGATATTGACGTGAACGGCACGTCAAACGCCAAGGTATCGTAAAAGAAGAAGCGCACGTATTGCGTTAAAGCGAATGTGGTGACACAGAATCAAGTAGTAAGTGACAGACCCAAACAGTGAGCGTTGAATTACTGTTAACGCTTGTCTCGTTTTCATCGAACGTGTAGAGAGAGCGCACGCGGCGCTAGGGAGGGCTCGCGGCTGCAGCTGGCACTCACCGAGACAAAAGCCGGCGCAGCGCGGGAAGCAGAAGCAACAGGAGGTACGGCAGGCAGTCCAGTCCTCGTGGCGTGGCTCCCTGTCCCAGCCTCGGCGCAGCTCAGAACAGAACAGAGTGGTGCCGGTGGCCGCGCGCACCCACCGCGCGCTCTTGCGCATGCGCCGCACCCTCTGTCGGCACCGCCGCTCACTTCCACCAGCTTCGAGCGCTGCACTCTTCGTCACACATACCTGCCTGTCTCTGTTTACCTTGCACCCACACTTCGGCTACTCGAGAAAATATTCCGGAAGTAAATAGAGATATCTCAAAAGCAGTGGTCGTCAAACATTTTTGCTCAAGAGTCAGTGTAGGGCGGCACTTCGGGCCGCGTATGTACCGATTTCATTGTTAATTGGTAACCTACATAAATTAGTACGAATCCCCAACAGACGAGCTATTGTAAGGGCGCGATAAGTTGGCTGCCGGTCCCCAAGTATTGGTCGTTGTAAGTCGGGCACCATTCGGGCCACTTTGAGTCGGATTCTTCTGTTACAGACTGCTGCTCCAGCCGCGATGACAATGTAATTCCCTGATAGTGTTGTTGTGTTGTCTGCGTGACCGGTGATTAAGTGATAAATAAAAGCAATTGTACTACTTATAATAATGAATTGAAGAGCGTCCTTCTTTTTGGAAGTACACAATCGCTGTTTTGCTTTAATATCAAAACATGTTAGACAATAGTTGGGACATCCTTGGTCTTTTTCTTTTCCTTCCTGGAGTACATAGATACAGATCGTATTTAGGTTAGGAAATACGTTACATCGGATTTTGTAGTGTTTTAATTAAATATGTACTTTACCTTTTGTTTACATAGTGTGTCTTGTACAGGGTTGACAAAAACCCGGGTATTTAAAAAATACGATGGGTAAAATTGGGTTTTTATGAGTTTCACTGAGATGCGATTCTTCCGTAATGACAGTTAAGTATTTCAGTTTAAATTTATATGATTAATTTATTCAAAACACTAACCCGTTGCCGCGCGGGATTAGCCGAGCGGCCTAATGGCGCTGCAGTCATGGACCGTGCGGCTGGTCCAGGTGGAGATTCGAGGCCTCCCTCGGGCATAGCTGTGTGTGTGTGTGTGTGTGTGTGTGTCCTTGGGATAATTTAGGGTAAGTAGTGTGTAAGCTTACGGACTGATGACCTTAGCTGTTAAGTGGCATAAGATTTCACACACATTTTTTTGAACTAACCCTTTCTTACAACTACTTCATTTGTGCATCATACACTGAAGAGCCAAACAACCTGGTACACCTGCCTAACATCGCCTTGGGCCCCGCGAGCACGCGGAATTGCCGCAACAAGACGTGGCATGGACTCGAAGTAGTGTCTGAAGTAGTGCTGAAGGGAACTGACACCTGCAGGGCTGTCCATAAATCCGTAAGAGTACGATAGTTGGAGATATCTTCTTAATAGCACTTTGCAAAAATCCCTTCCTGGAGCCACTCTGTAGCAATTCTGGACGTGTGGGGTATCGCGTGCATTTTCCTACGAAATTGCTCAGGTCCGTCGGAACGCACAGTGGACATGAATGAGTGCAGGTGATCAGACAGGAAGCTTACGTACGTGTCACATGTCAGAGCCATACCTTGGCGTATCAGGAGTCCTATATCACTCCAACTGCACACACTCCACACCATTACAGAGCCTCCAGAAGCTTAAACATTCCACTGCTGACACGCAGGATCCATGGATTCATGAGGTTATCTCCACACCCGTACACGTTCATCCGCTCGATACAATTTGAAACGAGACTCATCCCACCAGCCAACATGTTTCCAGCCATCAACAATCCAATGTCCGTGTTGACGGACCCTGGTGAGGCGTGAGGCTTTGTGTCGTGCTGTCATTAAGGGTACACGAGTGGGCCCTTGGTTAAGAAAGCCCATATCGGTGATGTTTTGTTGAATGGTTCGCACGCTGACACTTGCTGATGGCCCAGCCTTGAAATCTGCAGCAATTTTCGGAAAAGTTGCACTTCTGTCACGTTGAACGATTCTCTTCAGTCGTCGTTGGTCCCGTTCTTGCAGGATCTTTTTCCGGTCGCAGCGATGTCGGAGGTTTGATGTTTTACCGGATTCCTGATATTCACGGTACACTCGTGAAATGGTCGTACGGGAAAATCCCCACTTCATAGCTATCTCGGAGATGCTGTGTCCCACCGCTCGTGCGCCGACTATAACACCACGTTCAAACTTCATGATGAACTGCCTTTGTAGCAGCAGTAACCGATCTAACAACTGCTCCAGAGACTTGTTGTCTTATATAGGTGTTTCCGACCGCAGCGCCGTATTCTGCCTGTATACATCTGTATTTGAATACGCATGCCTATACCAGTTTGTTTGGCGCTTCAATGTGTCTTGCCCTGCCGCACTGCATCCACTGAATCTTCTACACCGAAAGGTTTGTTTGGTCGAAATTAAGAAATAATTTGGGACAGAAAACAACCGAGAAATTTGTGAAATCTATAATTTCTGCATTTAAACTGAATTGTACTAAACAATCATTACGATTTTACATAAAGTTAGTTTTTTCTGGAGGTGTAAATGTTAGTTAATTATGTTTCTCCTATTGGAAAGGTTAAAACACAATACTAATAAAATGAAGTTAGTGCATCGTCTGTTGAGAATCGCTGGCCGCACGAATAGACAACAATTCTCCTAGTTGGTACAAATGTATCTAACGCATAAGCTCTTCCATGAAGTCTTCACTTAATTACACTCCGAATTTTGCTTGACTTACCCTCCCAAGAAATACAGTAATACTTGGCCTCCAAGGTCAATGAGCTCAATCCTCTGGATTTTTCTTCTGGAGTAGTCTCTAAGTTGAAGTGTACACATCTCCCATTCATACGGTTGAAGAACTGTAGCTTTAGTCTCGTCAATATTTGCGAGATCAGCGCGGGTGTTTGAAAGTATTCGTAATTCACTGCAGAGACGAGGGCAGCATTGCAAGCAAATGTGAGGACGACACATGGAACACGTCTTTTTTACAAGCCCTGCTTCATCTATTCGTATTGGGCCGTATTCGTGCATTAGCAGCAAAACATGCCGGTGCCCCAACAATTATGCGATATAAGAGGCGTTCACTAAGTAATACAACACTTTTTCTTGATGGCAGGCTGGTTTTTTTAAGGTTCCAATACAGGTATTATTCCCCACACTTTTGGCTATAAAACACTATTTTTCAACATGATCTCCGTTAAATCCGATGGCCTTACGCTACCTTACCTGTATTCTCGCATGGTACACCTCTACTGGTCGACGTCAGACACGACGTCTTGGTGCATCAGTAACCTATCCATCATCGACGTATTGCTTCCAGCGGAGTGCATCCTCCATTGGGCCAAACAGCTGGAAGTCAGAAGGTGCGATCTCCGGACTGGAGGGTGGATGAGAGAGAACAATCCAATGAAGTTTTGTGAGCTAGTCGCAGGTGCGCAGACTTGGGTTGTGACGGAGAAGTTCGTTGGCATTTTTGTGGCGACGAACGCACTGAACCCGTTTCTTCAGTTTCCTGAGGGTGGCGCAATACACTTAAGAACTGATTGTTGCGCCATGAGGGATGACACCAAACAGAATAACCCCATCAGAGTCCCACTAGACCGTCGCCGTAACTTCCCGAGCTGATGGTGTAGCTTTCAACTTTTCCTTCGGAGGAGAAGTGGTGTGGCGGCACTCCGTAGATTGCCGTTTTGTTTCTGGTTCGAAGAGATGAACCCATGTTTCATAGCCAATGGTGATGTTCGATAAAAAAATTGTCATGATCAGCGCCGTAATGCGGAAGAAATTCCGCACAGATGGTACTTCGTCGCCCTTTATGGTCTTCTGTAAGGCGCCGAGAAATCCAGAGGGCGTAAACCTTTGAATACCCAAACTAGTGGACGAGTGTGTCATCACTAACAACAGAAACGTCACGTTGAGCAGCGAGGTGTGTAATTATCATCCACTGATCGCCTCAAATGAGAGTGTCCGCACGTTTCAACATTGCAGGAGCAACAGCTGTCTGTGGCCAGCCGGCACCCGTAAGGTCGGACAGGTTTGCGCGTCCTTGCTGCGATGATGACAGATGCCTCATCCAACGACTCACCGTAGTTTTGTTCACTGCCAGTTCTCCGTAGACCTTCTAGGAGGGTAAGTCAATTATTATCCGCAAAGTAGTTATAAAATTTTATTGTAATCAAAAAGGAAACTTACAAGAACATCATTTTTCGACATAGTCTCACTGCGTTTCAACGCACTTGGTCCATCGTTGTACAAGATTCCTACTGCCCTCATAAAAGAAGATTCTCGGTTGAGCTGCGAGCCAGGAATGCACCGCCTCTTTCACTGCCTCGTCCGAGGCAAATCGACGGCCCTTTAATGCATGTTTGAGTGGACCAAACAAGTGATAGTCAGAAGGGGCAAGATCGGGACTATATGGAGGATGATCCAATACTTCAAATTTTAGTTTCTGGAGCGTTTCATCAGTGTGGGCATCAGTAAGCGAACGGGCATTGTCGTGCAACAACACACCACCTTTTGACAGCAATCCTCGGCGTTTGCTTCGAACTGCAGGTTTTAGCCTGGCAGTAAGCATCTCACTTTAACATACACTATTTATTGTTGTGCCCCTTTCCCCATAATGTTCCAGTACTGGACCTTGTGCGTCCAAAAAATCCGAAAGCATCGGTTTTCCTGCGGACGGTTGGGTTTTGAACTTTTTCTTGCACGGCGAATTTGGATGTTTCCATTCCATACTCTGCCGTTTACTCTCCGGCTCGTAATGATGGGTCCATGTTTCGTCACCAGTAATGATCCTGTCTAAAAAATTGTCCCCTTCGTTACCGTAGCGATCCAAACTTTCAACTCTGTTGTGGATGATTTCGTAGGCAGAGCCGTGAGTAATTTGCAGACGATGTGCCACTTCGTCAATAGTTAATCGTCTGTCTAAGAGAATCATTTCACGTTAACGCTGAATGATTTCTTCATTTGTGGCGGTAAACGGTCTTCCGACACCTTCATCGTGCGTAACACTTGTACGACCATTTCGGAATTTTTCAATCCATTCGTAGACACTCCGTTGTGGCAAAACACTGTTCCCGTACTGTAGCGAAAGTCTTTGATGAATTTCGGCTCCTGAAACGCCTTCCGACCACAAAAAACCCATCACTGAACGTTGCTCTCCTTTGGTGCAAATAGACAGCGGAGCAGCCATCATTAACAGCACGGCAGCGACAACAAAACTAACCCAGCAGCTTGAAAATTGCAAAGATATAACAACAAATAAACAAAGCATGCGTCATCAACGTGAAACGACAGTACTACCAAAATAAACAAAAATATAACTAAATTGCGAATAATAATTGACTTACCCTCGTACAAGCGGCTATGAATATCTGCGATGCTCTGGTTCTCCCCCCCCCCCCCCCCAAAAAAAAAGAAACTCAATGAAAGTTTTCTACTTGAAACACACTTCCTTCATTGGCGCCGTTTCGAAGGTTACGTAAAGCGCGTCGCCTATCGGAACTTCATAACACCATAGGGCTGAAGAGCAAATATTTCATGTGTCCCACAATAAATTCCGCATTTTGTCAACCGAAAATGGCCGATGGAACGCCCGCCGTACATTCCCCAACTCTGAGCAAGGGGAACTCTCACGGGATCCTGAGAGATCCCGCTGCAAAAAGAGAAGGTAACCCTGTTCCAGCAAGTTCTCTTGGAAAAAAACTTGTGGCTGAATCAGACTATCACCTGGTATTCCTAACCACGTATTCAATTAGAAACGTTGCTGATATGCTGACCCATAAACAGTACGTGAGTTTAAGTCTAATTTAAGTTCCGTCAGATGCGGACGTATTCGAAAAGTTTACATTTCTACTAACTACGCCAATACTTTATACTAAAGTCTGTAGTAACAACACACTCCGAACTGTTTGACAAATGGCCGTCCGTTTGGGGCCCATCTGTACTACAGTGTTTTCGCTTCTATTATCATATATCACCCGTGTCAGCTTTCGGTGTTAATTATGGTACACGCCGTATGCAGGCTGTAAAGAAACTACGTATATAAAATTTGTTAGTGTTTACAGGAGATGACAAGCAATACGCCGTTTACTCGCTAGAGGTCCATGATGGTTTTAGGCGTTAGTGAAGTTCAGAGACGGCGTTCAAAATGCCGTGTGACGAATATTATTTTAGAGATCTCACTGAAAATATCCGTTTACATTAATGCGCATATGGAATCTCCGTGGACGGGACACTCCAGAAGAGCTGACCGCCACTTTGGCTGAAGACGCAGCCATTATTTGCGAGACAACTGGTTGTTTCGAGCGCGTTAGACAATCATTAAGACGCAGATGCCAGTTGTGCATTAACGTAAACGGACGACATTTCCAGCATGGTTTCTAAAACAATAGTCATGAGACGGCAGTTTGAACAACGTCTCTGAACATCACTAGTAGGAAAACGCTGCGCCTGTGACAGCTTCGTCACATAAAAAGTATTTCTTTTTCTCTCCTTTAAACACGCTAAAAATGGTGTACACGCAGTTTTTTACACCATGTATGTCTCAAAATGTGCGCGTTAAACTCACAGAGCGGGCTATTTACAGCTAAACTCAGGGAGTGGATTGGTTCTCTTTACTTTGGCACAGAAATATACTACTAAAAGAGAGGCAAACTATACAGGTGGATCGTGAAATGTGTGGGTAACATGTGTCAACAATGCCCCGCCAGTGATGGTATTTACACTTGGTAACCTACATACACTTGTCGCCTTCACACTGCGCAATTTTTTCGTCCAAGAAGGTGACTCTGGAACACTGTCATACTCAAAGTTAAATCTTACAGACGTTCATTAGACGCTATACTATTTTTGTAATGGGCAAAGTACCCGGGTAGACAAAATAAAGCTAGTGCATTACCTATCAATAAACACTATCCTGTGAGTATTTATCAATTTCACCTCTTCGTATCTGAATTAAGTGTAACAATCGGCCTGATAACAAGCAATGTTTAGTTAACCCTGTCGTAAGATACTAAAACACCGGCAAGACATCACATAAACATGTACCTGACGTGGAAGCGTTATTTGCCCTCACCATATCTGTTTTCGTTCTGGATCATAATTGTCACTCAGTATGGACAGCCGTTTTCGACCAAATTCTGTTGATCTACCGTACTATGGTCAGGTAACTATCACGTCTGAATCCGCTCTTGGATATAAAAAAAATCGTGGCACGTTTTATGTTGATATTTGATGAAAATGCAATTACTGACATATGACGAAAAAAAACTGGAAACTCTGGTTCTCTCATATTTCGTTCTAGTATCTTTTTTCTACGTACACTGTAGCTATACAATTTTGTTAGGGCTTAAGTTTTATTTATCGTAAGGGCATTGTACTAGAAGTTTCGGGCTTTTGCCCATCATGTGGTGGCTTATTACGCCATACCATGATACAAATTACATTCACGAAGCTGCAGATAAAACAATACGCCCATCTAATAGGCATTTCAGTATGGGCGTTGGGCCGGCACTTACGATGATTGGTAGTCAGTATCGTGCTCAGTACATTTAGGCGCGCTCAGTATTTAGTGTAGAATATGACCCCTACAATCGAGTCTGAATACGCCGCAGTCATGGGTGGAGTTTTCCTTCGTACGCCAGCTGTCATCATGATATCCCGTTTCCTTTTTCTAAGTGTGATGGCGACTTCCAATCCAAAACGAACCGCCGTTTTCAGTGTCTAGTCCGGTTTACCGGCTACTGGCACACCTCGAAACGCACCGACGGCCAAAAAATCGCAATACCAAAAATAATAAGTGCAGAGCAATGAAATTTCAGGAATACATTTGTCTAGGTAACACATTTAAGTGAATAACATCGCAAAATCACAGGTTAATGTAAGCGGAAAAGAAGCGACTGCAATATGGTGTAATAACCAGTGTAACCACCACAGTGTTGAAAAGAAGCATGCAAACTGCATGCATTGTGTTGTACAGGTGACGGATGTCATTTTGCGGGATGGAGTTCCAAGCCTGTGCACTTAGTGCAGGGAAGGTTAATGCCGGTTGTGGATGACGCTGGAGTTGTCGTCCGATGATGTCCCACATGTGCTCGATTGGAGACAGATCTGGTGATAAAGAAGACCAAGGGAACATGTCGACACTCTCTAGACCAGAGTAACTTTGTTGAGTTACAACACCAGCATTTGGGCGAGCGTTACCCTTTCGGAAACACCCTTGGAATGCTGTTTAAGAGTGGCAACACAACAAATCGAATCACCAGACGGACGCACGAAATTGCAGTCAGGATGCGTGGCATAAACACGAGAGTGCTCCTGCTGTGATACGAAATCGCACCCCCAGACCATACCTCCAGGTGTAGGTCCACTGTGTCTAGGACGCAGACAGGTTGGCTGCAGGCCCTCAACTGGCCTCTTTCTAACCAACACACGGCCATCAACGGCGCCGAGGCAGAACCAGCTTCCATCCGAAAATACAACAGGCCTCCACCTTGCCCTACAATGAGCCTTCGTTTGGTACCTCTGAAGTCGCAAAAGGCGGTGGTTTGGGATCTCAGTGGTATGCACGCTACAGGGCTCCCGGCTTGCAACTGTACTTGAAGTAACCGATTTGTAGCACTTCGTGACAATTCGTGGTGTCACTGTAGTGCCAACTGCTGCTCAAACTGCCTCTGGAAATGCAGTATTATGCGCCAGAGCCACATGCCGAATACGATGGCCTTCCCTCTCGGTAGTGCCACGTGACCGTCTGGAGCCAGGTCTTCTAGCGATTATACATTCTGGTGGCCACCTCTGCTAGCAATCATGCACAGTGGCTACATTCCTGCCAAGTCTTCCTTCAATATCGCAGAAGAAACATCCAGCTACTCGTAGCCCTATTACACGACTTCGTTCAAACTCAGTTCGAGTCCCGATCCGGCACATAATTTTAGTTTTTTTAGGAAGTTTCATATCAGTGTACACTCCGCTGCAGAGTGAAAATTTCATTCGCAATAAGGTGTTGATAATGGCATCTTTATCACCTTAAAGGGATTCTTGACTAATATCACCTAACTACGTCGAATCTCAAAGATAACTAACGCTCACGACCGTTACAGCGTGTGTTTAAAGCAAACCTGATTTGCATTCTCATAGATGCGCTACTAGTCGAACAACTGATTCTTGGTGCTGCGATTTTTTTTTCCGTCAGTCTGCGTCGAATTATGCTATCGAAACTGGTCTGCAATGACTTTTCCTCTCTGTTTTCACTTCACATCAACAGAAATGTTTGTATTGACAGATCCGAAAACGAAGTTCAAAAAGCTGGAGTGACTGTGACGCTTATCCCGTGGAGAGCTCCTCTTGACGGAACCTGCAGGCTGCAGTGCCGAGCGTGTACATAACAAGCCGTAAATTAGTTCAGTCTGCCGCACAGGACACGCATCTGCTCCGAGATCCAGGAAGCGAGATAGCGGGGCAAATTACCGCCGTCTGCTTGCGAATGGATATCAGTCAAGCAGAATACCTCAGAGGGCAACTATAGTCTCACGTCCCTGCTCTCACACTACTGGGTGCAAAACAGTTTGCTGCATGGCTGTTTGGACCCCTAAGCTGGAACACCGAGTCTCTCACTCCACATAAGATATGGTACAATAATTTACAGGGTTTATGATACTAATGGATCAGAGCTGATATTCCCTTACTCACTTCCCATTGACAGACAAAAGAGAATTTTGTGAAAATTATAATTTTCTTTAACAAATGCACCGCGAGAATCTCATACTCGTTCCTACCTTCAAGCAGACCGTCTATATAAATAAGTAGGTTGCTTGAGAACTCAGAAATAAACGTGTTACTGTAGGGAAAGCTACTGTGTATCCAAAAATTTGAAATGAAAGACGAATGATGTACGAAAGAGAAAGTAAGTCATGTCCACAACAGATATAATGTCTAGAAAAAAATTTGCTTACAAAACACTTGATTCACCCATCCCAGATTACTGCTCAAATGTACAGAACTTAATACCACACACGACTAGCAGGGGATATTGAACAAATACAAAGAAGGCCGGTACGAGTGGTTAAGTCTGTTTGACCCACGGGAGGGCGTCCCGGAAATTCAGAAAAAATTGGTCTGGCAGACGCTTCAAGACGCTAGAGTCGTCAACTATCCCGCGAAGGCCTACTTTCAAAGTTTAAAGAAACAGTATTAACAATATAACACAACCCTCTGCGTACCGCCTCCACAGCGACAAGATCATACTGATTACAGCCCGCACAGAGGCACTTAAGCAATGCTTCTTCCCCTGCTCCACACGCGAATGGAACGTGCAGATAGTAAGTAGTACGTGGTACAATCGGAAGCCTTCTCTGCTCCGCACTTCATAATGGTTTGCAAAATACAGCTGTACCTGTAGAGTGAGTGAGTATACCGCAGTTATAGCAGAAAGACCACGGATGTTCAGAACAGTGCTCAGGCAGTGCATTACCTGATCAAAAGTATCCGAACACTTTTTAGTGGATATTAATACAGGCTTTGTCCACTCTTCGTCTTTATGACGGCTTCACATCTGCTGGGGATACCTTGAAAGAGGTGTCTGAATGTCTGGAGTAATAGTAGCCCATTCTTCCTCAAGGCCCGATATCAGAGAAAACAGTGATGCTGGACTCTGGAGTTTAAACTCACCCAAGGGTTGGGTTCAGGTCGGGACTTTGGGAAGGCCAGCCCATTTTTGGAATGTTAGACTGCACTCGCAGATGCTGCTTTACGCAGGGTGCACTGTCAAGCTGATACAACCATAGCCTCCGAATCATTCCTTTACTGTACCCAGAACTCATTGCTGTAAAATCTGTTAACATCCTTCCGCATTCAGCGTTTCCTTAACCGCAGTACGGTTCCACCCCCTAACCGCTAAAAACATCCTCATAACGTAACGCCACCTCCTCCATACTTCACTATGCTTAATACCAGGTAATGTTCTCCACACATTCGCCAAACCCAAACCCTTCCGCTGGACTGCCACAGGGTGTAGCGTGATACATTGCTCCAAATCATTCGCTTCCAGTGATCCACTATGCATCTCCTTACAACACCTCAAGCGTAGCTTAGCAATGACTACAGAAATGTGTCGTTTACGAAGTGCTGCTTGATCATTTTACCCCATTCTTTTTAACTCCCTATGCGTAGATACTGTGCTAGGGGAATTGCTGGACTTCTAGTAGCAGTTTGGAACTCAAAAGATTCCTTCCGCAACGTTCAACGGTTCGTGTCCGTTAGTAAATAAGATCCGCCAGATCTTGGTTTAGCTGTGGCTGTTCCTTCGCGTTTCCGCTCCACAATTAGCATTAGACTTGGGCAGCATTAGACGCGTTAAAATGTCCCTGATGGATCAGTTGACGCCCAATGACTGCTTCACGTTCGATGTCATTGAACTCACTGATCGCCCCGTTCGGCTGTCACTGTCTCCCTACTGATAAAGCAGTACTCCCCGCCTCCTATTGTATTGGCGCGTCTGCCTCTCGTGACAACTAACGGTCAGTTCCGGATTACACAGGCGTGTTCGGATACTTTTGATCAAATAGTGAGTTTCACGTTAGTGCACGTGACAAGAAACAGATTGACTACCTAAGCAGTCCGCTATGTGTATTAATCTTGAAACTTCCTGGCAGATTAAAACTGTGTGCCCGACCGAGACTCGAACTCGGGACCTTTGCCTTTCGCGGGCAAGTGCTCTACCATCTGAGCTACCGAAGCACGACTCACACCCGGTACTCACAGCCTTACTTCTGCCAGTATCTCGTCTCCTACCTTCCAAACTTCACAGAAGCTCTTCTGCGAACCTTGCAGAACTAGCACTCCTGAAAGAAAGGATATAGCGGAGACATGGCTTAGCCACAGCCTGAGGGATGTTTCCAGAGTGAGATTTTCACTCTGCAGCGGAGTGTGCGCTGATATGAAACTTCCTGGCAGATTAAAACTGTGTGCCCGACCGAGACTCGAACTCGGGCGTGAGTCGTGCTTCGGTAGCCCAGATGGTAGAGCACTTGCCCGCGAAAGGCAAAGGTCCCGACTTCGAGTCTCGGTCCGGCACACAGTTTTAATCTGCCAGGAAGTTTCATTTCAGCGCACACTCCGCTGCAGAGTGAAAATCTCACTCTGTATTAATCTTGCTACGTAAACTCAGAAGATCACTTACAGAAAGCACGCATTAGACATGTATGCGCCCAGCGAGATTGCAAACGATGGACAAAAATCCGCCGCGACTCAACTACAAGGTTAGAAACTTGCATCTCAAATAAAGGCAGCTTGCACCCCAGATTCGAAGAAAGCCAAGCCTTTTTTCCAAACAAAACCTCAATAACATCTAAATGGGCGTACTGGCGAAGAGCTCCTTAGTTTTGTTTTAACTTACATAAAGCAATTCAGATGGTTAAAAGTCATCCACTCAGTCGCTCACTCATTACAATGACGCCAAAACGGAATATGACTGAGAAAAGATCGAAATACTGTCTTTTGTCTTCCGAAATCATTACACAGAACGATATCGTACCACTGTTGGTCCTTTCGTCGGTCGTACGAACGGCGAAACTACAGTACAGATATATGTGAAATTAAAAATCAAGTAAAATTACTCCACAGATGGAAGGTCACTGGAACTTAAAGCATACCTGCAGAATCCTGTATAGACAATCTGAAAGAAGCTACTCCTCTTCTACCAACGTTCAATCGTAGATGAGCTGGAAAAACGAAACGTTCGATATGATTGGAATAACGGCGGAGGTCATTCGGTTTCTAGAAGGGTACTCGTACGGTAGTGCATAACCATATGCGTAAATCGCTGACGAAAAGTGTTGTAAAATAATGGAGCTCGTTTCATGCATCAGTATTACAATCCTCTGCAGGCATTCGCATCGATTCCACGTGCAGTGATTGTGTGAAATTCAATTCCATCAGATCCGGAAGATATTAAATAGTAACGCCTAAGGTGACGCTGCGTTTCTTGACTTCTGCACAGTGTTTGTTACAAAGAAGCACTATCGACTAGTGAACAAAATTCGGAATTACGGAGTACCAGTCATGGTTTGGGACCAGACTGAAGACTGTCAAACAAATAAAACAGCGTTCACTTTTCTGATAAGCGAAAATCGGAGGTATGAAAGTACAAGCAGTTCCGGTCATACTCCAAAGGAGCTGTTACAGAACTTTACTGTTCAGAATGTATATAAATTATCTGGTGGAGAACGTCCAATTCTGCAGGAGGCAGTTCGCAGGCAATGGTGTCGCATATACTGGAGTCGCAACACTGCACCGTCATCCTTCGGCGCAACATGTAATTTATAAAACTTAACTATCTTTTACGAAACGAACACATCTGCTAGGAATCAAAGCATTTCAGTATTGGTGTCGTCCCTCATTTCTGTAAAAGTGAATCGTAATGTGATCTGGCAACGGAGAAACTCTTTCTTTTAGTAGAGTCATCATTTTTCCTGCGGCTTTCTCCACAGCGACAATAATTTAGAAACTGGGAATCTCGATCCTTAAATTTTTCCAAATGATATAGTCACAGAACCACATTCCGCAGATTATTCTGCCACAGCATCAAAACATCCGAGAGTCGAACAACTTTTCCCGCCTGCAGAAAGGAATGAACAACAGTGGAGGCGCTAGTGTAGGCTGCTCCAGTATGTGGAGATACTTCTTGCTCCACCTTAACACTCGGGACAGAGGCCCACCACCCAATATGGTGTAAGATGGTGTACAGCGGCGTTCAGGAATCGGAGCAGTTTTCATCGAAGTCTAGTAATTTTAGAAATGACGATGTTATATCAGGAGGCATTCTTCTTGTAATTCTCTTTATTCATCAGATGTGTCTGAAGCGAGGGAACGTCTTGGCCGTCCTAACGGCGTTATCACACGTTGCTCCAGCCAAACGATCGTAAAAGAGAAACTGTTCGCAGTTACATTTTACATGCTGGATGCTTTGCAACAGTGTTTACTAAAAATATAGTACAGATTTTGCGACCGATGTCACATTACTTTCAAAGTAGGTATGCGCTGATATTCCTTTGGCTATCGCTTAGGGCTAGCTTTATGACATGGTAAACAGAATTTTTTTTTTCTTCCTCGTATTTCCTGGCCGAGCCACCGGCTGCTCTCCGCACGTGGCTCATGACTTTCAGATCCACGGCCACTGGCGGCAGACTGCGGTCTGATTCCCTTGATGCCGCCGGCCGACGCAGTAAAAGCCAACAAAACCACACGCTGTTGGCACACAAGGCACGTTCCGAGGAATAACAGCTGCTCTTCACGTTAATATAACACGCATCGAAGTTATCAGATTACACTGATACACCGAAGAACGTCCTTGACGATTATTAAACTTTGACCTGCCTACACATCACCAGACTTATATCAATTATTCCTATGATTCGATATTGATAACTGTTTACGCTCTCTCATATACAGCATTCATTTATACGGTTTCCGTTTACACTTCGTCCGAATAGTAATCTTTGACATCCTTCGCAGGGCAAATTGACGGCGCATTTATTTTTCGTGTTTCTGCTGAGAGTAGCATGGATTTATCATATTTGACATGTTTCTACTATATTTGAGACTATATCGTCCATATAGTAATTCACGATTAAAACTAGAAAGTGACGACGTATTACCGGCAAGTGGGAAACAAAACTCATCACTTGATTTAAGAATCATGAAAGAAGGTTATATATGTGAAAGAGATCTGGAGCCGACGGAATGTTCGAGATAGATTACACAGTGGTAAGACAGTTCTTTCGAAACAAGAAACTTATCAATAATTACAAGAGAAAATGTGGAATCTGACCATGAGTTATTGCTTATGAAGTGCAGATAAACAGTGAGGAAACTGCAGAAAGATAGCGACTTAAGGTGATGGGACCTGGATGAACTGAAAGAACCAGAGGTGTCTGAAAGCATCAGGTAATTATTGTCTGAAAAGATAGAGAAAATGCAATAGAAGACAAATGGGCAGCTTTGAGAAATGAAATAGTGAAGACAGAATTTAAAAAGGGTAGAAAACTAGGCCCAGAAGAATTTCTTGGATAATACAGGAATACTGAATCTAAGTGACGAAATTGGAAAATATAAAAACGCAGCGAATCAAACAGATGAAAGCGAATACAGACGTCTAAAAATGAGACTGACAGAGAGTGCAATATGGTAAAGAAGGAATGGCTAGAGGATAAAAGCAAAAGTGTACATGCATAAAGCACTATAGGAAAACTGAACACATCTTTCGAGAAAAGAGAAGCACCTGTGTGAGTGATTAAAGCTCAGACGGCCAGCTAGTACTAATAAAAGACGAAAAGCGGAAGACTATACAGAAACGTTATAAAAGGGAAACGAAATTGAAGATAATATTACAGAAAGAAAAGTGGGGAGACATGATAGTGCGAGAATAATTTGACAGAGCACTGAAAGACTTACGTGAAAACAAGGCTTCTGGAATAGATATGTTCTCAGCATATCCAGGCCTTTGCTACACTCCGCCATGAGGAAACTGTTCCATATAGTACCCAAGATCAACTGATCAAGAATATCCGGACATCTATTACTAGACATTAATATGAGACGTGTTACACTGTGGCAAATCCACCAAGCACATAAATGATCTAATCACCCTTTTTGTATGCATTCCATGAGACAGTTAGTCCAAATTGACACGGATAACATATATTCAATCCACATTGCAATGTAGGCCATTCAAATGTATTAAAGATTTTTTTTTTTTCGTAGAACAAAGGAAATTTCCCGGAACCCTATAAATAAACTGAAGCCTTCTCTTAGCCCTGTTCACAACTACGCCGGTGAGCTAGTTCCACTTTATACCTTCATGCATGGATATTTATTGACAGAAATTTGTATGGTATGACGGACTCTATTTGAGACCATTAAACGTATAGTCGAAAACACTGAATGAATGTAAATGCTGATCTATGCATCACAGCGATATTTTGTCAATATCTAACGAATATTAGTACAATTAATACAAGTTATGTTATATGCAATAAGGATTAGATTACAACTGACATAACAACAGTCTCCAAATGGTGCATAGCAGTTGTCGAGATGATCTTGAGCCGGTTGCAAATCAGCAAGGATATCCCATGCAAACATAATTTGTTTCAAATCGAAAATAAACGAAGTCTATTTCTTCTAAAGAAAATAGTCGAAATATTCTTCAGTAATTGTTTTATTTGGAGTAGGTATTAAAATCCAGGGAGAAGAAATAAGAACTTTGAGGTTCGCCGATGACATTGTAATTCTGTCAGAGACAGCAAAGGACTTGGAAGAGCAGCTGAACGGAATGGACGGTTTCTTGAAAGGAGGCTATAAGATGGAAATCAACAAAAGCAAAACGAGGATAATGGAATGTAGTCGAATTAAGTCGGGTGATGCTGAGGGAATTAGATTAGAAAATGAGACATTTAAAGTAGTAAAGGAGTTTTGCTATTTGGGGAGCAAAATAAATGATGATGGTCGAAGTAGAGAGGATATAAAATGTAGACTGGCAATGGCAAGGAAAGCGTTTGTGAAGAAGAGAAATTTGTTAACATCGAGTATAGATTTAAGTGTCAGGAAGTCGTTTCTGAAAGTATTTGTATGGAGTGTAGCCATGTATGGAAGTGAAACATGGACAATAAATAGTTTGGACAAGAAGAGAACAGAAGCTTTAGAAATGTGGTGCTACAGAAGAATGTTGAAGATTAGGTGGCTAGATCACATAACTAAAGAGGAGGTATTGAATAGGATTGGGGAGAAGAGAAGTTTGTGGCACAACTTGACTAGAAGAAGGGATCGGTTGGTAGGACATGTTCTGAGGCATCAAGGGATCACAAATTTAGCATTGGAGGGCAGCGTGGAGGGTAAAAATCGTAGAGGGAAATCAAGAGATGAATACACTAAGCAGATTCAGAAGGATGTAGGTTGCAGTAGGTACTGGGAGATGAAGGAGCTTGCACAGGATAGATTAGCATGGAGAGCTGTATCAAACCAGTCTCAGGACTGAAGACCACAACAACAACAACAATTGTTTTATGCTTCCCAAAGTAACCGGTAAGAAGAGTCCCTTTTTCATTCGTAAGAGAAAATTTGTGGAATTCCAGAAAGCTCCGGTCTTAATATTTCGAGAAGACGAAGCAACTTCAAGTCTTCTGGTAGGGCGCCACCGTCTCATGCAGCAAATAAGCACGTAAAACCAAATAGACTTGAAACAAAAGTGGCGCAAACATTCGTTTTCAAACTAGGCCGCGTGATTTTTTAAAATATTTGGCAGTCTCTCCAGCTGTCCTCTTATGGGTGACCAAAAATGGTCGGTTCGTTGCTTATGACAGTGGTTTCAGTTTATAAGTAGAGAGAGAAAACGTAACAAAACATTTTTATTTACTTTCCACAACATGACTACAACTAACCTTTTCTGTTTGCGCGCAGATGATGAATACAATGTAAGTTGTAATGGAAAAAAATAGTTTCATGTAATACAATTGCAGTGTAATGTTTTTCGAATTTTTTTTCCTGTCGAACCTTACCGCTTACCAAATTTCATGTCTCTAGGGCAACGGGATGTACCCAACAGGTTTTGATGAGAGATTGTGAGTATCAAAATGCGACACAAATTGCCGTATCTTTTAATTGTAGCCGGCCGGGGTGGCCGAGCGGTTCTAGACGCTACAGTCTCGAACCGCGCGACTGCTACGGTCGCAGGTTCGAATCCTGCCTCGAGCATGGATGTGTGTGATGTTCTTAGGTTAGTTTGGTTTACCTAAGTTCTAGGGGACTGATGACCTCGGAAGTTAAGTCCCATAGTGCTCAGAGCCATTTGAACCATTTTTTTAATTGTATTGACATAGAATCCTAAATTTTTTACACTGCGGAGGGACCGTAGACCTTAGCATGTGACATAAATGTGAACTTGATGCGTTTACTAGTTCCTGAGCTTGGGGGGGGGGGGGGGGGGTTCTTAACTGACGAACAGACAGATACACGGATTACGACACACAAAAATATTTTTCGTATGGTTTAGTGACATATTAACCAGTTTAGGATTTTTAATTTTACGTCTGCTGTGAATGCTTGCTTCTTACAAAAGATCATGATTCTCGGTCAGCGGGAGATACCCTATTGGTTGTGATGAGTAAGTTTGCGTTAATTTCGAACATTAAATTTTTCACACCACAAAGGGACCGCAGACCTTCATATGTGACACGTTCTTGAGAAAGAGGTTTCGTAACAGTCAGACGGACATATAAACCAACACAAACGGACAACAAACTGATCATTCAAGGCTTCCGTTTTATCGATTGAGATACAGAACCCAAAAAATGTAGAAGCCTAGTATCCAAATTAGTCGTGGAAGCCTTCGCACGTACTCGTTTTACTGTTTACTTACAACCAATACTTAACATATGTCGCCGATTTTGCATACCACTGTCTCACAGATAATTTCACACGTGCACTGTATCGTACTAAAATACTATTTTTTTCTTATATGTAACAAACTTGAAAGTAACAATATGAAGAGACGAAAAAATCGCAAATTTCGTCAACTAAAACGGCTGACTTTGATGCGGCGATGAACGACTGCGATGGAGATGGAGTTGGCATTGTAATGCTGTTGAGGCTGTTCACATTGGAGATGGTGGTTCTTGATAAGCACTTCCGGTAAAAAGTGGGATGGAAAAGTATTGTGGATGAAAAGTAAAGACAGATACACGTAGGGAGGTAATGCGGGAGTATGGGTCGGAGAAGAGATATTTCAAGAATACAACCATTTATTGATGCCGCAAATGTATAGACTCCTTCTTCAATCATTTCTGCTGGCAATAAAAATCGGGGCCTACATCTCTTGTACTCTGCTGCCTCCGTTGCATATGGCGGGCAGGATGCTAGCGGTTGCGGGGTGGAGGGAATGATGTACCAACCGCATACTCCTTGTACCAACCGCATACTCCTTGTACCAATCTGATACTCCTCCCCCCTTCCCTGTTCAATTCAGGGATGGTGCGTGGCAAGAAAAACAACCAATATCCTTCCGTGCGAGCACGAATGCCTCAGATTTTGGCGTCGGCTCGTACGCGAGATATATGTTGGAGGAAATGGTACGTTTCTTCCTTCATTTTTACAAGTTAGAAATGCACAAACCAGTTTCTCATTACAAAATTCTGCTTATAGTGTTTCCTCTTAGAGTACTTCCTTCCTAGCGAGCAAGCTGTCAGGGAGACATCCTTTATCACACTGCGATCGCGAAACAGCGCTGCAAAGCGGTGAGTCATCGCCTCGACATTTACGTTGGATTTATCGCAGCCATGCAATTGACAGAGGGATTTCGTTATCGAAGCGGATTCTGATGCTAATAAACTCTGAGTCACTTCTTATCAGGTGCTTATGGGCGTTGTGATAATCGTCGTTAGTGGTGGGGACAATATATATACTTGGTGCACCACGTAACAGTAGGATTTATTGCCGGTCCAGCGCACAGTTCTGCACATACTCGTGTTTTATAGCACTCACTTTTGTCTGTTGCGGTATTCTACAGCATGGTCGACTTATAGCGTAATGACCCTCTCCACGACAAACAGCACGGATTCCGAAAATTTCCTGCGAAAAACAATCGGCGATCCTCACAACATGCGATGCCCAGCCGTAAATTTTGTCTGCCTTTCTCCAGAAGAGGCGGTGATGACTATGAAAGTTTGCACATATTGCATAATCGTTTTATTTATACAGCTTTCTGAATAGTAGTGCCATGTGCGCAAGCAATCATAAAATCATTTGTTTAGCGGAAAGGATGCAAAAGATTCAAAGAATAGTTGCACTATTCGCCACGGGTTTGTATAGTCAACGTCAGAGTCTCACGCAAATAGTTCACAAACAGCAGTGGGACACGTTAAGAGAGAGGTGCTGTTCGGCACGTTCCACGTTCCAAACTGAATCAAGAAACATACCGTTTCCTCCAACGCGCACTTCACAACGCATTAAAAGGGTCACTGTTTCGAAAGCCCGTAACCGTCTCCAACCGGGACGCAGAATTCTGGGAACTGGCTCAAAGTCCTCTGTAATGGTGCAAAAGCGGGGCGTCCTGCGACGCCTCTCTCGGGCCCGGCGGGGCTTGTCACCACAATTTTGCCCAACGCCACCGTATGCGTGTCACACGACGAGATGTCTTACCCACATTTCACCCCTTCTTTTGACGCCTCTGCGATGGACGTCAGAACGGCGACGCCCAGTGCTGAAGTCACGCGGAAAACATTTCAGACACACCGTCACTTAGAATCGATACGAAAAGGCCTGAGGATGTGGTGCAGGGGGCCTCAATGAAAACACCCCTTCCTTTGTGGCGTTGACTGCCACGGTCGCGGTCGAAAACGACAGTTCCCAGTGAGATACGCAACAGGACGACATTCCTGACAACGTTCGACACTGCTGACACACCCTGGACGATACACCCCTTCTCTAAGGATATCGTGAGTCTGCAACCCCTATGAACGTTATTTAACCCCTTTGAAGAGTAGCGAGGCCGCAACTTTTGCTATGCTGTATAGGGTGGAACCACTAGGGACCTTTCAAAACGATAAGAGTAAATCTGAACGTCATCTGGAACAGCAAAGGGAGTTCACGCTTTTTAAGCCTTCCTGCACCGCGCCCTCCTGCAGTGTGATCACGAAGAGTGCAACAATGACGAGTGAATAAAATGTGGTGTCACCGCCAGACACCACACTTGCTAGGTGGTAGCTTTAAATCGGCCGCGGTCCATTAGTACATGTCGGACCCGCGTGTCGCCACTGTGTGATCGCAGTCCGAGCGCCACCACAAGGCAGGTCTCGAGATACGGACTAGCACTCGCCCCAGTTGTACGGACTACTTTGCTAGCGACTACACGGACGAAGCATTGCTCATTAGCCGAGCCAATAGTTAGAATAGCCTTCAGCTAAGTCCATGGCTACGACCTAGCAAGGCGCCATTAGTAACATTGCATGTATCTATGGAGTCTCACTTATATCGTCAATAGCGATGTACCAAGGATGGATTAAAGTTAAGTGTTACAGAAGCTACGTACTTTTCTTTATAGCATTCATTACGTATCCTGTTACAGACCTATCTCTTGCCTGCTAAACGCGTGCCTTTCGGCTTCCTCTCATTGTGTCTAGGCTGTCTTGTCTAGACACAACATAAAATGGCTCTGAGCACTATGGGACTTAACTGCTGTGGTCAACAGTCCCCTAGAACTTAGAGCTACTTAAACCTAACTAACCTAAGGACACCACACACATCCATGCCCGAGGCAGGATTCGAACCTGCCACCGTAGTGGTCGCGCGGTTCCCGACTGTAACGCCTAGAACCGCTCGGCCACTTCGGCCGGCCGACGAGTGAATAAAACGGCAAAGGATCTCTCTAAGACGCCTCAGCTTGGCAACACCATCGGTGCCACCGGCGCACTCCTATTGAGCACTTCAAAAATGTTCCTGTGCAAAGGCAGACATTCACTGATTCCTAGCACCGGTTTCGACAAACCCTAATTCGGATGTGGCCAGCAGGCGCTAGTTCAGCGTGTCACACCGGCGTCTAGGAATCAGTGACTGGCTGTTTTTGTGGAGGGGTGCACATCGCAATACAAACTGTCGTTTTCGACGGCGAAATGTGAGTAAATAAACCCCCTATGTGAAGGGGTGGTTTCACTGACACCATTTACGATATCAACCGAGGTTTTTTCGTTTCGATTCTGAACGGCAGTATGCCTGAAATGCTAACAGCCTTGCCACAGTGGTTCCCTTCAGACCACCGAAGTTATGCGCTACCGGGCTGGGCTAGCACTTGGATGGGTGACCATCCTGTCTGCCGAGCGTTGTTGGCAAGTGGAGTGCACTCAGCCCTTTGAAGCAAACTGAGGAGCTACTTGATTGAGAAGTAGTGGCTCCGGTCTCGCTTACTGACATGCGGGCACGAGAGCGGTGTGTTGACCAAATGCCCATCCCTATCCGCAATCAGGGTTGCGGATGACACGGCGGCCGGTCAGTCCCGTTGGGCCACATGACCTGTTCGGGAGGTTTTTTTTTTTTTAAGTGTGTCTGAAATGTTTTTTCTGGGCCACCCATAAGAAAGCTGATTTCAACGCTGGGCGTCGCAGTTCTGACCTCCGTCGCAGAGGCGTCAAAATGAGATATGAAATATGAGTACGAGGAGGGTGTGAGGACCTTACCATCGCGTGACATGTCCACGGTGGCGTTGGGCAGAATTGTGGTGAAATTTGGTGCCAATGTGATCGTATTAACTCACCTTACCTCTCACACGAAGTTCACGCTATCGCATCATTACAAAGGAAGGCTGTACGTATCTTTCAGAAAATTTCAAACTTTTACGCCGCAATGGGAGCCTATTATAGAGTTCGGAAAAAAGCAGTGACGCGGGTACATCGTGTACTCGCCAAGTACAGTTATGGAAGTACATGTCTACTATCAACGCAAATCGATACACAGTTTTTGAAGCTTTATAAGAAGTATGCGTCGTCATTTTTAGCATTAAGGAATGGCTGTATTCTTGAAATGTCTCTTCTTCAACCCACACTCGCACGTCACCTCCCCATCTACATCCATCTTCAATTTCCGTCTAGTAATCCCTTTGCATCCGACTTCTTACCTGGGACTGGTCGTCAAGCCCCGCCAAGTGCAACATGAACAAAAAATGGTTCAAATGGCTTTGAGCACTATGGGACTCAACTTCTAAGGTCATCAGTCCCCTAGAACTTAGAACTAATTAAACCTAACTAACCTAAGGACATCACACACATCGATGGCCGAGGCAGGATTCCAACCTGCGACCGTAGCGGTTGCGTGGTTCCAGACTGTAGCGCCTAGAACCGCTCGGCCCCTCCGGCCAGCCAACATGAACAGCCTCAACAGTATTACAATGCCAACTCAGTCATCATCACGGCCATTCATCAATGCGTCGAGGTCAACCGTTTTATTTTATGAAATCTGCGCTTGTTTTTCATCTCTTCGTACTGTTATTTTAAAGTTTGTTATTACTTAAAACATCTATGGCTGAAGAGCAATACAGCGGGACGGAAGGGAGAAGGGGGGTCCGGAGCGGAAGCAGCATATCGGCGCGCGCGTTATTTTCTTCCCCGGACAAACTGCCGGCACGGCGCAGCGCTTCCCTATGGGGCCCTGGCCCCGGCGCTCGTGCGATGCCTGCAGTCAGCACGGCGCTCTGCCTTATCTGGTCTGCCGCGTTTTGGGCCTGCCTCCAGAGACATCTAGTGGGGCCCCCAGCCTCCTCAACTGCATGAAAAACATTCTACTTCCTGCTACCATTCGTAGGTCACATCTGGCGACAGCTAGTGACAGAGTAAGTATTGTTATAGTGATGAGCTAAAACTTAATCATCACCTCTGTAACAGCGTGTTGGTCCACCTTTCGAAGCCACTACGACAGTGACTCTGCGTGGCATCGATTCGACAAGTCCATGCCAAGTTTCCGGAGATCACAGCACCAGATATCTACGAACAATCAATGAATTCCTTTAAACTACGAAGGGGTGCTGTTAAGTCGTTGGCTTTTTCTAGTTAAAATTGATGTAGATTAATTATAATGCTCTGGCACTAAACTTTGTTCTTTACATCGTACAGGGCGAGTCAGGAGGAGAGGTACCTGCTTTCACTGGTAATGGTATTAGTAATTCTGAACAAAAAACTTCGCATGGACAAATGCCGTACTCCGAATGGCCTCCGAAAAATTGGAAATTTGTGGTAAGGTCTTATGAGACCAAACTGCTGAGGTCATCGGCCCTAAGCTTACACACTACTTAATCTAACTTAAACTAAGTTACGCTAAGGACGACACACACACACACACACACACACACACACACACACACACACACACACACACACACACACACTCATGCCCGGGGGAGGACTCGAACCTCCGACAGAGGAAGCAATGGTTTCCGAGATAGAGCACATTTAATATACACTGTTATTTATTTTCTGTATTATTCAAACATTGTCACTGTTTACAACGTATCACACTAACGTAGAGGAAGTTGAGAGGAACAGTTTGATACAGGACATCTTGGGTATTAATAACCGCTTCAGCTGAATTACACAAGATGAATACTCATAGCTGTGCTTGCCCCACCTACAAAGTTGTCTGCTGATACAGAACACTTGTGGTCTATCAAGTAGTGAAACTGCCTCAAACTCATCTATGAAAACTACCCAAGCTGCAGCGCATTTGCGTCGGGCGAGGTTTACGTTATTGAAAAAAATGGTTCTGAGCACTATGGGATTTAACATCTGAGGTCATCAGTCCCCTACAATTTATAACTACTTAAACCTAACTAACCTAAGGACATCACACACATCCATGCCCGAGGCAGTATTCGAACCTGCGACCGTAGCGGTCGCGCGGTTTCAGACTGAAGCGCCTATAACCGCTCGGCCACACCGGCCAGCGTTTCCATTATTCTCACGCTCTCTTCGCACATATCATTAGCCATAGAGGAAAAATAAATACGACCTTTCTAGTAGGAAATTTAATGCAGTTTAATTTTGTCTGCGACACGTTTTCGTCGGAGGGAGCGGTTTCCGAGTTTTTCAAGACAAAAGGTACAAGATTCGGTTCCCGTGTATTTCGAGGATTTTCGTTCCTCTATGGTCGTTTTCTTTATCGTTTCAGGATTTTTACGTTCAGTTGACTGCGTTTTTCGCTTCATCCGGTTTCTTCAACGCCTTTATTGACTAATGGGACTCCTGTCATGGTTTTTAGTTCTGACTAGTGTAGCATTCGCTGCCTTTTCAAGGTACGTCTGCATCCTCGCACCATTCGCTTATTCTGGCACTTCATGGTTTAGATAGGTTCACGCATCAAAACTTTTGCAGTTAACCTGATGATGCACTCATAGCACGAAACGTATTAGTAATCAATAAATACTACAGTAATCAATAAATACTGCAACAGACACCGTGTTTTATTTGCAATATGGCTCCACTGTTGCTTGTCCAGGCCGGAGAAGAATGGAACAGTTTGAACAAAAGTGATATTAAATGTGTTCTACCTCGGAAAACAATGGGAAGAGAGAATATGGTCCGTATGAGGTTTTTGTTCAGAACCACTGATACTATTAATCCTCTAAGCATATACTTTTCGTCCTGGCACACCCTGTACGATATAGTAATTGCGTAACAGTAACATTTGTTTATATTTTTCTGTCCAAGTTTGAAGCGAATATGGCGCAAGGAAATAGAGAATCCACAGTGAGAGAGAGAGTAATTAAATTTCTTTTTTTATTTTTGCTCTGAGCACTATGGGACTTAACATCGAACATCACACACATCCATGCCCGAGGCAGGATTACGGGAATTTGCTGGCCAAGATATCAAAGTGCTTGTGCCGCTGATAGTTATATTGCTGGAAGATGCCGCTACCAAATGGTTCAAAATGGTTCAAATGACTCTGAGCACTATGGGACTTAACATCTGAGGTCATCAGTCCCCTAGAACTTAGAACTACTTAAACCTAACTAACCTGAAGACATCACACACATCCATGCCCGAGGCAGGATTCGAACCTGCGGACCGTAGCAGTCGCGCGGTTCCAGACTGAAGCACCTAGAACTGCTCGGCCACAGCTGCCGGCTATGCCGCTGCCATCGGCGAAGATATCAAATACGAACGGATGCAGCTGGCCCGCAATAATGTTGACGTAGTCCACAGCTGTCACGGCACCTTCGATTATTACCACATGCCCCACAGACGCCCAGCTGATGTCCCCCCACAGCTTGATACTGGCCCCCGCCGGTTTACGCCCGTGGCGCAATGCATGTTTCGAGCAGCAGTTCACTTGGCTGACGGTGTATCCGCGCACGACAATAAAATTGTCTTATCAGACACATTTATACTGATCCACGATCCAGCCTCACTATCATGTGCCTGTTGCCGTCGTTGAGTCAACTTGGCAACATCTGCTGCGGAGCCTCATGTTCAACAACGTGCGCTGAATAGTGTACTCCGCAACACTTTTGCACTGACCAGCACTGTACTCTGTCTCCAAGTCTGTTACAGATCGGCGCCTATCCTACTTTACACAGCGGGAAAGCCTCGGACGTCCACGTTCTGTGAAGAAGCTGTCTTTCACTCTCTCTCTACAGATGCTCACAGCAGTATGACGCGAACAGCCGTCCATCTTCGCCGGTTCCAGACATTCGATCTCAGGTGCCAAGCCGTAACAATCACCCGTTTGTCAAAGTCGCTTACGTCAGTGTATCTCGCCTTTTGCAGCCAGTATCTTCGCCATTCTGATGCCCTATTCATCTCTGCTCCACTTATAGATTTCGCTTCCAGCGTCACGAGCCCGTAACGACAGCAGGCATCATTCAGTCTCGCAAACATGTATCACAGATATATGTTTGTTCAAGCATAGCTTTGGTGCGCCTGAAGCAATTTCAATCAAACTTGCTGCATATATAACGTAGTAAATTATAGAAGTCGATAGAATACATACGAGCGTTGCCCTGAAAGTAATGCACCGCACTTTTTTTCTCAGCCAAAAACAATGCTACGAATGCGAAACGTTACGTACATATTATTTGAAGTCTCGTGAGTGACCGTGCCAAGTTTCCGTCATTTCCGACTGATAGCGTAGCTGCAGGACAGTTTCAAAATGGCGTCTGTAGGTGATGTACGTCACAAGCAACGTGCCGTTACTGAATTTCTCACTGCAGAGAAAGAAACGGTGGGGAATATTTACAAACGCTTGTGCAAAGTCTATGGAGCATCTGCTGTCGACAAAAGTACGGTTAGTCGCTAGGCACGGAGGGTGAGGTCATCAGAAAGCGGTTCGGCGGAGCTCCACGATTTGCAGCGGTCGGGGAGACCATCCACGGCTGTCACATCTGGCATGTTGCAGTGAGCTGATGTTGTCATCCGCGAGGACAGACGCGTTACGACACGGCAGTTGGCGCTGCATCCCTCAATCACACAGTGAAGTACTGGCTCCGCCAACAGGACAAGGATTGGTACCGACAGGGCATACACAGAACGGGATGGAGATATGTGGAAAACTGGGGTGTGTAGATAAAACACTATTCTTGTACGTGTGTATAATTCTCATTACGTTCAATAACGAACAGCTGAAGAAAAAAAAAAGTGGTGAATTACTTTCTGGTCAACCCGTGTAGTTAATACGTATGTACTGACTAGGCGGCTGCGCGTCGCTGAAGTACTTGTCAGACCTGGTGATTGCTATAAGCCGAAACAGGTACTTAATTTTAATATGTAACCAAGAAACTGATATATACAATTTGATGGAAATCCGTCCGTCAGATGCGAACGTTAAACTCGGTGGCCCCCTTGGTGCTGTTCGAAGGCCTAAGCCGCACCGAGTTTCACCCTGTCCCTTCTCTCATCATCTTCAACACGAACATAACACTACAAAACACACACACACACACACATACATTACAGTCACCTACACTTCACAGATTCACTTACATACACAGCGCTGATACTTCGCAAACGAAAGGCGCCTACAGGCGCGAAACACACGAGGGCGTGCTCAAAAGAAATGCCCTCGAATTTTTATGTGAAAACTCTTAAAGCTTTTTTAAACGAAAAAAACGTTATTAACGTTCTACATCTTTATTCTGTATGCCCACATTTTTTTCTTAACGTAGTCACCCTGGCGACGAACACATTCCTCCCCACGAGAGGCAGGTTTGCTGATACCTTCACTGTAGAAAGTTTGACTTTGTTGACGGAGCCACAGCCTCATCTCTCCTTGAACCGCCTCATCACAAACACAATCGAGTCCTCGAAGGTGTACTTTAAGTTTTGGAAACAGATCAAAATCTGATGGGGTCAAGTCAGGACTGTATGGAGGATTATTGCAGATGTCGCAGGGTTAGTGTGTGATCCGGTATTGTCTTGTTGAAGGTGGTCGAACTCATCGATTTCGAAACTAGATAACAGCACACTTTCTCACACACCGACATAGTTACGTTACACACCACAATGTTACACGCTACAATTCGGAGTCCTCTAGCGGCAGAGGGCTACAAATATGCAGACATGAAGAATGAGAGTGAAGAATGTTAATAACGTTTGTATCATTTAAAAAGTTTTCAGAATTTTCACACAAAAATTTCGGAGCAAGTCGAGGAAAGTAACGAACGTCGTACACTCTTCAATAAGACCCTGCCTAGTAAAACACTGTGTTATTCAAACCAACCTTCTAGTTAATGACAGTTTTACCTATCCATTTGTAAAAAAGTACTCTTCACGTATATTCAGGGACTGCGAAATGTCAAAATAATCCAACACGAATTGAAGAGGTATTTCACTCCTTTTTCCATAGGATTCGGATAAATAAGTGGTCACACAACTCTGGGTAATAAGCTACTCTATTTATGTAAATGAAACAGTGTCATGTAAATGAAAGATGAATGACCTTTCAAGCCCTGGCTGATAAATCTGCGCCGGCTAGAGTGGCCGAGTGGTTCTAGGCGCTACAGTCTGGAACCGCGCGACCGCTAAGGTCGCAGGTTCCAATCCTGCCTCGGGCAAGGATGTATGTGATGTTCTTAGGTTAGTTAGGTTTAAGTAGTTCTAAGTTCTAGGCGACTGATGACATCAGAAATTGAGTCGCATAGTGCTCAGAACCATTTGAACTACCACCTCGCTATGGAGACCAAAACCTCCGTCTAACATGGAGAGCTATCAGCTCACTGCACACAGGAGACAGATTTCATGGTCGCGAAGAAGTGCTTCCAATCGCAGCGATACGTGGAGACAGAGATACATCTCAGGGACGAAAGAAAAACTGCTGCGAGCTGTGTCTCAAAGTAACCGGTTCTTAACATTTCTTCTGGTTATTTTCAGGGGCGAAAAATAATCATGTGTTAAATGTTATTTGTCTGATGTAATCTTTATGGTTTCTACTGTAGCGCGCCGAACGATTTGCATCCTGGAAACAGGTTCCTGGAACTTCCGAAGGTGACCATCACGAGCTGTCAGTCATTTATCTTTCAGTGTCTACTGCAGTAAGAATTTTTTTCTACTTTGAGACAACATACGGAAGACAATATTAGTCACGTCTATTGAAAAAATTGCGACAACTTGAGTAGTTAGTTAGCGGCAAAAAATAGCCGCGTTCTCGGCCACTGGGAAAGAAACTCGTCGAAGTACGGCCAACCGCTAGCAGGCGGCTGGGAATGGTTTCCCCTTCACGGGACGTCCGGTGCTTTCTGCTACAGCCCGCGGCAGGCGGCCACGGCGTGCAACGCCTCGTTAAGATCGAGGTCGCGAGCAAAAAGCTCTGCTTCGGCCAAGAAATCGACCTTAGCCTTCACTGAGATACAAACCGTCCACTCAGTGGGACGATTACTTCCAAAACAACTGTTTACAGCAGAGTAGATACCCTGCACTCCAGACGGAGTATTTACCTTCGAATCACACCAGCTAACCAATAACTGCGAGGACGAGATCGTGCACGTAATGTTTTCTGCACATTTCGACAGCAGTACACTCTAAAACAAAAAAAATCGAAGCACCACGAAAAAATTATCCGAATAGGACGGAAATCGGTGCATGTGATGTACATGTACCCGGCCGCTGTGACCGAGCGGTTCTAAGCGCTTCACTCCGGAACCGCGCGACTACTACGGTCGCAGGTTCGAATCCTGCCTCGGGCATGGATGTGTGTGATCTACATCTACATCTACATGGATACTCTGCAAATCGCATTCAAGTGCCTGACAGAGGGTTCACCGAACCACCTTCACAATTCTCTATTATTCCCATCTCGTATAGCGCGCGGAAAGAATGAACATCTATATCTTTCCGTACGTGCTCTGATTTTCCTTATTTTATCGTGGTGATCGTTCCTCCCTAAGTAGGTCGGTGTCAACAAAATATTTTCGCATTCGGAGGAGAAAGTTGGTGATTGTAATTTCCTGAGAAGATTCCGCCGCAACGAAAAACGCCTTTCTTTTAATGATTTCCAGCCCAAATCCTTTATCATTTCTGTGACACTCTCTCCCAGATTTCGCGATAATACAAAACGTGCTGCCTTTCTCTGAACTTTTTTGATGTACTCCGTCAGTCTTACCTGGTAAAGATCCCACACCGCACAGCAGTATTCTAAAAGATAACGGACAAGCGTAATGTAGGCAGCCTCCTTAGTAGGTCTGTTACATTTTCTAAGTGTCCTGCCAATAAAACGCAGTCTTTGGTTAGCCTTCCCCACAGCATTTTATGTGTGTTCCTTCCAATTTAAGTTGTTTGTAATTGTACTTCCTAGGCATTTAGTTGTATTTACGACTTTTAGATTAGACTGATTTCTCGTGTGATGTCGTTAGGTTAGTTAGGTTTAAGCAGTTCTAAGCTCTAGGGACTGATGATCTCAGATGTTAAGTCCCATAGTGTTCAGATCCATTTGAACCATTTTGATGTACATGTACAGGCAAACCAATGAATACAATTTCAGAAAAATTGGATGATTCAGGAGAAAGAGTTTCACAAATTGAGCAAGTCAATTACACGTTGACCCACTCTGGCCTTTATGCAAGCAGTTATTCGGCCTGACATTGATTTGTCCTCATGAGGTGGTTGTGCCAAATTCTGTCCCACTGACGTGTTATATCCTAAAAAAATCCGAGATGGCTGAAGAGCCCTAGCCATAATACATCAAACGTTCTCATTTGTGGAGAGACCTGGCAACCTTGCTGGCCAAGGTAGGGTTTGGCAAGTACGAAGATAACCAGTAGAAACTCTCGCCGTGCATGAGTGGGCATTATCTTGGTGAAATTTAAGTCCAGAATGGCTTGCCATGAAGGGCAACAAAACGGGAAGCAGAATATCGTCGACGGACCGCTATGCTGTGCGGTGCCATGAATGACAACCAAAGGCGTCCTGCTACGAAAACAAATGGCATCCGATACGATCACTTCTGGTTGTCAGTTCGTATGACCGGCGACAGTCAGGTTGGCCACAGGGGCTCAGTTCGAAACGGGACTCATCAATGAAGGCAGTTCTACTGCAGTCAATGATATTCCAGACCCCGATGACCAAATCTGTAATCACTATTTTGTCTGTACATGTATATCACATCTATCTGTTTCTGTTCCATTCGGATAATTCCTTCGTGGTGCGTCTTTTTTTGTCTTAGAGTGTATTTAATTAATAGGTTAGTTGGCTGAAAACAAAGACAACCGGAAAAAGACATCGCAAAGATGTTTCACGTAAACTAAAAAATTAGTGCGAGATGTGACACACGCTATGACAACGACATGAAATGACAGTTTTTTAAATGTACGAGACCGTTAATGACCGTGGACTGTTGCGGAATATACTGAAGGACAAGAAAGAAAGAAATACTTCTGCAATACATGACTGAAGACACATTAGAGAGAAGAAATCATTCTGATAAGAGGACTGCTATCACATACAACTCCTACTGCAACGGGCGACCTAGCGAGGTGACGCAGTAATTAAGACACTAAACACGAATTCGAGCGGTCGGTAGTTTAAACCCCTGACAGGTATCCTTATTTAGGTTATTTGTGAGTTCCCGGTGGCCAAACAGCACTAGGAGGAGACGTCAGTCCACGTGTAGAGTTTGGCTCTGCATTTCGCAAACAGAGAACAGCAGCCAGTCGTGAGGATGTTGGAAATCACCTAAGACAGAGACAAAGGTACAGACTTCCTTAAGAAATCCCATGTATTGGGGAACGGCCAAGACCAAGACCAAGACCTATTTAAGATACCTTGATTGATTCCTACGCGACGTACGGTCTATTTTTTAATGTGTGTCGTTCTTTTTAGTCTAGTTTATATAAAAGGTGAAAACTAACACCAGTTACAACGAAAATGTGTCTTAAAGTGAATAAACAGTCTGATGATGAACCTGTTGTTCCGACACCGGTAACGGCGCTATTTGTGTGAACTAACAGCATAACAAAAAGTGGATGGTTGCTGTTATCTTCTCTGCAATAACCAACCTACATTATATATTCTCGTTTTATTAATTTCTACCACTTTTTGACCTAGCAAGATTAGGGCCTTGAAACTATCTCTTACATCTAACCAGCTTCAGTGAGTAAACGTTGCAATTTGTGTGGTATATAAGTAATATACAATCATAATTATATTCATAATAATAATGACAATATGACTATGTGGAATCTCAGAAATGCCAGTCTCATCAAGGTTAAGTAATTTCTTCACTGTTTTCTTTTCGAATGCAAGTACACACATCCAGCGGAAACGTGTGACAACATTACAGAAGGAATTAGTATGGAGAGGAAGTCGACAGATGTTATTTGAAAAGTAAATCTTAATGACGTACATATATCGTAAAACATCCATGATTCAAATAAAATGAGTATCTTAGGTTTATTGTGACAATCTCTTTAATGGTATACTCTGTAGGTTACTTCCGTAAATGAATTATCTGTGTCGTCACCGAATAATGATAACTATGTCATTCATGTAAGCGCTCCAGGTTTAAACAAAATAAACGAAAAGAGGGAAGAAGCAAAAACCAGCACACTGGCGACATTAGGAACACCACAGCGTGACACTGGTATCGTAGAATGAACGGCGGGAAACAGAGGAGAGCTACGCAAGCATCCGCAGGAAGACTTTCATAATGCAACGAAGCCAGGAAAGGGTTACACGCTTGCCACTCACGTGCAGTCAGAAGAGCGGACGGAAGCATTACTGCAGGAGGCCACAGAACAATGTATACAACCCACGGAAAGACACCTAGTCCATTTCATGGATGTTACTTTACACAGGACGGAACAACAGCAAAGTAAATTTTGTGGTACCAGGCATTACGTGACACCGAAGACTAACGAAATCCATGTTCAGAACGCGTCGCAGGTGTCACTATAGACAACACGACCGAGGAATAAAATAAGCGAACTGCATACTAAGAACAAAAATAGTACGAACTAAGTAGCGTTTATGTAAAGGAATAATAAAGTTTCTTTTTCATAGTGTATTACAGATATAAAGTATTGCACAGTTAGTCTTGCCAAGATTAAGAAAAACAAAAGGGGGAAGGAGTTAAAAGCATATAATATTGGGACGACATTGTTTTCAGACGATGAGCGGCAAATTACACAACGGAAAACTGGGAGGGAGGCTGGTGGGCAGTAATTGGACAGATTATTCATTATTTGTTACGGTTTATTATTACACAACAACAACAGTAAGCTGCCTCCGAAAAACGTGCATACGCAACAAACTGATCTTAAATTAAATAGACTTGCATGCAACAATTCTGAGAATGAAGCGTTTTACTAGAGATACGACCATCAAGAACGGGATCTAATTCATGCCTGCAGCTTCAATTTCATAAAACCTGCCTTGAAAAACACAGCATTTGGACAAAGCGCACATCTGTCCGGTCATGCAAACATGATGGTGGCCAACTCACAGCTGCGCGCGATCCTCTTTTCTACAGCTAGACACAAACAGGCATTGTCTTAACAGTATGTCCCACATAAGCTAAAAAGGCCTCGATATGACAAAATCTTTTCCCGGCCATCATTCATACTGCTTACTGGTAATTCTCATTTAATTGCGTCCAGTCAACGACGTACACGGACACTTGCTTTTACGTTTCCACTTTGTCTGACGATGCTTCACTATCTGAACTGACGCTTTCAGGCACACACGGTAGGACACTGCTGGGGTACGTCAACTTTGTCTCTCTGCTAATCTTCAGCAGTTACTGCCGGAACACTATTAAATACATCATCCCAGTTTTGATTCATTTAGGCCATTCGTTTTGAGTGATTAAAGTTTCACAATCGTTAGTTTATACACCAATGGCGCGTCGACACACTTCAGGACGATTAGTGGTCGGTGAAGGTGAATGTCGTGTGACTAGGGCCTCCCGTCGGGTAGACCGTTCGTCGGGTGCAAGTCTTTCGATTTGACGCCACTTCGGCGACTTGCGCGTTGATGGGGATGAAATGATGCTGATTAGGACAACACAACACCCAGTCCCTGAGCGGAGGAAATCTCCGACCCAGCCAGGAATCGAACCCGGGCCCTTAGGATACACATTCTGTCGCGCTGACCACTCAGCTAGCGGACAGTGGTCGGTGACGGCTAGGCTGTTGGAGTTCACATCTTCCGTGTGCAACTGTGATGACTGAACGGGAGGGGGGCGGGAGAAGAATATGTGGGTTGGTCACTGGAAACTTATCGGAACCATTCTCGAACGTTTTCGTAGTCGATGGGACAGTATCTCACTTCTAATTCTTCTACCTGCGGGGTAGAAAGACCAAATGCCCATCCGGTCATCTGGATGAAGGTCTATTTTTTTCCCTCGATTTCCTCTACAACACTGAAGATGAGGTGGGACTGTTCCGTAAGCAAGTTAGACGATCGCTTCTCCATGGGTATATTCACTTCCCGTCATGAGCTCGATGTTTGCAAGTCCTTGAATCCGAACTTTCCTTCAGTTAGTACAGGTGGTTTCAGTTTACTTATTCTATTTAATTAACATTAACAACCAACCACTACGAAGGTATTACTTACATAGAATTGTATTGTTAAGACCCAAATAAATAAAAGAAACTCCGGGAATTACACATCGTTTCGGGCTGTGACTGTTTCATATACGGCAGGAACATTAAATGTCTTCTGCGTCATATAAAATGCTTCACCTTCCAGATCAATAACGGCTATAGAACAAATCTTCCACTCTGCAGCGGGGTTTGTGTCGTTTTGGAACGTCCTGGCAGTTTTAATCTGCCATGGTTAACAGTTCAGTTTTGTTAAATAAATAGCGTAAATAATAGTGCCTAGTTCCTGTCGTAACTAGAGTAAGAGATTACCCGTACTTTTTCATAAGCACACAAAAAAAGCAAAAATTAATGGCTAGATAACGTTTTCTAAATAAACGGCCCCTACGAGACAGTCCACTAATACGACGAACATCAACTAATAGGATGCCAGTACCACGAGGGGCACATGAAAAAAAAGAAGACATTTGGGAAAAAGTTTTCGCCTGACTTACACGAACCTACAGGATTAATGTTTGAAATACTATACCGTGCAAAAGTCAATTTTATCAGATGAAACTTAAAACATCCCTATTTAATGGCGCCTCTCTTCTTTTAATAAATGCCTTCTCACAGTAACGTCGTTACCAAACTCTAATGGTTCTGGAACTGAGTGCTCATACACCGCGAGCTATTAATAACGAGCCATAAATTCGAGTCGTATTAAGGTGATATTAATAAGTGAGAATTTGGATGAGGCATGGAGCGAGACAGCAAAGGTCAGCTGAAGGAGGCCATAACTAGGGAGCGATACGTTCGACGCACACTGCCACCTACTGTATCGACCTGCGGGGAAGGATAAATCACGCACCAGTAGAAAAGGACGAAGGCCGCGGTCTGGCCCTAATGAGAGACGCGTAGCGATCGCCCGCGGTGGCGGCGGCGCCACGGGAAATGGATCGCGGTGGCGGTGGCCGGGTCGTTAACCTGGATCCTCAGCGGAGGCGTGACTGCGCCCACCAGGCCGTGTCGACGGCCTCGTCGTCATCGCCCGTGCACCAGCTGCGGCCCACTAAGCTGCCTGAGCGTGGCCGAGCCCCCGGCACTCGAGAGCACCGAGTCAAGACCACGGGCTATAGATCCAGCTACAGGATGAGATCATGGGAGGAAATGTAAAAATACACTGCTCAAAAGAATTAGGGGAACATTACTTTGGCGTCTGCCATACTCCACTGAGCAATGATTGAGGAGTCGATATGCCACCAAATTACAACTGCATCATTCAAAAATTAAGTACACAACGAAAATCTACACCCTCGTTCATTTACATGGCATAAACTGAAATGTCCGACAGGTGTCGAAAACAAAGTGAAAACAATAATTCATCCCGTCCTCCTGGGTCATTTTCAATGGACTCAGAGAGCTTCAATAACGTGCATGCCTTCCGTGAGCATTTATCACCGCCTGACATGGCATGCTCTATGTAAGCCTACGGGGATCACCCCGTGGTATCTATCCCATTCTTAAATCAAATCCCTTGAGAGTTCTTGGAGAGTCTGTGGGAGAAAAGGACAACGGTGAACACGTCTGTCAAGCTTGTCACACACGTGCTCGATGGGGTTTAGGTCGGGACTTACAGCTGGCCATTCTATTAGCTCAATGTCCAGAATTCGCAATACATCCCTTCTGACGCCCTTCACATGGATACTGGCATTAGAAGGAATTCAGGGCCACCGCCGGATGCAGTAGCCACCACACGGTCCAATAAGATCTGTTCGATGTGCTGCCTGGTGGTAAAGCGGCCATGGACAATGACAGGATCCGTAGACTGTCAACACTGATGCCTCCCCACACCATCACAGAACCTTGGAGGAATCTGTCGACTTTCTGGACAAAATTTGGCAGACGCTGCTCACGACGGCGTCTACACACACAGACGTGACCGTCACCTTGCGTCAGAGGAAATCTGTACTCGTCTGTGAATGACAAGTTTCGCCAGTGACGAAGTTGGCAGCTGATATGGGAACGATAAACTGAAGGCGAGCCGCGAGATGATGTAGTGTCAAGCCGGATACTCGTAACCTGTTGCTTACACTCTGACCTGGTACAACGGCTGCACTGGCCTTTCTGAGACCGTCTAGCAATGCTCTCTCGGTAGCCGTACGACGCCACGAGGCGGAGATGGTCAGGTATTGGTCTTCACGTGGGGTCGTAATGGGTGGGCAACTTTGCCCAACTCGCCTTGTGCGCTGACCTGACTCCCTGTAGCTGGATGACAGATGGAGAAACATTAGCATCTGTAGCAACAATACAGAAAGTCCATCCTTCTTGAAGCAAACGGATTGTCCTTGCAGATTGCACTGCATCAAGACATGGCACTGCATGTGGCTAGTTAAATACAACGTCCGCACAGACAGTTGCCGCCTATGTACCTCACTAGAGAGAAGTAGGACTTCAGTACTCATTTCCCTCTGAGGGGTCACCTGATGCTGTAATAAGGCATAATTGGCGGTTGGCGAATGAGTTTAGTTATTCCATACATTGAAAGCGGAGACCTCAAGCTATGCAATAGGACCACAGGTACCTCCCTTATCAAAATAGATTTCACATACCGGACGCTGGTAGACATGTTCCCTAAATTCTTTTGAGCAGTGTACAAATCACGTGTCACTGTGTCTTGAGGAGAGCACGAATCCTTCTGAAAAGAAACCTCAAGTTATTTGGTCCCACTGCTAAGTGCATTTAATTTCCCATGTAGGCCCTGTAACAAATAGTTATTGTTGAGATACGTATACTATACTGTCTGTTCTTGGTTAAACATTACTTTCTGAAATATCTACAACGATCTTCAGTTTGAATCACAACAAACAGCAAATGATGGCGGAAATTTTCTCTCCACGTCGATCATGTGACACCCAGCTCGCTCGTTTCTCACATGACATCCTGAAAGCCACGGATCAAGCCTGCAGTATAATTTAACTTGTGAAAGGTATTCGAATCAGAACACCACATACGTCTATTACCGCCTATTACCGAAATTAAAACAAAAGTGAAAATCCAATGTAGCCTCGCGCAAATGTATTGCAGAGTGTTTCTAGTATGTAGTTCGATCCCGTCACGTCGCACTTTTCAGTTCTGAGCACACACTGAGCACGTAAAGATAGCCAGAAGAACAGTGTCTCCCGCTAAGTGTGACGTGGCTGCTGTCATTCGATGTCTTCATGGTGAGTAGTTGCGCCTAATTTCATGGAGCCCGCATAACGTAACTGTCATACGTGACAGAGAAATCTTTTTTCGTGATAATGCTCCGCCGCATCTCAAAGCTGCAACAAAGGCGTTCTCGCAGGGTTTTTGATGGGACGTGTTGCATCACCCACAATACAGCCCGCTCTTGGCTCTCTCTGATTTGCATCTCTTTGCTCACATGAAGTGCTATCAATAACGACAGCATTGTGGCACGGACAACCGAGCTGCAGATCAGCGTACAGAATTGACGGAAAGCACAGGAGTCTGCCTTCTATGACGAGGGTACTGGAAATTTGGTGCAACGCTACGACAAATGTCTTACGTCGGAGCGGCGACTATGTACGGAAGTTGACAATGAACACACTTCGTAAACCACGATCGCGGCATGTGAAGTGTGTTCATTTTCAACAATACCGATCGCCCCACACAGCATGTGTACCTTACAAAATACACAGACATACCTGGAAGGTATAGCTAAATGTTGCCAATATTTTATATTTTCACTGTGGTTTCCATTTCGCGAATGATAGGACCTTTTAAACAATCAACCATGTCTTATGGTCGTATCGGATGTCAGGCCAAGGTTGTGAGTGGACTGAGGACGCAACAAGTTATCTTGGATTGACAGCTCTACCAACTGGGCTATCCAAGCACAACTCACAGGTTCACACTGCCAGTACCTCATCTCCTACATTCCAAACTCAAAGAAGTTCTCCAGCATATTTTGCGGGACTAACGCGCCTGCAAGAGAGGATATTGCCGAGAAGTGGCTTAACCACAGCTTGGGGGGATGTAGAAGTAACTTCATGTGTGACCCAGGGAAGCGTGCTTGGACCGTTGTTGCTAATGTCGTATATTAATAATCTTGCAGACAATATTAACAATAACAATTTTTTCGAAGATGACGTAGTTATCTATTATGAACAACTGTCTGAAAAAAATCTGCATAAATATTCAGTCAGATCTTCAAAAGGTTTTAAAGTAGTACAAAGACTGGCAAATTGCCTTAAATGTTCAGAAATGTAAAGCCGCTCATTTCTCCAGACGAACAAACCGAGTATCTGATAACTATAATATCACCGAGTCACAAATGGAATAGGTCAACTCATACAGATGCCCACGTGTAACAACTTGTGAAATAGAATTATCACATAGACTCAGTCGTGGATAAAACAGGTGATAGACTTCGGTTTACTGATAGACTACTAGGGAAATGCAATCAGTCTACAAAGGAGACTGCTTAAATAACACTTGTGCGATCTGATTTAGAATATTGCTCAAGGGTATGGGATCCGTAATCACTCATACTATGAGAAGTACCCACCGCTATTAATTTCACAGTGGTTTGCAGGCTATGGATGCAGATGTAGATATTTTTCGTTATTTTTATTAATGCGAAGGGCGTAAACATCGCGTATCGACAAAAAAAGGAGCTCAATTTGCCAAAGTGAACGGAATCAATGGAATTACAAGAGGATAACAGCATCAATTTGATTCTGGCACGGTATGAACTGATCATTTATCACGGGCCACCATTTTGCTCCGGAAGGGGGCAATGTTTTCCAGCTGACGGAGAAGAGAAGGAAACTTCCTAGCATATTAAAACTTTATGCCGGAAAATAAGGACTCCGACACATCCTCGCAGGATTTCTGCCGCCAGGACCTCATTCTCCTACCTCCCAAACTCCACAGTATACCTTGCGGATAGCACACCCGGAAGAAAGGATAATGCGGAGACATTACTTAACTACAGCCTGAGGGACTGTTTCTGGATTGAATTTTTGACTCTGCAGCTGAGAGTGCGCTCATATGAAACTTTCTGCCAAATTAAAACAGTATGCAGGATTTCTGTGAAGTATGGACGGTAGGAGATGATGTACTGGCGGTGCGAGCTTGTGATGGAGAGTCGTTAGTCGTGCTTAGGTAGCCCAGATGGTACAGCACTTACCCGCGAAAGGAAGAGTTCAGGTTCGAGTCCCAGTCCGGCACACAGTTTTAATCTACCAGCTAGTTTCAAATCAGCGCACAATTTGCTGCAGAATGATATACTCAGTCTGGAAAGGAAATAGGAAGATCAGGATTTAACGTCCTATCGACAGCGGAGTCAACATAGACGCAGTAGAGGTTCAGATTTGGAAAGGATGAGTGAGGAAATCGGCCGTTTCCAAGCTCACAAATAAGAGCACAGTTTCAGTTTCGCACTTGCTCTTCTGAATTCATCCCAACTTCAGTTCGAGTCCCACGATGACGTGAGCCTAACTTTCCCATGATAACGGACAAATAACGCAATTAACTCAACCAACCCTCAGGTCTGTAGCCCAGCTGGGATTCCTAAGCTTTTTTTCTCAAATAGGAAACTACAGTTGGAAAAGTTAGCTGTTTCTTAGACTTACCTGATGCGAAATTTCTGATCTTTCCAATCTCTTACCTGAAAAAAAGAAAACAGTTGTTAGTATTTTTGCTGAAAAGCGTTAATGCGAAAACTTAAATTATAATACAACTATATACGTTCTCTTTGTGTCCCTCCGCGTCGCTATTTAGGAACTGGTAAAAGAAACATAAAAGAGTGTTACAAATGAAGTCTAGGAAAAGCACAGCATCAGAATGAGTCATCAATCCTATATTTTTCAGTAGAAATCAATTCCATTAACGAACAGCTCGCGATGCGCCTTTTGTGAGAGATAGAGGAAAACGAGCAAGGAATTCAGTCTTCTACAGACATAAAACGTATCATAGCTCTTCCTATTGTACTACTGTACTACCTTCGCGAAGTTTCCAGTAAATCCGATCTGAACGTGGGAACAACCTAAAGTGTGGGAGGCTAAAGGAATGTACAAAATGGTTCAAATAGCTCTAAGCACTATGGGAGGTCACCAGTCCCCTAGACTTAGAACTACTTAAACCTAACTACCCTGGATTCGGACCTGCGACCGTAGCAACTGCGCGGTTCCGGACTGAAGCGCCTAGAACCGCTCGACCACAGCGGCCGAGCTTTTATGTACATTAGGTCCTATGTTTAACGTTTCGTTTCCTAATGCTGGAGAAATCCACAGAGGCTATAACAACGTCGTTGGTTGGTAACCGATCATGAATAAACTGTTCTTTCATGATTGTAATTTACTCTAACGTTCCCAATGCAACTGCCATGCGAAAAAATTCCACAGCGAATTTTTACGTATTTTTCAAGTCGTGTTGCTTAATGAGAAAGTTGTCCACGGCATATATCTACATTTTAAGTAAAATTTCCTGAATCTGGTTCAGTCAGTATGTTATACGGCCCCAGAAATAAACTACGCTACTACGCTACCTGCAACGTTTCACCGGGGAGAGTGGCGCAGGATTTGCACAGCGAACGAGACGATCGCGGTCGTTCCACGTTTGTTACGTTTCGATGACTCTGGCGGCCAGGTCATGTTCGTCTTGCTCCTGCGCACCATCCTGCCGACTCGTAAGGTGCACTGGCTTCCTGAATTTTCCTGCCGTCCACAGGAAAGACAATAATTAAGTACCCACTGGCTCAAACATGATAACTGGCTCCCAACATAAACTCCGAGTCCCCGATATCCGCCCCCCCCCCTCTCCGCGCCCCCTCCCCCCTGCTGACAACTTCCCATTTTCTGTTCAGTTCTCATCACTGCTCAGGCTGAAGATGTTGAGATCAAAAAATTAAGTAAAACGTACATACTTAAATCATTATTTTTTATGATACACTTCAAAACATGAAAAACGCAGGCTACAAAGTCGCTCTGCTTGCTATGAACCCTGACAAACAAAACAACAGCCGCAAAATACATTGATGAGCCTGAACATTGCGATCGCTACCGACCGAGAGTGCCGCCCGATAGCGTTGCGGGCACCTGACGGCCTAAGGTAAGTATGAAAGTGGAGCACAGATGAATGGGGGTATGTCCCTCCAACTCCATGTTAACCAGTTATCCTCCAGGTGGACCGTTTGGCTCCTCACGATACACCCCTCCAAAACAAAGGCAATAATTACAAGACTAACCACCCGAACTCTTCGTTCCATGATTTTTATCTAACCATGTACAACCGGCCTATCCAGTTACCTAATGCACTAAAATATATAGGACTAACGCTCCACGAACAACGAATGCTCACCGACTAACAGTCCAGCAGGAACTCCACAATAGGCTAAAACTAATAAACGGCCGAACATAAGAATTACACCTTTCCACTGTACTCCACACCTACAAAACACTGATCCAGCCTATGCTCAGCTACGGCAAATAACGCCACTTTTTCCCCTCTAATCACTAATCCTGATATAGTGCCACGCCTAACCATATCCCAACATCCCTACGTCTACACATGCTTCATATCCTATCCCAACGCAACTTCCGTCAATGCCCTCTCTCCGTCAATGAATCCTGTCAACTGTTATAAGTAATCTGCACTTGTTCTATTCAACATCAGGATTCCCCCTTGCCTATTCCCCTGTCCACTTGATACTAAGGCCCTGCCCGTACATTAAACTCCTTCTCACTTATTGTCTTCCCACTACGCACTCTTCCGCGAAACTTGCGGGACTAGCGCTCCTGAACGAAAGCATACTGCGGAAATAAGGCGCAAGTTAACTTGTGAAGAAGGGTCATGAGTGATGCTTGGATAGCTCAGCTGTTAGCGCATGAAAGAAATTTTCATTCTGCAGCGCAGTGTGCACTGATATGAAACTTCCTGGCAGATTAAAACTGTGTACTGGACCGAGGCTCCCACTGAGGACCTTAGCCTTTGGCGGACATGTGCTCTACCATCTGATCTACCCAAGTCGATTCACGACGCGTCGTGATAGCTTTACTTCCGTCAGTAGCTCGTCTCCTACCTTCCACACTTCTTCTGCGAAACGTGCGGGACTAGGTCTCCTGGACGAAAGCATACTGCGGAAATACGGCGAAGGTTAAGCTGTGAAGACGGGTCATGAGTGGTAGTTGGATAGCTCAGCTGTTAGCGCACTTGCCCGCCAAAGGCGAACTCCCGAGTTCGAGTCTCGGATCGGCACACAATTTTAATCTGCCAGCAAGTTACTTACCTTGATCTCCACAGATAATACCGAGTATATGTATTAATAACCATACCCGACAACCCAAAAGAGCAACGCCCCCTCCACCTGAAAAATCCCACTTTTTCTCATTTTTAGTGAAAGTGCACGGTTCCGCTTTAAAAGAAATATATATTTTCTGCAGCATGTTTTAAGTATGTATTTTTTAAAATTTATTATTATATTTATCGATAATAATCAAAAACAAAGAACGCTGAAATTATGAAAACATCAAAGAAATTAATCTTTTTATAACTTCTAAAAAACTTTTCATTATTCTTGTTTCGTCATTATGTATATATTGAAGGTTTTGGGTGGAAAACGGAATGTTGCACAGCTGGCACCACATCCTCCGCCCATAGGGGACAAGAGGATATAATAATAATAATAATAATAATAATAATAATACGAAATGGAGAATCGTTGTAGCAGAGATACCGACCGCGAATGGGGAAATCCACTAACAGAAGACGCTTCGACGAAGTCCGGTGCCTGGGAACGAGTCTCTCTGGAACGGTGAATCCTGTCGTCTGTTCACGTGCCTCTGCTGTAAGCACTTATGAAAAGTGACTGAAGGACGAATGTAGGACGTTGACCTAGTACAGCCAACAAAATGTATACTTCGATGACTGTAGCGTAAATTTGAAAGAGGGTATGTGAAGCGTCGCCTGGAAAACTGTGACAGCACCAGCGGACGATCTGTCTCGACTTCGTGCGGTAAGATTACGAGGAAGAATATTAACTGTGCCTTCCCTGTTGGATGTTCATAGGACGGTCAGTACATGTTCATTTCACGAAAGAGGGCGTACTTCTTGCTTAACTATGCGATGCCTTGGAAACTGGGTCCTCTGGTGTGGGATGCCGGTAAACCTGAGCAGAATGTTCGCGACGGACCTCCTTAAGAGAACCCTGGTGTGGGAGGAGAGAGAGCTGGCGCGGGGTGACAGGCCAGGCCCCCGCCAGCATGGATAATAGAGCAGCATCGCGTTCATTAGGGCGGCAGCCCCCGGCAAATAAACAGCGGCGTGGCGCTTCATTACTCGCGCACAATCCCCTCACTGGCCGTGCCTCGTGGACAGCGGCGACGCAATTACTGCCGTGGGGTGAGGGCGGGGACTGGGAGGGGGGGGGGGGGGGGGGGGGGGGGGGGCTGGCAGGAGGGCGCGGCTCCATGGAAATTCGTTATCGCCGCTGCTCTCCGCTCGCAACTCAAACAGGTTCATTACGCCGCGCTGCGCTGCGCACCTGACTGACGAGACAAATCGCTGACGAGAGCCACCGGCTGTCGCAATGGCCGTGTATTGTTGCAAGTATCGTCGCCGAGGACAAACAGGCGCTGATGGCGCAGCAGAAAATGGCGCTGTGATTACCAATGGACGTCCGAACGAAACTCCACCGTCGCTGTAACAGTTACGTGCAGCAGAGAAATCGTTACTAGCACTTGTTATGTAATGCAGATGGTTCGTATTAACTTACAGTCAACAGTTTTACGGCAGCCTATAGCTTGTGCTTATACAGAAAATGCACAACCTACAAGACAGTAGGCGAGGGGTACTGGAATGTTGAAGGTTTACTACTGGCCTCGACAAATCGACATAATCTCATCTTCTCCCAGTTTTATCAGTTATTGATAATTTTAAACATTAGCAAAAATTACGAAAAATTATTAGACATATCTATTTTAGTCTAGAATATGAAGGAGTGTTTTCCAAAAGAAAATTCTTGCTAGTCATTGTGAAAATTAAATAAATAAATAAAAACTAGCGTTACAAAAAATATCCAAGAATTTTCATTTAGCTTTAGCCTGTGGGAAAAAAGAAACACTTATTTCGACGGAAAAAATGTAAGAATGATCTCAAAGTTTATAGATGCTTGTGATACATATTTTATCCTGAAAACACGAAAGTAATCCAAATAAAATACCGTGAGAGGTCTGAAACTGTTTCGCCTGTGCAGTATATATATATATATATATATAAAGTTCTTTTTGATCACCATATATATATATATATAGTGATCAAAAAGAACTTAATAAACGTAAACGACGGAATAATTTAGATAGAGAGGTAAAAATTGACACACATGCTTGGAATGACATGGGGTTTCATTAGGGGAAAGAGAGAGAGAGAGAGAGAGAGAGAGAGAGAGAGAGAGAGAGAGGGGGGAGAAGAAGAAGAAGAAGTTCACAAAACGTCCGACAGATGGCGCTAGACAACAAAACGTCAGTGACTGCGCATGACAATCGTGTATAAAACGAGCTGTAATGAGAATCAGATGCACCAGCAGTCGAAGCATGTTGACGTTACGTGAAAAGGCGCTTTTAGTGAAGCTCTGTATTATCAGAATGGGGAATGTGCTAGTTCAGCGTTACGATCCTATCGCCACAGGAAGGGGATTCGAGCGGGTAAAGATCCGTTGACAAATGCAGCTGTGGCGAGAATGATTTCGGAAGTTCGAAGCCACGGGTTGTTTAGACGATAGACCTCGTAGTGGCCGACCGAGCACAAGGCGTAATGTTGCTGAGACAGTTCAAGAAGAAATGGAGACTGTAGCGGGTTCGCCTATGCACGGGGAAGTCAGCGCTCGTGCAGTCGCACGTCGCACCAGCATTCCATACACTACTTTTTGGTTGGCACTTAGGCGTACCCTCCGATGCTTTCCGTACAAAATCCATCGGCATCATGAACTGTTACCTGGCAATTTAGTGAAACGGAGGGCATTTGCGGTATAGGCGTTTCAAAAGATGGCGGAAGATGACGATTGGTTGAGTAACGTGTTGTGGACCGACGAAGCTCATTTCACGCTCCGAGGGTCTGTCAACGCCCACAACTGCAGAATTTGGGCTACCGAAAATCCTAGAACTGACGTGGAAACTCTATTGCACGACGAGAAAGTCACGGTATGGGTTGGATTTACCGCATCTACCGTTATCGGGCCTTTTTTCTTCGAGGAAATGCGTGATTCTGGTTTTATAACTGCTACCGTGACGGGTGAGAGGTACGCCGATATGTTACAGAATCGCATCATCCCCAGCCTGGCTGATAAACACCTGCTGGAACGTACGATGTTAATGCAGGATGGCGCTCCACCCCATATTGCTAGACGCGTGAAAGATGTCTTGCGCGCGTCGTTTGGTGATGATCGTGTGCTCAGCCGCCACTTTCGTATGCTTGGCCTCCCAGGTCCCCAGACCTCAGTCCGTGCGATTATTGGCTTTGGGGTTACCTGAAGTCGCAAGTGTATCGTAATCGACAGACATCCCTAGGGATGCTGAAAGACAACATCCGACGCCAATGCCTCACCATAACTCCGGACATGCTTTACAGTGCTGTTCACAACATTATTCCTCGACAACAGCTATTGTTGAGGAATGATTGTGGACATATTGAGCATTTCCTGTAAAGAACATCGTCTTAGCTTTGTCTTACTTTTTTACGCTCATTATTGCTATTCTTATCAGATGAAGCGTCATCTGTCGGACATTTTTTGAACTTTTGTATTTTTTTTTTGGTTCTAATAAAACCCCATGTCATTCCAAGCATGTGCGTCAATTTGTACCTCTCTATCTACATTATTCCGTGATCTATTCAGTTTTCAAATTTATACTGACTTTTTGATCTCCCGGTATATAAAAATCAAGGCCAGGACACAGATGCAAACCAGGAATAATGAGAATAATGGGCAACGGGCACTACATCCACACTGAGTGGATAAGTTGAGCATTTGGGTAAGGCGGGAGGGGTGCTAGGGTAGCAGATGCGGTTGCAATGACCACTGTGTCCGGATGGCTCAGTGCTCAGAGCATCTGCCTAGTAAGCAGCAGACCAGGGTTCGAATCACGGTCCGGCACAAATTTTCAACTTCCCCCATAGATTTAAACCAATGTCCACTCGAGCCAATGTCTGCAATTCTTTTGCGTCTCAAAGTATATTCTTTCGTATGGTTTCATGAAACCCATATTTAGGCGCTTCAGTCATGGACTGTGCGGCTGGTTCCAGCGGAGGTTCGAGTCCTCCCTTGGGCATGGGTATGTGTGTTTGTCCTTAGGATAATTTAGGTTAAGTAGTGTGTAAGCTTAGGGACTGATGACCTTAGCAGTCAAGTCCCATAAGATTTCACACACATTTGAACATTTTTAAACCCATATTTTATCGATATATAATACAAGAACACTGTTTTAAGCACGCAATAAGAGCATAGTACACAAGAACTTCGCTCTTGTTACTGCAGTGTCTCTGCATTCCATTAAATAGTTGCGTCCATCACTACAGTTTCTGAACAGAAAACCAAGTGAGCGGAGAAGACGAAAACTGAAATCTCTTAGACAGAATAATTAATTTTTTCACGGAGATCGTCCTGTATTTTTCTACCCGTCGGATACTCTCCCCTGACGAAGTAACCAAGTTCAGTGCCATACCCGACCGTTTTGTTAAAATCGTGAAATTCCGTAGTTTTCGTTTTAGTTTATACCCCTTTCTTGGAAAATCAACACACGTGCTCACAACTGGAGATTATAAAGACTTTACTGCAGCGTTAATACGGAGTACTGTCAATTTGGAAATACCGCAAGCTTTTCCTGTCGGGTTACAAGTTTGCGCAAAATTTATATTAGCCCTTGCTTCTTTACAGTTCGACAGATGAGTAAACACAACTTCAGTACGTTCGATAGAACAATCTTAGTTTGTTTTCGAATGTCTTGTTGTCCTGTACGCACACCGACTGGTTGAGATCCTTGCTCCTGCATTTCGCTAACTATGAGAAGTGAAATTCACCTTTCTACGGAAGACTGCAAGCACAGATGAACACACAAAATCGGACGGGAAGACCGAAATTACAGCGCTGACCTTCATCGCTGCTGCAGTGTATATGTGGCAACAAAGCTGTGAAGCGTACAAAAAGATAGAGAGAGAGAAAAAGGGGGTGAGATGAGCCAACCGTTATCTGGTGTCGGCTTTCGTCGTATCGTAATCATGTGTGCAAACAGAATACTAAAGAAATGTATTCCGCTTCTGCTTTTTTTAGTGCATGTTGTGGAGACATACAGAATGTGGCGTATCCCGAAGTTTAACTTACACTGAAAGGTAACTGTTTGACTGTGAGCTGCTAAAGCCAACACATGTGGTCTCATGATCGTTTTTATTGAGACTAATCTACATGGGTAACTGGTTTGACCTCTGAAATGAAACGTGCGAGCGCTATCCACTCTTCACCAAAACAAACTACTTTGCATCTTGTACGGCATTCCGTTAGTAATGTGGCCACTGCGCACAAAGGAAAACACCACCACTTTGAAACAACACCGTAATGTATTCCTGATAATATTGTTAAATACGGGTCGCCTGATCATGACAAAAGTCGTAGGAAATAAGGTTCATAAATAAAAGTCGATATCGAAATTACAACATCTAATCAAAGTCAAAACTAACATGGAGTGACTCACGAAAACCAAAGCCACAGAGAATTGACATGAAAAATTGAAGCTAATAATGTGGGACTTTGACTGACATTGGAAGAAGAATGAAAGAAGAGTTCCTCAACTGTGCAACTCACATTTTCAAGTAAACACGAGGAAAACCCCACTTAACTCCGCATACAAGGCGCAAAAATAACTACGAGTAGATAAATGCATACTGCTCACAGTGTGAAATCTGACATAAAACCAACGCCTCGTGCTATTGCGAAAAGGGAGACGTAATCTTCAAAGTGCACTGTCGGCATGAGACGAAGGCCTGGAAGCGACAAAGGGCGACTCCCACGTAACGAATGTTAAGAATTCAAAGTTCTCTATTTTCAGCCCAAACTCTTTTGGAGGGCGACATCAAAGCTTAAGCCAATGTGACGAACGTAAATGTGCCTCAAAGCATGAAAACAGATGGGAGGCAGCAAAAGTTACCCTGACATGGCGTAAAAATGCGCAAAAGCAAATTACTACTAGGTTGAAACTTCCTGGCAGATTAAAACTGTGTGCCCGACCGAGACTCGAACTCGGGACCTTTGCCTTTCGCGGGCAAGTGCTCTACCAACTGAGCTACCGAAGCACGACTCACGCCCGGTACTCACAGCTTTACTTCTGCCAGTACCTCGTCTCCTACCTTCCAAACTTTACAGAAGCTCTCCTGCGAACCTTGCAGAACTAGCACTCCCGAAAGAAAGGATATTGCGGAGACATGGCTTAGCCACAGCCTGGGGGATGTTTCCAGAATGAGATTTTCACTCTGCAGCGGAGTGTGCGCTGATATGAAACTTCCTGGCAGATTAAAACTGTGTGCCCGACCGAGACTCGAACTCGGGACCTTTGCCTTTCGCGGGCAAGTGCTCTACCAACTGAGCTACCGAAGCACGACTCACGCCCGGTACTCACAGCTTTACTTCTGCCAGTACCTCGTCTCCTACCTTCCAAACTTTACAGAAGCTCTCCTGCGAACCTTGCAGAACTACTACTAGGTTGACACCGAGTTTAAGCGATCTTTCACTATTCGAGGAGCTAGCACTTGGCCGAGCATAAAAAAATTTGAGATGGAGCTAAATTTCTCACATTTCGTGGGAATGGAAAGGCAGGATTCTTGTTTACACCCATGCTGAAAAGATACTTGCCACATCTCAAGTGCTCACTACGGCAGCGTTGCGACCGCCCATCATGCACTAACTCCCGGAAACCGCAACTTCAGAATGAGCCGAGCAGGCCATGGGAACCGCACCAGAACTGCCACCCAACTTGAGCAAATCCTTCTTGTTGCATCTCCACAGCAGACACGGCATGTCCCAAAAATCGCAGTTTTGCTTGAGAACCTTTCAGCTACCATCCAATGATAAGTACTGCCCACTGTGTATGTGAAATACAATGTAACTGAACTGATACAGGATCGAGAAGTGATCTGTATCAGTCACGTCACATTTTTATGGTGCGTATTTTACTAGTACTGGATTTCGATGAGTGGTTTATGCCTGCAATTTTGATGACATCATGTGCAACGCAGATAAGTGTCACCAGCGGCTTCAACAGTTATGTATATCCTGTACAAAAATAGCGATGGATTTTCAGTTCAGATTGTCAGCTATGAGTTTGGTATAAAAGCAACTCTTTCAAGCTCCATTCCATCCCTGCTCTTAGGGAAACAAAATTTAGTTTAAACATTTAAAGCTAACAGGCGTGATTCAAAATTCACATTGCAAAGGAAAATTACTTACACATGATAGGTTAGGATTGTGAATTACATCACAGGAAACAGAATAATAAGTGCTTTCTTTATACTACGAAGTTCCATTATTATTATTCCTGTCACCATAAATTTACTGCATTTCTGAAGTAATGTTCATATTCCCTTTTGAAATATAAGTGGCAGTCAAATGAAAAGCCGGCCGGGGTGGCCGAGCGGTTCTACGCGCTACAGTCTGGAACCGCGCGACCGCTGCGGTCGCAGGTTCGAATCCTGCCTCGAGCATGTATGTGTGTTATGTCCTTAGGTTAGTTAGGTTTAAGTAGTTCTAAGTTCTAGGGGACTGATGACCTTAGAAGTTAAGTCCCATAGCGCTCAGAGCCATTTTTAAGACATTTATCCCATTGGGCGTTTTGAGTTCATGGCGAGTCGTCGTTTCAGCAAAGTGTCATCACAGCTCAGAGAACTGATTGCGGTTCCACGCTCAAGAAACTCTACGAGCAGAGGGCCCGTGCAATAGAAGGAGGTCATCATGAGCTTACCGGAACTTGTGTGAACAGCTTCGGATTTCCTTGGGGTAGATGTTTCCACTGCTGGCTTTGACGTTTGCTGTCGGAATGCCGTCGGACGTAATCATCTGTTGCACGATAATGCCCAACCCCTTACTGCCAGTCAGACGAAGGCTCCGTTCCAGTAATTTCGGTGGGAAACTCGGCAACATCCTCTGTTTAGACCGGATCTATCACTATGTGATTTTCACATATTTGGCAACCCGAATAAAGATAGGCGTGGACGTCGTCTTCAGCCGGACAAGTAAGTGCAAGGATGGGTGGATTGTGGATCCGACAGCGACCGACCGCGTTCTACGTAACAGGAATTGATCGTCTCGTCTCCCTCTGGTATGGATGTCTTTTGAATGGAACCATTCCATTCCAGGGTCCCGTGTGGCAGATGTTAGGTTTTCATTCGACTGCTTCGCTTATCAAAACTGAATGCTGGTAACATATGATCAAGAAATATTTTAAGCTGCAGGATCAGGTGAATACGTCTGTAGTATTTCCCTTACGTGAGAAGCCATAAACTTATTAATAGATGCTCAAGGTAACTTCCATAGTACTTTAAAACAACTTGCTTAAAACACGAGAATAATTAGCATAAGGTCCCTGGAAGGCTCCCTAAGAAAGTAAATCAATGTTAAAATTTCTTGCCAGTCCACAATGAGGCCATTAAACATTGAACACTTCCTCGAAATGGGCGAGAACTGGGGAAAAACCGTCATTCGCCTGGAGTGATTTGGGCAAAGAAGGAAAAACATGACAAGAACTGAACCTCGTCCCTCCCTCATACTGACCCGCTCGCCATAACCTCAGCGCCATCTGGTTCATTTCCAGTTTACGAGCTTATGTAGGGAGGTAGCAGAGCAAGCAATAAATCATATTAATCATAGTAATGGAAGCAGCGTTTGGGTAACGTATTTGCCTACTGCAAAGTAAAGAGCGTTTCATTCAGATTGATCGTGACGCTCGCCTAGGTTTGTGCAGAAACCAACTGGGAACGTCAGTCAGGATCCCTTGCAAGGGATTATGTAATCGTCTGAAACAAAGACCGAACAACGGAACATAAAATTTCGAAAACGTCACAGATTAAATTAAAAATTACTTCTTGAGTACGACGAATAGTACACTAAATAGAGTGAACTTAAATAGCAGACAACTGCTTGTTAGTCTAGAGAGTTTGATATTGAGTGGTTGGAAATTAAGCAGTAATCCGTAAGCTACGGATACAAATGAACAAAACTGGCAAAAGGCAAAAACTGGAATTAATTTTACAAAATCGATTTCACACAATTTAATGAATTTATTATTATCTTTAAAGCCTCGCACATTCCGCTAATCGGAGTGAGAATTCGAATCAAGAACAGCTGCCAACATGAGTTACGTAGGAGTAAATATCCTCGGAGTAGTGAAGCATCTGAAAAAACTTAATAAAAGCAAGTCTTCTGGTCCATACTGTATACCAATTAGGTTGCTTTCAGAGCATGCTGATGCATTAGCTCCATACTTAACAATCATATACAATCGTTCGCTCGACGAAAGATCCGTATCCAACTGGAAAGTTGCACAGGTCATACCAGTATTCAAGACAGGTAGTAGGAGTAATCCACTTAATAACAGGCCCATATTATTTACGTCGATAAGCAGCAGGATTCTGGAACACATTTTGTGTTCGAAGAAACCGGTCTATAGAGACACAGTCAACATCGGTTTAGAAAACACCGTTCTTGTGAATCACAACTGGCTCTTTATTCGCATGAAGTGTTGATTGCTATTGACAATGGCTTTCAGATAGATTCCGTATTTCTGGATTTGCTGCTTATAGTGAAATTGCGTGCTTATAGAATATCACCTCAGTTATGTGACTGGATTTGTGATTTCCCGTCAGAGAGGTCACAGCTCGTAGTAATTGACGGAAAGTCATCGAGTAAAGCAGAAATGATTTCCGGCGTTCCCCAAAGTAGTTTATAGGCCCTTTGCTATTCCTTACCTATAAAAACGATTTGGGAGACAATCTTAGTAGCCGTCTAAGGTTGTCTGGACATGACGCTGTCGTTTATCGAGTAATAAAGTCATCACAAGATGAAAACAAATTGCAAAACGATTTAGAAAAGATATCTAAATGGTGCGAAAATTGGCAGTTGACCCAAAGTAACGAAAAGTGTGAGGTCATCCACATGAGTGCTGAAACGAATTCGTTAAACTTCGGTTACACGATAAATCAGTCTAATCTAAAAGCCGCAAATTCAACTAAATACCTAGGAATTACAATTACGAACAACTTAAATTGGAAGGGACACACAGAAAATGTTGTGGGCAAGGCTAAGTAAAGACTGCGTTTTATTGGCAGGACACTTAGAAAATGTAAAAGATCTACTAAGGAGACTGCCTACACTACGCTTGTCCGTCCTCTTTTAGAATACTGCCGCGCGGTGTGGGATCCTTACCAGACAGGACTGACGGAGTACATCGAAAAAAGTTCATGATACAGGATTTGGATTCGAAATCATTAAAAGAAAGGCGTTTTTTGGTGCGACGGAATCTTCTCACGAAATTCCAATCACCAACTTCCTCCTCCGAAAGTGAAAATATTTTGTTGACACCTACCTACATAGGGAGAAACGATCGCCACGATAAAATAAGGGAAATCAGAGCTCGAACGGAAAGATATAGGTGTTCGTTCTTTCTGCGCGCTATACGCGATTTGAATAATAGAGAACTGTGAAGGTGGTTCGATGAACTCTCTGCCAGGCACTTAAATGTGATTTGCAGAGTATCCATGCAGATGTAGATGTAGAAATAACCAAGATCCAAAACCTCGTGTAGGCGATATTCTTCTTCGTTGCAATCTGTACACACTGACACAAATTAAAGACGCTCTCTCTGTCGTAATTCGGAGAGAGAAATCTAGAACGCAGTTACAGCCATGTCAATTTCAATATGTTAGGGTGTGAAACCTGCCCTATCGCACAATACATAGGTTGTCGTTTTGTAGTGTATGTTACAAAGTAATATATGTTGCAATGATTTTGCACACGACAATTTAAAACGTAGTACCTGTCTCACGCGACTAAAAGTAGAGAATCGTGAAATGCAACGAGAAATACTTTTCGGTACACGCTCTACTGTCTCTGTGTTTTGAAAGAAAAAAATTTGGCCATGTACGAGTAGGATTCGCGCGCAGGGTTCCGCACAAACTTAATTATGTCTATGCTGGGTGGGCAAATAAAACTGGCCCGAATGAGTGGACACGACAGCACGTGAAAGTATGCATATAACCACACCCCGCGACGCGCACACTACGTATACGACCGCCACGTGATCCACTCCGGTTCAGAGCGTAGTGCGGTCTGTGTCAGTGTGAGAGTAGCAGTACAGAAGGGACGATGGTACTCAAAAGTGGTTGGAAGCGAGTGTTCGTTGTGGAAACAGGCGTGACAACGAAGTCGTGGAAACCGAGTGATCAGTTATTTGCTGAAAAATGTAATTGTGTCAAAGGGGCAGCAAAAAATGTCATGCGACGCTTAGTCCGAAAATGGCATCAGACACGATCAGTTTTGAACAAGTCGAAAAACATTCCGAAATGTGCCTGCACATAAGGAATTGTGGCTGCAGTTTACCAAAAATTACTTCAGAGTCCTACCAAATCAACCCGACGCCTGTCGCAAGAGATCGGCATATCATATCGATCATGCGGACGTCTGTCGTTCGTGCATTAAAACCAGCAGATGCTCCTCAGCGCCTCCAGTTTTGTGAGTGGTTGTTCACTGAGAAAACAATGAATGGCTTGGACATTGATCTGTTCTTTATGTCTGATGAAGCTTGGTTTCACCTGAATGGCTGTGTCAGTTCAGAGAATCACAAGTTCTGGGAGCATAGAGTCCGCCTAACATCCACGAAGCACCATTGCATGGTCAGAAGATTGAGGTCAGATGTGCAAAGGCTGCACGCCGCATTACTGGTCCTATCTTCTTTCATCAGACGCTGACTTCGGCGTGCTTTGTGGCAGCATTAACCGAGGACGAAAAGACCTACCGTTATTTTTCAACAGCATGGAGCTATTGCCCGTACAGCGGGCCGAACCTTGGAGCGCATTTACACAGTCTCTACGGCCGACATAGGGTTAGCAAAGGTCAGTCTGGTCGCGGTCCTAGATGGCCACGCAGGTCATCTGATCTGTCAGCGTGCCATTACTTTGTCTGGGGAGCCATCAAGTCTAAGGCGTATCGCCAACGACCGTCATAGTTTTCAAGAACACCAGCGGAACATTTCGGATAAGATTGCAGCAATTCCAGCAATCCAGCTTCGATCCGCCTCCAGCAACTTGCTGGTCAGGTCATTTTCAACATCTGCTGTAGTCAGGATAGTACTGTATTTCCTTTCTTCTGCTGTGCTTCATTGCACAATGGAACTCCATTCTCCAGGCCACTTATTTGCCCCACACTGTGTACATAGTTTATCCATCCTGGGAATCGCGAATCTCAACGATTTTTGCCTATTATCGATGTCGATACTGGGAAGACATTGCTCCCGGGAATTCCAAGGCCGTATCAAAATCTCTACAGTATTTCCTCAGACTAGCGTGGACATGAAAAAAAGAAGCGTGCAGGGAATTCCCGTTAATATTTGTAGGGAGAAAAGAAATAATGAAACATTTTAATTTACTTTTTTAAAACATGACTTGCACTGACATTTTGTTTCCATGCAGTAATATTACTCTATTATGCATTTGAGGGATGATGAATGCAATGTTGAAATGGCAAAAAGATTTTTTTATATGATACAATGTAACAAGATATAGAATTTTTATTTTATTTATACTGTGAAACCTTGCCAAATTTCATGATTCTAGGTCAACGGGAAGCACCCTAAAGGTTATGATAAGTGAATTTTGAGTACCAAAGTATGTGACGTAAATGGCCTATACTTTCACTGAACTGATTTGGAAATTTAAAATTTTTACACCGCCAATGGACCATATGGACCATATGTGACAAATTTTTAGCGTGATACGTCAACTCGTTCCCGAGAAAAAGGCTTCTCTTATGAGTCAGATACACGGACAACAAGCTATCCTGTAAGGGTTTCGTCTGTACAGATTGAGGCTCGGAACCGTAAAAAATAGTAAATTTTAACGTCATTTAATTAGCTCAGTCCCGTCAGTTTGGCCGGCCGAAGTGGCCGTGCGGTTAAAGGCGCTGCAGTCTGGAACCGCAAGACCGCTACGGTCGCAGGTTAGAATCCTGCCTCGGGCATGGATGTTTGTGATGTCCTTAGGTTAGTTAGGTTTAACTAGTTCTAAGTTCTAGGGGACTAATGACCTCAGCAGTTGAGTCCCATAGTGCTCAGAGCCATTTGAACCCGTCAGTTTCATTGAAACTAAGCAACAATGCTGATGTGTGCAACAGAAGCAAGGCACGTGGTGTTAATCACGGGGTCTCGGGTTCGATTCCCGGCCGGGTTGGGGATTTTCTCTGCCCGGGGACTGGGTGTTTGTGCTGTCCTCATCATTTCATCATCACCACCATCATTTATCAGAGTGACTAGATTGGATTGTGAAAAGAAAATGGACTGTGTAAAAATTGGGACTTTGCACGGGCGCTGATGACAGCGAAGTTGAGCGCCCCAAAAACCAATCATCATCATCATCATCATCATCATCATCATCACCACCACCACCACCACCACCACCACCACCACCACCACCACCACCAACAGAGGTGCACATAAACTACGACGAGTCTCGCAACTCCAAATTGAATCCGATGTGCTTAATTAGGCAAAAACTCGCGGTCTAGAATCTAGATAAACCAGATACAACAATTTGCAAATGGAAGGAAGGAGCTTGCACGATGTACAGCGGGCAAACAAACAGCCACGAAGGGTGTGCCTTATGAAGCGGCCGCGAGTTGTGGTGGCTGCGCTGTGTGCAGTTAATCTGGCAGAGAGCCGGCGTCTGCCGCTGTTTGCCGCAGGTACACATCGCAGGCAGGTGGCGGGAGCCCGGCGTGTTGCAGCCGAAGCGCCTGAATGGAGAGCAGCTGCAGCCAGCCACTCTACTGTTTATTACGCTGAGAGCGGGGGCGGCGCGCACCGCAGACCGCGTCTGCCTCTCTCATCTGCTCTCCACTTTACTTCCGACTAGCCTCGCCGTCTCCTCCATCCCCATACGACTTCACCGTTGTTTCTGGAAAAAATTTCTTCTACAAAAGGACGAAGATCTCTGCTTTGCGCCTCTTCGACAGCGAAATCATTAAAGACGGAGCAAAACCTCAGTTAATGGTGGGTGCCTACAGAAACAGACGCGTGTTCTTTTCTACGAAACCGTACTTCCTTTTGTTTGATAGTTTAAAAAAATAAATACAAAAATTGACGGATTTTTGTCGGGGACCCGAAGACCGATTGATCTTGTGTCTATTCATCAGGCAGCTGAAGGTTGTGTAGGGCAAGATAAGCCACCTGCTGAAAAGAACAAGATCAAATCGGTCTTCGGGCCTACTATGAAAATCCGTCAATTACAGTGGCCAGTTAAAGACGTAGCAGTTATGAGAACACCTGGGGTCTATAAGATACCCTGCGAGTGTGACCCGCGTTACGTCGAATAAACAATAAGCACAGTGGAACAACACAGGACGGATTATGAGAGGTTTCATCGTCTACGTTCACCCCGAGAAATCTGTTTTAGCCTCGTTTCACAGCTACCGCAATAACAAGCGTGGGCGGCTTTTTGTAGACGGCTGAAGAAAAGACGAAGAAACAGGAAGAATGGGATGTGCGAGGACAAGCAGCCACACTTGCATCTACGAACGGTTTTTTGCGTTTTTTTTTAGTTTCAGAAACTATTTTTTAACACTCTCAGTTGGAACTCTATTTCACCGTCGTCAAAACCGTCTGAGGACGGAATTAGCGTATCGAAAAACGACATATGCCGATCGGGTTTTTGCTTCAACGCACTAATTATTTCAGGTTCAACTTGGTCTGGCTTCCTCTTTTCGTTTAAAGTTATGTTGGTTTTTTAAATATTTCTTCTCTGAGCGTTTCGCTTATAGTAGGATTCTTTATTTCGTCGCTGTCGTTTTCTGAAAGTGCGGAGAGCGGTAGAGTATCGTCTGGAAAGCTGTCTTCAATGGTACGGCGATTGACAGATTTTTTTTCCTAAAATTTGAGCTGTCTCCTGAATATGTAAGTTCTGGGTGTCTGCCTTGCGCTTCTAGAGGATTGTTTTACAGTCCTTTGGTTCCTCTAATTCTTCTGAAATGAGTCACGAATATTCATCCATCTCTTTATGACTCCTTTCCCTAAGAACAAATTATCGTTATTAATCGTGACAGGTGTGATAATAACGCGATTTGTTTTGATTTTAATTAATGACAGACTAATACTATTGTATGTTGCCTGTTTGACAAAATTAGATAAATTATTAGATAGATTTCGTATCCTATCGATTTGGTTCAAATGGCTCTGAGCACTATGGGACTTAGCTTCTGAGGTCATCAGTCCCCTAGAACTTAGACGTACTTAAACCTAACTAACCTAAGGACATCACACACATCCATGCCCGAGGCAGGATTCGAACCTGCCAATTAGCCGGCGCCACACTAGTGTGAAATGTCCCACATAATGCACCTCCCGACAACCGTGTACCGGCGCCGTTTGCCCGGCAGCCAGATAAATGTGAAACGACCCATAGCTGAGCATGCTTTAGGGTCAGGAGTTCACTACACTCAGCTGGCGGCTACACGGGTAGCGGAGGCTGTGTGACGTGGAGTGGGCGGTTTTTTAGGTTAGATGGCCTCGCGAAAGTACGGGGTGGACTGCAATCTCAAAGGGTGCATGGCAAATACAGGACGTGCTTGGATCAAGGAACAGTCGGAATTGTAGTTGTAAATTGTTGTATTTGTGCTGCGAAAGTCCCTGAGCTTCAAGCGCTAATAGAAAGCACAGAAGCTGAAATAGTTATAGGTAAAGAAAGCTGGCTAAAGCCTGAAATAAGTTCTGCAGAAATTTTTACGACGTCTCAGACGGTGTTCAGGAAAGATAGGTTAGGCAGAATTGGTGGTGGAGTGTCTGTATCTGTCAGTAGTGGTTTATCTTGTAGTGAAGTCGAAGTAGATACTCCGTGCGAATTGGTATGGGTTATACTTAACAGCCGAACTAAGTTAATAATTGGCTCCTTCTACCGACCCCCAGACTCCGATGATATAGTTGCTGAACAGTTCAGAGAAAATTTGAGTCTCGTAACAAATAAATACCCCACTCATACGGTTATAGTTGGTGGAGACTTCAACCTTCCCTCGATATGTTGGTAAAAATACTTGTTCAAAACCGGTGGTAGGCAGAAAACATCATCCGAGATTGTCCTAAATGCTTTCTCTGAAAATTATTTCGAGCAGTTAGTCCACGAACCCACGCGAATTGTAAATGGTTGCGAACACACTCGACCTCTTAGCCACAAACAATCCAGAGCTAATAGAGAGCATCATGACTGATACAGGGATTAGTGATCACAATGTCGTTGTAGCTAGGCTCAATACCGTTTCTTCCAAATCCACCAGAAACAAACGCAAAATAATTTTATTTAAAAAAGCGGATAAAGTGTCACTAGAAGCCTTCCTAAGAGACAATCTCCATTCCTTCCGAACTAACTATGCAAATGTAGACGAGATGTGGTTCAAATTCAAAGATATAGTAGCAACAGCAATTGAGAGATTCATACTTCATAAATTGGTGAGAGATGGAACTTATCCCACGTGGTACACAAAACAGGTCCAAACGCTGTTCCAGAGGCAACGGAAAAAGCATGCGAAGTTCAGAAGAACGCGAAATCACGAAGATTGGCTAAAATTTACAGACGAGCGAAATTTGGCACGGACTTCAATGCGAGATGCCTTTAATAAGTTCCACAACGAAACATTGTCTCGAAATTTGGTAGAAAATCCGAAGAAATTCTGGTCGTATGTAAAGTACACAAGCGGCAAGACGCAGTCAATACCTTCGCTGCGCAGTGCCGATGGTACTGTTACCGACGACTGTGCCGCTAAAGCGGAGTTATTGAACGCAGTTTTCCGAAATTCCTTCACCAGGGAAGACGAATGGAATATTCCAGAATTTGAAACACGAACAGCTGCTAGCATGAGTTTCTTAGAAGTAGATACCTTAGGGGTTGCGAAGCAACTCAAATCGCTTGATACGGGCAAGTCTTCAGGTCCAGATTGTATACCGATTAGGTTCCTTTCAGATTACGCTGATACAATAGCTCCCTACTTAGCAATCATATACAACCGCTCGCTCACCGATAGATCTGTACCTACAGATTGCGCAGGTCGCACCAGTGTTTAAGAAGGGTTGTAGGAGTAATCCATCGGACTACGGATCTATATCATTGACGTCGGTTTGTAGTAGGGTTTTGGAGCATATACTGTATTCAAACATTATGAATCACCTCGAAGAGAACGATCTATTGATACGTAATCAGCATGGTTTCAGAAAACATCGTTCTTGTACAACGCAGCTAGCTCTTTATTCGCACCAAGTAATGGCCGCTATCGACAGGGGATCTCAGGTTGATTCCGTATTTCTGTATTTCCGGAAAGCTTTTGACACCGTTCCTCACAAGCGACTTCCAATCAAGCTGCGGGCCTATGGGGTATCGTCTCAGTTGTGCGACTGGATTCGTGATTTCCTGTCAGGAAGGTCGCAGTTCGTAGTAATAGATGGCAAATCATCGAGTACAACTGAAGTGATATCAGGCGTTCCCCAGGGAAGCGTTCTGGGACCTCTGCTGTTCCTGATCTATATAAATGACCTGGGTGACAATCTGAGCACTTCTCTTAGGTTGTTCGCAGATGATGCTGTAATTTACCGTCTAGTAAGGTCATCCGGAGACCAGTATCAGTTGCAAAGCGATTTAGAAAAGATTGCTGTATGGTGTGGCAGGTGGCAGTTGACGCTAAATAACGAAAAGTGTGAGGTGATCCACATGAGTTCCAAAAGAAATCCGTTGGAATTCGATTACTCGATAAATAGTACAATTCTCAAGGCTGTAAATTCAACTAAGTACCTGGGTGTTAAAATTACGAACAACTTCAGTTGGAAAGACCACATAGATAATATTGTGGGGAAGGCGAGCCAAAGGTTGCGTTTCATTGGCAGGACACTTAGAAGATGCAACAAGTCCACTAAAGAGACAGCTTACACTACACTCGTTCGTCCTCTGTTAGAATATTGCTGCGCGGTGTGGGATCCTTACCAGGTGGGATTGACGGAGGACATCTAAAGAGTGCAAAAAAGGGCAGCTCGATTTGTATTATCACGTAATGTGGGAGAGAGTGTGGCAGATATGATACGCGAGTTGGGCTGGAATTCATTAAAGCAAAGACGTTTTTCGTCTCGGCGAGATCTATTTACGAAATTTCAGTCACCAACTTTCTCTTCCGAATGCGAAAATATTATGTTGAGCCCAACCTACACAGGTAGGAATGATCATCAAAATAAAATAAGAGAAATCAGAGCTCGAACAGAAAGGTTTAGATGTTCGTTTTTCCCGCGCGCAGTTCGGGAGTGGAATGGTAGAGAGATAGTATGATTGTGGTTCGATGAACCCTCTGCCAAGCACTTAAATGTGAATTGCAGAGTAGTCATGTAGATGTAGATGTAGAAAAGGTCTCCGTATAAAATTTACCGAAATTTTCGTTGTGGGTCGCACTAACGGCTTCTGAGACTGAGTAATTATAGAGGCCATTGAAATAGAAATCACCGATAACACTCTAAACAAGGACAGTGGTCTGCAGCTCGGCACGAAGGGGGATACGGCGATAGCATGGTTGAAGCGGACACATTGACCGCCGAGTCAACGTATGCCCAAATATATGAAGCCGCGAGCACGAGTGACGTCACAGCCGGCAGCTCGTGTATATAAGGGGGTACCAGCAGCAGTCATACCACTTGCCAATGGCGAGCGAGCGCTTGGCCGGAAGCTCGTGGAATTTTAATCACTTGACGCGGCAGGAAACTGAGGACTTTTTATTTAATGTTATCGCCACGTGACTCCGTATTCTTGCAGCTACTGTCCAGTTTGTGTGTTGTTTGTCCCTTGCAGACGTGTAGTTTTACGTGCTGGTGTAAACAATGGCATTATGCGGTGTACCTAATTTCGAATGCCAGTATTATGTAGCTTCCTTCGCAATGATCGACTGCAAATTGGATGATATGGACCTGCAATCACTGACTGCAGCAGTTTCTGTCGGGTTTGAAATCGCTTGTTCTTGACAAGACGTTAGAGTGGTTCCAGCCCTTGTCAGTTAAAACCTTTTTGCGATAAGAAAAAGTGGATAACTTCATTCGCGGAATGCGCATGGACAGTCTAAACACGATAGCTCATTTCTGTCTCTCTTCTAATGTATCCAACTCGAGCTAATTTACTGCGCTGATACTATACAGGGTGATCAAATGTACACATTTGTGGGTGTAATATATGCATAAAAGTAAAGAAAAACGGTAAATAAAGTTTTACGTACATTCATAATATCAGTAGGTCGTAAACTGCATGTAGGCCTGCGATGGCGTACTCAACCGGTGAATACGCGGATATGTACCTCTTTGACGGCACAGCAGAAGGTAATGCGCGAGGAGCAATGGTCGGCCGCTGTGGCCGAGCGGTTCTAGGCGCTTCAGTCTGGAACCGAGCAACCGCTACGGTCGCAGGTTCGAATCCTGCCCAGGTTAGTTAGGTTTAAGTAATTCTAAGTTCTAGGGAACTGATGAACTCATATGTTAAGTCCCATAGTGCTCAGAGCCATTTGAACCATTTTTGAGTAGCAAGGCGACGTTATATGGAAATGTTTCCAGACAGAAGAGTACCAAACAATCTGAGTTTCACACGCGCATATCGTGGTGCGTCACGGTTAAATCAGCCTCAACTGGATGGAGTGTTGTTGAGAAAATCCTAGAAATTGTAACTGAAGATCCGACCATAAGTGGCGGCCGCTGTGGCCGAGAGGTTCTAGGCGTATCAGTCAGGAACCGCGCGGCTGCTACGGTCGAATCCTGGATGTGTGTGATGTCCTTAGGTTAGTTAGGTTTAGGTAGTTCTAAGTCTAGGGGACTGACGACCTCAGATGTTAAGTCCCATAGTGCTTAGAGCCATTTGAACCGACCATCAGTACCACCGTAGATGTTCTTCTATCAACTGCATGGCACCTGCTTCCAAGACAGCAATTCCAGTCACCTGATCTGTGGAAGGTAGAGGACGTGAAAATTTTCGTCACTGGTTACTAGAACGCCATGCTGATGAACCATGTTTCGGTCGTCCGATAAATGGTTCGGTCGTTCGATAAATACAGTACGAAGATAACAATATCGTTTTCCAGTGAACATTTGAAATGGTATAATTACTCGGACCGCATGTTATTTCATGGCGCCTGATTGGCAGAGTGTATCGACAGTTTTTGGAACATGAACTGCGTGGTCTGCTTCATGATATCTCACTCACTACACGAACCAACTTGTAATTTCTGCGCGACGGTGCCCCTGCACATTTAAGTCGGGACGAAAACCAGTCTGCTTGGCCCGCCAGGTCTGCAGATCTTAACCTCCTGGATTTATACACCAGGCCCCGTCTCAAGGAGCTCGTGTATGGTGTTGCAATTGAGAATGTAGCGCAGCTACAGCAGTGACATGAAAATGGCTGTGCAACTGTGCAATATGGGATGAACAGAGCCTGTAACGTTACGAGAGCGGTAAGACATCGAGGACATCATTTTGAACTTGTTCTAGGATAAATTTCGTGTCCCGTCTTGTCGTTGCTCTGAGAATAATTAATTTTGTGTTGTTTGTGTAGCGCTTGTGATGCCTACTCTACTGTAAAACTCTGAAACAAATAAACTTCAGACAAAACTTTATTTACCATTTTACGCTAATTTTGATACATCATTAAACCCACGAAGTGTGTACAGTTACTTTTGAATCACCCTGTACAACCGACCAGCCCATACAACACATCAGCAGCGGGGAGGGAGCTGCGGTCAAATGACTCTCTATTACCAGTTCTACGCCATCTGAAGCACTTGACTCCTACTAGTACTGTCTTTTAAGGAGCGTTGCTACTAAAATTCTGTCCAGCGAGATCACGCATGAGATGCAGTGAAAGTGATTCTCGTCCTGTGGACCAGTGGCTGATATCTCCTAGGCGACTGAGAGAGTGATCAAAGTGCGCCTGCGAGTACGGAGCCATTACTGCGTACGTCCGTGCCGTGCAATGCCGTGGCGAGGCCGGCGCTGTGGCGGCGACGGGCTTCGCAAACCGCAGGCCGTTCCGCTACACGGCTGCCTGCAACCGAGCCGCTGCAAGGCCTGCGTCTGCCGTCTCTCCACAGATCCTGTGACGTTTTCTCGTATCTGCACCCCGCTCAAGTATCCAACACTGACATGACCGTCTGCAACAACGACACGACAGCACAGCCGCAAACTTCGCCCGTCCTACCGTCTTCCTTTAGCAAACAGTTCAACGTACGATCTGCTGACCAGAATCCTCCACACTACAGCAGGCCTTGGATGCTCTCGGCAGTCGCTTTTGTCCTCGTCTCCAGAACCCTACAGCGCAGCGCAGCTAAGAAATAATAGTGAGATCTCTTTCCTTGACACCGTCTCCTGCAGCAAGACACGCCACTGTGCGTTGCTGTAGTTATGCTAGGGATAATAACACGTCGACTAGGGAGGAATAATGGAAGCTCTTTATTATCACGAGGTAATGAATGCTATTGAAAGGGGTCGTCAAAACGACTGCACATTTTTAGATTTCCAGAAGGCTTCTCACACTGTTCCTCACAAGTAACTTGTAATTAAATTGCTGCTACGGTCGCAGGTTCGAATCCTGCCTTGGGCATGGTTATGTGTGATGTCCTTAGGTTAGTTACATTAAAAATGAAGAAATTCCTCCAGCTGTATTTAAGGTGTCGATTTTATTTTGGCAACTAGTTTCAACGTTGTAACAACGTCATCTTCGGGCCCATACACTTGTTGACGTCAACTGCGTGCGGCGGATACTAGTAGTATGGGCCTGAAGATGACGTTGTTACAACGTTGAAACTAGTTGTCAAAATAAAATCGACACCTGAAATACAGCTGGAGGAATTTCTTCATTCGGTCAAGAATACCATCGTAACGACCGGGAGAGCGGTGTGCTGACCCCACGCCCCTCCTATCCGCATCCTCCTTGAGGATGACACGGCGGTCGGATGGTCCCGGTAGGCCACTCGTGGCCTGAAGACGGAGTGCTTTTTATATATATATATATATATATATATTCCAGCTGACGTCCCACTGTCCTCCATTTCAACTATGGATGTACGAAGATTAGGTGGTGGCCGAGCGGTTCTTGGCGCTTCAGTCCGGAACCACGCGGCTGCTACGGTCGCGGGTTCGAATCCTGCCTCAGGCAAGGATGTGTGTCATGTCCTTAGGTTAGTTATGTTTAAGTACACTCCTGGAAATTGAAATAAGAACACCGTGAATTCATTGTCCCAGGAAGGGGAAACTTTATTGACACATTCCTGGGGTCAGATACATCACATGATCACACTGACAGAATCACAGGCACATAGACACAGGCAACAGAGCATGCACAATGTCGGCACTAGTACAGTGTATATCCACCTTTCGCAGCAATGCAGGCTGCTATTCTCCCATGGAGACGATCGTAGAGATGCTGGATGTAGTCCTGTGGAACGGCTTGCCATGCCATTTCCACCTGGCGCCTCAGTTGGACCAGCGTTCGTGCTGGACGTGCAGACCGCGTGAGACGACGCTTCATCCAGTCCCAAACATGCTCAATGGGGGACAGATCCGGAGATCTTGTTGGCCAGGGTAGTTGACTTACACCTTCTAGAGCACGTTGGGTGGCACGGGATACATGCGGACGTGCATTGTCCTGTTGGAACAGCAAGTTCCCTTGCCGGTCTAGGAATGGTAGAACGATGGGTTCGATGACGGTTTGGATGTACCGTGCACTATTCAGTGTCCCCTCGACGATCACCAGTGGTGTACGGCCAGTGTAGGAGATCGCTCCCCACACCATGATGCCGGGTGTTGGCCCTGTGTGCCTCGGTCGTATGCAGTCCTGATTGTGGCGCTCACCTGCACGGCGCCAAACACGCATACGACCATCATTGGCACCAAGGCAGAAGCGACTCTCATCGCTGAAGACGACACGTCTCCATTCGTCCCTCCATTCACGCCTGTCGCGACACCACTGGAGGCGGGCTGCACGATGTTGGGGCGTGAGCGGAAGACGGCCTAACGGTGTGCGGGACCGTAGCCCAGCTTCATGGAGACGGTTGCGAATGGTCCTCGCCGATACCCCAGGAGCAACAGTGTCCCTAATTTGCTGGGAAGTGGCGGTGCGGTCCCCTACGGCACTGCGTAGGATCCTACGGTCTTGGCGTGCATCCGTGCGTCGCTGCGGTCCGGTCCCAGGTCGACGGGCACGTGCACCTTCCGCCGACCACTGGCGACAACATCGATGTACTGTGGAGACCTCACGCCCCACGTGTTGAGCAATTCGGCGGTACGTCCACCCGGCCTCCCGCATGCCCACTATACGCCCTCGCTCAAAGTCCGTCAACTGCACATACGGTTCACGTCCACGCTGTCGCGGCATGCTACCAGTGTTAAAGACTGCGATGGAGCTCCGTATGCCACGGCAAACTGGCTGACACTGACGGCGGCGGTGCACAAATGCTGCGCAACTAGCGCCATTCGACGGCCAACACCGCGGTTCCTGGTGTGTCCGCTGTGCCGTGCGTGTGATCATTGCTTGTACAGCCCTCTCGCAGTGTCCGGAGCAAGTATGGTGGGTCTGACACACCGGTGTCAATGTGTTCTTTTTTCCATTTCCAGGAGTGTAGTTCTAAGTCTAGGGGACTGATGACCTCAGATGTTAAGTCCCATACTGCTGAGAGCCATTTGAATTAAATTGCGTGCCTCTGGATTGTCGTTTCAGTTGTGTGACTGGATTCGTGATTTCGTGTCAGGATGGTCACAGTTCGTAATACTTGACGGAAATATATCGAGTAAACCAGAAGGAATATCTGGTGCTCCCCAAGGAAATGTTATAGGCCTTCTGTTGTTCCTGATCTACATAAACGATTTAGGAGACAATCTGAGCAGTCCTCTTACATTTTTCGCAGATGATGCTGTCATTTACCGTCTTGTAAAGTCATCAGATGATCAAAACGAGATGCAAAATGATTTAGACAAGATACGTCTATGGTGTAAAAAGTGGCAATTGATTGTAAACATGAAAAGCTTAAGTCATCCACATCAATACTAAAAGGAATCCGCTAAATTTCAGTTACACGATCAGTCATACAAATCTAAAGGCTGTAAACTCAACTAAATATATAGGGAGTACAATTACAAATAACATATATTGGAACGATCACAAAGATAATGCTGTGGGGAAAGTACACCAAAGACGAGTTATTGGCAGAACACTTACAAAATGTATCAGGTCTACTAAAGAAACTGCTTACTCTACGCCTATCCGTCCGCTTCTGGAGCACTGCTGTGCGGTGTGGGATCCTCATCAGATAGGATCGACGGAGGGCATCGAAAAAGTTCAAAGAAGAGCAGCTCATTTTGTATTATCGCGAGATAAGGGAGAGTCTGTCACGGATATGATACACGAACTGGGGTGGGACTCGTTAAAAGAAAGGCGTTTTCCGCTGCGGCAGGACTTTTTCATGAAATTTCAACCACCAACTGGCTCCTCAAGAGTGTGAAAATATTTTGTTAGAGCCCACCTACACGGGGAGAAATAATCATCTCAATAAAAAAATCAGAGCTTACACACGGAAATATTTGTGTTCGTTTTTGCCGCGCGTGATTCGAGAGTGGAACGCTAGACAAGTAGCTTAAAGGCGGTTCGATGAACGGTCTGCCAGGCACTTGAGTGTGAACTGTGGAGTAGTCATGTAGATGTAGATACAGGAATATTAGTGTTTACCGTTCAGTCGACGACGGGGTCGTTACAGATGTAGCAAAACTCGGACTGGGGAAGGAAATGAGCTGTGTTCTTATCAAAGAAACCATCCTCGCATTTGTCTTATGTTGTTTAAGGAAATGACGGAAAGGCTAGATATGGATGCGTAACTTTGGTCGGAACGCTTTGTATACACGTTACTTGTGAAGGCTGTACCAAACAGACCAGGGTCTGCTTATGGTCTAAGCGGCACAAGACGCCACTAAGGGCATCAGAGGCGACAGAACTGTAAGACTGTTATACAGAACGAATCACGGCATCAGAAGTGGCCGCTTGGAGCTCCAAGCTAAGAAGGGCGTTAGGCGCCCACACGTGCAAGATTTGTATACAGTGCGTTTCACAATTAGTAGCAATCGACGGGTGAAAGTGTACGAGGGAAAGGGAGGGGGCACCAAATAATAAGTAGCTTGTGTGGAAAAATGCTCTAGAACCATCCCTGAAACAGATACAGTAATTAGGAACACTTAAATAGTAATGTAGACAACGGCCTTGCCGCAGTGGTAACACCGGTTCCGGTCAGATCACCAAAGTTAAGCGCTGTCGGGCTGGGCTAGCACTTGGATGGGTAACCACCCGGCCTGCCGATCGCTGTTGGTAAGCGGAGTGCCCTCAGCACTTGTGAGGCAAATTGAGAAGCTACTTCATTGAGAAGCAGAGGCTCCGGTCACGAAAACTGACAACGGCCGGGAGAGCGGTGTGCTGACCTCACGCTCCTCCACATACGCACGCATCCAGTGAGGCCTAAAGGCTGAGGGTAACACGGCGGTCGATTAGTATCGTTAGGGTCTTCCGAGACCTGTTCGAACAGAGTTCAGTTTTTTAGTTTTAAATCGCAATCTATGCTCTAAATTTAATTGTCTGTAGTAAGGAACCGTTTTCTAGTGTTTCTTTATATCGTGACATGTACACTGAGGTGACTGAAGTCATGGGATACTTCCTAACGTCGCGGCGAATTTCAATTTGCCCGGCGCAGTGCAGTAACTCGAGTGGCATGGATTCAACAAGTCGTTAGAACTCCCCTGCAGAAATATTGAGCCATGCTGCCACTATAGTCGTCTATGATTGCGACAGTGCTGCCGGTGCAGAATTTTGTGCACGAACTGATCTCTCGATTATGTACCATAAAACTTCGAAGGGATTCATGTCAGACGATTTGAGTGGCCACACCATTCGCTCTTATTATCCATAACGTTCTTCAAACAAATCGCGAACAATTGTGGCCAGATGGCAAGGCGCATTGCCATCTATAAAAATTCCATCGTCGTTTGGGAACATGAAGTCATTCAATGGCTACAAGTGGACTCCAAGAAGCCGAAAATAACCATTTACAGTCAATGATTGATTCAGTTGGACCAAAGGGCCGAGTATATTTCATGTAAACACAGCCCACAAGACTATAGGGACACAATCAGCTTGCAGAGTGCCTTCTTGACAACTTGGGTCCACAACTTAGTGCGGTGTGCGCCACACTCTAACCCTACCAACTGAAATCGGGACACATTTTACCAGGACACAGTTGCAGTCGTCGAGAGTCCAACCGATGGGTCCAACCGGTATGGTCGCTGGCGCAGGAGAGGCGCTGCTGGTAATGTCGTGCTGTTAGCAAAGGCAGTCGTGTCGGTCGCCTACTGCCATAGAACATTTCACGCCATATTTCGCTGCACTGCCTTAACGGATACGTTAGTCGTGTGTCCTACATTGATTTCTGTGGTTATTTCCCGCAGTGTTGCTTGTCTATTAGCAGTGACAATTGCGCAAACGACACTGCTCTCGGTCGTTAAGTGAAGGCCGTCGGCCATTGCGCTGTCCGTGGTGACAAGTAATGCCTGAAATGTGGTATTCCCGGCACGCTCTTGATACTATGGATCTCTGAATATTGGATTCCCTAACAATATTCGAAATGAAATACCCCATGCGTCTACCTCCAACTACCATCCGGCATTCAAAGTCTGTTGGGTCCCGTCGTGCGGCTATAATCAGGTCGAAAACCTTTTCACACGAATCACTTGAGTACAAATGACGCTCCGTCAATGGACTGCCTTTTTAATACCTTGCGTACGCGATATTACTGCCATTTGTATTTGTGGATTTCGCTATCGTCACCTGAATGTATGTTACGCAGTGGTTGCGTTTCATCGCAATCGACACAGAACTTTTTGAGTTATTTTAGCTTTTAAGATTTTTCCTTGATTTATGAAAGTCATTATATAATCTAAAGGGATGGCGGTATTTTAAAGAGCTGTGCTTAAACCAGAGGTTCCCAAAATATTTCCCGACAAACGGAAGCCTGTCACATAAAAAATATGAAATGTTTGAGCGAACTGACTTGCATGCTTTACCAACAGTTTGTATCAGCATTACGTCACGAACAGTCATTTTTCCCACAAATTTGCATTTATTATGCAAAACCAATTGCTATTCCTACTCATCCACTTAATATAAAAAAAGTTCATTTCAGGAATAGCTCGAGAATAATTACTCGTTTGAAATAGAAATTAAATGTGCCGGTAATAACCGAAAAACACTTCAGTGCTGCAGTTTGCGTGCTGTCTCTCTAGGATAGCGCGCTATACAGTATAGAGAGCTGCCCGTCACTAACCAGGCTCGGATCCCCCCGCGGAGGCAACGAGCAGTCTGCAGCCACGCTACGCCAGACACTCGCGGAACCTAACTGTTCGCGCTGTCACGCTACGTCGCTCAAGGAACCACGCAACCGCAGTGCCGCGATTTCTCAGCATTCCATTTGTCGCCACGAGATAAATATGTGTCAGTCAGCTTGGCACACACCGTTGTTTCTCTTTTCCTGTTTCTTATACCCTTCAATAGAATTTTTTTTTTCTTTTTCGAGAAGAAATACAAGATCTGGTATGTAAACGCCACTATGCATTATACAAAGCATTCTCTAACACGACTCTCACGTCTCGGAGTATTGTAACGCTATACAAAAACAAGATTTCCGTCAGTAAAGGTGTTGTTATCCAACCGCTGCTATCCTGTCTTATCCTTGAAGTGCAGCGTTAAGATGAAAATAACACTTGTGAAGGCGTTTCCGTAGTAGTTATCAACGACTAGTATCAAAAAATATTATCACAGAAATACAAACTTTCTTAACCTTGGGTGAGAATATAGAAAATGTTCGAAAGAAAATAATGTCAAACCACCGTGAAGGAGACTTTGCGAACAGCTACCATTGTGGATTGTACAACAGCTACCCAATCTCAAAGAACGATCTGTAACTTTCTTTTTCATTTGACTTTCGGCTACGCACTCATTACACAAACACACACACACACACACACACACACACACACACACACACACACACACAATTATCAACAACAACATAAGACACTATTGGATAAGGGTCTTCTTTAGATGTTGCCAGGCATAATACGAGGGCTATCCACAAAGTACATTACGTTTTGGAATTAAAAATAAATAAAGTATTGGAATTTTTTTTATTATATACAGATGAAAGCCACACTTAAATACTACTTTTCTACATAGTTGCCATTTAAATTAAGGCACTTATCGTAGCGATGGACGAGCTTGGAAATTCCTTCGTCGTAAAATTCGGCCGCCTGCGCCTTCAACCACGTGGTTACCTCTTTTGGGACATAAAAGGTGTGATTTCTGTGGATTTCCTGGAAAGAGGCACTACAATACAAAACAACCGCAGGGGAAAGTTGGGCTCAAAGATCTTGCTGATTCGCGACAACGCCGGGGCCCACACGGCAAATGCCACTCGTGAAGTTCTCGAATCTTTTAAGTGGAAGTTGTTTCCTCATCCGCCGTACAGTCCCGACCTGGCACCGAGCGACTTCCACTTATTCCCAGCAATGAAGAAGTGGTTGGCTATGCAGCGTTTTGATGACGACGCACAGCTTCAAGAAGAGGTAACCACGTGGTTGAAGGCGCAGGCGGCCGAATTTTACGACGAAGGAATTTCCAAGCTCGTCCATCGCTACGATAAGTCCCTTAATTTAAATGGCAACTATGTAGAAAAGTAGTATTTAAGTGTGGCTTTCATCTGTATATAATAAAAAAAATTCCAATACTTTATTTATTTTTAATTCCAAAACGTAATGTACTTTGTGGATAGCCCTCGTACAATACAAGGGTCAATTCTGCTGCTGTAAGTTTTCTAATGCAGTCTACCCATTTCCGTTATGTCTTCTTCTTGGCCCTTTCTTGTGCATCTACCACCCATCCGCCTGGCTACACTTCCGTCCATCTCCGTTTCATTACCTCTCCACTCTTCTCTCTTCCCTGATCATGTCCCTCTTCGTAGTTGTTCTAATATCTCTCTCCATTACTCACCGAGCAACAGTTCTTAAATGATTCTCGCATCAAATGTCCACGTATCACTGCCAAAAAACAAAACTAGCATCCCAAAGTAATTCTTAACTTTTCCCTTGGGGCAAATTTTAATTCTGTCTTCCTGGATGAGATCCCAGTGACTTGATAACATCACCACCTCGCTCCTTGCTAGGAGCAGACAAAAAATGCAACTGGCAATAACCAATAGTTCACTTCGTGTTCGTCACGTGTCACAGGTTAACACGGCCTTATTTTTTATAGTGTCAAACAAAACATGTTTTTCTTTTCATGTAGCCTTTGGAAATCATCCTACAATAAGCGTCAACAAATAAAACTGCATTTTAAAGCACTCAGAAAATTACATTTAGATATATTTACGAAATCTATAAATTATTCTCTAATGTATTATGCGAATGCAAAAACTAACTGTACGTTTTAACGGACCCGCAACATACGTATAACGAGGCAGTGATGGTGCCCCGAGACCACGAAGGTAGAAGGAACCGAAGGTGACAGCAGGTAGAGACGGGTCAGCCCTGCGGTTAGAGGAGGATCCATGCACCTGTTGGCCGTGGCCTTCTTAAAGAATACGTCCTGGCGTTCACTTGAAGCGACGTAATGGCAACGGATACGAATACATTATCTAACATCTTGTCCTTCCTCGTTCTAGTGCGCTCAAAGAAGGTAAATTTTTTAATAGCTGAAACCACCTTACAAAGGGCAATGAAGTTTTATGTGCGTCTGAAGGTTGTCTTCAGTCGAAACACTAGTTTCACCTGCGCAACCCTCTTCATCTCTCGATAACTACTGTTACATACATCCATTTGAACCTGCTTACTGTGGTCAAGCCTGGGAAGTCTCCTACAATTTTTAACTCCCAAATCCCCCCCGTCAACCTCAAGCACCAAACTGACGATTGCTTGACGCCTCACGACGTGTCCTATCAACTAGTCCCTTCTTTTAGTCAAATTTTGCCATAATCAGGAATGCACACAGATTTATTTTTCGGGGAAGGGGGGGGGGGGGCAAATCGGAAGGCTAATTTTACCTAGTGCGACTTCTTATATTATAATACAAATTCGATTAAACCTTTTAACAGATCAGACAAACGGACAATAGTTGATTTGCTGTATCCATTCGCCTTAAATGATCCATAAACTTGTTAATAGCTCAAATTTCCGCTGAAATAATGGATAAATATTTATTTACATTACAGCAGCGTTACTGAAGTATGAATCTCACATTGCACGCAATAGAAAAGCAAATACTTCGAAAAATTCGAAGAAACTAGCAGAAGGTTACAAAGTAACATCAATTCGTCGAGGAGATCGATCGAAAATGTCAATTCTAACGTCGAGGTTGTCATTAGTATGTCGGATAAGGGACAGGGGTGCCAGTCCATTCAGCCTCTTCTTTCTTTGCCGAGCGCTAATAAATTTTCAGTCGGCGGAGGAAGCTAAAATTTTGCTCACAACTGCAGGTTGATACAGGAAAGGCAGCAAAAATTGGAAGCAGTTTTCGAATGTGTTCTACGTAAAGACATCTATTTACTTGAAACGCGTTTTCGAAAAAAGATACTAGCTTTGAGTCTATTCTGTTCTGTTCCGAAATAGCCCAGACGTAACGATATTGCACCTAAATTTTTCCTTGTACGGCTTAAGTATGGCACTGAGACCAGAAACAAAGGAACCTAATTCGCTCATACCTCTCCTTGGGTGATCTATTTTCAACTACACGGAAATTTTCACGCACATACAGATTTAGTAATGGTATGAAACTGTTCACCACCTATTTTGCTTTACAAGAGTTGAAGCCTCGTATAGTTTCGTCAATTTCCCTCTTTTTCCTCTGCTGTTATCATCAACTTCTTTGCCTGAAACTCCTTTCACTTGATTTTCAGGTATAATTAAGAATGAATAATAATGAGCAAGCATTTTGGTGCTATAAAATTTCCATGGTATCTAGCATAGTCCCAAACAGTTCGAAAGGGGAGGGGGGCGGAAGCATGGTGCGCTGGCTTCTATTGTTTTCATTTCTGAAGTGTTAATCATTCACGTTTCACTTCCGTACAAGGCTACACTTCAGACAAATACAAAACTCGTGTAGTGCTTTTAGTGTCTCGTTTCCTACTTTGACATTTCTGGCTTTGGAGAATAGGATTCCTTCTCAAGATTCACTATAAAAAACTAAATAAATAAATAAAAATAAAAGAGGTTCAAATGGCTCTGAGCACTACTGGACGAAACATCTGAGGTCATCAGTTCCCTAGACTTAGAACTACTTAAACCTAACTAACCTAAGGACATCTGACACATTCATTCCCGAGGGAGGATTAGAACCTGCGACCGCAGCAGCAGCGCGGTTCCAGACTAAAGCGCCTCCTAGAACCGCTCGGCCACTGCGGCCGGCAAGATTCACTCCATAATTTGGCTGAGACCACATGAGCCACAACACACAGGGAGTACCAATTCCGCGAGAAACTGCGTCAGTTTGGTAGGAGGATAATGTAATAGGCTGTCGACACAGGAGTCAGTGAACCAAATTTGTTAGACTCATTCATTAATATCTTATGAAGTATAATTCAGATTTTATTGTATAGCTGAATACGATCTCAATAGCAAGCAAGGTTTATTCCACTTACTTCAGGTCTCATTTTTTATAACAACTTTCATTAACATTAGAATAACGATATTCAGACGAAGCACTTCGCGCACCATCGGCTCCCGCCAAAAGGTCGCAACGAAGCGAAGTGACTCGGGCCGTCTAATCAGTCTGGAACGAGGGGTTAAACGGCACGGTTCGCGTTACTTGGTCGCACAATCAAGATCTCGTATATGGGTCACGTAATATTATTCAGTTAACACGACTCCTCGTGCAAAGCGGAGAAGAATGGAGTAACAGTATATATGATTTTTGTGAGCATTATTTGTGGAAGGCATAATGTAATTGGACTGTGATTGATTCTAATATGAACTGTGAAACGTGTGACTTTGTAGTCCAATGTATGCAAAACGTCTTACTAACTGTTTACCTGATTCGTGTGTTGTTAATAAAAAAGAAGAGCTATTGGCATCCCTAATTTGGAAGTTATCGCATCATTTGGTAGAACTGCGAGCCACAGCAATCTCACCAGTTATTTTACAGCCTCACTTCACGAACAACAACTTGCGGCTTGAGCACTATAACTGTGCTGGGACAGCGACATCGATACAAGAAATCACGTTAGTGAAGTGTAACAGAATCTCTGTGCTCTACGTAGAAGAGGCAGAGCACGATTAGGCCCCTTTCGTATCCCGTATTTCCAGACAAATGGAGACACAGGGTAAGTGAAGAAAGAATTAATGTGGGGAAGGAGCGTTGATTTGTGCACAGACTAAAGGCATCATATTCAAATATGGTTCAAATGGCTCTAAGCACTATGGGACTTAACATCTGAGGTCATCAGTCCCCTAGACGAAGAACTAATTGCCGGCCGGGGTGGTCGAGCGGTTCTAGGCGCTACAGTCTGGAACCACGCAATCGCTACGGTCGCAGGTCCGAATCCTGCCTCGGGCGTGGATGTGTGTGATCTCCTTAGGTTAGTTAGGTTTAAGTAGTTCTAAGTTCTACGGGACTGATGACCTCAGAAGTTAAGTCCCATAGTGCTCAGAGCCATTTAGAACTAATTAAACCTAACTAACCTAAGGACATCACACACATTCATGCCAGAGACAGGATTCGAACCTGCGACCGTAAGAGCAGCGCGGTTCCGGACTGAAGCGCCTAGAACCGCTCGGCTACTGCGGCCGGCATGATCATATTCAATACTTAGCTGAGTTAATATTTTGCTTGATAGGAACTTCATAAAAACCCTCATTTACATCAATACTCATTTCTCGCCACCCTGCAGCACTCTTGCTTCCTTTCGTACCGCCTTCAGCTTCCACTGATTTAAGGGAACTATACTCGATTACCCCTGTTAATGTTCCTCTTATAAGCTCATTTCAACACCCTATCTACTCCGTTCAACAGCTCTTCCAACAGCTTTCCCTTCTACGTCCGAATTACAATATCACTGTCAAACGTCTGTTTTTCTAAAATACATTCTCCCATGAACTTCATTTTCGGACTTCCCCTTGGTTTCCTATACAGCTTGGCTCTGAGCACTATGGGACTTAACTTCTGAGGTCATCAGTCCCCTAGAACTTAAACCTAACTAACCTAAGGACATCACACACATCCATGCCCGAGGCAGGATTCGAACCTGCGACCGTAGCAGTCGCGCGGTTCCGGACTGAGCGCCTAGAACCGCAAGACCACCGCGGCCGGCGCAAATACAGCTTATTCAGTGTTAAATAACATCGAGGATAGGTTACAATCCTGCCCCAATCCCTTCTCAGCCACTACTTCCCTTTCAAGTCCTTCCAATCTTGTAGCCACACGGTCTGGTTTCTGTACAAGTTTTCAGTAACCATTTGTTCCCTGTATTTTATACCCACAACTTTAAGAATTCCAAAGAGTGTTTCCAGTCAACACCGTCAAATGCAAACGTACGTTTACCTTTCTTAAAGTTCCTTCTAACATCAGTCGTAGGGTCAGTATTGCCTCGGCAGGCCAGATTGGTACAATAGTAGGACCACACCCACAAACAAGTGTACACGTTTGAACATAAGACACAGAGATTCCGCCCCAACTTCACGACAGGGGCGCTCCTCTGCGGTCTCTGAGGGTTCATCTGACTGGACGCGTGCTTCAGTCTAGCACACAGTAGTTTCATTGTTCGTACATGCTGTAAAAGGAAAATTTTAAGATAATCAGAAGATGTCTCCCTAAGGCGAAACGCGAAAAATCGCAATCAAGTTGCTTTTCTCTGTGTGTGTGTGTGTGTGTGTGTGTGTGTGTGTGTGTGTGTGTGTGTATGTGTGTGTGTGTGTGTGTGGTTTGGGGGTCTTATGGGCGCCCAACGGCGAGGTTATCCGCGCCCTAACATGGCTACTGCGCCAGACGGCCTAAGTTGCAGATATTTTACGATAAACTGATTATTTTTTTTATTTTCGTATCTACGATAGTAAAATACAGTTATTTACAAATTAAGAACACATCTACAATAAATACACAAAACTTTGTACAAGTCAAACAGATTTTGAGGCCTAGAATTCGGCAGTCTTGATTACTGAAATATTTGCTGAAACCAGGCCATCTAGCGCGCAAGCTTCAGGCAAAATCTGGCGCACCAAGGGGGGATCAGCATGTTGGAGTTCTCCACATTCGCAGGTTGCATCTGCAGTAATGTAGCACCACCGTTTCAAGTTTTGTTTGCACCTCACCACTCCAGTTCGCAGCCTGTTCAAAGTCTTCCACGTCCGGTAGGGTACGTGGAAAGCGGCAGCTGGCTCTTCCTTTGCGTTTTGACTAATATTTCCGGTTGCCTTGTTTCGCCACAGTTCTATTCGGCAAGTGAAAGGTGGTGTTTGACGAAAGCTCTGTCTCGACTCTTCACCCTAGAACATGAAGTTTCGCTTGCAAACAAGGGGTGCCAGGAATCGTTAACCCTTTTTTATCCCTCAGCGTCTACCGCTGATCTTTGTCTAATATCCGGGGGTACTACGCCTATAAGATGGCTGATTTAATCAACTCAAGTTGGTCGTAGACAACCAGCTATAATGCGGCCAGTCTCGTTAAGAGCAGTGTCAACGTGCCTGGTGTGTGCGGAGTTCTGCCAGACTGGTGCAGGTGAAAACAAAGACCTGTGTTTTGGTCTGGTTAGGCTTTAGGTGGTTATTGTCACAGTATTCTACCAAATCTTCGAGGGCTGCTGTCAGTTGCACATCTACCTTCCCAAAAGTTCTTCCCTGAGCCGCAACTGATGCGTCGTCGGCATAAATGAAAGATCTTGAGTGTGTTACGACAGGCTGGTCACTGGTGTAGATATTGTACAGCACACTGCCTTGCTGATGGTTCGGTAGTATCACATCCGTCAGCATTTGTCTTCTTTGGAATTGGAATTATTACATTATTCTTGAAGTCTGAGGAAATTTCGAATGTGTCATTTATCTCGCACACCAAGTCGAACAGTGCAGACACCAGATGAAATAGTTTTGTCGCGGCTGGCTCTCCCAAAGACCTCAATCATTCTGAGGAAATGTCGTGTACTCCAGGGGTCTGTTCCGATTTAGGTCTTTCAGTGTTCTGCATCTGAATCTAGGATTTTATTAAGGACGTTAATAAGCAGAGTTTACAGGCTGTAGTTTTCGGTGCACGGGACATCTGGCGTGCATCCAAGGATAGCGGGGCTGGGCGGGTTGGCAGGCCTGGAGCAGGTGGAAGCCGCGCAGCACCTGACTGTAACTGGAGATGCGCACGTCCTGTCTGATGCCTGGCCGGAAACTATGGGCTGCACCCAGCAGGCCGGCCGCCGCCGCTGCTATTGGCAACAGGCTCAGCACGCTACGCATTGTCTAATGTAGCGGGTCGTCTGCTAAGAGACAACATGACAGAATACGTCACTATCTACTGGGTGGTTATAATTAAAGTGCAGCTAGTCACAGAGGCCCAGTGTGGGCTTTAACCATGCGGAACCGTTTTACGCTGGAAAAAAATTAGTTCCAATTTTGGCCACCAGGTGCAAATCTGGCGCTGCATAGCGCCTCGTCGAGGTCTCCGGTGCTCATATTGAACAAATTGTGTCAGTGGCGGTTAATAATAAAATCAACATTATGCCTTTCTCACTTTTTTGACCTTGTCAAGTTCCCAATCCATTGCATATAGAAACATTTCTAAACGTCTTTCTTGCATTCACAGCGCCATATTTGCATCTGGTGGTCAAAACTGGAACTAATTTTCTTCTGCCATTAAGTCCGTTCCGCACTGACGCTGCAGAATAGCTATCAAGTTTCGATACCATACGATAATTAAAGCCCACAGTGGACAGTGAGAAGCTGCACCTTAGTTATAATGATCACACGGTATCTACGGGAACTGGACTGAATATGCAATCTGCTGTCACCTATTTTTGTCAGCTTTGTGACCAACGTGCCACTGTCGACTATACTACAAGTTTTAATGATGACCTTAAGTTTCTACTATTCTGTAGTCAATCCTTCGTCTACGAGTATCCAGTCTTTTAAATTAAAGTCCATCGCAAGAGGAACTTGGGACCACAGAAGCGGGACGCAGCAGCACACGAATGATGATATCCAGGCAGCAAACCACAGCGCCGCAAGCTGCGCTCCGAAATTGTAGCACGACCTTACACAGCGAAAGTAGTCGCTCGCGCCGATCAGTTCGTGGAGGGGCACAGGAAATTCCGACACTTTTCCCTGATGGAAACGCAGTAAGGTGGCACTGTGTCTGCTCTTTTTAAATGTCAAATTCTGACGCGAAGTTCGTGCCTTGTCACTACGACGAATGAGTAGAGCTTATCAGTCAAGTGGCTTCACGTTGAGATTTTTTTTCGACAGTTTAGTTTCATAATGAGTTGATTTTGGCGCAAGAGCTAACTACAAGATGTTCGGCACGAAGAATAACAGACGATAAGAAAGAGATACAATGGATATCTTATCAAAATATTCAACCCAAAAGAACTAGAATTTCAGCTATATGCCATTCATAGTTCCTCGGGATATTCACGAGTTGCATGCAGATATGGCAGCAAGCTTGTCATTGTACCGTTTCTCGCCAAACAAGCCTGACATGTCCATATGAAATTAACCTCACTGAGCAACAACCTAACGCCAATACTTAATTTTAACACGAATACTCTTTTCAGCTGTTTGTGATTAAATTAAGAGAGAGAGAGAGAGAGAGAGAGAGAGAGAGAGAGAGAGAGTAGACACTAAACTACAGGACTTGACGACAGTGAAGGGCACTTTACCAAATCAGACTCCCCACTTCTTTTAATCAGGGTCTGAAAATCGATCGACAGCGGTGTGGACCCTTTTAGACAGTACATGGTCCTGTAAGAAATTGGCCGTTGACTCGGTGTTAAAGAAATTGTCCGTGGCCACACCTGGACGGCTCCGTAACTAGTCATTATTTCAAGTGCAAACTTTGTGAACCCTTTTCCGCAGTATCGAGAAAACTGCGTAAATACTGAAGGGTGTTCCTCTCCTCTGCGTGATGTATTGTATGAGTATCATTGGTTGACCGTGCCATGTGGATGATATTAATAGTACGTACTATGTTCTATCGTACTACGTTCTATACGTGTGCTTATGACAGATTATGATCCAGCGTAAGACATTATGGAGAGATGTGGAATTTACATCTGAATACCGGTGCACAGTTGGGTGCTTAGGGACCACTTAAAGAAAGGTTGGAAATTTATTTCACCGTCGGGATCGATCCAGCTCCCGTTGGCATAGAGTTACCAGTGTTTTATAGTTGCACGTACTCGTTCGTTTTGAGAAGGTGCCACAATACGAGTACAACCAAATACGTAGGCAGAATCAACACGAATGAAGTGCTGACTCACGTTTCTATGCGTCCATATCTATCCACGCTGTCTGAAATATACACTCCTGGAAATGGAAAAAAGAACACATTGACACCGGTGTGTCAGACCCACCATACTTGATCCGGACAATGCGAGAGGGCTGTACAAGCAATGATCACACGCACGGCACAGCGGACACACCAGGAACCGCGGTGTTGGCCGTCGAATGGCGCTAGCTGCGCAGCATTTGTGCACCGCCGCCGTCAGTGTCAGCCAGTTTGCCGTGGCATACGGAGCTCCATCGCAGTCTTTAACACTGGTAGCATGCCGCGACAGCGTGGACGTGAACCGTATGTGCAGTTGACGGACTTTGAGCGAGGGCGTATAGTGGGCATGCGGGAGGCCGGGTGGACGTACCGCCGAATTGCTCAACACGTGGGGCGTGAGGTCTCCACAGTACACCGATGTTGTCGCCAGTGGTCCGCGGAAGGTGCACGTGCCCGTCGACCTGGGACCGGACCGCAGCGACGCACGGATGCACGCCAAGACCGTAGGATCCTACGCAGTGCCGTAGGGGACCGCGCCGCCACTTCCCAGCAAATTAGGGACACTGTTGCTCCTGGGGTAACGGCGAGGACCATTCGCAACCGTCTCCATGAAGCTGGGCTACGGTCCCGCACACCGTTAGGCCGTCTTCCGCTCACGCCCCAACATCGTGCAGCCCGCCTCCAGTGGTGTCGCGACAGGCGTGAATGGAGGGACGAATGGAGACGTGTCGACTTCAGCGATGAGAGTCGCTTCTGCCTTGGTGCCAATGATGGTCGTATGCGTGTTTGGCGCCGTGCAGGTGAGCGCCACAATCAGGACTGCATACGACCGAGGCACACAGGGCCAACACCCGGCATCATGGTGTGGGGAGCGATCTCCTACACTGGCCGTACACCACTGGTGATCGTCGAGGGGACACTGAATAGTGCACGGTACATCCAAACCGTCATCGAACCCATCGTTCTACCATTCCTAGACCGGCAAGGGAACTTGCTGTTCCAACAGGACAATGCACGTCCGCATGTATCCCGTGCCACCCAACGTGCTCTAGAAGGTGTAAGTCAACTACCCTGGCCAGCAAGATCTCCGGATCTGTCCCCCATTGAGCATGTTTGGGACTGGATGAAGCGTCGTCTCACGCGGTCTGCACGTCCAGCACGAACGCTGGTCCAACTGAGGCGCCAGGTGGAAATGGCATGGCAAGCCGTTCCACAGGACTACATCCAGCATCTCTACGATCGTCTCCATGGGAGAATAGCAGCCTGCATTGCTGCGAAAGGTGGATATACACTGTACTAGTACCGACATTGTGCATGCTCTGTTGCCTGTGTCTATGTGCCTGTGGTTCTGTCAGTGTGATCATGTGATGTATCTGACCCCAGGAATGTGTCAATAAAGTTTCCCCTTCCTGGGACAATGAATTCACGGTGTTCTTATTTCAATTTCCAGGAGTGTACATCCCTTTCCATCATCCATGGTCAGATATTCAAGTTACAAAATCATTCGTAAGTATGCAACATTTTGTAGCGGAACAGGTATCATTGGCTCTCCACTAATAAAATACATTCTCTGCGAGAAAAAGTTCACCGAAGGTGTACGTGTATCAGGCATACCGCTATCATAAGGCAAAAGACAGCAGGCATAAAGGTTTCTTGACTAGTTATGGAAATAGACGTAAGACGAATTATAGATATAGTGCTGCAGTGGAAACAGGAACTTATAAAGCCACATCTTCAGTAGCGAAGTCAAGAAGAACGCAAGTGAAAATTGTCTGTTGCTGGTGTGAAATCAGTCAACCGTGGAGAAAGATCTGAACGTGACACACCTACTTGCTCCACTCATCGAGAGGTGTCTGCATTTGTACTGAATGGGCGACATGCAAAAATTAAACCATGCTGTTGTTGTTGTTGTGGTCTTCAGTAGCTCTCCATGCTACTCTATCCTGTGCAAGCTTCTTCATCTCCCAGTATCTACTGCAACCTACATCCTTTTGAATCTGCTTAGTGTATTCATCTCTTGGTCGCCCTCTACGATTTTTACCCTCCACGCCGCCCTCCAGTACTAAATTGGTGATCCCTTGATGCCTCAGAACATGTCCTACCAACCGATCCCTTCTTCTAGTCAAGTTGTGCCACAAACTTCTCTTCTCCCCAATCCTATTGAATACCTCCTCATTAGTTACATGATCTACCCATCTAATCTTCAGCATTCTTCTGTAGCACCACATTTCGAAAGCTTCTATTCGCTTCTTGTCCAAACTAGTCATCGTCCATGTTTCACTTCCATACATGGCTACGCTCCACAAAAATACTTTCAGAAACGACTTCCTGACACTTAAATCTATACCCGATGTTAACAAATTTCTCTTCTTCAGAAACGCTTCCCTTGCCATTGCCAGTCTACATTTTATATCCTCTCTACTTCGACCATCGTCAGTTATTTTGCTCCCCCAAATAGCAAAACTCCTTTACTACTTTAAGTGTCTCATTTCCTAATCTAATTCCCTCAGCATCACCCGACTTAATTCGACTACATTCCATTATCCTCGTTCTGCTTCGTAAAACTAAACATTTGTTGGCGATTACAGTGGTACACATTTCAAGGACATAGTCTCTAGGTCATGAGAGACGGAATGCTAAGTAGGATAGGCCAGAAAATGTGTAGTGGCCATGTTTATGGAACCAATCCGACATTCGTTTGTAGCTATTTAGAAAAATCACAGAAAAATTCGGATGGCTGTCCGAGGATTTGAGTGCATCTTCTTTGGAATGTGAGCTCAATGTCTTACGAACAATGTTCAGTGCCCTTAAGAAGGGCACTCCTACTCATACAGGCCTATGTCGAACACAGGGCTTGCAGTGGTGATGTTTATGTAGGCTTCCTGATAGTCACGTGGAGTGATTCAGAGGATTTGTGGAAGATCTAGTTTCTGGCCCGATGGTGACGGATTTCGTAGAAGCACCTCCAGTCTCAGTAGCGCTAACGAACAGGCGGCGGCTTGCAGTTAAGGAGGTAACTTCATTTCTCCGAAAACTCGCTCCATACGAGAAGCCTGTGGCAGCACTGATGTGGCACAGTGAGTAGGTGAATCAGCCAGCGTCCTTCTGCGAGGGATACCGCAGGCACAGTGCAGAGCCGCTTCTGGGAAAAGGAGCGGCAGGCAGGCGCCAGCCGGCGGCGGTGCCGTGACGGCTAGGGTTGCAGCAGGGCCACGTGTCCGGTTTCACGCTCGCGCACCGCGACAACACAGGGCGGCGGCAGCGGGAAGGGGAGAGTGGAGAGGGGAAGAGGTGGGGAGGGGGCCGGCGGGCGACACGACAGGGCCGATTAGTCTCCTCACACCAGCCTTCATATCCTAATCCGGGCGCAGCTTCCGCACAGACAACCGTGCAGGTTTTCAGTTACGCCCCTGCAGCCAACGCACGTTCGCTTCTCCTGGCGGGTGGTGTACCTCTGCTTATATAAGAACCAGCAACCACTGATTAAGTGACAATGTGCTGTTGTTTTCCCGGCTGTCGTAAAAAGGATCGTATGATAGTATTAGGGTTCCTTGCCTCAATCTCTAAGAACAGAACCCTTAGAGGATCGCTCTGTTGTCCGTCTGAGTGTTTGTCTGTCTGTCCGAGTGTTAAGAACCCATTTTCTCAGGAGTGAGTAGACGTATCAAGTTGAAATTTATGCCACATACGAGGGTGAGTCAAATGAAAACTTTTTTTTTTTTTTAATATTATTTATTGTGCAGAAGTGGTACAAAGCAGTATCACTTTTCAACATAATCTCGCCTCGCCCACGCTCAAGGCAAGTCATCCAGTTCTTACAAAGTGCGTAAATTCCTTTAGAAAAAAATTCTTTTGGTAGTCCGCGCAACCGCTCATGCATTGCGTGGCGTACCTCTTCATCAGAACGGAACTTCTTTCCTCCCATTGAGTCTTTGAATGGTCCAGATTACAGAAATCACTTGGGGGCAAGGTCTGGTGAGTATTTCAAGATTTTAAACATGGCTGCAGCAGCAACTGTTAAAATTCTTCACAATAAAGGATGGCAGCCAAAAACAGTTGCAGGATAGAAATTTTTTATTAAAATTCTTGACCAAGGTTTCGGTACATATAAATATACCTTCATCAGAAGTAAAACTTCCTGAATAGAAAGACACATTCATTAGAAAAGCCATATCAACGAAAGTGAGAAACAGAAGCTTAAATAACGGTGAAATTGCTAAAGTAATACAGGCACACAATCGTTAGTACTTACTAAAATTACATCATGCACTGGAGAATAATAAAACAATTATGCCAAAAGGCGTCGTCAGTAATTAAAATATCATCTCCATTTGTACAACATGTGTAATGGGCACAGGATCAAAGCGAACAGTTTAACAATGTTACTTCGCCTATGAACTGTTGAGACACGAGTGTGAAGGCACTAAGGCAGATTGTTTCGCCGAGAGAGGGCACTTGCATGTGCCAGACTCGCGCATATTACAATCCATAAATACATACATAAGCGCATCAAAAATTATTAAAGGTTGTGTTAATTCAAACTTTGTCTTAATAAATAAAGCGTATCACGCCAATTAAAGACATTTATGTAAACTAGCGAAACAACCAAAATGTTATAATAAAACGAAACCATCTGTCTGTATGAATAAAACATAGTAGTCATTTAACCACACATACACATTGTGTATGTATGGTGAGTATGGTGGATGAGAAAGACACTCAAAATGCAGGTTTGTGATTGTTGCAACTGTTGTACGGCGCCTTTCATTGTCATGTTGCAAAAGGACACCTGCTGACAGCAATCCACGTCGCTTTGATTTGACTGCAGGCCGTAGATGATTTTTTAGGAGATCTGTGTATGATGCACTGGTGACAGTGGTTCAAATGGCTCTGAGCACTATGGGACTTAACATCTATGGTCATCAGTCCCCTAGAACTTAGAACTACTTAAACCTAACTAACCTAAGGACATCACACAACACCCAGTCATCACGAGGCAGATATAGGTGACAGTGGTCCCTCTAGGCATGTAATGCTCCAAAATGACGCCTTTTTCGTCCCAAAAGAGAGTCAGCATAACCTTTTCTTTGGTTTTGGTGACGAGGAATGGCGCCATTCCTTGCTCGCTCTCTTCGTTTTCGGTTGGTGGAAGTGAACCCAGGTTTCGTCCTCAGTAACGATTCTTGCAAGGAAGCCATCACCTTTTCCTTCAAAGCGCCGAAGCAGTTCTTCACAAACATCAAAACGTCGTTCTCTTATTTTAGGAGTCAGCTGCCGTGGCACCCATCTTGCAGACACTTTGTGAAACTGGAGCACACCATGCACAATGTGGTGTGCTGACTCATGACTAATCTGTAAACATGCTGCAATATCATTCAGTATCACTCGGCGGTTTTCCTTCACTATGGCTTCAACTGCTGCAATGTTCTGTCGAGTCACAACTCGTTGTGCCTGAACTGGACGAGGACCATCTTCCACTGAAGTTACACCTTTTTCGAACTTCCTACTCCATTCGTAGACTTGTTGCTGTGACAAACATGCATCACCGTAGTGAAATTTCATTCGTCGATGAATTTCAATAGGTTTCACACCTTCACTACGCAAAAATCGAATAGCAGAACGCTGTTCTTCCCTGGTGCAAGTCGCGATTGGGGCGGCCATCTTTATACTGATATTGGGACGGTATGTGTGCATCTGCACTATGCTGCCACCTACAGGCTATTCTGCACGCTGTTTGCAGCACTCTTACCAACTTACAGGATAACGGAGCAAAATTTCGATTTGTTATTACAAATTTAAGGTTTTCATTTAACTCACCCTCGTATTAAGGTATACAGCCCCTTGTCAGTGTACAAACTTTAAGCTTCTAAGACAGTGCAATCTAAAGATACGGTCATTTACTTCACATATTTTATACTCGAAAACTCATTCATCAAAACTAAACAAGGTTTCACTCTACATGCAAAGGAAAAAATCCGAAAATTGTTAATTTGTAATTATATCACATACGAAATGTCTTTTTGCCATGTGAACATACATTCCATTCATCATCCGTCAAAAGCATAACAGACGAACATTACTGTATACAAAGATAAAAAATAAGTTGCTGTCATGTTTTAGTAAGTAAATAAAAATGATTTGTTAAGTCTTCTCTCTCTACACAAACTGAAGTTCCCTGCTCGCTTCTTTTTGTATCTCCGGCATAGTCTGGGGCACTACAATAGCGATATTGATACAGTATTGGAATTCCCGGGACCAATATCTTGCCAGTATCGATATCCATAACAGGATGGACTAAATATATGTATACATAATTAAGTTTGTACGGAACCCTCAATGCGAAAGTCTTACATTTGCTCTTTTTTTCGTAATATGTTTATCTGCATCGCGATCTTCTGCAGCAGCTGTTATAATCAGTTATTATTGGTTTTCCCGTCTGAAGTTTGCTGCAGTTAAAGAACATTTCACACCAGACGCGTTTCAATTTTACTAACAAAGCATCTTCTGCGGTCACTCTGGAAACATGGGCGCGAGCGCGTGTTCTGTGTGTGTGTGTGTGTGTGTGTGTGTGTGTGTGTGTGTGTGTGAGGGGGTGGGGGGAGGGAGAGAGAGTGGGGAGGGATGCATCATAAGGAAAACAATTGGGAAGAGGAGACGAGATGGTAGTGGTGAGTGGTGAAGGGGAACTGAGTGGATGACATACGAAGGGGGGGGGGGGGGTTATATGTTTATATGACTTATTAGTTTAAACAGTGTGTGGTTTGCCGGGTAGAAATGCCGTACGTAAATTTCACACGCCAACTTTATAAAAACAACTTCTGTTTTTAATTTATAAAGACCAAAACGAACACAGAAGCCGGCCGATGTGGCCGTGCGGTTCTAGGCGCTTCAGTCTGGAACCGCGTGACTGCTACGGTCGCAGGTTCCAATCCTGCCTCGGGCATGGATGTGTGTGATGTCCTTAGGTTAGTTAGGTTTAAGTAGTTCTAAGTTCTAGGGGACCGATGACCACAGATGTTAAGTCTCATAGTGCTCAGAGCCATTTGAACCATTTTTGAACGAACAGAGATATTATGTATCTATTTTTCTAGAATGACAACAGGAGATGCATTGTAAATAAAACCGAAGCGCGATGGGTTTAAAATACTCTTTAACTGCAGTAAATTAAAGACAGAAAAACCAATAATAATCGAAATTTTTCGTAGTTTGCTCTTTGTTGGACTCGAATTAAAGAGCAGAAAGAAATATGAAGCTTCCTCAAGTTCCGTGCGAAGATTAACCCTAGTATGCATACCCTGGGCCCAACGCACCCCCAGAGGTTTAACTTTTAATTGCTATATTGAAGACTTAAAATTATGGCCCACGTCATGAGGTATGTATTCTGTAACACATTAAAGGTACCATTAGAAATCTGTGTCATTAGTCTTACGTGTCACTTACATTTTCGTCTTTATACTACACATTTACCCTGTAGTTTATGTTGTAGTGTCATCATATTAGATTGGGTTGTAATCGATTACATTTTGTTGGAATTCAGAGAATATATTATTGGTACACCTACACATTGTCATTGCAGAAAATATATTGTTACAATTCGCAACAGTGTTCAACTGTCAGTTAGCATATTCCAGTGTTGTGTAACAAAGCGAAATATTGTCATGGAGGCAATGTAGTAATGTTATAGGAGTCATCTGCACAGCAGTGTTGTGTTTTATATTCGATACGAACTCGAAAAGAAGGTGTCATTTGCAACAATAAAAAATGAAATAGACAGCAGTTACATTCCTACAGTCGACAGAATAAGAGAGTAATGAGGTTATTTCTTCACATTATTTTTTTAAGATAGAACGTCAGAATCTACATCTACACTCATGCTCATAAATTAAGGATAATGCTGATACATGGTGAAACAACTCTCTGGTGGGCGGTTTGCGGGTTTAAATCACTTCAGGGTATGACCATGGGGTGCATTTCACCTTCGGTCGTCGCACTGTGGCGCTGGCAGCAGTCCACATACGCAGAGGTCTGTTTGTGCATGACAGAGTACGGCGCAGCGAGTAAATGTGCAGAGACGTTTTCAGACGTGCTAATGGTGACTGTGTGTTGAAAATGGCTCAAAGAACACTAATTGATGACGTTATGAGGGGTAGAATACTAGGGCGACTGGAGACTGGTCAAACACCGCAGGTCGTAGCACGGGCCCTCCGTGTGCCACAAAGTGTGATCTGAAGATTATGGCAACGTTTCCAGTAGACAGGAAACATATCCAGGCGCTACAGTACGGGATGTCCACAGTGTACAAGGAGACCGATGTCTCTTACCACAGCCACTTGAACAGTTGTCTCCAGACACACAGTTTGCAAACGACTGAACAGACGTGGTTTATTCGCCCGGAGACCTGGAAGGTGCATTCCACTGAACCCTGGTCACAGGACAGCCCGTAAAGCCTGGTGTCAAGAACACAGTACATGGTCAGTGGAACAGTGGTCCCAGGTTATGTTCACGGACGAGTCCTGGTATAGTATGAACAGTGATTCTCGCCAGGTTATCATCTGACGTGAACCAGGAACCAGATACCAACCCCTTAATGACCTTGAAAGGGACCTGTATGGAGGTAGTGGTTTGATGGTGTGGGGTGGGATTATGATTGGTGCACGTACACTCCTGCATGTCTTTGACAGAGGAACTGTAACAGGTCAGGTGTATCGGGATGTCATTTTACACCAGTATGACCGCCTTTTCAGGGGTGCAGTGGGTCTCACCTTCCTCCTGATGGATGATAACGCACGGCCCCACCGAGCTGCCATTGTGGAGGAGTACCTTGAAACAGAAGATATCAGGCGAATGGAGTGGCCTGTCTGTTCTCCAGACCTAAACCCCATCGAGCACGTCTGGGATGCTCTCGGTCGGCGTATCGCTGCACGTCTTCAAACCCCTCCGACACTTCAGGAGCTCCGACAGGCACTGGTGCAAGAATGGGGGGTTATACCCCAGCAGCTGCTCGATCGCCTGATCCAGAGTGTGCCAACCCGTTGTGCGGCCTGTGTACGTGTGCATGGTGATCATATCCCACATTGATGTCAGGGTACATGAGTGTAAAAAAAGGAGCAGGAAAGAAGATAGCATACGCTTATTAAGCCCAAATTTTGAATCAGTTTTTAATCAATGGGTAGATGAAGATGATGATTTTCTTTAAGATATAAGTATTGCTTTGGATGAAAAACATGAAGTCGTTCCTCAGGTAGCGGCATGCAACTCTTTGAATGAAGAACAAAATAGTGGCGGTGGTAGTGATGATGATGATGATGACGTAGGTAATAATGCCTCTGGTCAAATAAGCAGTGAAAATGCGAACATATATATTGCTCCAAATGGTATGCAATGGAGCAAGTGCCCCTCTCCTCCAGTGCAAAATAAAATGCCCCACACAATTTGGTGAAATTTATTCCAGGACATAATCACTTACACCCCCAAAAACGCTTGGGATTTATTTATTCCTCTAGTCATTGTCGATGAAACTGTGAGATGCACAAACCTAAGCAAGATGAGTTTGTGTACCAAGAAAAATAAACTGGACTGATGTACCTAGGAACGAAATGTTCGCCTTCTGAGGAATTTTACTTCATATTGGAGCTGATAAGGGTTGGGATGTTCCAATCAGGGAACTTTTTCTGGGAAAGTTTTCCAATCCGTTATATAGAGCTACAATGTCTGTGAGTCCGTTTGAGGCAATAAGAAGACTCATTAGACTTGATGACAAAACAACAAGAGATGCTAGGTTACAAACTGATAAGCTTGCTGCTACATCCTATGTATGGAAAATATTTACAGGGCAATGTACGAAAATAATGATACCTAAACGTAATGTTACGGTGGATGAACAGTTAGTTCCATTTAGGGGCAGTTGTTGGTTTGTGCAATATACCAAACACGCCTGGAAAGTATGGAATGGAAATATTCTGGATGTGTGAAGCTGAAACCGGTTATGCCATTGATGGGACTGCGTACATGGGAAGAGAACCAGGTGAGCCAACCCAGATGAATTTGGGCCTTATCACAGTGAAGACCCTTGCAGGCAATATTGCTGGTACTGCTAGAAATGTTATCGCAAATAATTATTTTTCAAGTGTACCACAGGCAGAACATCTGTTATGGGAACAATGAGGATAAATAAAGTAGAATTCCAAAAGACATGAAGCCAAATAGGAGCACAACAGTAAGTTCAAATCTATTTGCATTTACAAAAGAAATGATGATTGTTAGTTATTCACAAGAGAAAAATGAGTGTGTAATTCTCCTAAGTACCATGCATCATGATAAATCTATAGATGAACAACATCCAAAACAGAAGCCTGAGATTGTGAAATTTTATAACCAAACAAAGTGTGTTACGGATCAACTGGTGTGTAATTATACATGCAAAAGACAAACAAAACGGTGGCCAATGGCTTTCTGGTGCAGCATAATGTATGTATGCACTCTATTTGCCTTTATTCTTTACAAAACACAACATCACGAAGGGCTTTTGCACAAGAGGAGACTTTTCATTAAGAACCTTTCAGTGGAGATCATCCAACCGTTTATGATCAGAAGATCGTCTAAACCCTTTTTAAAGAAGTCCATATACCTGGATATGGAAAAGTTCATTACTATTCCTAAAACACAAAACAGCAGTAGTAACAACAGCACAGTGAGTCGTCAGAAAAGAATCTGTACATTGTGTCCTGCTTCAAAGGACAGAAGAACTAAGACAGTGTGTTGTAAGCGCACAAAACGTGTGCCAGGACCACAGCAGTGTTGTGTGTAACAATTGTAGAAATTAATGTCATTCTTGTTTGCTTGATGATTTGTTCTTTGTGAATACCACAACCGCCAGTCTGAGAACAGTTTGTGAAAATACTGGTGGCTTATGTTTCAGTTTTTATAATGTAATTTACGAGTATTTAATGAAATTATTCAAGATTAAAAATGGACTACTTTTAATTGAATAAAAAAGTGTTAAAATGATCACACCTGTCTTATACTGATAAACCTTAAAACAAAGTTTTTGTGCATGTTAATATTCACAAAATATTTTTTTTCCTTTAAATTTTCGAATTAGACACAAAGGATCCGAAGGATCCAGGGTATGTAAACGTGCAAAAAATATGGGTCATGCACAGAAGGATTAAGGCAATGCTGGGCAATACGAGAACATCTTAAGTCCTTCACTCCAATGTGTACTCTACAACCGACATTCAGTGTTCGCTGCCACTTCACGTTGCTAATCACGCTGTGTCGGCACAATACGAGACCGGGATCAGAACAGATGTTGACTGTTCCAGTGAAAGTACTCAGTTCCCGATATGGAACAGTCTCAGCTTGTTTCTAGCTGTTTCTTACTACGGTATTCGGGAATAACTTTTACTTGTTCACCTGTTTTACAAAAAGCAACGTTACATTGAAATATGCATTTATAAAATAATAACATTGGACCACGATATTTTATTCTATTGCTATTCATCTTGAGGTTTGGAGGCAGCACTTGTGAAGATAATCGTTATCTCGCATACAACGCAACTGTGAGGAATGTTATCCACATCCACACTAAAGAAGAAAATTTTCGACAAGATATAAAGAGCACACAGACGCTTTGAGACCAGGCAACAGCCATACACACATACCAGACAGGCCACCCGCTAAAGGCGTTGAAGATTTAGAGGTGGTGCACGTAGCGAAGAAAGGATGGAAGCTTCACCTACCTGAAGAACAAGAAATAACAGTTCAGCGAGATAACTTTGATAATGTGCTTAATGATCTTTTTTGAATTTAGCAGTACTACGATATATGTGAGTGGCTTGCATAGACAACTATTGGCAACGTTGTTTCTTCATGTCCCCTGTGACATCTCTGGAATACCGTCGAACGGTGGAGGCTCAGTGCAGTGTGTTGGAGTCGTGTACCTGTTTACGTAACAAACCATTGTACGGCAAGTCCACTACTGTAAAGGAAGCAATTTTGACGAACGGGCGGCAGTATGAAGGAGAGAAAAACAGTACCAGATGCTGCCGATTTTAAAGTAAAACAACGATTTCCGTATGTTTATTTTATTTCATCACTATTCTGTGCCTTTTACGTGCAAGAGTTGAACGCAGTAAGCTAGACGATGGGAGATTAACCCTGAAACGAGTAGCTGCGCTTAACATTCTTCGCATTTGTGTGTTGTTTGCTGGATAACTGTCATACTTCATACGTGCATCAACATTTCATTTTTCATCAACATCAACATCACACAATTTCATTAAGTAATATGCCATTAATTCTCAAAAACGGTTACGGAAACTCGACAGGATAAAATGTTTTGAAAGCAAGTTCTGTGCGATTACTACAGTTGTTTTGTTTTCAGTATAGTCCAGAGTTGCATACTTAAAACATACAGTTCCCTTCAATATAAACGAACAAGGATAAATTGTAAAGCCTAAATTAACTGTAAATAAACATAAACTGTTATGAGGCCGTCTATAATTCACGTCACAGTTCAGTGGGGGATGGGTGGGAGGGGAGGGGGGGGGGGGGGGGGGGAGGATGACCGATAACGAAATGATACCCAGTTCATGACAAGCGATAATGTGAGGTCACAATAAGCAAGAGCGAGAAAATGATTTAATTTTATCGAATATTTCACGAGATACTGGCCAGAAGAGGAGGAGAAAACGAAATAATACTTCACGAGGCGAGAGGGTATGTGATGTTATTACAGTGTGAAATTTACAAAGAAATTGTTTTCATGAGTCCATTTGTCAGTATGACGTTGCATCCCCTGTACTGAATGCATGCACTGATTCGGTTGGAAAGGGCGTCATAAAGCTGTTCTTTCTTAGCCAGTCTCAGCTACTGCTGTTGTAACTGGTCCTTGATGCCCTGGATAGTGGTGCTGGGACAGAATCGACTTCCGAACTGATCCCACCCATGTTCTGTGGGGAGAGGTCTGAGGATCTCGTTGGCGCGAGAGTACAACAACATCTCTCATGCAGTTTAAGAGATACGTGCCATTTGTGGACGAGCATTGTCCAGTTAGGAAATTGTACCACGATACTGTCGAATGACGCATACACAACACATGAGGAGGCAGGACGTCCGTGACGGACCGTTGTGCCGCCAAGTAACGCCGCTGAGCCTCTCCAAAAAATAAGAAAAATGCGATCTCCTCCCAGGTAGCTACCATACTTGCCGACGATGGTGTTCTGGGGTAGTGCATAACCGCGGTTCGTCGTTAAACACAATGAGGCGCCATTTACCGGCAGGAGTCTATGCTTCGCGGTCACAGCACCAGTCCAAACGCCGCCATTTGTGTTGTAGCGTTAAGGGCAGTCTACGCTAGAGACGGTAATTTCCTTGTCAGGCTGCTACTAGTCTCTCATCAATGATTCATGTTGATGGAATACTGCAGGGAGCCCATTACTTGTTCTCGTATGGCAGGCGTTGTTGTGAACGGATTACGAGTGCTGGGTGCACAGTACGGCGATCCTTGCTTGTGGTGCTCAGGCGGGGTCGTCTGAAACCTTGACGAGGAGAAGCCCCGCAAATATGTCTATTGCTTTATTAGATCAGCCGGCCATTTGCAACACACAATGTGCGCTTTTCATTTCTGTCAAGTGGTGATGAAGCTGTCTCCTACGAGTGCGCGTCACCTCCATCTCCATCGCTGTGATGGCCCAACATCTAACGCTGTTCACACCCCTTATACCCCATCATGCCTGGTAGCAACACAAAACACGATGGAGTGTATGTGTAAGAACTTACATAGACATGCGACCATGTGGGTGCTTCACGGATTTTTGCCAGGCAGTGTATATGTTGAGAAAACAGTATGTTGGTTGCCTCTGACAGAGACGCAAGGTTTCGGGATTCTAGCAGTAAACGACACCGTGATGCTTAGCGCCTCTCTTGTAGCGTCAGCCGCTAGGGGTTAGATGAGCATCTCTTTCTTCCATCTTATCTATTTTCTTTATCAATCTTATAAGACTCAGGACGAATGACGCTTTTTAAGCTACCTCCTTCGTGAATGGACTGCACTTGCTGATGATTATTCTATAATTTCCTAACGTTGCGGCTTCTCTGTATAGAACAGATTCATCCGCGAACGCCCATACGGAGCTTCCGACCTTATCCACTAGGTCATTTGTAAACAGCAATAGTCCTATAAATACTGATTTGGGTATGCCAGATGCTACGTTTTGCGTCCGTGCATTACTCTCCGCTAATTTCGACATGCTAGAGTTCTGTTTATTAGGAACTCTTCAATCCAGTCACAAAGTTTGTCTGATATTCCGTACGCCGGTATTTTGTTCATTAGGTGAAAGTGCGCAATTGTATCGAATGCTTTCCGGAATTCAGGGTACTCGGTGACAACTTGGGCGCCAAAGTCTTCAGCCTTCTGTGTGTTGTGGTTGAACAGAGCGAGGTTTTCGGTTGAAGGTGAGCCCTTTTCGCCCACAGTACACTAAAAACGCAGCGTGCGTTGGGATATCAGGAAGACAAGTTCCGTGGGGAAAATATTTCCTGTTTACGCCTGAAAGTCTGCAAATACTCAGCTAAACTGGATAACAATAGTGAATCGATGTGGCACACATTGTGCAAGATGTAGGCTGTAGGAGACTCCAGAGATCGAAAGAGGAGCGAGTGCGAATGTACTGTTGAGGGTAGCGTATGTTATAAATAAAGCACCGCTGTAATTGCTTCCTTTTTTACCGCTGCAGTTCCACGAGTATGACGAGTCAGTTTCCTGCTCGTCGACTCGTTCCCTTTTACTCAAGTGCACAGGAGTGTGAGGCTAGTAGTAAATATGAGTTCGAAATCTTGCTGCTGTTAAGCAGTACTGACAACGCTGAAATGACCGATTGTCGGGATCATGGGGCCTCTAACGAGAATGTGTTTTGTGAGACTGTGGACGGTGTAAGACGAGAATTAAGTGATGCATTGCATTTGCTTCGTAAAAGGAAGAGTGATGTATGGGAAAAGTTCGGTGCTATAGTCTACGCTTGAGACGAAAAACGTACAAAGTTCGTCCAATGCAAATCAGTTTGTTTTGTTCTTGCTTATTCCATCTCCACAATGACAAAATGTATGTGTTCTCTCATACGAAAACCGGGCACAGACCAACGTCACTGATATGCCCCTGTGACCAGAAAGCGCGTTATTTGTGTATTAATTTGTGCATAATAATTTTCGTTTATGGAGTGGAGGAGGAGATTAGTGTTTAACGTCCCGTCGACAACGAGGTCATTAGAGACGGAGCGCAAGCTCGGGTAAGGGAAGGATGAGGACGGAAATCGGCCGCGCCCTTTCAAAGGAACCATCCCGGCATTTGCCTGAAGCGATTTAGGGAAATCACGGAAAACCTAAATCAGGATGGCCGGAGACGGGATTGAACCGTCGTCCTCCCGAATGGTTTATGGAGTAATAACGAATTATGTTGCTTATCATTCATTTCCGTAACTTTTCCGAAGAACCGCTGTAAGTTTATTTTAATAACAAATGACCATCTAGAGAATACACTTCATCCTCTGCTAACTGGTCAGTCATTTTACTGCTATGCAGGGTGAAGAAAAATTCACGCACTCAGACTTCGCAGCGCGATTCCTCACGTACTGGTGGATAGCATTTTGGGTTAGCATGCAGGAGGTCTACGGTTTGATTCTGGGTCGAGGCTTATTTGTTTTTATTTGCGGGAAGTAGTCTGCGCAGTACGGTATCTGGCGTCTTAATTGTCATACAGCGATTGAAGTGGTTCTTCTACAAAACATTTTCTGTTACGTACTACAAATACAGAAACGGAAATACAATTTTTTTTCATTGGTAAGCTTTTAAGGAAGTCTTTTGCACGTCGTGGACCCGAATTGTTTCGGGCCTGTGCATCTTCTAGATTCCAAACCTGTTTTTTGTATTCCCTCCCGCAGTCGTCCCATCGAAATTATTTGCAAAGCACGAATTGTTTCGGGTCTGTGCATCTTCTAGATTCCAAACCTGTTTTTTGTATTCCCTCCCGCAGTGGTCCCATCGAAATTATTTGCGAAGCACGTTGGTGACGCAAGGCCGTAAGTTGACTGGTTGATTGGGGGAAGGGGACCAAACAGCGAGGTCATCGGTCCCATCGGATTAAGGAAGGATGGTGAAAGGAAGTCGGCCATGCCCTTTAAAAGGAACCATCCAGGCATTTGCCTGAAACGATTTACGGAAATCAACGAAAACTTAAATCAGCGTGGCTGGATGCAGGTTTGAACCGTCATCCTCCCGAACGATAGTCCAGTGTGCTAACGAGTGCGCCACCTCGCTCGGTCGAAACGCCCTACCGGAATGTAATGGACCTTAACGTAGCAAGAGTAATGGTTGGTATTAATCGATGGGACCATTGGTGGAGTGTACACACAAAACAAGTTTGGAATCTAGTAGATTAAGTAGTGCGAAACAATTCGCGTTCACGACGTGCAAAAGATTTCTTTAAAAGCTGACCTATGAAAACAATTGTATTCCCATTTCTGTTTTTGTAGTACGTAACTGCAAATGTTTTGTAGAAGAATCACTTTAATCGCTGTATAACGACTAAGACACCAGATACCGTACCATACAAACTACTTTTAGCAAATAAAAACAAATAAGCCTCGCTCCAGAATCGAACCTTCGACCTCTTGCAGGCTAACCTAAAACGCTATCCACTACACCAACTACACAGCACTCCTGATACACTGTGACTGAGGCAGTTACCGTACACGTGATTACAGTGTTGCCAGATTGCACAGTCTTTAACGTCCATTTAGCCTACTGCCCGAAATACGCTCAGGACGAAATTTTGTGACAAACATTTCTGTATTGCTAGTATGCGAGGAACTGTGCTGCGAATTCCGAGTGCGCGAATATTTCTTTACCCTGTATAATAACTGTCAAACCCAACTGTTGCATTATGTATCGGCAGTGCCGCGAGTCCTCGATTGCACTAGCGAAATCGTGTACTCGCTCTCCCCTTCGACTCTGCTGTAGCCCATTTGCACCCCACAATAGGCCAAAGTGACGAGTTTTCAGTTAATGGCAGAGGCGGATACAGCGCCGGCCGCGGTGGCCGTGCGGTTCTGGCGCTGCAGTCCGGAACCGGGAAGCTGCTACGGTCGCAGGTTCGAATCCTGCCTCGGGCATGAGTATGTGTGATGTCCTTAGGTTAGTTACGTTTAAGTAGTTCTAAGTTCTAGGGGACTGATGACCTAAGATGTTGAGTCCCATAGTGCTCAGAGCCATTTGAACCATTTGGATACAGCGCGTTGAGTCTCGGAGCGTACGGAGACGGCGAGTTCAGAGATGACGTCATAGGACTCGCTGGCGAGTTTAAAACGAGTGTATAGAATCCATTTCAAGAGAAGTTCGCAGGTCAGACATCTTGTATAATTGTTCCTAGACATCCTCGCTACCTTGGTGTCTTGTTGTTCAGTGGCTCTATATTCTTATTGCTTTATCATTAGATTGGTAATACATGAATTCATATTTCGATATGTATATGATCATTAAATATTTTGTGGCATGATTTTAGGAATTGGTAATTGTTTTTGTATGTCGAAAAAATGCTATGTCTTATCACCTTTCGGATTCATCATTAACTGGTGGTTGCCCAATAACTCACCAGATGAGTCAAATATCAGGTTCTAGAAAGAAAACTGTAACTGCCCTGAGTAATGTCTAATAACGCACAATCGTGTTCAAACCAGTATCTACGTTGATAACTGTGTTAGTTTTTTTAATTTTCCACTATGTCACATGAGATTGGAATTTCTGAATTAATATTTTTTTTTCAAATAATATTCGTTAGTAGTGCGCACAGATAATTATTCCAGTGCAGTATGGTTACAGTGTAATGAAATGAAATGTTAGCGCAGTTGAATCCTTTCCTTCCAGGAAACGACTGACACTAGCCATATCTAGCAAAATTCTTTGGCGGCAAATTTATCAGTGTCCGAATCGTTTCGATAAAACGATATTTCTGCTCCGAAATTAGGTTGCCAGATATCCTAGTTGGAAAAATTTGCTCCATCCTTCTTTAAAGATCGATAGTGTTTGAGACATGCTTCTGTTTACTAAAGTTGTAATTGATACCAACGAGCCGGCCGCGGTGGCCGAGCGTTTCTAGGCGCGTCAGTCCGGAACCGTGCGACTGCTACGGTCGCAGGTTCGAATCCTGCCTCGGGCATGGATGTGTGTGATGTCTTTATAATAGTTACGTTTAAGTAGTTCTAAGTTCTAGGGGACTGATGGCCTCAGATGTTAAGTTGGTTGGTTGGTTGGTTTGGGGAAGGAGACCAGACAGCGTGGTCATCGGTCTCATCGGATTAGGGAAGGATGGGGAAGGAAGTCGGCCGTGCCCTTTCAGAGGAACCATCCCGGCATTTGCCTGGAGTGATTTAGGGAAATCACGGAAAACCTAAATCAGGATGGCCGGACGCGGGATTGAACCGTCGTCCTTCCGAATGCGAGTCCAGTGTGTAACCACTGCGCCACCCCGCTCGGTCCAGATGTTAAGTCCCATAGTGCTCAGAGCCATTTGAACCATTTGATACCAACGAATGGGCTATGCAATCTATTGCAAATCATCAAATCACGACAAATAAAATATATTGTTTTTTCCTTTTCTACGCAGTCTTCCTCACAGAGGTAAAATTACAGAGAGTTGAGCTCATACGGATGCATACTGGCGTGTAATTCGCGTCTCGAACGGTCAACAGAGGAAATGACAATGGTAGATGAAGTACAACGTGGCTTGCAGAGTACAGATGCAGATGCAGATTACAAACAGCTACACTACTAGGCAGAATCTGGTGACGAGCTAGCATAGATGGTTAAAATGGCTCTGAGCACTATGGGACTTAACGTCTGAGGTCATCAGTCCCCTAGAACTTAGAACTACTTAAACCTAACTAACCTAAGGACATCACACACATCCATGCCCAAGGCAGGATTCGAACCTGCGACCGTAGCGGTCGCGCGGTTCCAGACAGTAGCGCCTAGAACCGCTCGGCCACCCCGGCCGGCTAGCATAGATGCCACTTGTGTTTGAAACGAGGTTACCCTAACGACCTGTGACCTAAGCAGGTGACCGTAGTGTAACGAGAGGGCAGCCGTCGGTGGCGGGCGGGGGCACTCCTGGACCCCACACAACAACAAGGAAGGCGAGCAGCCGCAACAGGTGCTGCCCCGCCACACAATGGCCCGGCTGCACAAAGGAACAGACAACGCGGGCACTCCGCCAGCGCGGCGCTGCGCCGCGACCACCGCAATATCCCGTGCGCACATTTTGGCCCCCCGGTCCTTCCGACACCTTTGTGCGCAAACTTCCCAAACCCTGCTCCCTGATGTAAGGCTCGTACAGACATGCACAAAAGTTCACTTGTGACTCGCAGCTACCAAGTTCTGACGTACCCTCAGCATATCCAGTTTCATTAACCATCATCTGCCTGTGTAGCTTCTCCTCGTGCCCACTACACTACAGCAGCAAATGATTTTTACGGGAGAAGAAGATCTATTAGAGGTGGTAAAGAGAAGTGTTCGCATTATTATCCTCCTGCATACTGTGGGATGCTCCTGAAACCGAAAGATGCATTCAAAAAGACGAGCAGGTGGCAGTAAAATGTAAGGGATCGTAATGCCATTGTCCACGGAAGAAGATGCGGGAGCCCAATAGAAACGGTCATAAGAATTCAATAGTAAGAATGGGAAAGAGTATGAAAGAGTGAAAACATTTAAATATTTAGGTTCTGTAATAACGGAGGACAATAAAGTAGCAGTAGAAATTCAAGAAAGGATAGCGAGTGGAAATCGTTGCTATTTTGCCTTCCAGAATGTATTTAATTCCAGGAATGTTAGTAGGAATACAAAAATCAAAATATACACGACCATATTAAGACCTATAGTAATACATGGATGAGAAGGCTGGGTATTGAGATGAGAAAGAAAGATACTGAGAAGGATTTTTGGAGCAATGAGAGAGGAAGAATGCTGGAGAGTAAGGACAAATGTAGAACTACAAACACTTTTTGGACAGATGGATATCGTTGTTAAGATTAAGCAGGGAAGAATAAGATGGCCAGGACATGTACAGAGAATGCCAGAATCTCGGAGTGTCACGAAAGTTTTCATGGGAAAACATGACGCGAGAAGGAGAAGAGGTAGACCCAGGAAAAGATGGCTGGACGATATGGAAGAAGATCTAAAGGCGATGGGAATAAGAAATTGGAGAAGGAAGGCGATGGACAGAGAAGAATGGAGGCAGGTGATACAGGAGGCCAAGGTTCTTCAAGGACTGTGGAGCCAACCAAGAAGAAGAAGAAAAGCGCTGCAGCCACAGACTCGCCGCTAAGGGACATGGGTGCATTCCAAGTGACGATAGAGCGAGCACATGCACACGTCGACTGTCCACTGCACGCAGTCGTGCTGAAAACAGACAAACGAGGCTTCAAAAGACGAGCAAAGAGGTGTAGTGCGTTTCCTTACAGCATGCGAAACGTATATTCTTCGAAGAATGGCATAAATGTACGGAGAGCATTGCATGTCTGTTCCAATTTGCCCTCTGGGGCACTGGCTGCCACCATAACTCTCCAGTATTCAATAATAAGGGCTTTCACATGGTAGACACAGGTATTTGTAATGTGGCGTGGCGTTCCAGGGCGTGCGTCATCGGCCAATGACAACTCTCCTTCCTTGAATCGTTTGCGCCATGTCTTAACCACTGCTATGGATATGCAGCGCTCTTCATAGACTTGTGACATTTCTTGATGAACTGCTATTCCTCGCATTCCTACCGCAATAAGGAAACACTTCTTTTGAAGACTCAATTTCTCTGTTGTCAGCACGACTGGGTCTAGCAGACGATACCTCCAAAACCACCCATTGCCAAAAGCTAATTCTGTATTGATATCGCGTCTTTACAAATACTATCCTACGTTGTTATACGTTAACGAATATTTTCGAATGTTCTAGAATCAAAATTTGAAATGGCACATACCACATTAGGAAGAGGAACGCAACTTATCGAAAAAGTTTTTTTAAGCTATAGTTACAAATTACGTAAACAAGGAATGATTGTGTGAGCGGACGATTTTAGCAACAAACAAATCACCGAATACAGAATATATCCACTGATATAAATGACCAAGACGAAAACGAAAACCTGCAGTCATGGACTGTGCGGCTGGTCAAGGCGGAGCTTCGAGTCCTCCATCGGGCATGGGTATGTGTGTTTGTAATTAGGATAGTTTAGGTTAAGTAGTGTGTAAGTTTAGTGACTGATGACCTTAGCAGTTAAGTCCCATAAGATTTCACACACATTTGAACATTTGAAAATGCAGACTTCCCAACAGAATTCCTAAACTCACTTAATGTTTCCCGCAACAAAGCTTCCGAACAACTTACTAGAACCAGAAGTATTAAACGTAACAGATAAAGGAAAGTCAGTATTCATACCATGAACTTTACTCATTTCAGTTAACTTCTCATTCGGCTTAAAAGCTCCAGTATCCCGTAAGCCGACATCATAAATTTCAATGAAGCACAGGAACAAACAGTCCAATATTGCGGAGTGAATTTAAAACAGTCGTGTTGATGAGCTGGAAAAATACAAAACTTATTTGTCTTTGCACCCGAAAGCAAAACACTTAATGTTGTTTACAGCAATATACTTTCAAAATGGTGGATTATACACAAATGAGATGTTTAACTGCACTTTTTTCCCACACAGAAAAAAAATGGGTAAAAGACCAAGAGAAGCAGGCTCTATTCATCCAGTACCACAAATAAAAAGTGTAATTCTCTATTATAATAATGAATTACGTACTAACCAAAGAACTCATTACTAAAACTGACGCTCCTTGTTCCCCAACAGCGACACGTGAACACCACATCATAAATTCATAAATACTCAAAACAACACGTATAGCGAAAGAGAGAGCTAGAGATAAAAATGGCTTAAGGAGAATGCTAGGTTGCTTTGTTGGTTAAATTCCCACTCGTGCACTTCTCCAGTTGAGCATGCGATCCGTTTCTAATGAATGCGATGTCCATATGACAGCCGTGCCATTATTTCATTCTTCCTTCAGTCGTTATTTAGGATACAAGACGACCTACAGTTTGAAAACTGTTAAAATATTTGTGAGGAGACGTGAGAAGAACTTGATATGTTTTCTAAATTCCCTAAAGCAGTTTTTACTTACTCTAAGACGTGAATGTATGGAAGTGAAATGAGGACGATATATAGTTTAGACAAGAATAGAATAGAAGATTTAGAAATGTGGTGCTACAGAAGAATGCTGACGATTAGATGGGTAGATCACATAACTAATGAGGAGGTATTGAACAGAATTAGGGAGAAAAATTTGTGGCACACCTTGCCTAGAAGAAGGAATTAGTTGGTAGGACATGTTCTGAGGCATCAAGGGATCACCAATTTAGTACTGGAGGGCAGCGTGAAGGGTAAAAATCGTAGAGGTACCCCAAGAGATGAGTACACTACGCAGATTCAGAAGGACATGGGTTGCAGTGGGTACTGTGAGATGAAGAAGCATGCACAGGGTAGAGTAGCATGGAGAGTTGCATCAAATCAGTCTCTGGACTGAAGACCACAACAACAACAACAACAACAAGGCGAGAAGCAAATACCAGGAACAATAACTAAAACAACGTTTAAGGAAGTTTTCAGTCTCAGAGGAAGAAACAAGAAAGCGGTTATCGAATACGAATAGATGAATTCAAGGGTGTAAATTCCCTTCAAGAAGGCTGTAATACTTCCAGTTTCAAAGAAGACAACAGCTGACGGACGATAATTCTACTGGACCATCGGCTTAATAACTCACGGTTTCAAACTACTGACACGAATTATTTACCGAAGAATGGAAAAACTGCCAAAGCCGACCTCGAGATTCCGGAAAAATCCAGCAGCATGTGAGGCAAGACTGACCCTACCATTTATCTTAAGAGGATCGACTGAAGAAACGCGGACCTACATTTATAGCAATTCTTAAGGTAGGAGGGAGGAAATATAAGGAGTGAAAGGTTATCTACAACGTGTATAGAAATCCGACTGTAATTTCAAGAGTCAAAAGCCAGGAAAGCCAAGTAGTAGTTGATAAGGGGTTTGAGCAATGTTGTAACCTATCCCCAATGTTATTCAGTCTATACATCGGGCAAGTTGTCAAAGAAACAAAGTAGAAAATTGGAAAGGGATTAGTGTTCAGTGAGAAGAAATAAGAACTTGTGGAGTTTTACTGGTGAATTGTGACTGTCAAGAGACGGCAAAAAAACATAGAGAAGCAGCTGAAAGGAAAGGATAGCGTCTTGGGAAGAGGTTATAAGATAATATTAACAAGAGTAAAACAAGCGTAATGGTGAGTAGTCGCATTAAATCAATCGATCAGGGGAGTCAGTTAACGAAATGAGAAACAAAAGTAGTGAATGACTTTTGTTATTTGAGTAGCAAAATAACTGACGACAGCCCACTAGGGAGAATATTAAATGCAGACTGGAAATAGCAAGAAAACCATTTCTGAAAACGAGAAATTTGTTAACATAGAATGTTAGGTGTGTGTGAATTCCTAAGGGACCAAACTGCTGAGGCCATCGGTCCCTAGACTTACACACTAATTAAACTAACGTAAACTAACTTAAGCTTAGAACAACACACACACCCATGCCCGAGGGAGGATTCGAACCTCCGGTAGGAGGGGCCGAATGTTAGGAATTATTTTCTCGACGTATCGGACTGGAGTGCAACCTTGTAGCGAAGTGAAACTTGGTCAATAAAGAGTTCAGAGAAAAAGAGAATAGAAGCTTTTGAATTGTAGTGCTACAGAAGAATGCTGAAGATTAGATAAGCAGATAACTAATGAGGAGGTACTGAACTGAATTGGGGATAAAAGAAATTTATGGCACAACTAGACTAAAAGAATGATAGAAGGCATCCTGAGACATAAAGGAATCGTCATTTTAGTAATGAAGGGAAATGTGTGGGGTACGAATTGTACTACAGTACGCAGCTTAAAAAGAATGCAAGTTACAGTAGTTGTGCAGAGATGAAGCTTACACGGGCTAGCCTTACGTCGACAGCTCCATCAGACTAGTCTCGGACTGAAAACGACGACAACAACAAATCCCCTTACTGTGTTTTAGGTGCTGTGCGAGCAAACGAAACAGTATCGGCAGCTTGTGGTAGTTTCAGGATGCGCATAAAAAAGTGACATCCAACTGTGTGGAAGAGAACTGCCACAAGAAAATGCAAACTTCCTGCTACAGTCTGCAGAGACAATGCCGCGTTACCCGTGGTTACAAGACGGCAAGACAGTATTGTTCTACGTTTCCCTTTTCTTCTGCGGTGCTGCAAAACCGCTTCCCTCCAGAGCGACCTAATTTTTTCAGATTTGCTGCAGTGTTGATAAACGTACACTCACCTGGTTGTCCTTTTATCTTCGACGAACTGAGTACGCGTGTTTTAAATAACTGATGGCACGACGCTTCAGAGGCTGCGCAGTACAGTGCCCCCTCTCCCGCAGAATTGTGGATGAGTGCTAGCATACTGACAATGTGTGAGGTGGCGCAAGTGGTACGACACTGGACTTGTATTCGGAATGAAGTCGTTACAGATCCCTGCCTGGACATCCAGGTTTTGGTTTTACGTGATTTCCCTAAATCGCTTGAGACAAATGACTGTACGAGTTTTGCCTCTGAAAGGGCACGCCCAGTTCTCTTCCCCATCCCGGTCCTACCCCGTCACCTATGACCTCGTTGTTGACGGAAAGTTAAGCCCTAATTCCCCGCCCCCCCCCCCCCCCTCCGCCTCTCCCCAGCCTCTTGTAATCCAAGTTAAACACTCAAAAGACACGTCTGTCAACAGATACAGGGATTAATCAAACAACTTCCGTGTTACTGCGCAATTCGCTATTTTGGTGACTATTCTGAAGTAGGATCCTTAAGCACATATTGCTGAGCTCGTATCAAAACAGACCAGACATTACTATCGAAACTGAAAATTATATACAAAAGCTACACTTACAATATGGACTACTGCATAATAAAGAATCGCACCCTATGCGCTTTGATGACGGCGGCTATCTCGCAACGATATACAACTGCAGAGGCCATCAGATGCTTTGATTCTAGAAAATGACACTGCTCGCTGTACAAAGCGTGCACATCCATGAAGCTCCCTGGATATTCTAAATAGAATAGTCGCCCTATAATCGTCAGGAATAAGCACATACACACTCTTAGTAGAGGTGTGTTCAAAATTTTCGAGGTCTGTGGAGTGGAGTATTGATTTGTCGAAGCCGAAGGCCTGCTGTGTCATGCTGTAGCCGACTTAAATGACGCACATGGAATGTCAGAGGCCCATTTAATACCACGCTAAAATACCGCCAGAGTATACCGACCTATACTCCAAGTTACTCACTAGTCCAACTGATCTGCCGTTCAGTTGGCGAGCTCCTGCACTCACGAAAAGTGTGCCTGTGCACTCTGCATCTTTAGTTATGCGAAGGAGATAACTGACGCTGTGGTTTTTCTCATAGTGTTAATCCTCAGCGCAAAACAAACGAGTGCAGCCCAGAACAAGTGAGTGTGGCAGTGTCCTATCCTCTCCGTAAGTAATAGAGTGTAGTCCGATTAAATTAGCCGGCCTGGGTGGCCGAGCGGTTCTAGGCGCTACAGTCTGGAACCGCGCGACCGCTACGGTCGCAGGTTCGAATCCTGCCTCGGGCATGGGTGTGTGTGATGTCCTTAGGTTAGTTAGGTTTAAGTAGTTCTAAGTTCTAGGGGACTGATGACCTCAGAAGTCCCATAGTGCTCAGAGCCATTTGAACCATTTGCTTAAATTAGGAAATGTGATTACTGTAGTAGATGAGTCCTACTGTTAGGGCAGCAAAATGATTCATGATGGGCGAAGCAGTGAAGATATAAAATGCAGACTGGCAGTAGCAAGAAAAGCTTTTCTGAAAAAGAGAAATGTATTAAAGTCGAATACAAATTTAAGTGTTTGGAAAACACTTCTGAAAGTATTTGTAGGGAATATAGCATTCTACGGAAGTGAAACACAGACGATAAGCAAATCAGCAAGTAGAAAATAGAAACTTTTGAAATGTGGTGCTACAGAAGAGTGTTGAATATCGGATGAGTAGATCGAATAAGTGATGAGAATGTACCGAATAGGAATGGAGAACAAAGCTTGACTAAAAGAGGCATAGAGGAAACACCAGTTTTCTAAAGGATCGAAGTGCGGGAGGGGGGAGAGAAATAATCTGCAGAGGGAGACCAAGGTTTGAATACAACAATAGCTAGTGAATTAGTGGCTATGGGTCGCAAGGGCTGCGTTACTTTGTTTTGGTTTCTCTGGCAGCCTGTTTCGGTATCGTAGCGAGGGGACATCAACGCGTACCAGATTGCAGATTATAGGGGCTAAAAATGTAATTTTATTTTATTGAAGTAATAATGAAACTTCATGATTTCCCCTCGTACGCACACGTAAACTGCGCATACAGGATACTTTTAATCTGAAAGCCATCCCACACAACCCGCCCCATAATACCACAGTACCTGTTAGAAAATAAGATTATGAGCGCACACCTCTTTTCACGAACGGTGGATTGCAGAAACTTTGCTTCGATAAACTGAAAGTTTTATCAAAAGCGGACGATGTTAATGTCACGTGCGCGCATCCCGGAGAAGCATCGAAACACGGTTCTGCAGCCGTGTAGTATCAGTGGGGCACAAACTGCTGGCCCCTCCGCAGCAGAGGTTTTTGCCTGCTCGCGTCAGCCCAGATGACGCAGGGAGCAGCATAGCGGAGCCCGCTGCAGTCATATCTCGCCATGCTGACATCAGGTCAGGGCGCTGCAGCTGTTTTCTCATTATGCAGACACTTCACTTTTCATTTCCAGGAAGTGCGTGGCTTCCCCACAGAGAATGCACAGAGCTCTGTTAACGATGTCTCCAGAAATTTACTGGAATAAGTGGAGGTCTTCTGTTAACGGTCTGCTGTACTGTATCCTTCTGTCAGGCACTTAAGTGTGATTTGCAGAGTATCCGTGTAGATATCACTAGCGTATGCTGCTTCCTTTATCTCAAAATTACATGATTGTCCCGTTTCTCAAGACCACTGCTTTTCCTTCAGAGTCATTAGTTTTTTTCCAGAGGTTGTCTCACCGAGGCTCGGACAGCTGACAGCTTCGATGGGCACTGGCTGGCTAGCCTATCCTAAAGGCTCATGCCGGTCGGCTATATTCTGACGGATTTTCGCCAGTCGATCGTCTGGATACTGAACAATGTGCCATCGTGTGAACTTGCTTGCCTGAGAAACGAATTGGCGCTAGCCATGCATTAGGAAACATACTAGCATTTGTATAACGAGATTTAAGAAAACATCTGATAACCTACATCAGGAAATCTAGATAGGGATGTGAATCAACATTTTCCAACATACGAGTCCAGTGTTTTACCACGGTGCCAGCTCGATTTCTGCTGCTGTTACTACAAGTGACCCATCCCAATAACAGATTTAGGAGAGACACACACTATGACAGTACCGCTCGACTCGGAGGGAGTCTGTTGCAAACGAATCACCTGTAATGAGCGCCTATAGGAGACGTAGTGGCATACATCTCCCGAGCAACAGGCTTTGCATCAATGCCTAAAACTTTTCAAAAAGTCCCATGGAATGAAGCTTCGTGACACTATTGGTTATGAAACGTCCGCCTGATGGTGACGTAGCACTCGATGAATGCCTCGGAGCAATCTTAGACGTGTAAGAGATGTGGCGGTATCAGATTCCAACCATTCTCATCATCAAATGTAAAAATCTGCAGGGGGAGGAAAAAATACAGAAATATCAAAAACACAATGCATTACCATGCCGCACACTGTGCAGGAAAACCGCTGTCATTCAACACGGCTGCCAGTCGTCTCGGAAAGGATGAAGACAGGTCCCACAAGGGTTTGAAGAGAATCGTATGCCATTATTCCTGCGGAAAAAAACTCATGAAACGATTTCGAAGGTGGATAGTGATCACACGTCCTTCTCTCCAACGTACATCACAAAGGCTCATTATTATTGAGTTATGGTGACGGTGGTGTCCAGGGGAGATGCGACAACTTACCCTCGTGCTCACAAAACCAGTCCTGGACACGCGAGTTGTGTGAATAAGACCGTGTCGCCTTGGAACACAAACTTAGATATATGGTATGGAGCTGATCAGCCATAATAGCCAAATAATCCTTGGCAGTAAGGCGGCGTTGCAGAGTAGCCATGGAGCCCATTGAATACGAGTATATGGCTGCCCAAATCATCAGCAACGTAATATTGGCCAGAAGTTGCAAACAGTTTGGACCAAGACTCATCCGACCACATGACTTTCTTCCATTGTTCCACTGTATAGTTTTTACGGCTTTGACAACACGTTTTCCTGTTATAGGCATTTACATCACTGATAAATGGTTTTGGTGCTCAAATTCGCACTGTAGTTCCCTTCTAATGAAGCTAACTTCGTGTTTTGTTGGTGACTGAGTTCGCGAGTGCTTCATTCAGTTCTGCAGTGACTTTTGCAGGTGTTGTCTTCTTATTTTTCGTCACAATCCTCTTCAGTGACCGCCAGTCACGATCACTCAACAGATACTTCTGTCCGCGTTGTGATTTAGTGGATGATGTTTCTCCGCTTTCCCTGCGTGCGGTATAAATCTTCGATCGATGCCTCCTGAAACACCGAACACTTCGACTCCCAACGGAAGCACCCACCATACGAACAGCAACAATTTTCCCATTTACGAATTCACTTGGCTCTGACATAATGCATTCACAACTACACAGGACACTGTTCAGATCACGACTGACGCAACGTACTGAGGACACTGCACAAGTGCTTTCGTGGTCAAACATAACAACGGAACCTGCGTACTTTGCTACCATCTCCATTTATGTTCAAGCATGCGTTTCCCTATTTTTGGTAACCACTGTACTAGGGGAGAAGTATGAAACCGGAATTTCCCTACAGGTGTCGTAGCCGTCAGTGTTGGGCCCGTGAGACCGCGTCTGCAGCGCAATCTGCTTCCTGTTACGGCTGCGACGAATGTCAACACACAGTAAACTAAGTTCGATACATCGGTATCTGTTTCAAACCTGTAAACATGTCGAGTTTTGTGCCTACGAACTACGATTTGCGGACAGCATTGGTTTTCTGTTATCATTTGAAGAAAACTGCTGCAGAATTGCATCGAATGCATGTCGAAACTTTCGGCTAACATGCTCTTGGGGAAACACAGTGTTTCGAGTGGTTCAAAAAATTCAAAAATGGTGATTTTGCGTGAGAAACTATGAATGCGAGAAACCATCCAAAAAATTCGGAGACAACGAATTGCAGGCCTTCTTGGATGAAGATGATACTCAAACTCAACAGGAACTCGCGGAACAATTGAATGTGATGCAGAAAGCCGTTTCTCTTCAGTTGAAAGTTATGAGAAAGGTGCAGAAGTTGGGAAAATGGGTTCCGCATGAACTGAATGAAAGACAGCAAGCAAATCGAAAGGCCACTTGTGAAATGCTGCTCGCCAGATATAAAGGAAAGCTGTTTCTTCATCGAATAGTGACAGGAGATGAAAAATGGATGTATTTTAACATTCTTAAGCGCCGTAATTCATTGGTGAATACAGGCAAACCATCGGCATCTACTGCAAGACCAAATCGCTTTGGAAAGATGACAATGCTCTATGTTTGGTGGTATCAGAAGGGTGTCAACTATTATGAGCTGGTGAAACCATTAAAACCGATAGCTACCAACATCAAATGATCGATTTAAATCGAGCATTACATGAAAAACGAGCGGAAAAAGGCAACACAAAGTCATATTGCTCCATGATAACGCCCCATCACACAAAGTAAAATGAGTCGGGGAAACGATCGAGGCGTTCAGATGGGAAATACTAGGGCATGCGGCTTATTCTCCAGACTTGGGTCCGTCCTATTATCGTTTATCAGTTTGAAACAACAGACGTGTAATTATGGCAACCAAATACCGGTTTCATACTTCTACACCTGATATGTGGGCATATTTCAGAAGCATTACCACAACTTAAATTCTGTGTTTTTTTTGTTTTTTTTTCCTCAACTGCAACCTCGATGATCTTTATGAAGATGCATCAGAATTTAAATTAAATGTGCTGAGGCTGAGACTGCCCGTATGCATTGCAGAATAGGTGGCATTAGACGCTGCGCCTATGATGCCCTAAGCCACGTCAGCAAGCTCGCGGAATCTATTAGTGTCATAAGTCGGCCTTAATTTGAAGGAGAAAATTCTGAGACTGTTAATTTGGAGCACTGTATTGTACGTAAGTGAATCACACACAGGCTGCGGGAAAACCTGAAAATAAGAGAATTGAAGCATTTGAGATGTGGCGCTACTGGAGAGTGTTGGATATTTGGTGGACTGGTAAAGGAAGGAATGAAGAGATTCTCTACGGAACCGGTGAAGGGACGAACATATGGAAAACACCGACACGAATTAAGGACAGGATGATCGGACGTGAGTTACGACGTCACGAAATAGCTTCCGTGGCACTTGAGGGAGCTGTAGAGAGTAAAAACTGTAGGGGAAGACAGAGTTTGAAATATATTCAACAAATAATTGAGAGCGTTGGGTGCAAATACTGCCCTAAGATGAAGAGGTTGGCTCACGAAACAAATTAATGAAAAAAAAAGAAGAAAATCACATAGACACGGACTGAAGTACGGACATGAGGCGTTTTTTAATGCTGAGACTTACTGTTCTTCAACGCATCATCCCCACCCTCCCCCGATGCGTGGTAACTACTTTCAATTCAAAAATGGACAGTTGTTGCCTTGGCGAGATTTCCGCAGTCCCTCCAACCTGTGGGGTGTTGGTTAGCAGGACGGTTCAGTTGCTAGTATCATTTACGTGTTAGTAACAGGATTGTCTAATCCCCTACGAGCTGCTTGAAGGTGGCTCTGAGGCTAGACTGGTTTTGGGTAATTACGTTAGTCCGTGACATTTCATTGAATCGTTCCCGTATGGAGAATTCTGGCCGCATTGTGTGCTTTATCACCCTCCAAGATTTTGCCATCATCATCCAGCACTCGTTATTTTGTTGACCAGAGATTTTCACAAAATCATAAAATATATTATCTGCTGGGATATGTAACTTCCCTTATGTCACACTCAACATATAAGAGTGTAAAATCCATTTCGTTCCCTTTATACGCGGCTTCTATAAGAAGTAAACTTTATAACGAAAAATAATTTTTTTGGACGCTTTTATTTTTAAAATGACGATAGATAAATTAGATGATATTTAGTTTTGTATGTATTTCATTAAACCATAACTAATGAGTCAATGAGACCATAGCTATTACTTTCTTTTACCAAATAATCAAGCAATTATCAGTGCTTTCAGGATAGACACTTCTTACAAAACATGTTTCTTCTGCACATTTGCTAAACCTAGCGACATCTGCCTCACTCACACCCTGTGACCCCGTTTAAAATCAACGAAATTAAAATGTGTGCACCATACTTTGGAAATCTCATGACAGTTGGACTCCTTACTTCCAAACTGGCGGAAATTGGAAGACTTCAGTACATTCTCAATGCTTTTTGTCTGATCCCTGCTAATAATAACAACAATAATAATGTGTAAGCCCTATAATAATGAAGTGGCCACTGCACAGTTACTCTGTTGCATCCTCAATTAGTTAATTTGTTTGTTGCGAAGTGAATAATGAAGCAATTTCTGGTCTAGGTTCCGACACTTTGCGTCATGTTAACGCTAACATTTAAAAATGTAATTATTTGTGACCCATTATCAATCAGTATACAGTCTTACGAAACAGTGATAATAGCAATGAATGATCTTTCAAAATAATTTAGTTTTGCAACGGAAACACAATGGAACCCTTCTTTTTATTACTCCTCTGAAAATTTTATTTTATCCTTAAATTGCCCGCAGTTTGGGAACCACTTTTAGTTTTGGGAGCCTTTTTATACAGTCACGAATAACTTTATTTGGTTAAAAATTACTTAGTACGTAAGTTTAGGAGCTTTCTCAGACAGTTTGTAGACGATCTTGTCGCTTGGAGGGAGGTGTTACAGAGAAAGGCCGTGCCGTGGCAAAATCACTGGAATCGCAATCGGGAGCGGGAGGTCACAGTGCGATTTTTCTAGTTTCAAATGGTTCAAATGGCTCTGAGCACTATGGGACTCAACTGCTGAGGTCATTAGTCCCCTAGAACTTAGAACTAGTTAAACCTAACTAACCTAAGGACATCACAAACATCCATGCCCGAGGCAGGATTCAAACCTGCGACCGTAGCGGTCTCGCGGTTCCTGACTGCAGCGCCTTTAACCGCACGGCCACTTCGGCCGGCTTTTCTAGTTTGAGTTTTCTTAAATTAATACTGGTGAATGTCCGCAATGAACAAAAACTCGGATGGTCCCTGCACCGTGTCTGATGTCTGTGTTGTGCACGATTCGATGAAGCATAATACTGGGGAGGGTGATACCAGTATGCTGTTAATCGAGGTACTGGGGTGAGGTGCGACCTCATCGCACCAGAAACGGTTACAAAACAAGTGGTGTGAACCGCCCTCGAATAGTGGCTGTTTGTGTGTCTGTGCAGCGTTGACTGTGAGATAGCGTGCCCGGCCTGGCTTTTTGCGTCGTCGTGGAGTGACAGCTGAGTGGCGCCACTGCTGGTGTTTAAATGTCGCGAGCCGCAGCGAGGACGCTGCGCTGAGCCGTCGCCTCCGCCTCGGTGCCACCACACTGGTAGCACACCACAAGGACGCGCGTCGCTACATCCGCCAGCTTCAGACAGCCTATAAGCAAGAAGCCTACCTCATAATGCGAGCTGCCTACCATACAGTCGCACCAAAAAGTATTGGCGCAGACACCTTTCGCACCTAATACAAAATTTATAAATGTACATTCGTATATTATACACTCCTGGAAATTGAAATAAGAACACCGTGAATTCATTGTCCCAGGAAGGGGAAACTTTATTAACACATTCCTGGGGTCAGATACATCACATGATCACACTGACAGAACCACAGGCACATAGACACAGGCAACAGAGCATGCACAATGTCGGCACTAGTACAGTGTATATCCACCTTTCGCAGCAATGCAGGCTGCTATTCTCCCATGGAGACGATCGTAGAGATGCTGGATGTAGTCCTGTGGAACGGCTTGCCATGCCATTTCCACCTGGCGCCTCAGTTGGACCAGCGTTCGTGCTGGACGTGCAGACCGCGTGAGACGACGCTTCATCCAGTCCCAAACATGCTCAATGGGGGACAGATCCGGAGATCTTGCTGGCCAGGGTAGTTGACTTACACCTTCTAGAGCACGTTGGGTGGCACGGGATACATGCGGACGTGCATTGTCCTGTTGGAACAGCAAGTTCCCTTGCCGGTCTAGGAATGGTAGAACGATGGGTTCGATGACGGTTTGGATGTACCGTGCACTATTCAGTGTCCCCTCGACGATCACCAGTGGTGTACGGCCATTGTAGGAGATCGCTCCCCACACCATGATGCCGGGTGTTGGCCCTGTGTGCCTCGGTCGTATGCAGTCCTGATTGTGGCGCTCACCTGCACGGCGCCAAACACGCATACGACCATCATTGGCACCAAGGCAGAAGCGACTCTCATCGCTGAAGACGACACGTCTCCATTCGTCCCTCCATTCACGCCTGTCGCGACACCACTGGAGGCGAGCTGCACGATGTTGGGGCGTGAGCGGAAGACGTCCTAACGGTGTGCGGGACCGTAGCCCAGCTTCATGGAGACGGTTGCGAATGGTCCTCGCCGATACCCCAGGAGCAACAGTGTCCCTAATTTGCTGGGAAGTGGTGGTGCGGTCCCCTACGGCACTGCGTAGGATCCTACAGTCTTGGCGTGCATCCGTGCGTCGCTGCGGTCCGGTCCCAGGTCGACGGGCACGTGCACCTTCCGCCGACCACTGGCGACAACATCGATGTACTGTGGAGACCTCACGCCCCACGTGTTGAGCAATTCGGCGGTACGTCCACCCGGCCTCCCGCATGCCCACTATACGCCCTCGCTCAAAGTCCGTCAACTGCACATACGGTTCACGTCCACGCTGTCGCGGCATGCTACCAGTGTTAAAGACTGCGATGGAGCTCCGTATGCCACGGCAAACTGGCTGACACTGACGGCGGCGGTGCACAAATGCTGCGCAGCTAGCGCCATTCGACGGCCAACACCGCGGTTCCTGGTGTGTCCGCTGTGCCGTGCGTGTGATCATTGCTTGTACAGCCCTCTCGCAGTGTCCGGAGCAAGTATGGTGGGTCTGACACACCGGTGTCAATGTGTTCTTTTTTCCATTTCCAGGAGTGTATATACACGATTAATTCTGACTCAATAAAGGAAATAATTTGTATATTAAAATATTTTCCCAACATACGTAATCAATTAAATGAGGGTTTCCTCCTGCTCAAGAAAATATTAGCACACTGTACGCAGTTTGTTATTATGCTTGACAGACAGACAGCGTCGCGCGTACCAAATCTGTGCAATCGGTCTTGCCAAAAAAGTTCAGTTGCTTGGCCAGTGTAAGGGGCATTCATCTTTCACGATGAGTCCGACGGGGAAGGAACATTCGCAGGATAAAAGTTACCCTGTTAACTATGGAATAGTTCGAGCAATCATTAAGAATTTGAAGCCATTTTGACTATTTTTCGACCGTGACTGTCTCAAGAAATGTGTAAACGTTTTTTTAAATTACCACTACCAGTCACAATCTTTGTCAACTAATGTATTCCTTATTTCAAAATGGTTCAAATGGCTCCAAGCACTATGGGACTTAACATCTGAGGTCATCAGTCCCCTAGACTTAGAACTACTTAAACCTACCCAACCTAAGAACATCACACACATACATGCCCAAGGCAGGATTCGAACCTGCGACCGTAGCAGCAGCGTTGTTCCCGATTGAAGTGCCTTGAACCACTCGGCCGGCATTATTTATTTGGCGACATGTTTCGAGGGTTATACCTCATCTTCTGGCTAAATGACATTACAAAAACAACTTTACAATAAGGTCATACTTACGTTATATAGTGTTTTCGTAAATGCTATGGTCATCTTTGGTCTTCTGGCGTGGCAGTCTCGTTGTGATGCTTTGAAGTGTTTTCATTTCCGTGGATATCTTGGTCACTGTTTAGAAATTGTCACTAACATAGCAGTAACTTGGAAACACGATCACAAACAATTCTGTAGTGCAGTGGAGAAGATGGCGCCAGAAGAACAAAGATGATCACAGCATTTACGAAAACACTATATAACATCAGTACGACCTTATTGTAAAGTTGTTTTTGTAATGCCATTTAGCCTGAAGATGAGGTATAAATAAATAAGTAATACAATAGTTGACTAAGTTTGTGACTGATAGCGGTAATTAAAAAAAAAACCTTTACAAATCATAAAGAAGTTTCAAGAGACTGGTACAACAGACAGCAAACGCAGATCCGGAAGTGCAGGAGTTCTTACATGTAGGGAGCATGGCAGTGGAACATGTTGACAGTGACAGAACAGTGCTATGAAAAGAGTAAAAAAGACAGTGGAAGGGGGGTGGGAGGGAGAGGGAGAGGGGAGGAATAAAGAGAAAAAGAAAGTGGGTGGGTGAGAGCCAGAAATAATGAGAGACAGAGTGTGACAATATCGGGGAAGAGGGAGATAGTGACAGTGAGAAGAGACAGTAGCAGTAGGAAGGATGGGATGAGATAGTAACAGTGACAGAGAGAGAGAGAGAGAGAGAGAGAGAGAGAGAGAGGGGCGGGGGGGGGGGGGAGGGAGGGAGGAGACTGTAGTAGTGAGACAGAACGAAGGGGACTGTGGCTGTGACACAGGATACAATGATAGAGAGAAAAGAGATAATGACAACGAGTTGGGTTGAAATAGTGACTGAGAAAGAGCAACAGGGAATGGATGGGGATGAGCGACATACAGCGATGAACTAGGGGATGTGAGTGAGTTTGAGGAGCTTGTGGGAGTTTCAGGTGAGTTGCTTGGTGAAAAAAGCGCGAATATGTTCGCATGCAGAAAATTTTGCGAACATTTTTATAGGTGCTGAGGAAGGTTGAATGAGGCAACTGTTACCCCCCCCCCCCCTTTTAAGACAGACTTTTAAATAAACAGGAACATATTCGCACTTTTTGTGCTGCGATAGGATCATTTTCTCCGCTGGGTTTATAATGCTGCTAGGCTATCTGATGATCGTTTAGGTATACTGAAAACATTATGAAGTCCTACTACACTTCCTTCGTCTCTGTGGAACAACACTCGCCCGATACAGGCCGAGGGCGAAGAAAGAAATACTAAGAAAATTAAAAAAAAAGAAGTGAAATCGTAACATTATGTTGTACTATAGTTATACTGTGTATATGTTTGGAGGTCTAGCAGTACGCCTACTCCCTGACAGGGGCGACGGTGGTCCAGACGTGAGTCAGAGCGGAGGGCAGGGTGCGCCGGCGGCAGCCGCTCCCTCTCGGCAGACCGGCCGACGCCACAGGCTCAGCGCGTGCCCCGAGGCCGCGGCCCGGCAGCGGCGCCTACCACGTCCGCCATTTCGAGTCGACCCGCCTTGTTGTGCTTCACTGGCTTCCACGGATCTTTTTGGCAAGCGTCAGAATTGGATTCCTCTCCTGGAAACTCTCTGTTAGCCAAACTTGCACAAACGCGGGTCAAGTAGCGAAAGCCACAATCGTAAATATACCAGATGAACGAAACAGAACAAAGTGTCTGAAACGGTGGGCTGTCTCAATTACAGAGACTTACAGGCAAATAAAGATAAAGGTAATTAGACATGTGCTGAAGAAATACGAGCAAGGCTGATACATCCTAGCTGGACACCACTATGAAATACGCAACCGACCGCTTCATGTCAAGAGAGGTGGACCCACCAGTACAAAAGGAGGCGGGCAGTACTCCGCTGTCAGCAGAGAGGCTGTAACAGCACAACGGATCGGTCAGGAGAGCTCAGTAACTTCGAACGTGGACTACTCACTGAATGTCACCTCATTAATAAACCCGTCACGGAAATTTCAAGCCTTCTAAAGCTACCGAAATTGACAGTTGTTGGAGTGACTGTTACGTGGAAACGCGAAAGAACAACCACAGCTAAACCAAGACCAATCTCATGTACCAGGGGACAGGGACCATCGAGCTTTGCAGAGGGTAGTTGTAAAAGTCGCATCAGCGGAAGGAATCACTCTTACGTTCCAAAGTGCTACCAGTAGCCCAGCTAGCACAACGACTGTTCTTAGCGAGCTAAAGGGAATGGGGCACAATAGTCGAACAGCACCTCAAATCCACTCTGTAGTCTTTGCTAACTGACGCTTAGTGCGGGGTAAACAGCGACGCCACTGCGCGGTGGATACCTGGAAACGATGCCGGCCGGGGTGGCCGAGCGGTTCTAGGCGCTACAGTCTGGAACCGCGCAACCGCTACGGTGGCAGGTTCGAATCCTGCCTCGGACATGGATGTGTGTGACGTCCTTAGGTTAGTTAGGTTTAAGTAGTTCTAAGTTCTAGGGGACTGATGACCTGAGAAGTTAAGTCCCATAGTGCTCAGAGCCATTTGAACCTGGAAACGAGTCATTTGTAATGATGAATCACGCTGTACCCTGTAGCAATCCGATAGAAGGGTTAGGCGTTGCCTAATGCCTGGAGAACGTTACCTGCCATCATGTGTAGCGCCAACAGACAAGTACGAATGCTACAATATGGGGATGTTTTTCGTGATTGGGATGTGGTAACCTCACTGAGCTTACAAAACGCTGACTGCAGAAGGGTGTGAACACATTTTAAAGCAGTGTGTACAGTGTACATTACAGGAACAGTTCGGAGGCGATGGTTGTTTGTATCAGCACGACAATGCCTCCTGTCAAAAAGTAACATCTGTGAGGCAGTGGTCTGTGGACAATAACATTCCTGAAATTGTCGGGCCCGCAAAAAGTCCCGATCTGATCCCTATGCAGCACATCCAGGATGAGTTACAACGTCGAATTCTCTCCAGATCCCAGCGTCATAATCTTCTTCGGTCTTTGAGGAAGAATAAGTTACCATTCCTCCATAGAGATTCAGACGCTTCATTGAAAGTGCATCCAGCAGAGTGCAAGACGCCATAAAGGCGAAGGTGGGCATACCCCATATTAAATTCCACTGGTAGGTGTTCGCATAGCTTTGATCTGACCGTGTAGTTTGGTCACGCCAAGTGACTTGAAGCCACTAGATAGACAGGTAAGATTCTTTTGTTTTTGAGCTGACTGGCTATTTTCACAACGATTATCCTATTTTCACAACAATTTTCCACTCAGGTACGTCGGTTGCTTACTTTTCTTTCAATAGATTCCAAATCTTTTTCTAGCATTATGTTCAGGCACTTGCATATTAATGCAAAGCAAAATAGTTATCACCATAGCCGGTAAAAAGTCAAGCACAGAGAACTACTGAATACACATAGGCACTGCAACGTTGCTTTAGTTCTTTCCCTCTCCATCCTTTCTATTACTGTATTTCCTACCAACCTCGTCCTATTTTGGTTCAAATGGTTCTGAGCACTATGGGACTTTACATCTGAGGTCATCAGTACCCTAGACTTAGAACTACTCAAACCTAACTAACCTAAGGACATCACACACATCCATGCCCGAGGCAGGATTCGAACCTGCGACCGTAGCGGTCACGCGGTTCCAGACTGAAGCGCCTATAACCGCACGGCCACCCGGTCGGCTCGTCCTATTTTACCTCACCACGCGAATATATTCTCCGTAAGTGCTCCACTCTATTAGGTGACAACTCAAATACTGAATTTTAAGAATTTTTACATGATTACGGAAATAATATGTATATATGCAATAATTAAATGCATTTGACTTGTTATTGTCTTTGTTGTGTTTTGTTTGGTACTGATATGTGCATGGACATAAAGCGATAAAGGTATTCGAAATCGATTGCAAATAAAACAAACAACGAAGAAAGCTCAGTGGAAAATTTTTATGAAAATTGCATGTGGACTACAAAACAAAACATTTTCAGAAATTTATTCATGATGTATGGAACTGGTTTAGATCAGCGATGGTACTATACAAAAAAATGGTTCAAATGGCTCTAAGCACTATGGGACTTAACATCTGAGGTCATCAGTCCCCTAGACTTAGAACTACTTAAACCTAACTAACCTAAGGACATCACACACATCCATGCCCGACGCAGGATTCGAACCTGCGACCGTAGCAGCAGCGTGGTTCCGGACTAAAGCGCCTAGAACCGCTCGGCCACAGCGGCCGGCAGGTACTATACCTTTACGAGAATCTTCATTTCTTTAGTCACTTTTTGCTAATATTTGTGACCACGTTTCGGAACCATGCTGCCACAATCATGTGCATTACAAACTTACGAACATTAATCTGAAGTATGATGAAGGACTGAAGACCACAACAACAACAACAAACAACACGAATGCGAAGATATCTATGAAACTGTGGCTACATTATTCTACGATTATTAGAAGCTGTTAAAAACCATCTCAGTCTTAAGATTTTTTAAAACTTGTTCCGTACTATGAGCATTATTTTCATTATGTAGCATTTCTGTTTCTTTATTCGTATACATTACATCAGAGTTCAACGAGGCTATAACAGCAGGGGTATGACGTCACAATGTGGGATGAGGCAACTGCAACAGATGCTGCTACCATGACGCAGCACTCGTGAGAAACTGCGCAAACAGAAACTACTTGCGCTCTGATTGGCTGCGGTAGTCGAAACTAATAGAGGTGACCATCCTCTTGACTACGCGAAAAACGGCTTATTTTCATTCTTTAAAAGTACCTAAATTAATCTTCAGGTATACAGCGTGATAATAACTAACTTTCGCTACTTGAGCCAGTGTAGACGGAAAACTATTTACCATATGAGTACCAAACGTTACAAGAATGATGATCACACTAGACGCTGCAGGATTTGCGTTGTTAGTAGTGCTAGTGTCATCACTTGCCGTTAGGCGTCAGTACTGGTGCGGTGACTACGACTGAAACACAAGCATCAGTGTGCATTGTAGTTGCTGACAGTCAACATAGATCTGGACAAGGTGGGCAGGGCTTTACTCGTAAATCTGCTTTATCAAAACAACAGTGCTGCTGTTCTTAGTGAGTATTGACGCTTTAAGGAAATACGCAGGGGTCCTCTTTCCGTGTCGGGGTTGAAGTACACGATTAGGATGTTCGAATTACCTGGCGATTTGGGAATTGTTCCTGGAAGAGGCCGACGGCCAACTGCCCCACAAATTGTTGAAGAAGTTACTGTTGTCATGGCTTAGAATTCTGGACGCAATGTGCGATGTTCAAGCAGTGCAAGAGCTGTGTCACGACAGCTGAACATTCCATGGTTCACCGTTAGAAAAGTGCTGTGAACAGTTATTGAGAAATGGCATCCCTAGTGCGGTGCAGGCTGTCGTGGATGCAGACGGTCGTCACATTGAGCAACATTTGTAACCTAGAACGAAACATGACCTGCAATTAACAAATATTTCCCTCTCAGGTGGAAATTAAAATATGTTTCTTTCTATGATTTATTCGTTATTTCTCTTCCGGATGTCCTACGATCACTCGTTTTTCATGCGAACCCTCTGAAGTAGCGAATGTTTAATTATAATTACACTGTACTCCAAAACTGCATGGGAGACGCCTTCAGTACTCTACTACTATGATGTATTTATACCATCATTTTACAGTTAATTTTAGATAAACAACTGATGTAGTAAGGATACACGAACACTTCGTGCGTGATCGTCAATGTAACGAACGACCGTCCAATGAAGTGGTTCGCTTGAGCCATATAGTCTTAGTACGATGGCAGGCGTTTGGACGTATGCAGTAAAACATGATCTTCGAAGAAAAGCAGATTAAATTAAGAGTTGAGCAATGTATAACTTGCCTGGTGACATGCTGGTAATTTGTATAGTTTAGTTTGATCGTGGCAAAGAACAGATGCTTATTTTCTCTGACGGAATATGTTCATAATAAAAATAGCTGCCGGCCGCTGTGACCGAGCGGTACTAGGCGCTTCAGTCTGGAACCGCGCTGCTGCTACGGTCGCAGGTTCGAATCCTGCCTCAGCCACGGATATGTTTGATGTCCTTAGGTTAGTTAGGTTTAAGTAGTTCTAAGTCTAGGGGACTGATGACCTCAGAGGTTAAGTTCCATAGTGCTTAGAGCCATTTTTTGAAAAATAGCTGGCATCGCTATGAACTATTTACGAACTTCATCATTTAGATGATATAAAAGCCTAGCCCGTTCCACTGCAATTCTGTACAGCCTTTCATATAAGCAACGGAGTCAAAACTTACGTGCAACTTCTGTACAGGGTCACCGGCATCACGTGAAGATGGCAGGTCGTTGAAACTATTTGAACTTCAGTACATGGCTCTGATGTGGCAAGATACAACGCCGTACCATCTTCTAATCAAGTACAAATGAAGATAGCAACGTTGTGTCTGCGGTAACACAGAAACGATATCGAGGCTTGTTAAGTCACGGATGCGTACCACATGCTTGATCAATCACGTGAGTGCATCACGAGCTCCACATTTAATCTAGCGGGAAAAAGCGTGCTGTTAATTCGACGTATTTATGAGACCTAAATGTAAACAAAGCCTATAGCGCTGTATGACGCAGTGATAAAGACATCAAACTCCTACGCTCAAGGAGTGGGACCGCAATCACCGTGCAGTTAACCAAGTGAAGAATTTCCTTGACTCCTGTTACCTACTTCATGATCCCATCTTCGTACAATTACACATGGTCGTTTAGTCTTCCCAGAATTATTTAGAAGCGAAATTCAGGGGGGATCTGTATTATACTAAATGAGAAGTCTCGAACTGACAGTCAATATACGTTTTCGGTGCGTACTGCCTTGCACGCAAATCGTAAAATTAACATTACTTTCAGCTACATCGCACATGGCACACAGCCTATTTTGACGGAAACGAGTGAGCCTACGGTGGGGCTGACATGCACGAATACAGCGAATTGCTTCAAGCTTTCGAAACAATATACTTCGAGCAGAGGAGGAAAAGTCACTAAAAACCGCGGGTTTGGAGGCAGGAAGGCAGTAAACCACAGTGTGTCATCCTAGGTATTTTATTTTCGTACTTTACATCTTTAGCAATGAAACGAACTTACGAATGAGTACTATTTCGCCTTAGCTGTTAAACGAAGAATGCAGACGAAAAGCTTTTTCGGCAACTCGTGCAATGTACCTGCACTAGTCGCCTGAATGTACTGTTAAACGGTGAACACACTGGCGTTGCAAAAAGCGTACGCCTAAGTTTGCAGGGGCAAAGATGCAGTACCACCGACTGCGCTAATCGCCGTTCAGTGGCAGCAGTCAGCGGAATGAACTAATGTGACAGCCTGTGTCTGGCCGCTACTGCGGTGTCGTCAGTTCCACGCCCACACACCAGCTCGGTGTCAACGCGCCTGGCCACGCCCAGAGGTCTCTGTCACGACACGCTTCTGGATGCGGCAGGATGCGGCTGTGTGGAGCTAGTAACGTTATACCGGTACGTCAGAAATATTCCTATATCGAGGAACTTATATCCAGGATATCAATACACCTCCCCATTGTATCGGGCTTTCATAATTATACTGGCTACATATGTCGATGTGGTGTTAACTGATTTTTTTTCCATCTCCACTTTTCCTGTCATGGAAACATAACGTAGATTCAGTATTTATAGTATCAAATTGATTATGACGCTTAATAAGGAAGGTAAGAGACTTTATCAAATTCATAAAACGCCCAGTTAATAAGTATTCATTTGAGACAAGTGTAAAAAATTAAGAGGTATTCTCTAAGGAGAAATTGTACTGGTTGCGAGGACGTGTTGGAATTCGTGATTGTATACGAAGAAAATATTTATAGTTTCATCAATCACTGTCGGCGACATTCTTCTTTCTAGACTTAATTCTCCAGCCGTACTAACAGCTGCGGAGCTGGAAGCGTAAAAAAAAAAATAAAAAAAAAACTTGCGTTATAGCAAATCTAGCTCTTCCAATACTATACTGTTTCGTCCAGTCAATAATTGCAGATTATCCCAAATTAAGCTTGGCCACTAGCTTGAAAGCTGCGCTTCTGAAGAACATTAACCGGATGTTTAAAAACACTCGGCAGACACATTTCCTTTCTCATTAACAAACCTTTATGGACCCAATTTTATCGTCAATAGCTTTAAAATAAAATTAACGATGGATCGCTAGGTGAGTAAGAGATTGAAATAGAAACAATGACCGATTCTTCAGACACAGTATACGAACACATCACAATCTGCTCGCACTGAACGCAGCCAAGAAACTGAATCGTCTTTCTCCCAGTTATCGGGACCTTGAGTTAGTAGAAACATACCTCCTGTGGTTGATTGTTAATCACAGGGCGAATTCTTTAGACATCTGAGGAACCCTCAAGCGTGTGCAACTGCCACTATTTAGCAAGGCAGTACCTGACTACTGCTGCCACTGCTGTGGCGGCTAAGAGACTATTTTCACTGTCTGGAAACACAAATTTAAAAACAAAAAACTGTGTTATACTATGATTTTCTTGATTTGACAGTCTCAAACAGATTGGTAGTATGCATTATTCACTTATTACTGCAAATCACGGTATATGCTAATGTTGCTGATTTCCCAATAGTGTTTACGATTTCGTAGAACTGTAAGTAAAACACAGATTCTTTAAAGAATCAAAGTCTCATGTATAAAACAGTTTCAAACTTCTAATTAGTTTGCAAATGAGTTACTGTTTTATATTTTTGTTGGCCGTCGCTAGATGCACTCATTCTCAAATGCGCCCCGTTTCAAGGAAAATCTAGTCTCAATGTGTACGTGTCATAATCTCCTGAACTACGTGTCGTACAGTCATATAATTTTTCAGTTACATTCAGTGGCATATGTGGATACGTCCTGCACAATACGTTGCGAATAGCTTAAGTAGTAAAGAAATTATAAATTAAAACGTTATGGCTGATGCGGCAGTTCTGCTGCATGAACAGTGTAAATGTAGTGACCGATAACGTTTTTCATTTCATCATCTTTCAAGACACTGTCCTTTCCGTTCCGCCGCTCTTCCAAGCCCATTACAATTTAATCGGGAAACCTCAATGTTTTTTTCTTCTTCCTAAATGATATGGTCAGTGCACCAAACAATGCAAATAAGAGACAGATTTCACCCTGTACGAGCGACAGAAAGTTTCCCAAGTGTTTGAAATTATATATTAAGTTTGTTGCAACTCACTACATGCTCTTATTCTCAAATATTTGAAAAATAAAATCTGCATAATTTCGCCTCGTCAATTCGCTGTCTCAAGACATTTACGCAGTTTCTAACTGTAATACTCGACTTGCTGTGTTAAACATTTAATTTCAGTTTATACCTGTTAATGGGTAGATTTTAAATTTTCATTCACGGTTTATAGTTACAGGAATATTGAAAATCAAATTTTTGTTGACGCTGGAAGCCGTTAAAGAGGCAACGTGCAGCTGATCCTGGCCTCGGGATAGTTGCTCAGTAGTATGTATTTTCCAGTTACCGATTTCTGGAAGTTTCGTAACATTACAGTTGCAAAAGACGGCAACTACCGTATCCAACTTGTATACCTGCAGCCGGCCGGGGTGCCCGAGCGGTTCTAGGCGCTACAGTCTGGAACCGCGCGACCGCTACGGTCGCAGGTTCGAATCCTGCTTCGGGCATGGATGTGTGTGATGTCCTTAGGTTAGTTAGGTTTAAGTAGTTCTAAGTTCTAGGGGACTGATGACCTCAGATGTTAAGTCCCATAGTGCTCAGAGCCATTTGAACCATTTGTATACCTGCAACTGAGGAAAAAAAAGAGACTGAAAAACAAACAACGCAACGAGGGTCTCTCAGAACCTAACTTACAAGTTAGTAAATTAAGTTCATTGTAATTAACCACCTATATAAATTTTCTGTATTTTAAAAGCAATTAAGTTGTACAGTTTTTAACTTGTAAAAACAGTTCGTGCATAAATCGACACTCAGACATTTACAACAAATAATTAATTTACCTGGCCTATATCCTCAGCGTCGAAATCACTTTCGATTTATCGAAAAGCGGATATCCACTGCCACCACAAGATTTTCAATCTTTAGTTGTGTGCTGTGTAGCGGTCTATAGAAGGTTCTGAAAATATTTTCATGGGTGTAACACATAAGAGTGACTAACTTGAGAAGATTCGAGCAACGTCACATATGTTCAGGGTGCTGGTATTCGGGAACATTATTAGTTAAATTCTTAATTATGCACCCAAGGTATCAGCAGCTGCTGAACAAATAGTTTATTGTCGCTGGTATTGTGTGAGCAACTCCTGAAACGAACCAACATACGAAAATCGGAGAACAAACGACGACCACCGAAAAACGACACAGCACAACTGGTAAGAAAATAATTTTCGGCAGACCAATAACACAGACCATAGTTAGCCGCGAGCCTGAAGGGAGTCCAGGAGAAGGACTGTTTTCCTGCTTCTTGCCTCACACCTTCTGGGTTGGTTACAACTACAAAGGCGCTGCAAAACACTTAGTGTACGAGATGTTATAAACTTTTTTTGCAAGAATTAAATACTGTGCTGATATTAGTTACGACGGAGATTGCATTCTAAGCATTTTGATGCAACGGTATAGAAGATAAAGACATAGAGATCGAGACAAGACAGGTATGTTCCCTGATTGGCTGCTGTTCGCCATGTTACATAGAACGTCAACATACGTCGCGCCGCTGCCCAGTACTGAATTGTGAAAGTGAGGATATAAGGAAGCTTTGCCTTCCAAAACGTCGGAAAACTGTGTCGGCTTTAAGGAACTAACATTAAATCTGAGTGGAATTCTATGACAAAGGTAGTACGGTAAACTTTGGTCACGGGTGGGATCTGAAAGAACAGAGAAATATTTCTGAACATCAATACTTTCTTGTTCGAAGAACTATATAAATACAAATACAACAAAAAATATTTAGAATGGAGAAAATATCGTCATTTGCTTTTTACTTTACGTCTCGTTTCCTTTATAATTACGAAAAAAAACGAAAAAGTTTCAACGGAGCTATTTTGCTTTTGGGGCAATTTTCTGTTAAATTTTTTTACGTGTATGTGAAGCGTTTTCTTTGTCCAGGTCTTCAAATTTAAATAATTCCTAGTTTTCAAGACATTGGGTCTCTTTTGCTCTTATAAAGTGCTACCTTTTGACAAAAGGAGGTGGGCCAGACGTGGACAGAAACAGCGAGGCCGATTAACGACCGTGGCTCTGCTAGACCCGCCAGACTGAGTGCGGGTTTTAGACGGTTTCCAGCTAACGGTTACGCTAATTCTGGATTGGTCCACATCTCCGTCTCAAAAAATACGGTACTCCAACACGTAAAATATGATAATACAAAAAAACCAATTTCACGCGATTCATAGTCAAATGGCGCAAACGACTCCCCTCTCCTAGATTAACATACAGCTTTGGAGGCAGGAAGGGCATCCGGCCACGAAGTTACAACAAAATAAACTTTCCAAATCATGAGCAAAAAGATCCCGCACGACGAGTTGAACGCCGAGAAAGAAAAAGATATTGGTTCTCTTTTGTGGGAGAAAAGGGGAGAATAAAATTTTCAGCCGTCAAGCAACTTTAACATTAATCATGAAAAGAAAGCCACCAATGAACAAAGTTTAAGAAGACACAACAGTAAAAAATTTATTAATACAACAAAGAGAGAATGGCCCGACTTCTGACCCAGGCAGACGACGCCAAAGCGGAATATACAAGTCTCAGTTATGAATGGCAGCCAACCAGGGAATGCTACCGCGCCGCGCAGCCCTGCACCGCATGTACATAAAGAGTAGCGCCTTCTATCGCAGACAGATGCGAAGGGACCATCCTGCTTAGCAGACATTATAGAGTTACTACTAATGTTTCCTGCAGACACTGGAAAGAAAATACTACGATATTGTTATTAATAGCAGAAGTTATTAATGCGAACACGTTGAAGTATCTCCGGTTGACGCCATTTTACCTAACTGACCTTCAGTTTAATGCTGTGAACCTATGGGTCTTGAAATATGGAAATTGTATTATTTACACATCTGTGCATCTATGTTCTTTTACACTTTCTCCCTGGTAAGATATGTCTCTGGCATTTAATACAAAAATCGATATCCTCGATTCTGTCGACGTCGAGTCTGGCAAGTTAAATCGATAGAAAAGAGAGGAAGAAAAAGGATGGAGTAAATGCCAGCCCATTATTGAACGTAATAAGAATAACCGCAACATGTAGCACTCGAACATGTTGCCGGTAAGAAAGCGGACGAAACTGCTAGAACACAGTACTCAGATACTATATTCGCCACTATCGACAAGGTACAGAAGAAATACGTCGTGCGTGTGAAGAATTAGCCCGCCAAATGTTAACTTGTGAACAGTGACATTATTGAGTCTGGAACAGTCACAGGAAACATCGGAAACTGCCATCGACATGATTAAGTTAGCGGAACACTCGAAAACTTCTCTAAATCTGCCTTTTTTGAAACGCAGCTGCAGCGGATGCACAGGAAAATATCGGCTCCGCCTCGAATTAACGTTGGATACGTTAGATGGAATAGGGCCAAACTCATCGTGGAACTGGATTCCTGCTTGCAAAAACACAGCCACGCCCACTTCGTGGCGAAGCTCTAACGTGCGGCACGGAAGCCACGCAAATGCGGCTCATTAATGCAACGCACTTTCTCCGGAAATACAGTCGGTCTCTGTGCAGCATAAGTGCACCACGCCCAACACAAATCCTGCTTCACGAAAGCAGCAGACCACTCAGCATTAGTTCTATTTACATGAAATTATGCGAACAAGCAATTCAACAAATACTTTGCTCCAGCATTCTCTTTGTACTGAGTTGTATGATGTTCTACCACTCGCTCACTTCAAAAAACTGCCTGCTAATTTATGATGTAAGTTGATTAACGGTGGCTCTGTTACCGGCTACTGTAATTTGTTTGTGTGTCCGTCACTGGATGTGCAGCTGCCAATGGAAGCCTATTATTCAATACAAGAGATGACATACACCGTCCTGTGCTACGAGCAAGCAGATGGAAGCAGCTTACAGGCATGTAATCTGTACGTTGCCAAATCCAAATACCCCCGATGACGTGTAAAGATGTTTAGTAGCCTGTTCACATCGATCACATGTCGTGAAGAGAAGTGCAGACACATGGTGATCATTGACAGTAGTGGCAGAGACCATAACTCCAAAGATATGACGTTTACGGCCAACGTTTATAGAAAATTTCTTCTTCCCTAAGAATTTGCATACTACATCCTCCGTAAAACTGGAACCTTTTTTTTCCGGACACCCTTTATAATGCACCATAGAATCCTCATCGGTACCTTGAAGAATTATTGTACACGGTCCGTCCAAAAAGTTCAGAGACTGATTTTATTCCTGGCGTACAAGCGACGTCAGCGCAGTAACTACGGCGGCAGCTTGTACTAACAGCTCCAAAAGACAGATGTATATTCGCCCAGTCGGTTGTGAGCAGGCAGTGTTAAGTAATGGGCGTACAGTTGTAGTGTGTCAGTGTTGTTGTGTCACAAATTGCAATGGAGTCACGGACTGAACATCTCTAAACAAGTATTTAAGACATTTTCCACAATCTTTTGAAGAAAAGGGTGTGCAAAATTTCTCAAATGGTTCAAATGGCTCTATTCGCCATGGGACTTACCTTCTGAGGTCACCAGTCCCCTAGACTTAGAACCACTTAAACCTAACTAACCTAAGGACATCACACGCATCCATGCCCGAGGCAGGATTCGAACTTGCGACCGTAGCAACAGCGCGGTTCCGGACTGAAGCGCCTAGAACCGCTCGGCCACGGCGACCGGCCGCAAAATTTCTTCCAAAGACCTTGACTTCCGATCATAAACAACTAAGCGTGGATGCCTCTCTCGATTTGATTGAAATGAAAAACGCGGACAATTATCTTGCAAAAATAAGAACCTACCATTAAATGACAAAGTGCAAAAATCTAGATGAAGTGTCTGCGCTTTGACGATATAATCTATTCAAGCAAATGTGACGCGTAAGCAGAACAATACCCCAAACAATGAGTTATCTGACAAGTTTCACATGTTTCTATGAACCTTGGCGTTGTACACAAGTTCGGGGACGCTATGTAGAACATATGAAACATTAAAACCATCAATGTAAAATTTCTCTAATTTTTATTAATAAAGTCAGTAATCATTTTGTAGTGACCGGGAATAATATTAATATTGCTGTTTTGGGGACGTAATTTTCTGGCCACTGTTTTTTGTAAGGACAACTGTCTGCGACAAGCAATGAGGAAAGTAGAGTACATTTACACTAAGAGGAGACAAAAGTCACGAGATAGCGTTATGCATATACAAGGTATAAAAGGTCAGTGCATTAGCGGATGTGTCATTTGCATTGAATTGATTCGTGTGAAAACACTCCCGACGTGATTATGGCCGCACAATGGGAATTAACAGACCATGAACGCGGAATGATGGTAAGAGCTATACAAATGGGACACCCCAGTTCGGAATTCGTTAGAGAATACCATTTTCCGAGATCCACAGTGTCAAGAGTGTCCCGACAATACCACATTTCAGGTGTTACCTCCTATCACGGGCAACGCAGTGGCCGACGGCCTTTACTTAACGACGGAGAGCAGCGGCGTTTACGTAGTGCTAACAGACATGCAATACAGCGTGAAATAGCCGCAGAAACCAATGTGGGACGTACGACGAATGTATCCGCTACGATAGTGCGGCGAAATGTGGCGTTAATGGGCTATTACAGCACACGACCGACGAGTGTGCCTTTGCTAACAGCACATCGCTCCTGGTCATATCGGTTGGGCACTACACGACAGGAAACCGTGGCCTGGTCTAGGGAGTCCCGATTTCAATTGGTAAGAGCTGGCGATAGGGTTCGTGTGTGGCGCGAACCCCATGAAGCCATGGACCCAAATTTTCAACGAGGCACTGTGCAAACTGATGGTGACTCCATAATGGTGTGGGCTGTGTTTACATGTAATGGACTGGGTCTTCTGGCCCAACTGAACCGATCGTTGACTGGAAATGGTTATGTTCGGCTACTTGGAGACCATCTGCAGCCATTCATGGACTCCATGTAACGAAACAATGGTGGAATTTTTACGAATGGCAATGCGCCATGTCACCGGGCCGCAATTGGTTTGAAGAACATTCTGGGCAATTCGAGCGAATGGGTTGCCCACCCAAATCGCCTGACATGAATTTCATCAAAAATTTGTGGGACAAACCGAGAGGTCAGGTCATGAAAAAATTCTGCTCCGGCAACACTTTCGCTATTATGGATTGCATTAGAGGCGGCATGGCTCAATATTTCTGCAGGGGCTTCCATGCCACGTCGAGCTAATGCATCACGCCAGCAAAAGGAGGTCCGACACTGTATTCGGAGATACCCCTTGACTTCTGTCACCTCAGTGACATTGGCAGTAAGTCGAGTGATACACAAAAGGTGTCCACAATCCTGCTGAATCCCTCATCTCGGTACAGATTCACAACGCTCGGCAGGCGTACATTAAGTGACGGAGCGCTGCATGTTGTCGAACGTGCAGTTCTCGGCGGCAGCAGCAACACCAGCAACAAGCCCTCCCAGTGTTCGCCGCTCGCAACGGACCTCCACGCCGTCGCCGCCGGCACGTATTCTGCCCATTATGGCTGGCGTCTCCGGTTGGAGAGCAAACGCTTGTCTACAGCCCCTCTGCCCCGCCCTGCGCTTCCCTCGCTAGCTGATGCAGCACAGCACACTCATCGGTGCGCAACCCCCAATCCCCTCTTCCCTATCCCTTGTACCGCTCCTCAATAAGCAGTTTGCTGGCTAAAAGCGGCGCACCTAGCCGCTACTTGTTTCACTGCTGTATCTCCCCAGACCGTAACGTCCTCTTTGCTTACAATCGACGGACCACACCTGCGCTAAGTTTACATGAGGCTCCCAAACCTGGTCATCGTAAACCAATTTCCCAGCACCACTTCTGGCTGACTGGTCGTGCAAGCACTCCAAGACAGACTCCGTGAACGCTGTTTTAGACGCGCGGTCTAGGGCGCCTTGCCACGGTTCGCGCGGTTCCCTCCATCGGAGGCTCGAGTCCTCCCTCGGGCATGGATGTGTGTGTTGTCCATAGCGTAAGTTAGTTTAAGTTAGATCAAGTACATTGCAAGCCTAGGACCAACAACATCAGCAGTTTGGTACCACAGGAACTTACCACAAATTTCCAAAAATGCTGTTTTACCTGCCGAATTCGTTCTTCCACAGTCAATTTCTGCACCCAGATAACCTCTCAACGGCTTGTGAGCCGTGTTTGGGTTAACGAATTCAGACTCGTTAAAAAAAATAACAAAGAAAATACGCTTGTTAATATATTAATCTACACGGAATGAAGTTTTTGTGCAGCGAATTAGAAGATACACTGGACGCCATCACCTACATTTAATGGAAGAGAAACCGCTATCTTGTTGATTAAATCACAGACAGATACAGCTTATTTCTAGAGATCGGAAAAGTGGCATTTGGCAGCAACAGCAAAAGCAATTCAGACCTTAACACGTAATGGCACTAGCGAAAAGCTCTTTCCGACATTTGTTTTCGTTTTCCGGAAACAGTACTGTATCTAAAAGTGGCACCAGACATGCTCCAACAGTTTCACCAAACGATTCGCAAAGTTTTCGTTTTGTGCTTCCATTCATTTCACCCGTTTCTTCCTACTCTAAGTTGTTTCCCCTGCAGTCATGGACTGTGCGGCTGATCCCGGCGGAGGTTCGAGTCCTCCCTCGGGCATGGTGTGTGTGTGTTTGTCCTTAGGATAATTTAGGTTAAGTAGTGTGTACGCTTAGGGACTGATGACCTTAGCAGTTAAGTCCCATACGATTTGACATACATTTCAACATTTTGTTTTCTTCCTCTGCTGTTTCTCAGACAACACTGGAACTCTGCGAGCAGTGACAGCTCAGCGCTCACGCTACTGATCAGAAGTGTATGCTTCACGGTCGCGGCACCACTCGAGACTTAGCCGTCTGTTTGTGTTAACGACAGCCTACCCACGGGAAGGTAAGCCCCTAGTCTCCGTCGAATGGCGAGGGATGACACAGAATGCTCCAAAGAAGTCCATTACTTGTTCTCAGAAGGCAGGCGCATGGGTGAAGGGGTTACGATATGCTCTTATAATGACAATGTGCATCATATCACCATCATCTTGTCGTAAAACCGACTACCTATTCTACCTTCAAAATTATTTGTATTAAACTCGTAAATTTTTATATAGCTGTCGCTGGAGAGTGTCCATTTGGTCGCAGACAGTCCGACACCGAAAGACTGAATGTAAATGGTGAATTTTCGGCAATAACATATGGTAACCAATACACTCGTTCATTCGATCGTCATATAAGCACTGAGGGGCTCCCAACAAGCAAACCCCGTGGCGATACATCAGTACCGCCTCGGACCGTTGCTGTGTGGAACCAAAGAGGAAGAACTGCAACCTATTCGAAAGGTGGTCATATTTCAATGATATCACGCTTTATGTGCAAAGCTATTGTCCTAGGGAATGATCGTGTAAGCTAATATGAGTAGTGTTGAAAATGACGTATCGTTAATGAGGATTCTTCGTCGCCCTCAAACAGCGCGGACAATAGGAACAAAGTCAGCTGTAAGAGGAACGTGCTGTGCTACTTCTGGATAATATCGGATGAGTCACGGCAGTCGTATGCCTCCAGGTCAGAGCAGGTACAGCTGCAGGTGCAGCGAGAACGTGTGGCCACCGTAAATGTATACAGCACGGTAAGCTGGCCCCTATGGGCGTCGACGGCTAATGGGGACGTCAACGTATGTGTCCAGGGCAGGCGGGCGCGCCAGCAGCGAGTGACAGGCCACGTGTCACCGGCCCCCCATCATGTACACAACGTGAGGCCGCCTCTACCCTCTGCACACACGTATGCCCTCTACTGACCAATACACGTGCCGTACAGGTTTACAGCAATGTTCGGATTAAATTCCAAATCAGTCCGCAGTAACGTACCGGCTGTTGGTTTTCGATTCGGGATCTTCCAATGAAGTCTGGCCACCACTACTTGCTGACATTTTCAAAAGATGCGCCATCCACAGCTCGTGACAGCTGGAATGTGAATCTTTGACACTGCCAGCAACTCGTGCTGGCGAAACCTCATAAAAATCAATGCAAACGTCGGTCGATGATCCCGAGGCGAAAGCCAACAGACAAGTGGCCAAGAAAGCCTCAATAATTTTATACCAGTCCGCTTTCTCACGTACTGGGAGAGCTTAGTGCTATTCTATAATCAGTAGGCTACTTACCGATACGGGATTACATCATAATACAACCAAAACACTGCCCTACACTGTGCACATACTGAAGCCACCTACACCCATCAGCTGCAATTAACACACAGATCTCACATTAGGGAAGCTGCCATTCTGTGCAAACAAAGTAAACCTTAACAAATTACGCAACATAATCTGCAAGTTTTGATCCCCAATCCAACGATGCCATAACGATTCTCTCGCTTTCTTTTTCACGACAGAAACTTCTTTTCACATCCTATATACAACGCTTGACAGAAAAAGTGACGCCCCCGGAAGATGTGGTCGGATCCCATGGAAGCTTTGTACACGAATACAACATCGGAGGTTATGTAAATGATTAGAGCTGCAATTCTCTGTAACTAGTAGAACGGTCAGCAGAGTGCACTAGTGTCGTTTGCGTTTAGTGTTGTCACCAGGCCTGGTACGACATACAATGGGTCTGGACAGCGTCAGATGTTGGGTGACCATTGTCGAAGAGAGGAATATACTCCATGCTCGTGTGAGAGCGTTAACAGCACCTTGGAAGAGTTTGAAAAGGTCTTGTTGTGAGTCTCAATTTGGCCGGCTTGCGATCTTACAATATTTGGATATGTGGGCATAGGAACGTGAGGACAGGCATACTCATCGTCAAGTTACAGGTCGACAAATGTCTGAAAACGACAAGACAGGATCGCCATATAGTGGAACAGGCACTTCGTAACCACTAGACAACTGTGCTTGCCATCCGAGGAGCAGTGATGAACTCGTGCAACATTTTGTCATCTGGCACTATTGGTCAGAGACTAGCAGCAGAAGGACTAAGGAATTACAAACACATGTCTCGGCGGGCGTTAACACCACAACACAAACGGCTGTGTCTCGAGTGTTGCAATGACAGCCAGACACGGACTGCTGATAAATGGCGTAGCATTCCGTTAGCGATGAATCGTGGTTCTGTACTACCCCAGATAACTATAGCCGGCGAGTATGGCGGCGACCTGGAAACAGGACCCATCATCCAATGTCTTGGTGAGACTCCTGGCGTCATGGTGTGTGGAGTCATAGGGCATGACTTCGTGTCACGGCTGGCAAGGACTGGGGGAACACTGACGGCACAACACTACGTCACTGACATGCTGCGTGTGCCATCCGGAGTGCCATTGCTTAACAGGACACTGTTCGTCTACACATGGCACGTGTCTCTACGAACTGTCTGCGTGATGTTGATGTACTCACGTGAACAGCAAGACTCCCAAACCGGTTATTATTGTAGAATAGTCAGTTTAAATACTAAAATTACTCTCTTCGAAAAGTTTACCTCTTCCAAAACAGTTTAACAGCAGTTAGCATTACAGTGAGAAACGGAGTTCAGTTGTCACGTAACTGGAAATGTAAAGAACTAGTAATTAATTTCATGAAATAGTTGCAAGTTTGCTTTTGTCCATGACTGAAATTTATCTGAGTGATCACTGTGTTTTGATAATAAGCGCGAGTCAGTGCCTTTGCGAATGTCCACGCCTGCCAACATGCTACAACAGTAACGTAATTTGATTTCGAAGTCAAGAATTTTAATTGATTTCGCTCACGTTAAGTGAGCTGGTGACCGTTCATTTACAGTAATTTCCAAACAGAGTCAAAATTGTCAAAATTAATTTATCATTTCGGACCAAAATTTCACTTGCTAGTTTCCGTATTATTCCGTACATCTTTTATTTCTGCCGATCGTTATTATGCGAAGTAAAACGCACAATGACGATAAAGTTATGGCAGAGCCTGACTTCTTCCAGGTAATACATTCACTTCGGATTGGATGCCTTATCCCAAATTAATATCACACCATTAGCAACACGTTAATCCTCCACCCGGGGAGGAAAGGGGGGGAGTGTTATAAATTCTGAAGGATATGGCTGAGGACATTTTTTCCGAACGACCCAACTGTTCAGACGAGTCGACGTTTCACCTATCGGATAAAGTAAACCACCGTAAGGTAAGAATTGCGGGGTCACAAAATCCTGGCGTCGTCGTCGGACATGAAAGAGATTCACTGAATGTGTTCTGTGCCCTTTCTGTTCACAAAGTTTTATGAATCTTTCTTATTTGCGGACTAAACTGTGATAGGCCCTTCCGGTTAGCCATGCGGTCTAACGCACGGCTTTCCGGATTGGGAAGGAGCGCCTGGTCCCCGGCACGAATCCGCCCGGCGGACTTGTGTCGAGGTCCGGTGAGCCGGCCAGTCTGTAGATGATTTTTAAGCGGTTTTCCATCTGCCTCGACGAATGAGGCCTGGTTCCCCTTATTCCGCCTCGGCTGCACTATGTTCTCCACGTACGCGTACACCACCATTACTCTACCACGCAAACATAGGGGTTACACTCGTCTGGTGTGATACGTTCCCTGGGGGGTCCACCGGGGCCCGAACCGCACAATAACCCTGAAAGAGTGGTTCGGTGTGGGGCGGTGGAGGGGTAAAGTGAACAGCATTAGTCGTAGTTGAGTTGTGGACCACTGCGGCTGCGGCGGGGACAGAGCCTCTCCGTCGCTTCTAGGCCCCCGGTTAACATACAATACAATACAAACTGTGATAAGAACGTCATGCCTGCACATGCTGCAAAACTGGTTGCTTCCTCAACTTCACGAAGATTCCATTGATTTCATCCTTCATTGTTATGCATGATGGTGCCCCACCTTACTTTTACCTTGAAGTGCGGCGTTTTTTCAACATCACCATCCCACAACGTTGGATTAGAAGAGGTGGACAGCAAGATCTAGGTCAACAGACCTCACACCACGCGATTTCTTTCTTTTTTTTTGTGGGGATACAAAAATGCCAGTCTTTGTCCCATCCATGGCAGCTACTCTTAAGTATCTGAGGTATCTAATTGTTGAAGCTATCACCTATTGATTCGCGTGTGGAATGAAATGGACTACCGTTTTGAGTTTCTCCAGCAACGCATGGTGCTCGTGATGAGTGTACGACACAGTGTCTGTGCGAGCATAAAACTTCGAAGCTTCCTCTATCCAGTGACACGCGCAATGTGCCAGTAACATGCGCAATGCGTATCTATCTCTGACAGTCTGCCTGTTATAAACAACTGAAATCTGCTCTTTTTGAATCACCCTATATTGTGAGTGAATAGAACAATTTAGTTTCCAAACGAGACACGCTGCCTACCTTCAATACTTGCACTGTTGTACAGATATCTTCAGTGCAAAACAAATACAAACACAAATGGGGCTAATAAATAAAAAGGAAACACAATTATTGCCTAATGAGCCACACGAAACCACGAGCCTCTTACAGCAAAACACTTAAAAAGTGACCCTGAACAACCCCGAAATTTTGGCAGTGGTGGTGAAGTTTATGCTGTATTTCTTATCAAACTTCCAGTTTGTGTTACCTGATCAATACTTCGCTGTGTGTAATATAACGCTCAACGGTCAATGTTGTCCTCTCCAAAGAAGGAATAGAGCAGCAGATCAGTCAGGGACGCTCTCTGTATAATGCACGCCAAGTTGTGTCAAAAAGTATCAATATCATTCCAGACACACGTTGGCAGGTATCACTCTACAACTGTCTGCTATTTTCACCCGCGTCATTGTGATCAGCACCTGGAGACTTGAGTGCAGAGGATGGCGTCGTGGGAGTTGTCGAGTATGAAACCCTCCATGAGATCGCCTACCATTCTCCTTAAGTACATGCAGACACGGAGGACCTGGGCCTAGCCTTTCTCCGTTAACTACAGTCGTGCAGTACTTCTGATACGCGGCGAAGCTACGTCGCTGTGTACAATGGAGTCAACGATGTTAGGAGAGCACAGAGAGCTAAGGTAGTGTGAAGAAATCGGGGCACCCCGTCGTTGCTGTGCCCGCACATTTGGCCAGACTACAAGTCAGTTAGCCAGCCACGCTGAGGGGAGGGTGGCGCCAATATAAATGTTAATGGAGACGAGCGGAGAGGAGGCGAGGCCCTCGCCTGTGTACACAGCTCGCCGCCTCAAAGTGGCGCCCGGCCCTCCGAGTGTCTCGTTTAACAGTTCACTCAGCCGGCGTGTGGCTGGCCTGTCCGAGGACGCGACACGCCACTACACTCAAAATGCGCCCTCAGCAGAAACTCCTTCTGGAGGAGGGCCTCATTAATTACTCGTCGTGCGGAACACTCCTTAACCTGGCGCGGTGGCTTCTCTAGCGTGACCCTTACAATGCTGCCACAGAGAGACGATACTGTTTGAAAGAACTTTTTCCGAAGAGCCACAAAAATAGCAGTTTCCCAGTCCATTCATTTCTTACATTCTCGCAAATGCGACTGCGGCATTAATTCTACAGCGGATAATAACCGTACTATTTATGCTTGCCACGAGTAGAGAGCGCACAAAAAATCGTCTCTATGCAAACTGCTGAAGACTGACGTTCTTCAACAAATTTCCATCAAGTGCCTCCCTTTTAACAAGAATCCAAAAATGTAGTGTTTTCTGATAAATGTATTTTCACTGTGAACATTAAGTTTGTGTCATTTTACTGTGTGTTATTTTCATCTAATTGTGCGTAAATGGACTATATTATGATCTCATCATTATCTTACACGTACATGTTTAATTCTGTTGTGCAAACACAAACGCTGCATACATCCTTTGTGGCTTAATGATTGGTTGACCAAGGCCAAATACAAAAACGTGTCTGTTAGAAATGCTTCATCTCCCATAAGCGTTTAGTACAACGTGAGATTGACCGAATGCAAAAAATATCTATGTTTTAGAGATAAATTTACATCGAAGCCGAAGCAATGTTTTAGTCTCATAAACAAAGCTCAAAGCTAAGCCAACAGAAAATAAATAATGATGTTCTGAAGTTATGGAATAATGTCAATGATTCCTCTTCCGATTAGTACCCTTTATTGGACTTTTGTGACCACGTCATTCATCAATATTACATAACATGTGTGGATCATATAATTATAGCAATTGAAAAACAGTTTTCCGCCTTAGACTGTGATAGATCGTATTACAGCAAATACGTAGCACTGCTGATTTCCTATGATAGAACAGCGTATCCCCGAAGAACCCGCTTTGTCTGAAAATAGGAATCTCCACTTTTGTTCCTATAATTTAATGCTCTTGTTGTGGTCTGTCGTCCAAAGACTGGTTTGATGCAGCTCTCCATGCAACTCCATCCTGTGCTACCCTCCTCATCTGCAAGTAACTACTGCAACCGACATCCCTCTGAGCCTGCTTGCTGTACTCATCTCTTGGTTTCCCTCCACGATTTTTACCCCCGACGCTTCCTTCCAGTACTAAGTTGATGATCCCTTGATGCCTCAGAATGTGACCTAACAACCGACCACTTCTTTTATTTAGATTGTACACAAATTTCTCTCCTCCCCAATTCTATTCGGTATCGCCACATTAGTTACGTGATCTACCCATCTATCTACTCGGTATAGCCACATTAGTTACGTGATCAACCCACCTACTCTTCAGCACTCTTCTGTAGCACCACATTTCGAAAGCTTCTATTCTCTTCTTGTCTAAACTATTTATAGTCCATATTTCACTTCCATACATGGCTACACTCCATACAAATACTTTCAGAAAAGACGACCCTTAAATCTATACTCGATGTTAACAAATTTCTCTTTTTCAGAAACGCTTTTCTTCCACTGCCTGTCTACATTTTAAAGCCTCCCTACTTCGACCATCATCCGTTATTTTGCTTCCCAAATAGCAAAAGTCATTTACTACTTTAAATGTCTCATTTCCTAATCTAAATCCCTCAGCACATCACCTGATTTAATTCGACTACATTCCATTATCCTCATTCTGCTTTTGTTGTTGTTCATTGTATATCCTCCTCTCAAGATACTGTCCATTTCATTCAACTGCTCTTCCAAGTCCTTTGCTGTCTCTGACAGATTTACAATGTCATCGGAAAACCCCAAAACTTTTTATTTCTTCTCGCCGTACTTTAATTCCTGCTCCAAATTTTCTTTTGTTTTCTTTACTGCTTGCTCAATACATAGATTCAATAACATCAGGGATAGACTACAGCCCAACCTGACTCCCTTCTCAATCACTGCTTCCCTTTCGTGCCCCTCCATTCTTGTAACTGCCATTTGGTTTCTGTACAAATTGTAAATAGCCTTTCGCTCCCTGTATTTTACCCCTGCCACCTATGGTATTCGAAACAGGGTTTTCTGGACAGAACTGTCAAAAGCTACAAATGCTATAAACGTAGGTTTGCCATTCCTTAATCTATCTTCTATGAGAAGTCGTAGGGTCAGTACCGCCTTACGTGTTTCTCCCGAATCCAAACTGATCTTCCCCACGGTCGTCTTCTACCAGTTTTTCCATTCTATTCCATTTGTGTTAGTATTTTGCAACCATGACTAATTAAACTGATAGTTCGGTAATTTTGAAACCTGTCAACACTTGTTTTCTTTGGGACAGGGATTATTATATTCTTCTTGACATCTGAGGGTATTTCGCCTGCCTTATCTTGCTCACCAGATGAAAGAGTTTTCTCAAAAATGGTTCAAATGGCTCTGAGCACTATGGGACTCAACTTCTGAGGTCATCAGTCCCCTAGAACTTGGAATTAATTAAACCTAACTAACCCAAGGACATCACACACATCCATGCCCGAGGCAGGATTCGAACTTGCGCCCGTAGCGGTCTCGCGGTTCCAGACTGTAGCGCCTAGAACCGCACGACCACTCCGGCCGGCCAGAGTTTTCTCATGGTTCGCTCAACCTAGGCTACCAGTAACTCTAATGGAATGTTGTTCACATCCGGGGTCTTGTTTTGACTTAGATCTTTCAGTGCTGTCTCAAGTAGTTCAATCAGTATCATATATCCAGTCTATAATATCTCTTCATCT